>NC_138049.1:24026093-24689915 GCF_964194185.1 Rhinolophus hipposideros | reverse complement strand
TGTATCAAAATATATGAATAAAAAAATGGCAATAACTACATACTTATCAACAATCACTTTCAATGTAAATGGTTTAAATGCTCCAATCAAAAATTAAGGTGTCTGAATGGATAAGAAAACAAGACCCTTACATATGCTGCCTATAAGAAACTCACTTCAGATTGAAAGACACACACAGACTGAAAGTAAAGGAAGGGATGGAAAAAGGTATTTCATGAAAATGGAAACAAACAAACAAATATGTGGTAGCAATACTTATACCAGACAAAATTGACTTTAAAATGAAGACCATAACAAGAGACAAAGAAGGACCCAGTAATCCCAGTTCTGGGTATTTATTCAAAGAAACGCAAAATACTACTTTGATGGGACGTGCTTATCCATATGTTCATTGCAGCATTATTTACAATAGCCGAGATATAAAGGCAATCTGAGTGTCTCTGAATGGGTGAATGGATAAAGAAGAGGTGGTACATATATACAATGGAATATTACTCAAGCATAAAAACAATGACATCTTTCCATCTGTGACAACATGGATGGACCTAGAGGGTATTGTGTTGGGTGTAGTAAGACAGACACAGAAAGATAAATGTCATATGATTTCCCTTATAAGTGGAATCTGAAGCACAAAATAAAAAAACAATGAAACAGAAACTTATTCATAGATACAGAGAACATTTTGATGGTTGCCAGATGGGAGAGGGGACAGAGATGGGTGAAAAAAGGGAAGAGATTAAGAAGTACAAATTGATTGTTACACATTAGTCATGTAGGTTATAGCATAAGGAAAATAGTTAGTAATATTTTAATAACTATGTATGGTGTCAGATGGATACTAGATCTATGGGGGTGATAGATGAGAGGGGGATTGGGGGCAGAGTGAAAAGGTGAAGGCATTAAGAAATAAAAATGGTGATTACAAAATAGTTGTGGGGATGAAAAGTAAAGTGTAGGGAATATAATCAATAATATGGTAATAGCTATGTATAGTGCCAGGTGGGTACAGGTGAATAACTGTGATACACACCTGAAATTAATATAATATTGTACGTTAGCTACATTTTAATAAAAAATGTTTAAAAAAGAATTAGTATATAATAATTTTAAAACAGCTCTTTAAATATACTGGTATATTTAAAGAAAATAATGAGTGTTTTAATAATTAGATTAAATACAAATGATCTTCATTTTACATTTTGATTTCACATTTTACATTTATTTACACTACAATTAAAGGGCAAAGATTGCCGTCCTGAATGAAAAGTAAGACCTACTACCAGTTGCTACAGGAAACAGCCTGAAGTAAAAAGATAAGGATAGATAAAAAGTAAAAAGATAGAAAAACTTGTACTATGTCAACACTAATCATAAGAAAGCCATAATAACTATATTAATGTCAGATAAATAAACTTCCAGAAAAGGAATATTATAAGGGGTCAAGAAGGTCATTTCATAATAATAATAGGGTCCATTCATCAAAAGGACATAACAATCCTAGAAATACATACTCTTGTAAATAAAGCTTCAAAATACGTGAAACAAAAACTGATGAATTGAGAGGAGAAATATTAAAATCCACAATTATAGCTGGAGATTTCAATACCTCTCTGTTTGTACTTGATACAAAGTCAATAGGAAATCAGTAAAGATCTAGAGACCTTAACAATACTGCTATTGCTCAACTTGATCTAATATAATGCTATACTCAATAACAACAGTACAGACGTTCTTCTCAAGTGCACATGGAACGTTAGCTAATATAGGCCATATGCTCGTAAAACAAATCTCAATACATTTAAAAGGACTTAACTCATACAGAATATGACTTCGCCTCAAAATGGAATTAAAATAAAAAGCAATAATAAAAAGACATTTGGAAAATATCCAAATATTTAGAAATTAAATACTCTTTTGAGTAACTCATGGGCCAAAAAGAAATCACAAAGAAAGAAAACACAGTACAGGCAAAACTGGCTTCTCACAGGTTCTAATATGCACCGATTTCAGTTAGCATAAGTAACACCAGTCCCCCACTAACATGGCTCAAATTTCAGTTACCACATTTCAGTTACCATGGTATAGTAACCGTAAGTAATTCTATAAAGTACAAACTTTATTGTTAGCACATCAGTCCATGAATCACTATGTAAATAAGAGATGAGCATCGTGATCAGTGACCAATCACATCACTTCTTCCAAAATCCATTGGTGATTCATTGTTGTGCGTCCTTTGTTTAGTTTATACACATATAGTAAAGCTGTTTCTTCCTTGTCTCCACTGATAAACCACATGACATTTTACAAAACTGGGGAACCCAAAGAAGCCATTCGCCAATGAAGATGAAAGTGCATCAAACACATGAAAAGTGATCATGTTACAAGTGCAATTTGAATCAAATGCAAATGGAATTACAGAAGAAATCACTACTATGAGAATGTTAATATTGCCATTTTTTGAAAGACTCTAAATTTGCAGTCAGAAGAACATAGTGAAGGTGATATAAATATGGAAAACACTTATAATGAAAAGGATAAAAATATCCCAGACACTGGAAGTGTCTGGCAAAAACTTTACATTAAAGGAAAACTCAGATATTTCATACCATTGGATGTGAAAAGAATAAAATGTTGGAAACATACAAACCTAGAAAATTTTGAGTATGACAATTCACAGTGGGATAGAAAAGATGGTCACTCCATATCATAAATTATACAATGGAGGCAGCAAGCACAGTTCAAACTACTCCTGATTGATTTTTTTCCAGTTGTAACATATACATAACACAAAATTTACCGTGGTAACATGTTTAAGTGTACAGTGCAGTGGCATTAAGTACATTCATATTGTTGTACAACCATCACCACCATCAGAAATTTTTCATTTTCCCAAATTGAAACTCTGCATTCATTTCCTGTGTTGTTTTTTTTTTACAAAGAAGTAAAGCACTTTAATTCTCAGTGTTTCATTAGATACACTTTAATGTTTCTAATGTTTTAAATTACAGTATACTAAATAAATATTAGTTTTACTATTTTTTTTTTTTCATTTTCCTATGCATTTGTAACAGACAGAGTTTTAAAAACTATGACAAAAAGTTTTAAAGGTCATGGAAGAGTTGTAATTTCTCCATTGATCAGTGACGGTTGCTTTGCACGAGTTTAGTCTCCATGGTCATTTTTATGGTTCTTCACTACCATGTAAACCAAGGATTGCCTACATATGAAAATTTGTGAGGTGAAGTCACAGTGGTTCTTAGTAGAAAATTTGTAGTTTTATATGCTTACATTAGAAAATAAGGAGATTCTTACATAAGAAAATAAGGAGATTCTTATAATATATACATCTATCGAATCATCACATTATACACCTTAAAAGTACAATGTTATATGTCAATAATATCTCAATAAAGCTGGGGAGGCAATGAGAAAATTCTCAAGTTCAATTATTAAAATTTTATGTTAAGAGCTAGAAAAAGAAGAACAAACTGAACCCAAAGTGATTAGGAGGAATGAAATCATAAAGAGCAGAAATTAATGCAATAGAAAATGCATAAATAACAGAGAAAACTCAATGAAATCAAATGACCCAGCAATATATGTCCACACAAACACCGATACACTAATGTCCATATAAGCTTTATTCATAATAACCATAAATTGAAAACAACACAAATGTTCATCAAGTGGTGAATAGATAAATTGTGGTATATTCATTCAATGGCATATTATTGTGCAATAAAAAAAGAATAAATTTATGTAGTAATTTATGCACTACTTTATGCAGCAACATGGATCTTAACCTTTGAAAGCATCATGCTGTATTAAAAGAAGCCAGACACAAAAAAAGGTAGTATATACTGCATAATTCTATTTCTGTGAAAATCTAGGATGGGCGGACATGATCTATGTTGCCTGACCGTAGATCAGTGGTTGCCTGATGCCTTGGGTGAGGTGGGGAGATTGACTATAAAAGAGCACAGGAAATTTTTAAGGTGACAGACCTGGTCTATATCTTGATATGGTGGTTACTTGGGTATACTACTTGGGTATATATATTTGTCAGAACTCATCAAGTTTAATGTGTGCATTTTGTTGCAAATAAAATACCTAATAATCACGAGAAATAATAAACTGTCAATTTGAAGGATACGTTTATGTAACTTTTGGATTCTATGTAACTTGGATTCTTATGAAATAAGAGTGTTGATGGTGGGGTAGGGGATGTGGATAGACACTTTTACAATGATGCGTGTGTGTGTGTGTGTGTGTGTGTGTGTGTGTGTGTGTGTGTGTGTGGTGATGATGATAGAGATACTGGTAGAAGGTGAATGGTTCATTTTCCTGCCTCCCACCATTCTGCCCCAAAGGAAACACCCCCTCCTTCATTTTGCTTTTACTTACTCTTCTAAGTGTTTATTTTCCTGCAGACAGAATCTTCATCATATATGTATTTACAACACAGAAATTCAGTCAACAGTAAGGAAAACTACAGCCTTCTGTGTTCTCCTCTGTATTAAATGCCTTGACAAATACAGAGCTGAAGGAAAGCACATTTTCTGCCCATACATAATTTACACCCAATGCTTTACTGCAAAGTGAGTGTTTCTTGCTCCAAGTTCCCAAACAATAAGCCACCTACTTCCTCAGGGTTTTTTCCAGGAACTAGATCTTTCAGTGGTATTGATGGGCAATAGTGGCCTCCTCCCCACCCCTCCCCTAAAACACACACACACACACACACACACACACACACACACACACACATGCCCTGCTGTACTTCCTGGGGGAATTCAGACCCAGTTTGAACTAGTTACAGCATCTGGCAGTTCCTCCACAGCCTGCGGCCCGAGAGGATGTGGTGCTGCCACTAACAACCAGAAGCCACACTTCAGAGCAGCGGGACCTCAAGAACTGTCCCCGTTGACACCCGTATAGTTTTCTACTTTAAAAGATGGCCCTGCTTTCTTTGAATCTTGGCCCTAGAGCAAAGGATAACAGGCTTTATTGTATTTCACTGGTCCTTTCTCCTGGGCCTATACCTCTCGTTCAGCAAACCAACGCCAAAGGGCAGGCTTGGCAGGATCTGCCCAGCAGCGTCCCTTCCAAAGGCAGTGGCCCAGGCTGGGGGCTTCCTCCAGGACTGGAAGCTGGTTAGTGCTCTCTATGCAGGGACTGCAGGCTGTGGGAACTATCATGGGCTCCGCCTCAGCAATGATCTTTCTGTTTTGCTTCTGTTCATTCTTCCACGTAGCACTATTTGTAAAGCCCAGAAGCTGCCTACCTCCTCTCCTTCAGCACCTTCTTCACAAACCACTTCTTTTAAGTGGTTGGGTGTGATATTCCATGGTTAGATTTACATGGGCCACTTCTTGCTGAATGTTACAAACTACTGACCTTGACAGAAGTCACAGAACATCTTGTTTTTGTAAACTGCCACTTACATAGAGACTAAATACTAGGCTAGGATAAACGACACCCAATCCTTTGACCCATAAAATGTTTTCATTCAAATTGATTATGCCAAATACTAACATTCAATAACAGCTTCCCAAACTAAAATAAATAAATAAATAATAAAAGCTATGAGTTGCTTTTTTTTCCAAGTTCCAAGTTTTGGGATGCCATTGTGACTTGTGAGAAACACTGGTCTCCCCGCCTGAGGCTGAGTCGAGACAACAGTACAGAGATCTGGGTGAAGAGGTTTCTGTTCCACGCCAGTCTACAGCTTTCTCCTGGAGATCTGAACTTCATTTCTGAGCCTCATACTCGCCAATCAAACTCAGTGTTTTTTGATCATTTCCAACTCCCTCCTCCATATCCTTCTTGAAATTGGTTACAGAGAGGCCAACACATGACCTACACATTGGGTCTAAAATCTCCAGGCTATGAAGTTTAATTTAAAACCTAAGTTCATCCTCTTTTGTGGCAGTAGAATTTGTTTTGCTCCCAGAAATGCTGGCCAAAAGATGTTAATCAAGTTCTGAATTGAACAAAAAGTCAGAAATAAAATGTGTAAATGTACCTGTCAAAGACAATTATCTTGTATTGTTTTGCTCACTTATATTGGTGGCTAGGTATTCAGCTTGGGAAACATGTCATTTGTTTCATTTGTCAGGGCCATAAACTGAATGAAAATCATGTGTATTTTGAAAATATTTACATCTTCTAAAAATTCCTTGTGTGGCCTTTGTAAAGTTTTACTTTTTAATAAATCAAGCATAAATTACTTAATCTTTAGGAAGCATCTGGTAATGAACCCTAGATTTGAAATGATAAAATCGGTATTGTTTTATAGGCTGATTAAATAGGTACCATCTCTCATAAATGTAAATCCCCAGCAATGTTACAGAAATATCTGTTATAGCTAAGTAAAATAAGAATAGGTAAATAACATATTTCATAAAGGAGGAAATATTTCCCCTCTCTGCATAGTACATTAAGTACACCACAAGAGGGTTTTCTTGTCCTGGCAAATTATCAAACTAAACATTCATGGTATTGCAGATGATAGCAACTGAGAACTTAACATTATGGGGTTATTGTCAGCCATTTTCCCCCCAAATGATGTCAAAGATTTTCCTACAAATAAGATATGCATTGATCTCACCACCACCTTCCAACAAGAGTCCTCTAACATTACCCCAACACTGAGCTCTGATTAGGTGCTGGGGTAACTGATTGGAGTGGAGAGCGGGTGGAACCCCAGGGCCAGGGAACCCCAGTCAAACCCTCATCTTTGGAAGCACTGATCACTGGTAGATCGTTTGGATCTCCTCATAGGGATAGTGTCAGCAAGAACAAAGGAAGTAGGGATAGTGTCAGCAGGGAAGTAGGGATAGTGTCAGCAAGAACAAAGGAACAAAGAAGCAGTCCAGAACGAAAAGAAGTTGCTTCGTGTGCCAACTCCTCATTTAGGTGACTAAGAGATTGATGAAGTGAAACTTCTTAATTAACCAGAAGCTAATGTTGGCCCATGTAAATACGTGTTTAAGTACATCAAGTATCCATTATTAAAATGCTTCCAGACCATGTTAAATTTCCTACCTTGGGATCTGTCATATAATATTCTTAAAAATGCTACTTTTTGTTTATCAAGATATAAGAGCTTACAGACAGTTGATACGCAAACAAAATTAAGTCTTTGTCAGTGATCTTCAAAACTTTCATGACATTGGATTTTCATTTAGATCATAGAAGGAAACCCAAGTAATAGGGTCTTGACTTCCAATATAAAACAGAAAACAGGCCAGCTAAAATCGCTGAGCAGAATGGCCAAATGCTCTAATCAGAGCCATGTTACGAAGACTAAAGTTGATTTGAGTCATATAACAAATGAAGACCCCCTACACAGAATTGATGGCTTATTATAGGGTCAGAATCACATTCCAAGCCAAACCCTACTTAAGATATGTGTGGTTAACATTTGCCACCACTGTGCTATTATGCACTGTTCTTCAGGAATGAAAACAGGCTGTTTTCTCTACAAGTGTCCTCATGACACCAGGGAAAAATTCTCAGCAGGGCACTGCTACCTACCCAGAAGTGAAGAGAAGTTGTTAGAAAATGGCCAAGGTCGTCAACCAAGATCTTGGACATGTTTTAAACTCATTTATAGGTTTAATTTAATGGTAGAAAAGGTAGTGTCAGCCAACTCGCAAAGTGAAATAACTTTAACCCTCTCCTTTGGCTAATGCCACCTCTATTTGATAGCAGGCAATATGACAAAATTTAGAAAAGAAATCCCACAATTGCAAGCATGCCTGCAGTCCCCAATGTGCTCTACATAGGAAAATTGGGTGGGAAAGATGGGAATGAGGTTGAAGTTCTTCTTAAACCCAAACTCCCCAGAAACTTTCTGCCTAAAGTGTAAAAGTATTGGTAATTTTTAATGAATTGACTCTCTTTTACAAAAACATCTCTTGAGAGCTTTGTCTCACCAGAAGCAGAAGTGTTGGGTATTGTGGGATAACAAGGCCCCCAGGGTATTTCCAACCAGACTGGCAGTGAGAAGCAATACAATCATTTGGCAAAAGGAAATCTTGTGCATTATCCAAGAATTGTTTAGCCCCAATAGGCTTAAGTAGGGTGGAGAAGCTTTACAGAATGATGTGGAGGCTGGCTGGCCCCAGACAGACCCCATAAATCAACATTTACTTGGAGAACTCACCACTTCCCCATATCTGATTCATAATCTTGTAGGTGCAGCAGCGATCTTGTAAGTGTCCCAGGGTTGGCTAAACTTGAGATGCTGACTCATTCAAATAAAGCCTAGAAGATAATGATGTATAAGGCTAGAATGTTAATTTAGAATTTTATATTCACGGTGGCCCGCAGAGCCGACTCTTTCCTTTTAGACAAGCCACCTGATCATTAAATTGCTTGATGAGTACAGATTACAACAAAGGTAACTGATTTCAATGGCAGAACAGAACCCAGTGGCATTGGGTTCTGATGGCCTGTTATGTTCACCTCCGTATTAGAGATGGACTTGCCAGATAGACAAAATACATAGTCACTGAAAGAGTTACTTTTGGACACGTGGCTTTATGAGTCTCCTTTTTCTGTGTGTCCATTGCTGATTAATTCCTTTTCTAGCTGACACTTCTTTTTTCTTTAACTATTGTGACCATTTTCCCTTAAGTTTACCAACAGTCATTCAATGGGGTTACCTCATGTGGCTGTGCTGGTCTGATGTGCTGATTACCTAATTTAACTCACACACAGAGTGCAGTCTCATTTCAGGTTGGTAGGAACATTTCCTCAGATGTCACCTGCCTCATGAGAGGATAGGAAGATATTGATTAAAACCCCAAAATTGTGTGGTTCCCTGAGAGTTGGTAGCTCATAGGAGGGGGCAGTGCTCAAGACAAGGATAGAAAAGGTGTTGCCAAGGTCATTGTGTATCTGGGGGTTTTTACCCTTAAAGGGATATTTAGCCTCAAGATCTGTAAGGTGAGACAATTGAAGGAGGAAGAAGGAAGGGGAAAAGATACAAACCAATGTCTGCAGTTTGAAGGTGTGGCAACCACAGGATGATTCTCAATTGACAGCTTGTGTCTCAAGTGCAAGCCCTTACTGGGCACCTGTCACACTCAAGGTGCGGAGCTCTGTGATACAAGGCTTTTAGGGAAAATGAGGACAACTTGTTACAAATGATTAATGAAGTTTGCTCTTTTTGCTTTGTCAGTACATCAACTGTTTGTCCTCATTGGCCTGGAATATCTAGAGGTGAGGAAGGCAGTAGGGAGAGAGGAAGGAGATAGGGAAAACTGTTAGAGAAAGAATTCAAAGAGAGAGAAGATAATGATTACCTTCGGGCATTCCATAAAGGATTGTGCAGCATAACATTAGCTTCACAAACTTGCCTAATACCTTGAGAACAGGTTTTCCCCATGTCTATACCTTTTAGGTTAGCAACAAACCTGCCTGGCCAACTAGATCCCAAACGTTTACATAAGGTACTTCAAGAACAGGAAGGTTAGTGAAAGCCGGTGTGTGTGATAGGAAAGGGGGACTGTCTTCTTCTGACCCCAGAAAAGTGGGAAGAAAATGCAAAGGAAGAAGAGGGTGTGGAAGGTTGATAGCCAAATGAGCGTCCCCTTTGCTCCTTCCTGGCATTTGGCCTGGAGTGGGACTATATCGTCAATTCTCCTTTTTCACTATAGTTCTGTTTTATAAAATTATCACCAACATCGAATTAGCAAATACTGGACTTTTGCTCCTATGGGAAATACAGGGTTAGATTCCTGTGAGCCTCTGGTCATGACATTTTTTCCCCCCTTTTAAATAGATTTTTATTTTTTTAGAGCAGTTTTAGGTTCACAGCAAAATTGAGCAGAAAATTCAGAGCGTTCCCATGTCCCCCCTGCCTCCACACACACTCACATCCTCCAATGATCAACGTGCCCTACCAGAGTGGTACATTTATTATAGCTGATAAACCCTACATTAACAAATCGTGGTGATCCAACCTTCATAGCTTACATCAGAGTTCACCTCTGGTATTGTACATTCTATGTATTTGATAAACAATGATATATTCACCTTTATGGTATCATAAAGAATAGTTTCACTATCTGGAAATTTCCATGTGCTCAACCAATTTGTCTTTTCCTTTCCCATGACTCCTGGCAACTACTGATCTTTCACTGTCTCCATAGTTTTACCTTTTCCAGAATGTCATATAATTGGAATGATACTGTATGTAGCCTTTTCAGATAGGCTTCTTTCACTTAGTAATATGCATTTAAGATCCTCCCATGTCTTTTCATGGCTTGACAGCTCATTTCTTTTCAACTCCCAAAATATTCCACTGTCTGGAAGAACCTCAATGTTATGGACTGAATTGTGTCCCTTCAAAATTCACATGTCAAACCTCTAACTCCCAATGTGACTGTATTTGGAGATAAGGTCCTGATGGAGATAATTAAGGCTAAATGAAGTCATAAAGATGGGGCCCTAATAAAGTAGGGTTTCTGTCCTTATAAGAAGAAGAAGAGACATGCTTGCACAGCAAAAAAAGGCCATGTGAGAAGAGAATAAGAAGGTGGCCATCTGCAAGCCAGAAAGAAATCTCTCACCAGTAACCACATTTTCCAGCACTTTGATCTTGGATTTTCAGCTTCCAGGACTGTGAAAACCTAAATTTCTGTTGTGTAAGCCACCCAATCTGTGGTATTTTGTTATAGTGGCTAAAGCGGACTAATACACACAGTTTATTTATCCACATAATAAGAACATGTTGGTTGCTCCCAAGTTTTGACAATTACTGGATAAAGCTACTATAAATATCCACAATCAGATTTTTATGTGCATTTAAGTTTTCAACTTATATGAGTAAATACCAGGGGGCATGACTGCTAGATCATGTGGTAAGAATATGTTTAGTTTTATAGGAAACTGCCAAACTGTCTTCCAAAGCACCGCACCATTTTGCATTCCCATCAGCAATGAATGAGCGTTTCTGTTGCTCCATATCTTCACCAGCATTTAGTGTTGTCAGTGTTCTACATTTGGGCCATTCTAATAGGCATGCGATAGTATCCCAATATTGTTTCAATTTGCATTTTCCTAATGACATATGATAGCATTCTTTCATATGCTTATTTGCCATCTGTATATCTTCTTTAGTGAGGTGTCTATTCAGGTCTTTTGTCCATTTTTTGATCAGGTTGTTCATTT
Source organism: Rhinolophus hipposideros (assembly GCF_964194185.1). NCBI lineage: Eukaryota > Metazoa > Chordata > Mammalia > Chiroptera > Rhinolophidae > Rhinolophus > Rhinolophus hipposideros. The sequence continues at coordinate 24,678,731 of NC_138049.1, read as the reverse complement.
TCTTACAGTTGAATTCTAAGAGTTCTTTGTATATTTCAGATAACAGTTCTTTGTCAGATATGTCTTTTGCAAATATTTTCTCTCATTCTGTGGCTTATCTTCTCATTCCCTTGTCAGTGTCTTTCACAGAGCAGAAGTTTCTAATTCATTAACCAACCAATATACTTGTATAACCCTGTTTTATGTGTGCATCTATTTAAAAACACCTTATTTAATAGATATTGTTAATTCATTAGCATTGAATTCATAGCTAACAACTCTATAATGCATGTTTGAAGGAAGCTTATCTAACACATGTTGTCTAAGTTTGCTCAGACTGCCATAACAAAATAGCACAGTCTGTATGGCTTAAACAATGAAATTTATTTTTTCACAGTTCTGGAGGTTGTAAAGTCCAAGACTAAAGTTATGATAGGTTTCTGATGAGATCTTTCTTCCCGGCTTTTTGATGGCTACTTTATACACGCATAGCCTTTTCTCTGAGTGGGGAGGGAGAGGGGGATAGAGAGAGAGAGAGAGAGAGAGAGAGAGAGAGAGAGAGAGAGAGAGAGGAGGAGGACGAAGAGAGGAAAGAGGAGACGAGAGGAAAGGAGAGGAGAGGAGAGGAGAGGAGAGGAGAGGAGAGGAGAGGAGAGGAGAGGAGAGGGGGTCTCCCAGGGGAAGGGACTGCCCAACATGCTCATTTGGATCTTAGGGAGAAGGTTACAGTACAGGAGACCCACACCAACATGTGGTCATCTAGGTACTTAAGATGGTAGAAGAACATGAGCAGACAGGAAAGGTCTAGCTGGTGTGGGGATTCAAGACTAGTCATCCCAAGATGTGCTTCTGTGATACGCGAATTTTTTGAGCTAAGCGCAACTTTAGTTGTGGGCTCAGGAGAAACTTATGTCCTTCCCTTGACTACCTGGAAGAATTTAAATTGGGGCCTTGACCATAACCTCTTTCGATCTATCTATAGGGCAGGACAAACTTCTATTTACTAAACATCTGCTCTTCTTATCATCCTGCAATGACCCTTTAAAGCTCGCAAGGCATCTCACTTCTTCCCTAGCTCAGAATGTCTTAGGAGTATAATCCCATGTCACTTTTCTGCCTCTGAACGTCTCCTACATGTGGGGTCTTTGACGCTGTCATGTATGCGGGGTTCCCATATACAGGTAAGTAATTAAATTTGGTTTATTGTCTCTTGTTAATCTGTCTCATGTCTATTTGATTATTAGACCAGCCAAAAGAACCTTGAGAGTAGAGCAAAGTTTCTTCTTCCTCCACACTGGCAAGCTCGAACCTCCCTTGTTTCTCTTACCTCACAGAATGCTGAGGTGAGAGCCAGAGGACCAGCCACATTCCTGCTGTGACAAGCAAGATGACCGCATGTCAAAAGCTGCAGGTGAAAAACCAGGCCAAGGAATTGAAGGGACAACAGTAACCCAGGGGTCTATAGCTCATTAGAGTTGAAGAGAAGCAGAGTCAATGAGCAGGAAATAAATGGCAATTTTTTTTTTTTTCAAGAACTGCTGCTTGCCAGTTGCTGATTTCATCCCCAAATGGCAACAGGGCTTCTTGGACTTGGGGCTGTATACAGGAAATAAGCAGATTTCAGCCACTGCAACCCATGAACCCTCATGAGCCTGTCCAGGGGCCTGTCCAGATCCCACCGATACCACACGGAACCAGCAAGCCACACTCTTTTTAACTAGACTCCATTTTAACTAGGTTGAAATTCAGTGGGGGAGACCAAGTTAACTGAGCCACTGAGCAGGTTTATCCAGTAAAGACTTAAGATAGCCTAAGGGACTATTTAAATTACTGGAACTTTAACTCAGATTGGACTTTTAGCTTTTCTCCCACTTACCAATGGGTGGGGACTTGGGAGGAGAGCCAATGTAGTTAAACAAAAGATAAAGAAATTCCTTTTTCTTTGTATAGATCAGCTGTACTATGACCTGGAATATATAGCTCAGTTACACACACACACACACAAATTCCTTGGTTTGGTTATTCTTTGGTGATCATAATCTAGTGAGGGAAATAGATGCTTTATCATTAATCATAATGACAAGGCAGTTTATGATACGTGCTCTAAGTGTTAGCTACATTTGTGTGTTTTACCCAGAGGGCAGCAGTGAGCTTTGGCAATGCTGCTAGCAAAGGAAGACATTGGATTGGTGCTGCAGAGAGCTGATTCTACTCAGTCTGAATGTCTTTGGAAGGCTGCTACAGTACATTCAGGTGTAATACTCATTGTTTTCAGTGCTGACTACAACAGATGAATCTCTCAGGTGCACAAGCTCCAGAACCGTGCCTTACCGTCTTGTTTTCTCCTTCTCGCACTCTCTCTTACCTCCACGATATCCCCATCCTTGTCCCAGATACCTGTCTGGGATGACTCATATAACTGATTTTCCTAGTAGTTGTGGGGACACAGTCCCAGAGAGCAGTTTCCAGGCTCTCGGCCTCCCGTGGAAAGATCCTGGCTCGGGTAGTAGATGGCCATCAGCTAGTTGGCCGTCAGCCGTAACCAGTTAGACATTGGCCACTAATATAATTGCCGTGGCTATGCTAGCGGGTTGGTTGGTTGGTTTGTTGGCAGGCAGAGAAGCAGATGGCAGGTTGTGGATCATGTGGCTCCTGCTTCCCGTGTCTCCAACCCAGCTGCCAGAGAGACTATAGTGGTATGACTCCCCATCTCTGGCTCCGTGGGTGTTCCTTTTTGGCCTCACCATATCCTGTGTTCTGGTGTGGGGCACGGGACCAGAGACCCCACATGACGCCCTACATGACAGTAGTAATTACTACTTCCCATTTGGACTCCTCTTTTATTTGCCCAGCAATTCTTCATGTTGTTGACTTTGGCCTTGAGATTTAAGATGTGCTGATTACTTTTCATTGCCATTCTTGCCAACCCCCTCTATCAGTCTTCACTGCCCTGTTTGGTGCTCTTGAAAGCACTTGGGGGATCGTGTTAAGGATTCTTGCTGGATGGTTTCCAGTTGGGTTCCTTCTCCCTCCCTCCTTGCTTCCGTGCAGAGTCTCTGGCTTTTGCTGCACCCCTCCTTGACTGCAGCCTGTGTTGGGGGCACCTTCATCAGCCCACTGCTCAATGGTATTTAGTGAGGAGACTGCAATCCCCTTGCTCTTGGTGCTGCAAGTGGTGATAGCTTCCCATGTTGCCAGTCCCTCCGTGCTTTAACTAACCCTCTTATTTCCCTTAAACCTGCCCACACACTCATAATTTCTTCACTGACTTTTTTTTTTATTCAGTCACAGGAGGTGGATTCTGCTTCCTGATAGTCCAAGTCCTAGCTCTTTACACTTTATGATACTTCCTTCAAGCCCTGAGTTTTTCATAGTTCAGCCCACAGATCACCTGTATTCAGAATTGTTACAAGTGTTTGCTAAAAGTGCAAATTCCTGGCACTCACGAGAATCTCTGGAAGAGCCTGGCAGAGATCACGGCATGCTCATCCTCACCTGTTCCTCAGGAGATTCATAGCCCCACTGAAACCAAAGCCCTTTAGTACGAGTCTTACCTCTACTGGGAGTCGGCTAGCACCTGAGTGTGCTCTTGGGCTCATCAGCAGCTTTCCAGAACTCTGTGGTAAAGCCCCTCTTTTATTCTTTAAGGATGAATCAAAGATTAATTACATGTATTTCAAGTGATTTAAACTTCTAAAAGAAAAAGGTATCTATGAATAATATATTTTTGAGCCAAACCCACTAAATGTTTGGAGGCTTGCCCTGTCTACACTCTCAGAAAAACCCAGAGCATGTCTATTAAAGGAGAATGAAAATGTTCAGTCCAGTTTGCTCAGCTACAAAATAGTCTCTATGACAAAGCCACCCCGACACCCCCTGCGCTCACTGTTTGGGATCCTGAGAGAATACAGAATAGCAGTAAACAGAACAGCCTAGTTACCATCTGGTTCAACTTCCTAACTTGACAGAAGGGAAACCGAGCTGAAGGGACTCGCCCACGGTCTCACAGCCCATTGGTTTGTTTAGTGTATTTTTTTGATAGGTTTTTCCTGCTACAAAAAAAGGACTTTAGGTGCTGTTTACATATGAGCTATGACAGAGGTGACCCTTTGGGGTCAGGTCCTTCCATTGACATGTAGTTGGTGACATAAGACTAAAAATATCACTTTTTTTTTGAGGCCTATATTAGTTTCCTATTGCTTATAACAAATTAATACAAAATCTGTAGCTTAAAACAGCAAACATTTATTATCCTGTGGGGACAGAGTCCCAGAGAGCAGTTTCCAGGCTCTCGGCGTCACGTGGAAAGGTGGTGGTTTGGATAGTAGATGGCCATCTGCTGTGACTAGTTGGCCATCAGCTGTAACCAGTTAGCCATTGGCCACTGATATAACTGCCGTGGCTGAGTTAGCAAGCGCAGACTGCAGCTAGCAAGTGGGGTTGGTTGGTTGGCTGGTGGGCAGAGGAGCAGACAGCAGATTGCGGGTCGTGTTGATCCTACTTCCTGTGTCTCTCCTGGCCGCCAGGGAGACGGAGGTGCAGGAAGACCCCTCATTAAGATACTGGTGGATGTTTACTTTTGTGTCTTGACCAGCCACCATCGAGAATATAGTGGTATGACTCTCCTGTCTGTGGCTCCATTGTTCTTCCTTTTTGGCCTCTCCATGTCCTGCGTTCTGGTGCGGGGAGTGGGAGCCGAGTCCCTGCATGAAACATGGTGCAACGAGCAGGGTATGGTGCCGGCCAAAGCTCTGCAAAGGGCAGTGGAACAGTTTGTGCGTGTGAACACTCAGTCTCAGGAAGCCCATGGGGAGCGGTGCCAGAAGCAGGAAACGTGATCTGCCTGGGAGAAACGTGACCCCTTGGTGAATTGGTGGTCCTCTCGAGCCTCCAGATGGCATACCACCCTATTGGCCGTGGTGGGCTTCACCTGCTTTTTGGTGATCTGCTGCTGCCGAAGGCTACTAGAGTTGTGGACGTCTTACACTGAGGCCTCCATCCAATTGGACACCTGGTGCTGCAAGCAAGATTCCGGCCAGGTAAGAATGGTGTCTGTCTTGGCAGGAGGACATGTTGCCCTCACATTGTGTGTGGTACCTGGTGGCTACTTTTCTTGGGAGTTGTACCCCCATGGAGGGGTGGGAAGATGTGGACAGTTTTCCACCCAGTATAGGCCAGAGAAAGCGAAGGTCGTTGCGGCCCTGTGAGCTGGGGAGTGCTTGCTGAGGCAGCCCAGATGCAGGACTTATAGTCCCAGGAGGAAACACTTGCTGAGTCCTCCGTGGGAGATGAGGGTGAGGTCAAGGGCATCCCTCACACCCAGGTTGGGGAGGACTTGGAGCCCTTGCCCTGTGGAAAGGGCACACATTGTGTGGCCAACACACAGCCCTGGTGAACGACTGTGGAATATGGGGAATTGCCGTCCATCCCTGATTTGATGGACCACTTGTTTGCTTGGGAACGTACCACCATGTAGTGGAACTGGCGGATGTTTGCTTCCTGTGTCTTTCCCGGCCGCCAGAGAGACTGGTGCAGAAAGACCCCTTGTTGGGGTACAGGCGGATGTTTATTTCCTGTTTTCTTGACTGGCCGCTGTGGAGACTATGTGAGAACCCTGGCTGTGCCCAGGAAGTCTGTCTGAGCCCAGAAAGACTGGTGGTACCCTGAGAACTTTGGTTGTACCCAGAAAGTAGGTGGACATCGAGGGACAGCCCCTGGGACATTACTTGAACTGGACTGGAACTTTTTCTCGTGAGTTGGGTTCCTGACACAGGGCCCCTCACAGAAGACGCTTGTCGCATAGATTGTGAGGCGAGACCCTGTAGGGTTGGAGTGTGGGCACATAGTCCCAGAGAACAGTTCCCAGGCTCTCAGCCTCATGTGGAAAGGTGCTGGCTCAGGTAGTAGATGGCGATCAACTATAACTAGTAGGCCATCAGCTGTAAACAGTTAGCCATTGGCCACTGATATAACTGCCGTCGCTGAACTAGCAAGCACAGATTGTAGCTAGCTAGTGGGTTGGTTTGTTCGTTGGTTGGTTGGTTGGTTGGTTGGTTGGTTGGTTGGTTGGTTGGTTGGCAGAGAAGCGGACAGCAGATTGCATTGATCCTACTTCCTGTGTCTCACCTGGCCACCAGCGAGACTGGGGTGCAGGAAGACCCCTTGTTGGGGTACTGGCGAATATTTGCTTTTGTGTCTCAACCAGCCACCATCGAGAATATAATGGTATGACTCTCCTGTCTGTGGCTTCATTGTTGTTCCTTTTTGGCCTCACTGTATCCTGTGTTCTGGTGCGGACAACAGGAGCTGAGACCCTGCATGACATATCTCTATAGTTTATATAGGTCAGAAGTCCAGGCCCAGCTGAGCTAGGTCCTCTGCTCAGGGTTTCACAAAATTAAAGGTGTTGGCCAGGCTGCATTCTTTTCTGGAGGTCAGGGTCCTGTTCCAAGCATATGTGTACATTGGCAGAATTCCTTGCGGTTGTAGCACTGACGCCGCTGTTATCTTGCTCACTGGCTGTTTGCCAGGGCCACTCTCAGCTCCTAGAGGCTCCCTGCAGGTCCTTGCCATGTGGCCCCTACCATAGGTCCTTTCTTACTTCAAATCATTCTGATTTTTTTCTGTCTCTGACTTGTAGACCCAGATGTAAAGGGCTTGTGTGATTCAGTCAGGCCCACAGGATAATCTCCCTTTTAATGAACTCAAAGTCAACTGATGAGTAACCTCATCACAAACGTGACATGCCCACATGTTCAGAGGTTCTGCCCACATTCAAGGGGAGGGGATTATTCAAGGAGCATATACCAAGGACAGGAATTTGGAGGTCATCTTAAAATTCTGCCTATCACAAGGCCTTAAAGCAGCAAACATTTAATGAGTGCTAAATACTGCTCTACCATTTTTAAGGGTAAACTGAGTCATATTTAAATTTTTTTGAGTTTATTTGTGCAAAACTCAATTCTAGTTGGGCAGAAGCAAACTGGAAGTGGTTAGGAGTGTTCCCTGACAGTAGCTAGGGGAAAGCCAGTTATGTTCCAAAGAGTATTTCAGTCAACAATGGCCCACATATGTGACAGTAGTCCCATAGATTATAATAAAGCTGCAAAATTTCTGTTGCCTCGTGACATCGTAGCAGTCATAACATCATAGCACAATGCATTACTCACATGTTTGTGATCATGCTGGGCTAAACAAACCTACTGTGTGACAAAAGTATAGCACGTAGAGTTACGTACCGTATATAATACTTGATAATGATAATAAATAACTATACTGGTTTATGTATTTACTATATATGTATATATATGTTATATATACACATACACATTGGTTTATGTATTTGCCATACTATATTTTTATCATTTGTTTAGAGTGTACTCTTTCTACTTATAAAAAAAAATGTTGTTTTAAAACAGTAAGCCATGTCACACCAGCAGCAGCGTCTTACATCTCATGTTTACCACGTTGCTGGATTGCATCACTTTCTCTTCTGCTTAATCTCCTGCTGTTTGATACTGTAACATGATACACAAGCTTGTTGCCTAGCAGCATTAGGCTATACCGTGTAGCCTAGGTGTGTAGTAGGCTAGACCCTCTAGGTTTGTGTAAGTGTACTCTGATGTTGGCACAATGATGAAATCACCTACCATGTTTCCCCGAAAATAAGACCTAACCGGAAAATAAGCCCTAGCATGATTTTTCAGGATGATCGTAATATTAAATAAGCCCTAATGCATCCTTTGGAGAGAAAATTAATATAAGACCCGGTCTTAATTTCGGGGAAATACGGTTGGGCTTATTTTATATTATGAGCATCCTGAAAAATCACACTAGGGCTTATTTTCTGATTAGGTCTTATTTTGGGGGAAACATGGTAAGGACACATTTCTCCGAATTTATCCCTCTTGTTAAGTGGTACACAACTGTATATAGAAAAGGAATGGAAGCAAAGAAAGGAAATTATTGATTGGCTACAACTTAAAGCCTAGTTGGTTGTTCATGACCAGTTGTTTTTAGCATTTTGATTTTGTCATTTGAGGCATTTACAGGCTTAGATTTGGGTTTTCTTACTAGGCCATAGGTCCCCATAGCATTAGAGCCACTTCAGTCAAATTGTCTCCTTGTTTAATTAATTTAACAATCCTATACATGTTTTAACTCATGTGATCCCTACAACAGCTCTAAGAAGTAAATACTATTACTATTAACATCTTTTTACAGACAAGTAATTTGAGGTATATAAAAGCAAATACAAATTTAAAATAAGAGGTTTAATTTCCCATTGAAAATGTGAAAAGAGACTGTACCTCTCCCCTTTCCTTCAGAATTTCTTTCTTTGTCCTTTCCAAATGTATGTAAATCTTTTTAATGACTAAATAAATTCCTGACCAATCTCAAAACTCAGAAATGTTCCCTCAAAGACTGAGAGCCTGCTCTTTGAAATGTAATCATCAAGGAAGATGTAATGACCAATCTCCTCAGGTCCTGAGAAAAGATGGGCCTACTGGTCACCTGACTCCAAATTGTAAAACCCACGGAATACAATGGGTTGAATCTCCTTAACTATATGAAAGAGTGACATTTCTTTCTGTCTTTGCAATCCCTTTAACAGTTTACCTGCGATGAGTATCACATTCTGGATTAATGTTTATTCAATAATAAAGTTGTTTTCTTTTCTTTCTATTCTACCTCTGTAGCAAGGTTTTCTGGTTTGAGAGGAGATTTTGTTTTTAATTATATTTTACCTATACTAGTAGGTTCAGAGCAGTTAAGCAACTCGCCAATAACACCTTGTTGCTGAGTGGCCGGATTCAGATTGTGAGCTCGGTTAGCCTCTGTATCTACCCACCTCACTAGCTTGCTGTTGTTTTACCAGAAACAGCTTGTAGTCTTTAACTATTCTTTAACTGAGACATCTCCACATGTTGTTCGATGACTAGTGAAGACTCCACATTTAATCCTTCAGATCAGAGTCCTCAACCTTAGGAATACTGACATTTTAGGCCATGTAACTAGTTGTGTGGAAGCCGTCCTGTGCATTATGGGATGTTGAGCAGCATCCCTGGCTCTACCCATTAGACGCCTGCAGTATACCCAGCTGTGATAATCAAACATGTCTCCAGACTTTGCCAAATATTTGGGGGGAGCAGGGACAAAAAAATCACCCCAGGTTGAAAACTACTCCTTTAGTGGAAGAATTAAGGAAAATACACACACACATTTGCTTGGCAGGAAGCAGGGAAGGGAGAGAAAAGGAACTATAGATGGAAAAATGGCTTTGACTTTTCCAGAATGGCTGAGGGTTTATAGTCCGGTAGTTAAGGTTGCAGCTTGCTAAATTTTGTTTTTTCAGAAACAAGAAGACACCAGGGTTGTCTTCTCTTTATTCTTTCATCCTCTTCTTTTTTGTGTGGTTGAGTTGAAGAAGTGTTTAAGAAAAGCAAGTCACAATACATCTGTTCTTCTTACCCAAGATTTGGGCATCTCTAGTTTGTCCTGTATTTCCCTATCTTTCATGAAATTTAAAATTTTGTTAAATCCCTCAAAGGATCTTTGGGGGAAATAATAAGTTTGGTCAAAGATTGCACTTCACATTTTGTATAGCTGCTGACCACAGCACAAAGCTGACTTCATCCTGGAAAATTCTCAAAGCCTGGGAACAATCAAATAAAAGGTGTTTTTTTTTTTTTTAAAGGAACATTTCCTGCTACATTCAAAACTTTGTGTCTTTCCTATACTAATGAGAAGTACACACATATGTCTTTTGGAGCAAGATAATTTAGGAACTGAAAACCAATCTAATGCACTTTCACTCGTCTGCCTGAACATTCTGTACTTTAAATGTATTTCAAAACCAGTGCTGTCTTTGTTCTGTGGTCATTTCCTTCCAAGCTATCAGGACTATTCTTTTCATGCAGTCAACAAATAATATGTATCAAAGACGTGCTATCTCTCTAGTACTTTAGTATAACAAAGAATCATGACACCCAGTTTCTTAGGTCATGGCTGTGAGAAACTGGTTTGTTATATGAGTTGGGAAAGCATTTGCAAAATTTTCCAATCCAGGAGTTTTCTTTAGTCATGAACAGGTTAGGTTTCAAAAGTTTATTCATTATTCATTTGTTTATAAGTAAAAAGAGACCAAAAGGTCATTAATGATGTATTACCACCAAATAGAAGTGAGAATGATTTCTTTTGTGTTTTAGAATTTGACATACTCTTTTCCTCTTTACTTTTCCGCTTTATATGTTGTGGTTGCATGCATCAGGCATCTTTTCTTCTAAAATAAAGAAGCTTCAAGTAAAATGAAGATCTTTTGAGGAAAATGATAAGTCACTTGATAATCTTACTAAAGTTCTGTGGGGGAGGAATAATTTTTCTCTACCGTTCTGGGTTCTTTCATCTGGTCTAATAAATCAACATGAGACAGATTAACAAGAGGATATAACCAAATTTAATTATGTATGTACATAGGGAAACCCCACATACCTGAGAGAGTCAGAACCTCTCTATATGAGAGGTTCAGTGACAGAAGAGTAAAATGAGGGGATATGCAATATCCTAAGGAATGAGGTAAAATACCCTCATTTGAATGAGGATTCGAGAGGGGAAGGGGTAATTTGTAGGACAATAAGAGCAGATGCTCAGTACTTAGAAATTCACTCTGTCCTATAGATAGGTCATAAACATCTTGTTATGGGCAAGTTCCCAAATTTAAATTCTTTAGGGAGAGGTAAAAATTTCTCTTGAGACCACAGGGTCTCAATTGCCTTCAACTCAAAATAATGCATATACCAAAGTAACATATTTTGGGGAGGCCTGTTCTGAACACTCTCAGTTCTATGAAAACCCTTAGCAACTACATTTTGATGTTATATAAATCCTTATAGACATTAAATTTATGAAAACCTCTGTCACATTTTTACCATGCTTAAGTTTGGAGTTATTGAACCTGCACTCTAGACTTCTCCTAAATTAACCATAAACGATTTTGATGTACTATCCATGCTTTGACTAGGTAGCCTGGTGGATTCAATACAGGAATCATAGGAACCTTGTAGCCTAAGGAAAATCCCTGCTAAATTGACTATGACATCACAAAAACGAATACAGGGAGAGACTGACCTGACCTGTCTACCTTCAAAACTCAACTTCCTAGAGGGAATTATATGGCGTAGGGGAGAGAAAACAAAACAAAAAATCTTTTACCTCCTTGAGTCCTTTTCCTGGAGGCTGTGAATTCAACTGAAGGAAACCAGAATGTGTCACCCCAAAACTTGCTATTTGGCATACTGATTATTTTGAATTATAGGCATTCAACAACAGCAGGTGTAAGAGGATACACTGATCCTCCTTTTACTTCCTGAAAGGAGATAAAACACCCATATGAAAACTCCCCTCCCTGTATCAGGAAGAAGGAAGACATTCTTATCACCAGAGATGGGAAATTGAGGAATGAGAAACCTATACTAACAAAGCTTGTTAAACTACCCTTCTTAGTTACTTCACCATTTACTACCCCAAGCCCAAACCCCTTTGTCACGTTAATTCTTCACAAATTTGGCGGCTTCTTCAAGTATTTATTCTCTTGTGAAAGCTCCAGCTATCCAGCAATTCAACCAGTCTTCCCGGCAACATTTATCATTTTCTCACAATTTTCAATTTATTATCTATACTTACAATTTTTGTCACAGTGACACATTTCTTCTAAGATAATGATTTTAAAAAAATCCGTGCTTGCTTTGGCAGCACGTATACTAAAAAAAAAAATCTTTGCAACCAAACTCCATCCTACAGAAAAACACGATGGCAAAAACTGACTGCATAACCGTTGATACCATTTTTTTTGGTGTGGGCACAGTTAAAGTGTCTCCTCTCTGGAATAGTTTTATTCTAAGTTTATAAATTATTTAGTAGAAAGAGCTTCTGTGGTGTTAGTTTAGGGGCAGTTTCACCTCTAATTCATTACTTATCTTCTCCTCACCTCTTAGAAGATAGTATGATGTAAGGTCAGCAGGAAAAGGATTAGGAATCAAGATACTTGCTGTTCCCCATCACTCATTTGCTCTCAGACCCAAGTCTCTGGACCTCAATTTTAGCACCTTTGAAATGAGAGGATAGACCAGATGATTTGAATTTTTCATTTTAATGCTTAGATTCTATAAAATGAGATTCAAGGCCATGTACTTCCATTCATCCAAAACACTTTTATCTGTGTTTATATAGGTGTATTATGCAAAGGGAATCACTGCTTGAGAGTTAATAGTCTAGCAGGAGACACGGGTTAAGTGCATAAATGACAATATACAATGTATAAAATGATAAGCATCTCCAGAAAAAACAGATAAAATAATTTCTACTTAAAGTTTGTGGTCCATTCTGGAGTTCCAGTTAAGATGCTACCTCCTCAGGTCGGTTGTTTTGTGTAAATGAGATTAAGGGCAGGGCAGAAAGTGATTTAATTCATTTTGTTCAAATAATAATTTTTATTTGTATCATTAAAATTTTTTGATTACTGTTGACACACAATATTGTATTAGTTTTACGTGTACAACATAGTGGTTAGACATTTATATAACTTACAAAGTGATCACCCTGATAAATCTAATACCCATCTGACACCATATGTTGTTATTACACCATTATTGACTATATTTCTTATTCCATTTTTTATATCCCCATTACTATTTTGTAACTATCAATTTGTACTTCTTAATTCCTTCACATTTTTCACTCACCCCTCTCACCCCCCAACATATCTGGCAACCATCAAAGTGTTCTCTGTATCTATGAGTCTGTTCCTGTTTTGTTTGTTCATTTATTTTGTTCTTTAGATTCCACATTTAAGTAAAATCATATGGCAATTGACTTTCTCTGTCTGACTTACTCCATTCAGCATAATACCCTCTATCTAGGTCCATCTATGTTGTTAAGGTGACAAATTTTTATCCTTTTTTATGGCTGAGTAATATTCCATTGTATATTTGTACCACCTCATTATCTATTCATCCATTGATGAACACCCAGGTTGCCTCCATATCTTAGGTATTATAAATAATGCTGCAGTGAACATATGGGTGCACATGTCCCTTTGAAGTCGTGTTTTGGGTTTCTTCAGATAAACACCCAGAAGTGAGATTACTACTTCCTTCTTTGTCTCTTGTTATAGCCTTTGTTTAAAAGTCTATTTTGTCTGGTATAAGTATTGCTACTTCAGTTTTTTTATTTCCATTTTTATAAAATATTTTTTTCCATTCTTGTACTTTCAGTCTGTGTGTGTCTTTCGATCTGAAGTGAGTCTCTTGTAGGCAGCATATGTAAAAGTTTGGTTTTCTTACCTATTCTGCAAACTCATGTCTTTTATTGGAGCATTTAATCCATTTACATTGAAAGTAATTGTTGATAGACATGTACTTATTGCCATTTTATTATTTAGACTTTCAACCTTTTATTTTTTCTTCTTTTTAAAAAAGTCCCTTTAACATTTCTTATAATACTGATTTGGTGGTGATGAATGCCTTTAGCTTTTTCTTGTCTAAAAAGCTCTATCTCTCCTTCAATTTTAAATGATAGCTTTACTGAGTAGAGTAATCTTAGTGGTAGGTCCTTTGCTTTGAATATTTCATATCAATCCCTTCTGGCCTATAAATGACACTTTTTATGATTATAAAAGTAATAGATGATAAAATGGGTGAGTGACTTCAACAGGTACTCACAAAAGGCCAGTCGACATATGAAAAGGGGCTCAACCTCATTAGTCAATAGGGAAATGTGATTAACTCTCCTTAGATACCACTACACACTCATCCAAAGGTCTAAGATTAAAATAACTGATAATGCCAAGTGCTCATTAAAATGTGCAACAATGGTAACTCTCATAAGTAGCTGGTGAGTGTGTCAATTCATACAATCACTCTGGAAAACTGTTGGACGTTACTATTAAAGCATTGGAGCATACCCATACTGCAGGACCCAGATATTCTACTTCTGGGTTCAAACCCAACAGAAATGTGTGCACTTGTGGGTGAAAAGACATGGAGCAAGAATGCTCATAGCAGCATTATTCATAATAGTTCCAAACTGGAAACAACACCCACATCCATCAACAGAAAAACAGGTAGATATGTTTTATTAGATTTATGCGATAGATAGATATATGGTATATTTCTTTACAATCTTTTTTGTGCATATGTAATAGTAAAGATACATACTCTGCATCCTTTCTTTAAAAATGTCATAACACAGCATTTCCTCCTAAGATAAAAATTATTTGTAAACAGTTTAATGGTCACACAATAGTTTACCTTATTTATGTTATTATGATAATTAACATATACTATATGCCAAGCACTGTGTTAAGTCCTTTATATTCTTTATCCAGACTAATCCTCAAGGGCTGTGCTTTAACCCAACCTGTTATATCATGTCATCACCTGTGACTCAAGTCCAGGCCATCTGCTTCTGGCATAAAGCCTCAGCCTCTGAGACCTCAGGTCCACTAGCCCTCAAAACATTCCTTTATCTGCATACCAAACTGTCAGCAACCAGGACCACCACCTTCGGCTCATTGCCCTAGATAATTCCATCTATCAGTGCAGTGCTAACACTTGGGACAAAGTGAACATGGAGCCACACTTACTACTGGCTGATCTCCAGTTCTTCTATTCCTTTCTGGAAGTTTCTATGATGTCACCTCACAATTCTGCCTCAAAAATTTGACCAGGGTCAATTGAAGAAAACCCCTGACAATTTACTTCCACAATCTTTTTATTCCTTTTTCCTTCCTACAGTCCTTCAGGCAGGAAGGAGCTGACTTGCCATTTCCTCTTCTTTACTGAAACCCCTCTTCCCTAAGGCAGTAAAGCCTCATGGTCTAACTATGATAGGCCAAAGGGAATGTTTTCTATGCTGTGGAAGGAACTCCACGGTTGGAGTCCTCCATCCTTAGCCCTTGATATGGGACCAGGAGACACTAGCAATTAGCTAATACCCCAAGCAAAAATACATTGCTCTACTAACAAAAATTTATATAGTTGTCTCACAATTATTATTTTCAGTGTGGCATGAGGTACCTGTCTCACATGCCTATCCTGTCTGTATTTACATATACGTTTTTATTACTACATTTGCTGGTGAGAGACAGAAGAAAGTAAAAGGAGTTTCAGCTTTTTTTTTTATTTGCACACTTAAAATTTCTAACATTGAAAATTTTTTTATTAACAATTTTTATTCCTTCTTTTATTCAATGTTATATCCTTTATTTTCTTAGATTAGGGCTTTTACCATAGATTTTTATTACCATTTACTTTTAAAAATTAAGCATAACATTTTGATTGTATGTTAGTTGAAGATATATTTCCCAGTTTGTTTGCCTTTTAATTTGGTTTATGTAGTTGGTTTGGTGTAAAAAAATGTAAACGTTATATTATCAAATTTATCAGTTTTCTGTTTTCTATTATCTTTAAACTTGAAAAGTCCTTCCACATTCAAAGATCCAATAAATATTTACCTACATTTTCTAAAATGTTTATGGTCTGATATTTTTATAACTAAAGCTTTAAGTGAAAACTAATACATTTACATTTACTCTGTAAGTGAGATAACCTTCTAAATTGGAAACTTGTTTTTTATTGACTCTCTACTATGTGCCAAACCTTTTATATATACTTTCACTTACTCTACCCCATATAAGAAGACATGATCATCTTCCATTTAGAGATGATAAAACTCGAGTTTGTCAAATATGAATTTGTCCGCAATAATTCAGATAGGGAACGGTACAACTGGATTGAACCCGGGTAATACTGGCTATAAGACGTAGCTGTCTCTGAAGACCATGACATCTGCTGTGGTTGGGACATTAGCCAAGCATCTAAAAAGCCAACTCATGGCTGCTGGTGTTTAAATATAACTGATTTCTCCAAGTTTCCTTTTCAGTTTCCAAATTCACAAAGGCACACTAATTTAAATTAGAGTGAAGAAAGCAATTGTGCTACATTTCTGAAGAAGATAATGTTTTTCTCTTCTTTTAGTCTCCAGTACCACTCCCAAACAATTTTATTGAAAAGCAACAACAACAACAAAAAATGTCCTGGACCCTTGTTCCTCTGTAGACATACTGTTGCCCTAAAGTCTGTACTAGTACTGTTCAATAGAATTTTCTGTGATGATGTAAATCTTCTACCCTGTTTCCCCAAATATAAGACCTGGCCGGACAATCAGCTTTACTGCATCCTTTGGAGCAAAAATTAATATAAGACCCAGTAATTTATATTACATTATATTATATTACATTATATTATATTATATTATATAATTTTATATAACATAATATATATATATTATAGTAAAATGAGACCAGGTCTTACATTAATTTTTGCTCCAAAAGACGCATTAGAGCTGATTGTCTGGCTAGGTCTTATTTTCGGGGAAACAGGGTATATTTTCACTGCCCAATACAATACTGTGCCACTGGTCACATGGATACTGAGCACTTAAAAATGTGGCTAGTGTGATTGACAAACTAAATTTTTAATTTAATATTTAAATTTGTTTAAATTTAAGGAGACACATGTTGCCAGTGGCTATTGTATCGAACAGGGCAGGTCTATAGATTAATTCCTTGTAATTAAGTACCAAAGACTTTTCAAACCCTAAACTAGACTATCTTCCCCCACGTTAGTTCATTGTGAGTAAAACAATGGCTGTCTATCTAGCATCTGGTTCACTTCACAGAATGAAATATTAGTCATGTCTACCAGTATAGTGTCAGTAAGCACTTTTTGATGGGAATATGAATAGATTTTATGTAGTGCATGCATAATTTTTGTTAAAATTGCTTGCAATTAGTTATACAAGTGGTAAGGATACCAGCATCCATCATTTTTGAATCATAACTCTAACCTTTCTACATCTCTATCCAAATCTCCTGGAATCTTAAACGAAAAGGATAACCACTACCAGAAATAACTGAAGGCCTCGACACTCCTATGTCTCCTTGAATATTCACCACTAGCTTCATGCTTCTATAAAACAAAAGTCATAAAAACCAAAGGCAAGGGGAAAAAAACCAGTAGGCATAAGTCAGCAGAAAACTATACTTTTTTGAATTCGACTTGTGACCAACAAGTTTTCTGGTTCAAAGTAAGTAAGGTCTCTCTTAGTTCTGCTTCCAAACTTTCCCTCCAGGGCTGGACCTCCTGGGACTTGCACTTTCTTCATATGTAGCCCAATTTTCCACCCTGCTGTCCCAGAGCCCTTCAGGTTTGGCTATAGTCCCTGAGGATGAAAACCACTTTTCTCTCTGGTTCCAGAGTATCCACCCACCATTGGCTGCAAACTGTGATGTACTGCTCTGACAAGGCCCCCCCTTTCACTTCATCTTTGGGATTATCCACTGTTTGGGGACCTTAAAATTCTACCTTTATTCCTATCCCGTTAATCTGTATACTGGATAGTTTACATGCAGCCTATTTAGGAACCACTTGTGAAAACAAAGTCCCCTTCTCCGTGTTTGGAATGAAGTAGCTGTTGAACAAATATTTTACGAATGACTCATAACTTGGGAACATTTAAGTTTCAGAATGAATGATCAAGCCCCTCCTAACCAGGGAATTAATGACACCATCACACACCTCACAGTGATGTCACAACTACCAAAATACTTTAAACATCTGTAACAGGGATAACATTTTTGAGACATTAAGTCAATGTGTCTTTGTTTCTGGTGATTCCTTTTCCCTACTTGTCCTAGAAGTCACTACCCATGATGCCCATGAGCAGAATTCAATGCACTTTGTTTAAAAATGGGCCTTAAAAGATTGTAGTTGGATAAAAGTCTGAAAACAAACACTCCTGTTTTGTAAAAGCCAAACCTTGCTGAGAAAAGAAGGTGAAAAAGGAAACATGTGGTCTGATGAGCTGGATGTTGGAGGACTGGTTTAGGGCAGAAGTAAGAGACAGACAGTTTCCAGTCTCAAGAAGGAACTCATTGCTAACACCCCCAACTGCCATCCTGGGCTACAGAAAGGAGCTGAATGAGAGAGAAGGGAGAAGGACCGGGGCCAGACTTGGGCATAGGAGCAATCACGGGGTTTATGGGGGAATCTGAACACGGTGTGATCTGGGAAAACAGCCAGCCTCTTACAGACTTCCAGCAATCTTGATCTGGGGGCAAGAACTTGGGGCAGCTCCCCAGCATCTCACACACTGCAACGTGGTACTAAGATGGGTAGGGGAGGATGGGATGGGGAAGAAGAGAAGATACAGGTGCCAAAGGGACCCTCTGACTGGATGAGGTCTGGGGACAGAGTGCAGAATCCACAGACCCATGGAGACAGTGTGAGCAGACCCCTGGCCATCAGCAGGAGACACCAGCACATTATCCAAGTTGCATAGGATTAATCACCCCTCTATGAACCCCAGAGCCCAGGGAGCTGTCTCCTCAGCAGAAACCTAGGGTCTGTAGAGGACAACCTGGGGACCAGCGGTTCTCCCCACTCTGCCTGGAACACAGTCCTCTAGTCTAGAACAAGAGAAGAGGGAAAGAGAAATTCTTGAGAGGGGGAATAATTGCTCTGAAAGAGGATTTGAACTTTGAATGAACTCAGTATTTACCCCCAAAGAACCCTTTCTTAGTACGGAAAGAATGGAAATTGTCAAGGAAAGGCCCATCCTGTCATCATTTGAAACAGGGGCTCTGAGCAAGATGAGCACAGTGAAGGAAAAGAAAGATGCGTCCTTTATTATTTATGCACATCCGATTCACATTGTGTGACTTTTGATCCCGCTACAAATACATCAAGTATTTCCCAACAAGGTTAAGAGGAAAAAAAAATGCTTCCCACTCCTCAAATTAGAAGCAATGTTACCAGATTGCATCTCAAATCTAGAAAACCCTTTTAAACTATGCACTGAGTTCTTACTATGTACCAAGCTCTATAAATCCAGATTAAAAATATAATGTTCATTTGGGACCTTGTGAGCAAACCAACCTCATTGCTAGGGAAAATGGAAAGATCCTTAGAAAGATAATACCTGTATTCTAATATTAAAAACCAAATGTCTTCACCCTGCTTCTAACAAGATACCAAGCCAAGCTTATCATGCATGTGCTTACTGGTCACCTACATATTGTGATTTCATATTTATCATTAGCCCTCCCTACCCACTGCTACTACCTCTTCTTCATAACCTATGTATTGATGTTTAAATTACCACTTTAATTTAAGCATTATCTCTACATACAAAATTATGTTCTTAAAATCATATATCACTGCTAACAATAGCTTAAGTTTATTATATAAGTTGGAGTTTATCCCTTGATTCACGCTATTTCACTTAATCTAGATGGCAGTTAGGGAATTTATCACACCCATTCTACAGATGAGGAAAGAGAGGCTTCTCTGTTCAACAGAGAACCAGGACTAACTCAGATCTTCAGACTCCCGTACGTGCACCACCATCCTATTCAAACATCTACCTTGACTACTGACATTCCTGGGATAAATGATTTGCCAGTTATTTATAGACTCTGTCCACTTTAAGGTGGAATGTAGTTCCAGATCCACTGCTGGCACACAGACTTCCCTGACCAACCTGGTCCACACTGACCTTGCCTTCCTCTCAACACCAACAGCATGTTCTCTTGACATTGCTATTTGGTAATCCACCATACTCTTCCTTGAAACAACTCTTATACTCACTTTATAATATGGTTACATCTTGTTGTCCCCAACTAGATGTAGCTCCTCAAAGATCTTTTCCTATCCAGTCTCCCCAAACTCCCTTGCAGAGATTTTGGCACACCACAGGTCTGCATATACTTCGGGATTTGTTGATTAACGGAAAGAGTTTATGTCCTCTCGTTCGAAAGAAAAATGACACTGTGAGATACCCAGACCCCGGGTACAAGAGAAGAACTCCAAAAAGGAGGCAACCACACGGAAAGGGAAAATGTCCCGCTTCACAATTTTGCTTATGACCATCCCTGCAAAGACCCCAGAATTGTTTTATTATTTAATCCAGCCTAGGGCTGTCCTGTTTTTAATGACTAAGACATACATGAGCAGCTTGCAAATATTATAGTTATGACTTTATGTATAGACTAATACATTCCCAGGCTATTGCCTTGCACAGAACTATCAAGTGTAATCGGGCTTTCTAACCTTGTGACACAGCCCATATTAGCTACAAAGTGCCTCCTTTATTTCCTTTTTCTTAAAGTACGTTTAATCTGCTCTGGACTTTCCCGTCTGTCAGTGCAGCTCGAGGTGACTTCCTGCTCTGTCAGCTGACCATGAGTCACATCGCTGCCACACGTTAGTTAGTGAGGCTGCTTCTGCAACTTCAGCAACCAGGGAAAGAGAAGGATAGCCCTGAGCTATCAGACCTCCTTATTGGTCAGACCAATTTTCCCCGTGTTCATTTAAACCTCGCAGTTGTAAATTTTGCTCTCTAGCTTCTGGCTTTGTGGTGATGCTTCAAAAGGCAGGAAAAACAGTTTCCTACTTTCCAGAATGAAAGTGACGTTTAAAAAAAAATCCGTCTCTGTCGTAAATGAATCATTGATCCGGGCAGCCCCTTTCTCTGAGAGGGTCCTTCCTCTGAGCCACGTTTCGGGGATATCTTCAGTGAGGCAAATGGCAATGACAGAAGTGCTTATTCTGGGATACAAAATGATGCAACTGGAGTTTAAAAGGAATTTCAAAATCACAGAAAAGGAGCTATGAGGGAAGATAGAGTGGGTATGAAATACAAATAAGAAAACTTCCTAGACTGGAGAAGCTATTGGAGCAAAATCATAGGGAAGTTGGGGGCTCAAAAATAGGCAACCTAAAGCTCTTTGAGACTTAAAGTAGGGGGAGTCATTTACCCTGACATAGTAAAGCTGAGGAAAGATCTATAAGCCTTTCACATTAGAATAGTCTATCATCATTCTGCTTATTTCAGTAATCACACATGATTAAATTACCTATAACCATTCTAACCAAAACACCACCACCCCAACTGTTGACATATGTGTAACATATAGATGTCAATCTTCCGTTCTGAATTTTTTTTCAGTGTCATCTCAATTTGAAACATTCTTGTCCATTTGCTGGAACATGCATAAGATTATATAGCCTGATATTGACTTCAGAAAAAATACTGTGTTCAGTTTTTTTAATCAAGGGAAATCAAAAGAAGAGGTGATGAGTTAATGAGAATAGGCTATAAATTAACAATGGTTTCAAAAAAGATACAAATCTATTTTCCTTATTTAAAAGCCTGGAGATAGGAACCTACGTCTGCTGTGGCAGCTTTGATCTCCAAATTTTCAGGGACCCAGGTTCCTTACAGCTTTCTTTTCTGCAGTCCCAAAGCTATGGTCCTGACATTCTGATCCAAGAGGGAGGTCCCACCATGAGACATACATTACAGGTAGCAAGAGAGGAGAAACAAAAAGACTAAGGGATTTGGTGCACACATGCCATTGGTCTGTTAAAGAAAGTTCCCAGAAGCTACCACCCACATGGTGTTCCCCCTATATCCCATTGGTCAGAAGTTCATCACTTGGACACACTAGCTGCAAAGGACGCTAAGAAATGCAATATTTTTCTGCATAGCCATGGATCTAAATAAAAGTCCATCACCGAGGAAGGAGAAAAGCTAGATATTGGCATAATTTGCTGTCTCAGCTACTGAACAAAAGAGCATGATATGAGTATATCAGTTGGATGGGCTCTATACACTTTCATGCAATGTGCTAGTAAAGTCATCAGCAAAGGGATAAAAGTTTGGCTGAAATTAAACAAAAATGTTCTTTTTTTAGTTTCAGGTGTACAAAATAATGTAATAGTTAGAGATTTCACCCCTCACAAAGTGATAACCCTTCCCCCAATCTATTGCCCCTCTGACATGGTATATATCTATTACAATTCCATTGACTCTTTTCCCTATGCTGTACTCCATATCCCGTGACCAGATATATATTAAATTATAGTTGACATACAATATTATTCAGCAATGATACGGATAGACCTAGAGAACATTATGCTAAGTGAAATAAGTCAGTCAGAGAAAGACAAATACCATATGACCTCACTTATATGTGGAATTTAAAGAACTGAATAAATGAGCAAAGTAAACAGAAATAGTCTCAGAGAAATAGAGGAAAAATCGATGGTTGCTAGAAGGGAGGGGGTCAGGATAAGGGAGAAGGGGAAGGGATTAGACAGCACAAATTGGTAACTGCAATGTTGCCACGGAGATATGAAGGACAATTTGGGGAATATAATCAATAATGTTGTAAAGATTTTGTAGAGTGTCAGATGGGCACATCTTATTAGGGAGACCACTTCATGGACGATATAGATGCCTGATCACTGTAGTGCAAAAAATGTATAATTCACATTAAATATACTAATTTATAGATCATTTAAGGATTCTAGACAGGACATAACCATCTATTAGCACTATAATATATATATCTATATATATCGATAATATAGATATAGATATATAGATATAAATATAACTACTTCTTTATCCCATCCTTTCTTGATTAATAATACTATAGATTTATGTTAGAGAAATGAATGCAGACATTAATACTTTAGATCAGCACCTTCATGCTTGAAAGAGAAAAGCATGTACACATGTCAGGTATATCTTTAGAGCATTTATTCAAATTATTCTTGGTATCCTACTTTGGAAAAATTCTGATCTGTGCTTATATGTATAAGTAAAGGTAAAAGATTTCAATTTTGTATTCCTTTACATAAAATCTAGTGATATATGAGGTCTGACAATTAAGTTCATGAACTCATCCTAGAAAAAGTGCTGCATACCTCAATGCTGAATATCATTAGTGTCACCTTTGAAGTACTCCCCTTGGGAAGCTAAGCACCAACACCAGTACCTAGTCCACCCTTCAAAGCAATTTTGGAACTCTTTTTTTTCTGGAATGGCCATCAGTGCTGTCGTCATCTTACCCTTGATGTCCTGAATGTCATCAAAATGTCCGCCTTTCAATATTGATTTTATCTTCGGGTAAAGAAAGAAGTCATTGGGGGCCAGATCAGGTGAGTAGGGAGGGTGTTCCAATACAGTTATTTGTTTACTGGCTAAAACCTCCCTCACAGACAGCGACATGTGAGCTGGTGCATTGTCGTGATGGAAGAGCCCCTTTGGGACCATTTTTGCACACACCTTTCTCATGCCAAGATTTTCAGGTAAGATTTTCCTAACTGTTTCTACGTCGATGTTTATTTGGTCTGCTATGCTTCTCACAGTCAGCAGATGATTTTGACTCACAATTCGACGAATTTTTGCAATGTTTTCATCAGTTCTGCTCGTTATTGGCTGCCCTGACTTCTCTTCATCAGTGACGCATTCTCTCCCCTCAGAAAAACGTTTAATCCATTTGTACACTGCCGTTTTCTTCATGGCATTATCCCCATAAACTTAGACTAACATGTTCCTGATTTCACCTCCACTCTTGCCAAGTTTAACAAGAAATTTAATGTTTGTTCGTTGCTCTAATTCAGGCTCAGACATTCTCACGATGGCACACAAAGACATGTAACAATAATGAATGTAACTCAGCAAGACACCACCACACTTTAACAGGAACACAGCTGTGAGGCACTGATATGCCAAGGTTAGGAAACCTTACCGAGCTGTTTGTACAGTGCTGCCAATATAAGCGCGTGGTGGCAAGTCCATGAACTGAATTGTCAGACCTCATATGGGCATTCCTTAAATGTGTATTTCGTAAAAGTTACGAAATTTCAGTCATATAGATTGGGGATCTAGTACTACTGAGTTAAATTGGAAAGTTCATAATTTTATTAAAAAGCTTTACCAGTTATTTAGAGTAAAACACCCTATGTCATTAAGTTTGAATATCTTAGTTATTTCTCAATTATAAATGGAAGCTTAGTGAGCACTCACTAGCACTAGGGCTAACCCTGTTATTCCTAGAGAGGAAATGAGTAGCAACACCTTCAAATAAACTTGAAGAGGCATCTTCGGGAAATAGCTTATGAATCTTTCAATTAAAATGTCCTTCAATAACATATTTGTAGGACATTTTTATAGGTCCTTGAATATGACTTTAGAGAACTAGCTCCAGTGACTAAACCCCCAAACCAGGGAAAAGCTAAAATTCTGCCCTGACTCAAAGGCAGAATTCCACTACCTGAGTCACCTACAACAATTCAGCAGCACCCTGGATTTCCCTGAAAGTATCTCCAGACAAGGCTTGGGCAGGTTTAGCCATGTTCCCTTTCTTTTGTGAAAATAGATGGTGACACAGTCATAAGGACTATAGCGCAAAGGTCATGGGTTGGGTTAGTGCCAACCTTGATATTATGCTCTCTATTCAGTACAAAGAGCTCTAATCTCTTTAAGGATCAAGACACTCTTTTAGTTCAAACATCTGTGTTTTCTGCTCATGGTAAAAGCACCCCTTTTATCTCTATCTTTTTGCGGTAGCTAAGGGTATTTCGTCCACCTTGGCTGAATTCTGTCCTTTCTTGATATTTATGAAAAATAGAAGTTCATTTTCAGCTGCATTTACTCCTTTGCTTTTAATCCTTCTTCTCTCTCTGGCTTGCTCCTACATCAGGAATCATTCTCAAATATCACAGCACAAAAGTTAGCCCAAAGCAGCCAGCATCTGCAGGAGCCTGAGAATCTTAGACTTAAACGATGTTAAAGCCAGAAGGACTGTTAAAGGTCACGTAGCTCAACCCAGTTCCAAGGATTTAGGTGCCCACACCAACACTCCAGTGCAGAAATGCAACCAGAATTCAGCGCCAGAAATGATCAGTGCACTTTGACCCAGCAAGCACATGTCTAGGAATTTAGTCTACAGATACTAAAATATATACAAAAATAGAGGTACAAATACTCTCATTGCAGCATAGTTTCTAAGTCAAGAAATATCCTATCAATAAGAGGATGCTTATCAATAAAATGATGCTCAAATAAGTGATGGGGAAAGTATAAGTGAAAGCATGCCCCCAGGCCTGTTTGAAAAGTGCTTACCTCTAAGGAATAGATGAGCTGAGCAGTAGGGGAGGAGGAGGGATGTTCACATTTTATTTTAGGCACTTCAGTTATAAGCTTTGAAAATGTAACTCGTAAGGGGTAAGAAGAACACAGCTGTGACTTCCTGACCCTCAGGGGACTGCTCTCTCATTAGAAGTGTCCGTATGAACATTTTCCCAGCTTACTGTTTACCAGCTTACCCCTTTTCCAGTTGTCCAGATAACAGAAGATAAATGTACTCATCATTCTTTACTATTGGCTAATGCTGAAAATGTGATTTTTAAAAGGTTCAGTATGATAGAAACGATCCATTTTCCCCTCCAACACTCCCTGCAGCTGGTGAAAATCATAGTCCACTAGGGAGGTCACATGGGTGATGATATGGGAGTTTTGATAAAACCATGCTCTTTCCTTCCTTACTGTGACCCTTCATCAATGAACTGGTTACAGAACTTGACTGGAATATTTTCTGAACCCTGCACATGGGAAAAAGTCCTGGCCATGAAAATATTAATACTGTAATTCAAGTTTCCTCTGGCCATACCCAACTCTACAAATAACAAGAACAACCCCAACTCAAGTTTCTTTGGTTCTTTCCAGAGCCTGGCACAGTGGGGACCTTCTAGCCCCATGAAAGGAATCTTTCAAATATTTCTGGAGATCCCTAGAAGGTATCTCCATGTGATGCTGAATAAGATCCCTCTACCAAGCTCGATTACAGTCTCTCCTGGACATTTAACAGTCATCATTGTCACCTGCTTGGCATGTCCATCTACTTCCGCAACTGAGGACCCGGAAATCAGAGGTGTCCAAGTTGTGTGTTGTTATCTTTCAGGTAGAAGGAATGTTTCCTTCCTCCACCCCCATGTTCAGCCCAGTGAGGGGATCCAGCAATGTAGCTTCTGCCCCAGTATATTACAGAATTATTAGTGATTCAGAATTTCAGTTTCCCTTTGTAGTTCCCCTACTGTTCAGGGAACTCAGGCTCTCATTCTTAAATATTTATTGACTACCTGCTCTGTCCAGACACATAATGTATACAATGATTAATAAAACAGCCAAGGATCCTGTTAGCATAGAAGTTTTAGTTTATTCATGGAGAAAAATAATGAACAAGTAATTAAAGTAAATAAATGTGTAACTGCAAATTAAAATAGGTGCACTGATGGGAAAAGAAAGGTGTGAAAGAAAATAATAAAGGTGCTACTTTAGATAGTGATCAGAAAAGGCCTCTGAAGTTTATATAACAATGAAGACATTGAAAATCCAGATTTGGAAAAAAGGAAGGTGAGGAGATGGGGCAATAAGCTAACATTTTCAATAATTATGAGCCAAGAACTTTACATATACAAGGTCTGACAACTAAGTTTGCGAACTTGTTGCAACAATGTTGCTAACCTTTTTTGGTATCAGAGGGATTATTTATTATGAATTTTTACCAACTGGACAAACAGTTAACCAAGTTTACTATTTGGAAGTGCTGAAAAGGCTGTATGAAAATGTTAGATGACCTGAACTTTTTGCCAACAATTTATGGCTCTTGCCTCACGACAATGCACCAGCTCACATGTCGCTGTCTGTGAGGGAGTTTTTAGCCAGTAAACAAATAACTGTATTGGAGCACCCTCCCTACTCACTTGATCTGGTCCCCAATGACTTCTTTATTTACCCGAAAATAAAGGAAATATTGAAAGGAAGAAATTTTGATGACATTTAGGACATCAAGGGTAATACGATGACAGCTCTGATGGCCTTTCCAGAAAAAGAGTTCCAAAATTGCTTTGAAGGGTGGACTAGGCGCTGGCATCAGTGCACAGCTTCCCAAGGGGTGTACTTCGAAGGTGACACTAGTTATATTCAGCAATGAGGTCTGCAGCATTTTTTCTAGGATGAGCTTGCAAACTTAATTGTCTGACCTTGTATTATATCCTTTAATCCTAACACAATCTTATGAAGTACAATTTTTGTTAGCCCCACTTCCCAGATGAATAAAATGAAACACCAAAAGGTAGCTTTTTCTTGTCATCCAGCTAGTAAGTAGCGAAGGCAGAACTTGAACCCAGGCAGTGTAAGATCTGAAGAAAGGAAAAGGCTTTGGATTATTTCAGTAACTTAAAGGCCAGTGTAACTGAAGCAGGAAGAAAAATGGGAAATCAGCACCATATGGAGTTGGCAAGGCAGGCAGGATCCTGCATGGGTAAGTGGTCGTATTTCATTCTCAGAGTAATTCATGGTTGATTAACACTACTCCAAAGAAACAATGTTGTACCAAGGAGCGGCATTACTAATGAAAATAATTATCACTTATATTATTTTTGTAAACTGAGGTCTTAGAGAACAAGAGTGCTCCCCTTCTATTGTGAATAACACAGGAGATTGAGATCCTGGAGACGGAATTACACTTTCTGGCACACATGTTGACTTGATATACAACTTAGGAAATTTCGCCATCTCCCAGTACATACCTGCAGCAACCTGTCCCCTGTGGTACAGAAGTGTGGGTGGCCAAATTAACCAGTCTTCTACTTGAGGTTGAATAGTGAGTTACTACATATAGGGGTGAGGAAAGGCAGAGAGAGGAGCTAGTTATCACAGTGAGCTTGTCCTCTCCAGGCGGTGAGGAGTTCTGCCTTGCCAGGAGCAGCTCTGGGGGACACCTTTATTCATGGCTACTGTCTACAAACTTGAGCTTCTCTATATGCTACCTGACTTAGACAATAAGTCCTGTACATGAAGAAGTACCAATGTCTGGTGCAGCCAGTGCAGAATAAGAATAAAAAGAGGTGAAATGACCACTTTTCTTAAAATTCCAATAAGTTATATCAATGGAATCCTTTTAGAGGGTACCTACAACTCTTAGGAAATCTCAAATTTGCCAAAAATGAGAAGACAAACTCAATTTAACCACCTCAGCTGCATCTAACTTCAGCTCTAGTCACATAAACTAGGAAGAACAGAGGGGATTTCCCAAATTCGGCTTGCTTGTAGTGGTGACCCTTTATTGGTTCAAATGTGCTCGCTTCTCGTCCAATAGTGCGGACGTTTATTCTCCACTTCCTCCTCTCCAACAATCCCTCAAGTTCTGTTTGGGGACCAATGTGATTCCTGAAAGGATGATTCCATCTTGGTGGTGAGGAGGGAACACGTAGCCCAGACTAAGTCATCAGCATATCAATACCCTATACCCCTGGCCACCGGGGCTGTGACCTAAGCCAGTGGGTTCAGCCTGACTCTCCGGACTTTTGCTGGAACTGCAGGATGAAGCCTCTTCCTCCTCCTATTGTATTTGAATAAGAAGCCCTGGGGACCACAAGAGGAGCCTGATTTAGGATGGAGTCAACACTAAGAAAAACACAGCAGACAATGAATACAATGAAATACTGGGTCCTGGATGACATCATGTTGCAGACAGACCCCCCCGCCCCATCTCACCAAAAACCTGGACTTTACAGGGATGTGAGTTGATTAAACTGAGTTCAACAAATATTTAGTGAGTGACTACTTAAGTACCAGATATGGTACTTTTATATGAATATAAAACAGATAAGAATCCCTTGCACCAAGTGGAAAATAAATGACAAGCAGCCAGCAAGAAAAACAAAACAAAACAAAAAAACAGACAACTATATCCTGTCCTATAGAGAAGGAGACAAATAGACAATAAGCATAACAAGTAAAATGATAGATCATGTGTTACATAAATGAGGTGGGGAAACAGAAAAAGAAGAGCAAGGTAAAGAGGAGTGGAGAGTGGGGGAGTAGGAGCTGGAGAACAGGTTCTCTATTACCTAAGCTGGTGTGAGTAGGATCTCTGCCGCTTGCTCTCTATTACTTGCAAACAAAACTACAACACCTTGGGACATTTTAAATACTTGTAGCACCCCACCCCCACCCAACACACACCCAGAGCAGAAATTATAATAGACTGGGGGGAAAAAAGGAACGTTAATTAGAATTGTCTAAGATTCAGGCGGCGGAGGGAGGGGGCGTGGGGGTGGGGGGAATTGCATTTGAATTCAGGATAAAGACTGAACTAAATTCATTTTAAAACACAGATCCACGTTTTTCAGCAGGGTGTGAGGACTCTTAAAATGCTTTCTTTTAAATCCTATGGCACTTCAACATAAATTACGACACTTTCCTGAAGCAGCAAGATTCTTTTACTCCCACTGTTCCAGCTTCTTCAAATATAAAAATAATCACTTGTCCCTATTTCCAATATTCGAAAGGAAAGAAGGAAGGAAGAAAGCAAGGAAGAAAGAATGAGAGAGAGAGAGAGAGAGAGAGAATTAACTTAGTATAGAAATGTCTACTCTTACCCACCTTTTTGAGTATGTGGCTAGCGGCTTCCTGTAAAGGAAACATTTTGTCGATTCTTGTCTTAGTTAACACTGGCATTCCCCGCTTTGCACAACTGTGCAATGTTGTGTAAAAGAAGAAACCATCACCTTAGAGACCTGGTCCTCTTGAACACTAAGAATGGCTGCAGCTTTTCATTCTGTCTCTTGCCATAGCACTGCCTTTTTAGTGGGCATCTGTACATAAACTGTGATTTTAGTTCCAATGCCAGACAAACTAAAGTCATGCTCTGATAAGACATTTATAAACATGACTAAATTAACCTGGTTGGTATTCATGCAAATGCATTGTGCCTCTACCAGTTTCAGATCTCTACTCCAACTTTTCTCTAGATGCCTCTGAGTTTAGCCACAGTACAGCTTAACTGCTGTATCCAGTAGGCCAAGAATGAGTGGGGAGACCAAATGCAGAAGGTACCGTGCCACCTCACAGTCTCTCCCTAAAACCTACAATGATGAAAAAGGACCTGGCCTACTCCAGGAAGACATACTGAAGGTAGACTGATATTGCTTTTAAATCAGTGAAAAGAAACACCTTCAATCATTAGGAAATGAAAGATTATTCAACAGATTATGTTGAGACAATTGTTCAGTCCTTTTGGCAAAAGAAGATCCTTCTCGCCTACCATTAAATTCCTAATGACTGAGGCCCAAGGACATGTGCTAATAAATGGGTGCACGTGCACACACACACGCAAAGGAATCTTATTATATACATACCAGAAAAAAGCAGCTGAGTGTGTAATCACTGGTGGTGAAGAGCCCTCTAAGTTTAAGAGTCATCTAAGGAGTCCTAAAGGAAGTGATGACATACCTCACCACATAAAAATGTTAAATTTAAGGACATAGGAAGAAAATACAAACATCTAAATGGGGTGAGGGGGATCTACAATGCATATAATAATAATAATAATCTAACATCTTTAAAACATAAAGAGCCTATAAGAATTGATTAGAAAACCATGAAAATTCCAGAACAAAAATGGGCAAAGGACACCAGACAATTCATAACAAAGCAGATATAAATGAATTTTAAAAAGATGAAAATTTCCATCTCAACTACTTAACTAAGGCAAAACTGAAGCAGTAGAAAAGAACCTTTCTTACTATTAAGTTAGCAAAAATAATTTCTTTTCCTAATAGTACTAATAAAGCTACAGAGAAACAGAAAATCTCACTCACTGCTGTTAGGAGTGTATGATAAAACTTTCTGGAAAGCAATCTGTTGTTTCTCAAGAGGTTTCAAAAATGTTTATATCTTTTGACCAAGTAGTCCTACTTCCAAGAATTTATCATTGGAAGGTAATTTAAAAATGCCAAAATATGGACAAATAATCATGCATAACAAAAGCTCATTTCAGCATTGCTTATACAAACCAGAAGCACCCCAAATGTCTACTACTCATTTCAATATTTTATTGTGCTTCTAACGTGTGTCAAACATGGAGCTAGAGCAGAAGCCAAACGTAAGACAGACGTGGTCCTTGTTCTTATAGAACTTATGGTCGGGGAGGAGATGAGCAGTTAATCAAGTAATTACAATATTTGCTGCAGGAGATCCTTAGGAGAAGAAACCAAACCAGAGAAGTGACATTTAAACTGAAATGAAAAGAATGTGTGAAGTTAATCAGAAGGGGAGTTTGGGAGGGAAGAGTGTTCTAACAAAAAGGAACAGCATATGTAAGACCTAGAGGAAAAAAAAATAGCTAAAGAGACAGGAAGTCTAGAAGGGCTGGAGCAAGGTGCAAGGAGAGGTAGGCAAGAGCCAGATGGGGACAGACCTGTAAATCATGTTTGGAAGTTTAGATTTTATCCTGAGGGCAACGGTTTGATAAATTATGCCACATCCATTATCTAAAAATATAAGCTACTAGGAGAATAGTTTCTATTTTATTATATCATCTGAGGAGACTCACAAGAATTTAAAAAGGGTAATTTTACTCCCTTTGCCTCCTCCAAGACATGGAAGTCTCCAGATCCAGGCTCTGCTTACCAACCCCCATTAGGCAACTGCCACCCTTCTCAAATCAAGAGCATTTTTGTGTTTCCAAGTGCAATGAAGAAAATCCAAACCTCTACTTGGAAGATTAGGACCTAGCAGGAACCAAATTAGAGCTGCTTTCATTGTAGAGTGGGAGACTTTAGGGAGTGTCCTCCCCACCCCCATCAGAAAGAAGAGGTCTACCCAGATGGGAGATGGTACTGAGGCAGGCTAAATATTAGATACCATATCTTGAATTTATTAGTAAAGACATGAAAGCCTGATCCATCAGGAGGACAGCCCAAACTTCTGAATGTACCACAAGTGCATGGCAGGGAGCACAGGGCATCGCAGGCAGCACAGGGTATGGCAGGGAGCACAGGGCATGGCAGGCAGCACAGGGCATGGCAGGGAGCACAGGGCATGGGAGGACTTAGGAGCACAGCAGTCAAGTTTGACTGAAGACGATAAGCCCACACTCCCAGGTGTAGTCTGTGTCACCGTCCAGGATGGTGATGTTGATGATGATGACAATGAGTATGTTTATACCTCCAAGAGAACAGAAGAGCCATCCCAAAACACGAGTAAGGTTAACTTTCCCAAAGAACACTAACTTGGTTAGTGTGGTCAAGACAGACTTTTGAGTTAGAGATGAAGAAATCTGTGATTCATGCCGCAGGTTCATGGGAAAAAAAAAAAGAATATCTGCTACAAATACAATAAACATTACATAACCAATAATAAGTTTATTTATGAAGAGTAATATTCATCAATGAATAAAGTTAATCAACTTCATGGCAAGAGTGTACACAAAGAATTATTAACATGTTTTTGACCTACAAAGTGTGGATGAGCCCCCTGGATTCTGGTCAATGACCTATCTGCTGTTTTTAAAGTTTTCCTATTTGGGGGTCCTCTGCCAGTTAAAACTACATTGATGGTTCCTTCCCTCCTTTGCTCTCAACAAACACAGAAGAAAAACTAAAAGGCATTTATTGCATTACAATCTTCATGTCTTTAGTCATAACACTACTGATTTTTAAGCCTTAGGAAGGGGGAGCATGTATTTCTACTTTCTTTTTTAGATTATGAGTCATATGAAAATTTATCCAAATTAATTAAGAATACTCTATCAAATAAATCAACTTTACTTCCAGGGTCCTCTTAACCTAAGCTTAAGATAAAAAGGTAGCAAGAAAGTGCCGCTGTTATCTGGTTAAAACTGACAGCTGCGAGATGTATGGATGGTTGTCTGAAAGTTTAGAAACAGGAAGCAGTACTTGCTGCATTTGCCAAAGGGCACATAACCAAGAAAGTTGTTATGTAGGAAATCAAGATCAGAGGATGAGCTCAAAGACACTCTTCGAGAACAAAACCGTTTGCGGCGACAAGCAGTGACGTGAGATTATGTTTATGTGAACACAAGCCCTCTCCTCCCCAGTCTGGTGACTAGAGGTTTTCTTCCCCCAAAACAACTTCGTTGTCAGAGGTCACCATGTTATTAATTGTGGAAGCCCGTGGGTCACTGTTAACGTATCAAACACAAGTCTTGATATTATCTGCAGCTGATTAGTTGATTAGGTTTTACCCACAGGAAAAGCTTGGCTGCAGCCTGCCACAGGCAGGCCACACATGACGTACAGAAGCGTCCTTGTTGCACCCCAGGCAGGAGTGATGCAGGCGAAAAACACACCTGATGCCATCAGCTCTCCATGGCAACAGGGCCACTAGTCAGGCCAGATAACGAAGATCCATCATTCAGGATGAGGCTCATCCTATGACAGGAGGGTGTTTTGAAAGGTAACACGTCAACAGCAACGCCTCAGCAACAGCTGTTTGTTACTGCTGTAGACAAGGAGACAAAGAGAGGGCAAGGCAACCAGGATAGCTTGCAAATGAACAGAAGTGTCCTGCCCTGGAAGAAGGAACATGTAGACATGAATGTTCTCTGCTGCTTTGGGGAAGAAGGCAGATAAGCACATGCTGAGTTGGTGCCTCTATGTATCTATATTCTCTTTATTGGCTGAACAGAATACCTCCCTTCTGAACATCCCAGCTGTGGAGGGAGAACTTCAAATCTCAGCTGTTTAGGCTTGTAAGTAGAGGAAATAAGGGAAGTAAAAGCTGGAAAACCAAATGAGAGGGGAAGAGAGGCGTTGCATTCTGAATCCTCCCCTAAGGCAAGGTGGGTCCCTGCCCCTGTGGGCTCCAAGGGCTGCATTTTTCTTTTTTTTTTTTTGGCTTTTACTAGACACTATTGGGGATTTTGTTGGTTTGTTTACTTAGATGTCTATCTCCTGTGTAGTTCCCAAGGGCAGGATTACAGTGTCTTTTTCATCTTCATATCCATAGTACCTGGCATAGAACAGGAGCTCAAACAATATTTACCAGTTGCTGGTGGTGATGGTAGCGCTGTGGAAAGCAGGGTGAATAGAAGTACAGCTAAGTGATGGGACATTCTCTTCCTAGGCATTAGACAGTTGTGGAGGTCTCTGGAAAATTCCAGTTCAGATCCTGGAGGAGACCCCCTAGCCAGGCTTGTCAAGACAGGGACTCCTCCTGGTATCCTCTCCCAGAAAGGCAGGAGAGCCTAATTGTTCAGAGTATGGGCTCTGGTGTCCAGATTCTAATCTGGGCTTCACTCCAAGCCGTGTGAGTGTGGGCAAGTTGTTTACCTTCTCTGTGCCTCAGTGAGGATGAAATGAGTTCATTTGAATGATTCCTAGTGCCCCAGCAGAGCTCTTTAAAGTTTAGTTGTCACTATTTCCAGTATTGCTGCTCAATTTAGGAAGAGAAAAGAGGAAAAGTGATAATAGCCTTTTGCCTCAAATTATGTTTCACATTTAACTTTCAGTCTTATTCTTTAGGAGTCCCAGCCTGGATAGAAGATGAATCAAGTACCTCAGCTTTTCCCTTAAAGGTGTTATTTAGACCACTGCCAATCACTGGGAATGCTTCTGATTTCCTCACTTAACCCCTACAAATGTATAGGTAAGACACTTGAAAAGAAAAGATCAATGGCCCAAACCAGTCCACTGTAGGTGTACCTCGGGCATTTAGTTTGCCCTTGAAGCATTATCTCCTTTCCAGGTGTGATTGCTACTTATTATCTTGACCTGTTGCCAGGTACTATGGCAGGACCATAAGCAACCAACACTCAAAAAGCTGAGAGGACTTAAAGCCAAGCTGTGAAAACAATATGAATGTTGGGTGATTAATATACATACGAGTACATGTCCAAAGAGTGGTTGTATTGTCCCCCACCCTGGGTGCATGTGCATGTACACACACACACACACACTGTGAGCCCACAGTATTCCAAGGATACATTAACATTTAAATGAATATATGGGGAATTTGATAAAGTTCATTCTTGAAGCCATTGAAATAATGTAATCTGTAACTACAAACCAGCAGCAAAACATTGCCTAGGTAAAGGACCCTGACTCTCTCTCATCTACACTACCTGAGCAAATTCTTTTGAAATAGCAATATAAAGAAGGGAGAGAGAGAGAGAGACAGACAGAGAGAGAGAGAGAGAGAGAGAGAGAGAGAGAGAGAGAGGGAGAACCACTGTGATGGATCCTCAAAAAGTGTATTCAAAGGTTGAAAATTTCTGCTTTGAATTAAAAGTCATTAAAACAAGTGCCTTTCTTATCTAGAATTGTATTCCCACTGCATGACTGCATATAATAAAGTAAGAGGAGTCAGCTACCTTGTCTTTCATATCAGCTATCGTGTGTATTTATACATGTATATACAATGCTGAGATATATGTGTGTATTTATACATGTATATACAAATATATTTAAAATACAGCCCTGAAATCATTTTAAAGTCACACAATTATGTAAATAGAAGGGATTAAAAATGTTACATAATTTATCCAAAACAAGGCTTCATTCAAACTGAAAATTCAATTATTTGATTGTTTTTCCTTGATGCTCTTCAAAGACAACAATTCCACAACTGCCATCAGGAATGGTTTGTATTATAACAGACAGGAAGTTCTCTCAGTTTCTCTCTCTCTCTCTCTCTCGAAAAACTCTGTCTATCTTAGAACAATTTTAGATTACAGAGTTATTATAATTAACACAGTAATAATATAGAGAATTCCCATTTATACCACATCCAGTTTCCCCTATAATTGTCGTATTTCATAAGTATATGTTATTTTCTCAATTTTCCTTTGCTGTCTTTTTTCTGTCCCTCTGGTGGTATCCATCCAGGATACCACATTACATTTTCATGTCTACTTACTTAGTCTCCACTTGGTTGCGACATTTTCCCAGTGTCATGTGGGGTCTCTGGTTCTGCTCCCCAAATACTGTCCAGAGAGACTATAGTGAGGCCAAAAAGGAACACCAATGGAGCCATGGATAGGGGGTTCATACCACTATAGTCTCTCTGGAGGCTGGGTTGGAGACACAGGAAGCAGGCTCCACACAATGCACAATCCGCCATCTGCTTCTCTGCCAACCAACCAACCCCACTCTCTAGCTGCAATCTGAGCTTGCTAGCTCAGCCACAGCAGTTATATTAGTGGCTAATGGCTAACTGGTTATAGCTGTTGGCCAACTAGTCACAGCTGATAGCCATCTACTACCCGAGCCAGCACCTTTCCACATGAGGTCAAGAGCCTGAAAACTGCTCTCTGGGACTCTGTCCCCACACCAGACTCTTTTTGTTTATGATGACCTTGACAGTTTTAAGGATTACTAGTCAGATATTGTTGTGCAGGGCAGCCTGCGGGGCCTCTAGTCCCGCTTCCCACATAAGAACGCAGGATATGTCGAGGCCAAAAAGGAACACCCACGGAGCCATAGGTAGGGGAGTCATACCACTATAGTCTCACTGGAGGCTGGAGTCACACGACTCCACTGGAGGCTGCAACCTGCTGTCCGCTTTTCTGCCTGCCAACCGACAGACTCGATCTCGACTTGACTCCCTACTCACCAACCAGCGCAGCCGCAGCTGTTATATCAGGGGCTAATTGGCTAACTGGTTACAGCTGACGGCCAACTAGCCACAGCTGATGGTCATCCAATCACAGTTGGTGGCCATCTACTACCCAAGTGAGCACCTTTCCATGTGAGGCCGAGAGCCTGGAAACTGCACTCCTGGCTCTGTCCCCGCAGATATGTTGTAGAATGTCCCTTAACTGGTATTTGTCTGATGTATCTCTCACAATTAGACTAGGTTAATGTACTTTTACAGGGAAGAGCACAGAGGTAAAGTGCCACTATCACAGCATATCCAGGGTGCATACTGTGAATTGAACTACCGCTGTTAGAGGTTCTTTCTCATGTCTACAGTAAGTCCCTTTTGTTAGAGCAATGGTTCTCAAAGTGGGGTCCCCAGATCAGCAGTATCAGCATCACCTGGAACATTTGGCACCTGATAATAGACCTACTTAATCAGAAATTCTGGGGATGGGGCCCAGTAGTTTGTGTTTGAACAAGTTTTTCTGAAGCACCTGATGTTTAAGAACTACTGTGCCAGAGGTTGTCTAACACATTTGGTCTCAATATATACAAAAATACCATCTCTCATTACTCAACCACAAAGCAGTGGCTCTCAGCCTCGCCACATTTTATGAATGAATACCTGTCACCAGATACTACTCCAATTTAACTGATTTAGGGGAGGTTTTGTTAAAAAGCTCCCAGGTAATTCCAAGCCTAGACAGAGTTGGCCCCTACCTAAGAGAAGTACTATCTCTTCTACTCACACTTTCCGTGCCCCTCATGCTCTCCTTCCTTTCCCCTCAGACTTCGGAAGAATGGATCAATCAGTAGCCTGATTTCTTAGAAAACATCAAACAGCATTTAATACTATAGAATTTCAGAGTTGGTAGCAGCTGTAAAGGTCAACTAGTTAAGTGGTTTTAAAACCTTTTTTTTATTTTTATTTTTTTTTTAGCAGATCTCTTTCTTCAAAGGAAATGTTATGGGGAAACCCAATATAGAAAACGAGAAATCAGAGCTGCTCTGAGTGAAGGGTAAAGGGGCTTGAGGATCCTTCTGGCACAGCTGGACCGTCACTGGCCTGGCTCAGCAATCCTAGTCAATGGTTGTCCACCTTCTCCTTCATTACCTCCAGCGATCAAAGCTTCTTTACCACTAAGCCACTTCCATTTTCAGTTCAGCTCAAAGATTTCCAGCATTCTTCTTTCCTTTGAGCCCAAATGTGCCTCCCTATCACTCCTTATTGCTAGTTATTTTCTTCGTACTGTGGGGACAGAGCCAGGAGTGCAGTTTCCAGGCTCTCACCCTCACGTGGAAAGGTGCTGGCTCAGGTAGTAAATGGCCATCAACTGTGATTGGATGGCCATGAGCTGTGGTTAGTTGGCCGTCAGCTGTAACCAGTGAGTCACTGGCCACTAATATAACTGCCATGGCTACGCTAGCAGCAAAAGGGGGCTAGCAAGAAGATGGTGGCTGAGCTAGCAAGCGCGGATTGCAGTTAGCACGGTGGATTGCAGCTAGCAAGTGAGGTTGGGTAGCAGAGAGAAGTGGATGGCAGGTTGCAGATAGTATGGCTCCTGCTTCCTGTGTCTCCAACCCAGACGCCAGCGAGACTATAGTCGTATGACTCCCCTACCTATGGCTCCGTGGGTGTTCCTTTTTGGCCTCACCATATCCTGCGTTCTTATGTGGAGACTGGGAGCTGAGACCCCGCATGACACCCTGCATGACAGTACTAAAGAGAGGAGACCTGGTCCCTTTCCCATTAAAAGTCTCTTCTCATTTTACCGTCAGGCCCACTGTACCCTAAGCAGTGGTTCTCAGCTAGACTGTGTATTAGAATCACCTGAGGAGCTTTTAACACTCCAGATATCCAAATTGTATTTCGAATCAATAATTTGGTATCTCTTTGAGTGGGACCAGGTAGATGGAATTTTTAAAGTGTCGCAGATGGATACAATGTGCAACCTAGGCTGAAAGTGAGTATCTGTGCCAGAACTGCCCCTGTCCCGATACATGTGGCCACCTCTTCTACCTGATCCTTAGTTGACGCCATTTTGAACCTTCTCACCATCATCTCTGCTTTCTTTTTAGAATGCTCCTTTGTCTGAATCCAAACTTAAGTCATAATAGTACAATGTATATAAGTTGTTTTTACAAACAGAATGCAAAAATCCCTGTAAATGCTAAATTGATATAATATCAAATTCTTCTTTGCCCAAAGTAATTAAAATAAAAGGTATCTAAGTCCTACCCACCAGGTTCCCCTTACCCTGTACAGGAAACCCTCCTACCTTTCTCTAAGCAAACCGGGCTTTGGTAAAAGGGAGCAACCTTTCCCTTCACAGCTAGAGCATTTGCCCTGCCCTGGTTTTATGAGATGTTGATGATGTGATGGTTTTTAAGTAAAGATCTAAACAACTCCACCCAAATGACCCAGTTTTTTATTTGGTGGGGATTCCTCTCTCTTCCTCTACCCCCTGGATCTATTAGTCAGCAAGTAACTAACTGAGCTGTGCCAAACGCAGGCTGCATAGGTTGTGGAGTTCACCAGCCTCCAGTGGCCCCTCCTGAATTCTCTTAACCAGTATTTCCTGAATGAAGTTAAGTTCACATAGGCCAGGAACCAAAGATATTTCCGAAGAGGGTGGGATGAAGCTCGCCCTCAAATTGTTAAGAGACAATGATAATTACTCGTCACCACTGAGCTGATGAACACATCTTCGTTGTTCCTATCTTCATTAACTTGTTCCCTCTTTATTAGGTGACTCACAACCATTTAGCCCAAGGAAGCATAAAGGGGATAAAGTCCGCATAACCACTGGATTCTAAGATGTGGTAAACTCAACCAACTGCTCTGGCTGCAGAGCGTGGCTAAGGCAAACACAACAATTATACTGAGAGTTTCATCTCAAGCTCACATGGTCCACCCTCAGCTGGACCTCAACTCTCCCCTATAATTATTTTATTTTTCTTCACTTAACTCACTACCCTAAGCCTCACAACAGTGTCTCAAAGCTCCTTCCAAAACTTCAATTTTCTCACTCTAATTTGGGGAGAATCATAGCAGCTACCTATAAGGTCATTCTGAATATTAAATGAAACAATGCGACATAAGGTTCTAAATACATGATATTGTAAGTACCAAATAAATTATTATTATTATATTATGTTATATATGTTGTTATTATTATGTAAGATAATAAAATAAAATATAATTGTATTATTTTCTACTCATTTCAGAGTCAAGAAACGTTTTTTTAGTGCCAACTATATGCCAGCTATTGTGACAGGAACTGGGACTTTTAAAAATCAATAAGACATAGACTTTGTTTATCACACAGGGAGAATGATGTGTGGAATGCTTTGAATTTACACAACCCTTTGATATCTACCCTCTGAAGATCCCAGCTTCTACCCTCTCGCTTTCCCTCATCTCATGGCTTTTTTCTTCCTTACTAAGATCAGGGCAAGTCAGTGGAAACCTTTCAGAATTTCTCCATGTCATCAAGGTTCTTGTGTTTCTGTCCTCTGTCACAGAAGACCAAGTCTGTTCCACTCCTCAGCCCTGGCCCTTCCCACCCTCGGTGCTTTGCCCCTGAGAGGATTGTTCCCTCAGCCTCTGCAATATAGCTCATAAACGCCACATGATTAATTGACTGGGGGAAAAAAGTGCCCCAACCTTCAGCAGAGAAAACCACTGAGTTCCAGGTGAAAAAAAACCTATTCCCAACAGGAAGAAAGCTAACTCCCAAAAACTTTGTAATCATATTAATGACACTTGAATATCTTACAGTTTTTATGAAGTAACTACAAAAATTACTTCCTTTAAGCCACTTCTTTAACTCAGTAAAGGAAGTTTAAGAAATATTCTGCCCATTTTTACAAATGAGAAAACTGAGGCTGAGAGAGACAGTGTGGGAGAGGAAGTTGGTTAGGAGAAATCCCAAGTTGGGCAGCTAGTAAATTCTGGAGCCAAGACTTCAGGTTGGGTCTTTAGAGCCCTCTCCCCACTCCTAGGGTATTAACATTTGTTAGTTTACTATGTGACAACATTTTGCTGGGAACTTAGTAATGTTTTATCACCTACCGTTTACAACTCCAGAAGGTAAGTCTTATTACCTGCATTTTAGAGATGAGGATGACCTTGTGAAGAGGGGTTCGGGAAGGAGGGAGCCTGTTAGCTAATTGCCTCCAATCCCACTGCGAGGGTGCTAAGAGTTGGCATATAAATCTAGGCCTACAAAACCGGCATTCTATGTATTATGCTATATTCCTTATGTGTTAAGGACTTTTGCTTGTGAAAGCAAAAGATAATACAAAAAAAAAAAAGCTAAGTTTAACATAGGTGACAGTGACAACAACCAAAAATGGACACACCTTGGTTAGGCAACTTGTTTATGCCAAGACGGCCACAGTGAAGATGAAGAGAAGGTCCTCCTCAGTAATGGCCAGAAGTACTCAGCTATTTTCATAAACACTAATTCCTAAGTTATTTATGAAAGGAAAATTACTGAATTCAACTATCCCTTAGTTTTTATTGCTCTATGATAACATGAGATCCCCTCCTAGAAACTCTTCAATAACTAAGGTTCATGGTAGTGCCTCTATGTTCACTCAGACCTGTCACTCACACAGCCTCTGACAAATGATTCGACGGTTTATGTTTTTCAAATAAATTCAATTCTTTGTATTACAATGGACATGTAGACGTCTTTAAAAAGTACCTTAATTAATTTGAAGCTTAGGATGTTGGCAAAAAACTTCTCTCAAAGAAAAACACTAAAGAAGATATTATAAGCCAATGTAAAGAATATGTGTTCCACAAAATATGCAGAAACTATAATACTTAATATAGTGTAGGAAGACTTATGGCAGACACTTGATATCGCAGCCTCTTTGGAATTTTAGCTTTGAAAATATTTTGATGGGTTGCATCTCAAAATTCTAAAGCATGACTGAATAATTTTCTACTGGGCACACTGTACTTTTATGAGGATTTCATCCTTTTTTTCCCTTCTTGTGTTCAGGCTGACCTGGCTGATGATTATGACTCAGATGATAGACTGACTAGTTGTGGTTTGAATGGTATCTCTTTAGAATTCTAATCGCTTTTGTCATGGACCATCCCTGGGGATTCCAAAGTGTTACTCCCCTGAAAGGAACTCCCCTTCCTCAATAACCACGGTTCCCAACAAGAAATGAGCAACTTCTGGTAGTGAAAATGGGACATTTTAGAAGTAGTAACTAATAGTAAAACCAAGTCAAGAAAACTCTCTCTGAAACCCGCTATTTACCATATTAGGAAAAGTTGCAAGGGAGATAGACAAAAGCTACATAGGAAATACACTGGATTAATTTTATGAAAAGTTTATTAACCAAAGAAAATCCTTACTCCTTTTTACCAATAAAATATAATGGAGAGGAAGAAAGAGAGGATTCAGTTATAACCTACATAAGAACTGATTACCCCGTTTTTTTGGATCAAACACAAGAGAAAGCAATCACACCACTAGGAATTCCTTAATCAATGTCAAGTCTTATCAACATTTACAAATATTTACTATGTGCTACCTTGTGTTAAGAGGTATTGGGGAATTAGTAACGCAAAGTCTTTCCTTCAAGAAGCTTACTATACAGTTCAGGAGTTCATACTATACTCACAAACTTTTTAATACTTATTATCGGAATTATAAGGTACTACTACCTGCTAAGCACTTTGCCCTGTCCTCAGAATAAATAAATGAGAGGACCCAGTGACCTGTGAAGGCATCACACAATCCAAGTTCAAGGTACTTCCTGGCTCGTAGACTTCCATTTGTGATTTTATACTTATTTTTGTTAATCCATTTCAGATGGAGACCTATTCATTTATTAATACTACTATAAATAGAATGTGTGCGTCCTGGAAAATACAACATACTTTCAACCTAGGAACTTAACTCTCAAAGAGTAAAAGACAGATTGGGATAAAAAAGGACCCTACGAGTATTTAAAAGTTAAAAGGTGCTGGTCAGAAAATCATCAGAGGGCCAAAGTTAGTTAATTCAAGCGGAAGATTTTCCCAGTTGTCAATACATTGAAGGCATAGATTGTAGGGGTTTGTGCAAATAGTTTTTTTAGAAAGCGTATATCATACATAAAATACTCAAACTTTTCAGATTCAAAATTGCCAAGAGAAGGGTATTAGGGACTTTTTTAAGGGACTAAATGACTCAGTTTGACTACCTGAATTCTTTCAATGAGTGTTTAAAAAGCAAACAAACAAAACAAAACAAAACACACACGCACACTCGAAACCTGCCTGAATGTGTAGCTAAGGAATATACTCAAAAAACCCACAAAAGTTTGTAAATTTGTAAATTATACCAAGTATTGGCATGCAGAGTTTGATACTGAATTTTCCATTTCCTTTACCCCCACAGAGACGAGCAAAGGCTTATTCCCATCACATTCATTCACATTTAGTTAAGGTGGTTTTTCAATGAAAGAAAAAAAGAATGAATGAACGAATGAACGAAGGAACGAATGAATGAATGAATGAATGAATGAATGAATAAATAAATAAATAAATAAATAAATAAATAAATAAATAAATAAATAAATAATTGCCTCTATAGGCACAGATGTATGTGTGGTTATATGGATATGAGGATTTGTGAATTTTACCTTCTAAATTCCCCATCAGGAAATTCCAATGAACCAGTTCAATGCTTTCCAAACTTGCCTGGCTTATAAAAATTTCCAGGGACCATGTGTTAAAGGTACTCTGTCCTGGAGATTCTGATTTGAGAGAAGGCTAGAAATATCTATTGTTAACAGGTAGCTCCTAGTGATTCTTGTTATCAAGCAGGCGTGGGACATACTGAACTAATTAATTCACACTGCTCTGTCTATAGTATTTCATTTGTGTAATTGAGGGTTTTTTGGTTTGGTTTGGTTATTATGGTGAGCATTCCCAATGGTCCTTTCTTTAGCCCCACTCCTGCTTCCCTACATCCATTCCCTTAAATGATGGCCATGCAGCCCTGTTCCAGTCTCTAGCCCTAGCCTCAATCTTTAGTCCATTGCCACTTAAGCAGTCCTCATTGATAATAGTCCCATTAGAATGCTAATGGTTATAGTAATATGTCTTCATTTCAACAACAGTTAAAACCTTGGCAAGAGGAAACCATTTTATCATCATAATAGACTTCAAGAAAATTTGGGAAAAAAATAAAAACCTTGAGGAACTGAAAATGTCTGAGGCCTGTAGTCAGGGAATATACCAAAGGAACAACCCCCCAAATCTCTTGTTCACACT
The DNA here is from genome assembly GCF_964194185.1 of Rhinolophus hipposideros. Lineage (NCBI taxonomy): Eukaryota > Metazoa > Chordata > Mammalia > Chiroptera > Rhinolophidae > Rhinolophus > Rhinolophus hipposideros. The sequence goes on along the minus strand of NC_138049.1, from coordinate 24,635,105 downwards.
TCCTCTAGACTCACTTATAAAATATTGACACATTCCTACTTGAAAGGATGTTAGTTTCTGCTTTGACCAAAGTTTTCAGATGTTGTCGATGATATTCATGTATTCTGATCATAACTGGCTAGACATATTAGATATATGAATGTGTTACTTCCACCATGAGGGGACCACATGAAGAAATTTACTTATTCATTCATTCAATAATTTACAAAATGCAAAGGCCTACTCTGCCACGTGCTATTCTTTGAGTTAGTATACAAAAACTAGTAAGAGGTAATCTTCACCTTTAACTAACTCACAGTTAATTAGAAAAATAGACATATAAGCAATTAATTATGCTACAATATGACCACTATATTAAGGTATGTATGTCAAATGCTATGATAAAATAAGAAATATATTGTGAGTATGGGTAGAGGTCACGGTTAGAGAGATCTTTTTCTTTTTTTGCAGTTTTTTTATTGCTAAGGCTATTTTTAATTGTGTAAATAATATAATGTTATTAAGGAGAACATTTTTTTTTCCACTTTGCCCATGAACACTTTTCCTTTTCCTATGTTCCCATCCAGCCTTTTCAATATGTAAATATATATTTATATATATTTATGTATACATATTTATTAGAATATTTAATATGTAAGTAAAAATATATTTATGTGTGCATAATATACACATATTAGAATATATATAGTAAGTTGAAATCATAACATCTATAATAATTGTGTGTTCTAAAAGTTTGCATACATTTGGCTGTTTGAAACTTGAAATATGTTTTCCTATAAAAACAAAATTATTAAAGGTTGTTTGCTTTCCCAGAATCGTCTATTTAATACACAACACTCTATTGTTATACTATTACAGTTGTACAGTGATAGAATAACTGTGTAGTAGTTAGAAAAAATAATGTTTTCCTAATAAATTTCTCTAGTAATAAAGAAAATAATAAAATTGTTTTAAGATATTTTAAACATGCATTCTAAATGCTCATCCTTGTGGTGGGAATGTGATAGCCCATGGCCGAGGAAGGGAGAGATGTCAACCAGATGCTAATGGGATGGGCAGCTCTGTGTCTGTTGATAACATCATAGTTAGAGGGTATAATCAGCTGAAACCCAGAGCCATAGGAAAAGAGAAGGAACACAGATTGTTTTTCTAATTTGTAGATGAATGCTCTCTCTGTGATAAGGGCAAATGGATCAAGGTTGGCCTCTGGCTAACTGGGAAAACTAGCATCCTGAAAAAGTAGGGCATGGGTATAGCAGAGTGGGAAGAGAAAAAGCAAAGCAAGTGATCAGGTCCACATTCCAGATGGTTGGCTGGTACAAAGTGTTATGTGCTCTGCCTGCCTGAGACTTGGCACATATAACAAAAAAATTTAGAATGACTGACTGCAAGGCATCCCTCATACTCTGGATCCTGGATCCCAGACCGTGGAATCTAATGATTTTTGAAAATAAGCCCAGCAGCAAATTGGCTGGATAGGAAGCATCATTGCTGTGGCTGCTCCCAGGCATCTGAAGAATGGCATGCATGGAGGCCCTGAGGGGCTGCCAATCTTCCCATCTCAGAGTTAAGTATATATATCATATATAATATATATAAGATAAGATATAAGATAAGATATATCTTATATATAATATATATATATATATATATATATATGTATCTTAAGAAACTTAAGTTGTGCTATGGGACAGTTGTGCTGTGGGACAGTTTAAAATTTGATGTTTCCAATACAGTTTATATCTATAGATGTGTACTTTGGGTTTATTTTCATGAGCTACATATGTGTAAATAAACTTCACTGAAGACCAAAGCTTTAAGATAATTAAATTAAAAGGCATCTCTTTATTCCACAAATTTTCTACTTACCATTTTGAAGAACAGAGATCTGAAAGCCAGTTCAATCGTGAATCAAAAAATATATATATACATGAGATATATAATGAATAATCCCATTGGCTAGAACATAAAGTAAGTGAAGAATACAGGTGAAAAGTTAGGTTGGAATTGTATTATGGATGGACCCAAGGTTTAGTAGAGAAGCTTATAAATTGATTTGATAGGCAAGAAAAGGAATTTCGAATTACGCTTTCATAAAATCATCATACTTAGTTATAGCACAAAACTCAAGTAGTACACGTTCTTCTTAACTCTTTGAAAAATTTTCTATACAATCATAGTTTTTTTGAGCAAAGGCTTGCGCTGATCACAGCTGGTCTATCAGGAAGATTGACTTAGAGGTAATTTAAAGGCTGGGTTACAAAGGAAAAGAAAAGATGGAGATTAAAGGCAGAGATCTTGCAATAGAAAAATTGACAGGACTTGGTGAAGAATTAGTGGGACATGCCACAGAGAGTGAACAGAGCTGATTCTTAAGATGTAAGTCTATGTTATTGGGGGGACCATGCTCTCATTGGCTGAAATATAGAACCCAGGAAGAGGAAAGTTTATAGATTTGTTGTTGTATCATGGTGAATTTGGGGTTACCAGTAAAATCCTCATTTGGAAACAAAGCAGGCTAACCAAGAGCTCAGGAAGAAGCTGAGGATATGGATATACATTTGCAACTCATTCATCTAGAGATTACAGTTGATATCTCTGGGTGGGTTGCGTAGCAGCCAAAGAAACTACTTCCCAGCAAACAAATAAGTTGAGTGAAGTAAGAGGAGTCAGAGAAAGAGATAGAAATTGAGTGACCAGAGATACAGGGGGAAAACCAGGTTAGTGCACTCTTCCAGAAACCAATAATAGAGAGAATTTCAAAAAAATTTATTTTCAAATGCCACAGAAATATCAAGCCGATTGGGTTTGGTAATAAAGGGGTCACTGGCAGACCTCTTTGAAAGAGCAATTTCAACAGATCAGTGGGCTATAAACCATCATGGGTTGAAAAGACGTAAGAAGGACAGAATTCAAAGGGCTTTGGCAGTGAAGACAGCAGTTTCATTTATTCACTTATTAATTTACTTATTCACTCATGCATTAATTTATCCAATTGATAAATTAAATAAATTTTGCGTCTGCACGAGGCACTGTGCTATAAACACTGAGGATAGAGCTCACCCTTCATGCAGCTTACATTCTAGTGAATACAAAAAGAGAGTTAATCAAAAAATAAAACAATACTAGTTTGATAGATGTAACTAAGAAAATAATTAAGTATAAGAGAGTGAAGTCAGGGGTGGGTATGGAGGGAAAAACTACCATAGACAGGATGATCAGGGAAGGGTTGAGAGAGGTGGGTTTGTTTTGTTTTAATTGGAGAGACAGAGTCCATTTGGAGGCTGTAAGGAAAAGTCAAAGCTGAAAAAGAAACTACAAATGGAAAACAGAGAAGCAATCATTTATAGAGCAAAGTACAGGAGAAATGAAATCATGTTAGATCCAGGGCACTGGAGTTGAAATGAACGTTGGAAAGGATGAGGAATATATTTTCCTCCAAACAGAATGGAGGAAAGTGAGGGGGCATAAAGATTTTTCTCCGGAAAGAAGGAAGAGGAAGGCACTGAGGGTCCCATGTGAGAAGTTCATCTCAGTAAGGTAGACCGTAAGGTCATTTGCCAAGACAGAGAGATTGTTCTTTGATGTGGTGACTTCTTCTGAGTTGCCATTGCAGGTCAGGAACGGTGCTGGCCCTCAAACTTGCAAAGTCAAGTAATCCGTAGTTCCTGTCTTCCTAAAACCTTCTGCAGGCACACCTCCTTTTATCGTACGTCACTGAGATTATGCTTTTTACAAATTGAAGGTTTGTGGCAACCCTGTGTCAAACAAATCTACCATCACCATTTTTCTTGGTGAAGGTGCTGTGAAGATTATTGGAATGACAGCAAAAGATTTAAACTATTACATCGTTGATAAAGCAGTGGCAGGGCCTGAGAGGATTGACTCCAATTTTGAAAGAAGTTCTACTGTGGGTAAAATGCTATCAAACAGCATTGCATGCTACAGAGAAAGCATTTGTGAAAGGAAGAGTTAATCAATGGCAGCAAACTTCATTGTGGTCTTATTTTAAGAAACTGCCGCAGCCACCCCAATCTTTGGCAACCACCATACTAATGAGTCAGCAGCCATGAACATTGAAGCAAGACCCTCCACCAGCAAAAAGACGACCACTCCGTGAAGGCTGAAGGTGATTAGCATTTTTAGTAATAAAGTATTTTTCACTTAAGGTACGTATATATTTTTTGACATAATGCTATTGCACACTTCGCAGACTACAGTATAGTGTAAACATAACTTTTATATGCACTAGGAAATCAAAAAATTTGTGTGAGTCACTTTATTGCAATATGCTATTTACTGGGATGGTCTGGAACTGAGCCCGCAATATCTAAAAGGCATGCCTGTAACCATTTTGAAGAACAGAGATCTGAAAACAAATCATTACAACTAAGTATAATAAGTGCTTTCGTAGAAGTATAAGTGCTTTCGTAGAAAGATACACTAGGTGAAGTGTCTACTGGAGGAGAGAAAGGGGTTTAGAAAAGGCTTCCTATAAACTTGTCATCTGAATCTAAAAAGATATCAAGTATCTGAGAAGTAACCTGAGTGGGGAAAGACTCTGGAAAGAGGAGCATCAGCAGCAGAGGCCTGCAGCAGCATGGTGGGTTAGAGAAAGAAGGGCAAGTTTCAATATACAGAATAAATATCAGGTTCGAGCATGGAATGGGGCAGGAGAAGGAGGTGACACACCTAAACAGAAAAGTCAGAGAGCTGGGCAGAAGCCAGGCCACAGAGGGCTCTGCTCTGTATATAAGGAGGTTGGACTTTCCTCCTATAGGCAATGGGAGCCATTGGAGTGCTATTTAAAAACGCAATGACAAAGTTAGATTTCACATCTGAGGCCATGTAGAAGAATGATTGGAAGAATACTAGGTGAGAGGCAAGGACACCAGTTAAGGCAAGGAAAGTAAGAGTTTGAATTTGGGAAACCGCTATTGGGATAGAGAGAAGGAAATGGAAAAGAAAGGCTGAGTTAGCACAATTAATGGGATTTGTCCACTGTCTGAATGTGAGACTGAGAAAGGAGTTCAGAGGACTTCTGCATCCCTGGCATGGGTAACTCATGGGTGGGGTGCCAATCCCTGAGACAGGAAGCAAACATGGCGGAAGAGTAGGCTTGAAGGTTAGGGCGATAAAGTTTAAAATCAGTTAGAAAAAATTAAATAAGCCATCAAACAAAAATGGTTATCAAGTAAAAAAAAAAAATGGTTATCAAGTGGTATGTGGGTCAAGTAGAAGTTCACAGCATGCATCAGTAGTAAAGTCACCTGGAAGTGAACTGAATTTCCCACCAAAGTTTAAGAGAGGAGCAGAAAAAACAGTCTCATCACTACTCAGTAGTGAAGTATGGGAATGTGACAATGGTAACAGTCCAAGCAGAAAGAGCTGTCAGATACACATAAGGGTTTAGTTAAAAGAACTTGAGCTCGGTGCTGGGGTATCGCATGAAAGTCAGAGAAGAGCTTAGTGAGTAGCTTAAGAGGTCAGAAACAGTGTAAGGGGCAGGCAGGCTCTGAGGTCAAAGGGCAGTTCAGTGGGAGATGGAGGCGCAAGTGTCTTTGGTCACATGGAGAATTTCAGCATTTAGGATAAAATAGATGGCACACTTTCTTTCACTTGACTACATTCTAAGGCATGGCCAAACTCAGCGGAAGCTTATTTATACTGAAGGATTTGTATTTAGTATGAGGATTTGTTGTTAAGTGTGTGTGGAGAAGTTGCTGTCACTCTTGGCAGCGGAAAGGGGAGGGCACACTTTGAGGAAGATGGGAAAGTGTCATGAAAGCCTTATTGTGGCTTACAAGGCGCTGTGCCATCTGCCTCCCCCAGTCTCCCTCCACACTGCTCAGGCTGCACCCCACCCCGCCATGCCAGCCCAGCTGGCCTTCTTTCAGTTCCTTGAATGCTCTGGACTCTGTTTCACCTCAGGGCCCTCACAAGTGTAATTTCCTCTTCTTAGAATTTCTAACACCCTTCAGCTTCTGCTGTCCTTTCCTCCACTCCAATCAGATCTCCTTTTGAATGTCACTTCCCCAGAGACACTTTCCCCAAATCCTCAGGCCACAAGTCTGCGTTAAAACTCTGTTAGACTTCCCCATATTACCTAGTACTTCTTAGCTCTTACCACAATGGTAACTAATTATTTCTGTAATGATTTGCTTACCGCCAATCTCTCTCAATGGATAAGCTTTATGAGGGCAAACACCATATCTGCCTTGTTTACCAATACAACTCTATCCCCATTAAAGTACCCATTTGAGTATTTTTACCTGCTCTTGGTCTAAAGGACTGAAAGTGGCCCAATGCAATTGTATGAAGTATTTCAATAAAATATCAAAACAATATTGCATTAAATCAATTGAAAATAGATAAAATGTCTAAGTGAATGTAAAGGTTAATGGTTCATTGGTTAATAAAAAAACTAATCCCCACCTTAAGAAAATATAGTATGTAAAATCATAAGAAGCTTCCACCCAAACAACGACTTTTCAGTCTCTCCCTGGGTACCCTACTGCCAAATCAATCTCCTTTAAACACCATTTTCATCATAACACTTTCCTGCTTAAAGTGGGAGCCTCCTTTTCCCCTTCCCCAACAAACCTCAAGTCCTTTGGTGACTTCCCAGTGGCCTCTGAGATGTGACCAAGCCCAGTCTATTTTCCGACTCCAGTCAGGCTCATTTCCCACCTCAGTGACTTGGCCCTCTTAACTTTCCTCTCCTGGAATGCCCTCACCTTTCTCCAGACCCCTGTCATTTCTCCATTATCCCTGTCATTTGAGACCTGGCTCCACTCTCGGTCCCTTCATGGACTTTCAAGCTCTGGCCGTTTCTTGCCTTGTTGATTTATCCTCCTTTGAATTCCTATAGTATTTGATAATCTGAACCACAAAATAGTATTCTTTCTTAGGAGTTACACATATCTCAGTATTTCCTAATAGATCATAAATTTCTCACCTACCCAAAGAGAATCAAAGGTAAAAATAACCTATATCACCTTTGTATTCCCCCAGACTATGACGGTTAGATTAATTATTTACTAAATGTTGAAACACCTATAAAAATCATTGTGCCTCAAGAATTTTTTTTATCAAATTTTAAATTTTGAAGAAAATGTATTTTAGCAATCCTTTTTCTGTTTTGTTTATTTCCTAGTCTTGTGTAAGCAGATATTAGTTAACAGAGTATTTGAGGGTTGAATTATGAACAATCTCTTTCTAGAACACAAAATCAATACTTCCATAGGGATCTGTCCCCAATCACTTACTACAGTTCATATAGAATTTATGAATGAAGCTGGACTGGGGATAGAAATTCCTTTATTCCCTGTATTTTTCTAATTGATTGCACAGACTCTCATAACATGTTAAGAAATTGCTACAAAGTATGTTTAAAGTAATTCAGGACTTTTTCTATGACCCCCATTTAACTAAACAACTCTTTCCGATGATTCCATGGCTGTGTATTCCCTAGAAATTAGGCAAGCCCTCCTTTTGAGCCACTAAGCCATGTTTCTTACAAAACAAATAGATTCCATTCAAAGAAATCTCTGAGTATTATATCAGTTAAAAGAGAAAACTGAAAGGACATCTACATTCACAAATGCAGTTAGTTATGTGTCTGTCTGAAGTCATTATATTAATGACTATCATTATGTTAACAAAAATATTATCATAATATTATCATAATATTATATTAAATTTATAAAATTTGTGCAGGGCCCAAATTCAAGATATATCTATCATTCTTTTGGAAATAATGCAGAAGCACACAGTCACTAATCAGCTGAAAGAATTCTGTAGAGAATTTGAGATTGTTTTTGCTTTAAACTGTGAAAGCTGACGCTGGATCATGATCAAAGCTTATGAATACAGTTTTTTATATGCCATAAAGATATGAGGTTCATATACTATTCTTTATCTTTTGAGAAAAAGGAACATAACATTTCTAGGTTCAGTGTTTCTCTTACAAATAAAAAAAATGTGATAAAGGCAATTCTGGAATATCCAGGAAATCTGATCTCATTAATGAGGAAGCTGTCAAATAAATACAGATACACATAGTGACATAGTTTTCCAGCACAAATTCTCTGAGGTCTATAGAGTTGTGAATTCCCTTATTAGAAATTCCTTTTCTAAATTCAATTTGAAAAGATCTGATAAATTGTTAGAATATAACTGATGGGAAACAATCGTCATGATGTGGGAAATCACGCAAAGTTTTCCATAGACTCATAGGCTCCAAGTCATCAGAGGCACTAATTTCGGGAGCCCTGGTTCAAGTGGCATTTCCTTCTGATCCATAATGGGCATCTTTCTGTTTCACGTTGCCTGTGCACAGTCCATATATGAGGCCAGGGTCATCTCCCTCACAGAAAGGAGAAAAAAATATGTGTGCCACCCCCACCTGCTTCTGAAAATGAATCTACATCAAGATACAGAGCAGAGTCTGAACTTGCACTGTGTGCTGTATGACTAGAGCAGGATTCTGATTTGAGTGATTAGTGAATGTGAAATACAAAGACCAAAAAAAACCAATATCCATTTCCATATGAATCAGATTTGCCATCTGTCATCACCAAGTGGCATAAAAGAATTGAAAAATCCCGGGGTCCCATTAGCTCCCTGGGAGAAGACTCCCCACCATATGGTCCCCATGCCATGCCAAACTAATTTACCCTGGAGTAACAAGTTCCCTGGAGCAAGACTACGCTGCCACTTAAAGAATGGGTGGCCTTGGGCATGTTATTTACCCTCCCTTGTCACAGTTTCCTTATCTGCCAAATGGGGGTAACAACAGTGCATACTATATAAAGTGATTGTGAGAATTAAATAGATTACTACTTATAAAACACTAGAACATTACCAAGCAGGTGGTAAGGGCTGTGTCAGCTGTTCATTGTTATTATTAAATTAATACCAACCATGCCAACAGTTCTGTAGAGGCGTTCCTTTGCTGCCCCAAATAGACATCTCCACGAGGTCAGTGCTCTGCACTGACCTCGTCCCCACTTTATATAGCTGCACAGAGTTCTCACTTCCTCAAAGTGTTTTCCTCAAAGTTGGATGGTCGTTTACGTCCACAGTGTGGGAATCAGCAAATTCTCTCTAAAGGAATCTTTGAGGTGGGCTTTTGTCCTCACATCCTGTTTCAGTCAGATGTACACATAGTACACATCCAAGATGTACACAGAGTTCTAACATTATAATTCACCTCTGCCTGGTGTCACAAAGGTTTCTTTTTGTCTTCACAATAACCCTATGAGGTAGGTACTCTTTTTAGTCCCAATTTTACACTTTAAGAAACTAAGACATGAAGAGATAAAAAGGCTTTCCTACGTCATCTTGCTGAAAGCGACAGGGCCAGTCACAGAGGCGGATCTGATTCCCAGGCCTGTGTTCTCCCATCTCAGACACCTGTCTGCTAACTGTCCTGGTTCGTAGTGGTCTCACCCTGGGTTAGCCTTTTTCTAAAATTCTTCAACCCCTCAATCTCAAGGCCACTTAAGGTTTCGGCTTACTGGTGTCAGGAAATTTTGGCCCGTGAGCTGATAATGGTTTTTGCATTTTTAAAGGGGTAGAAAAGAATCAAAAGAAAAATAATACTTTGTGACACTTGAAAATTAGATGAAATTCAAGTTTCAGTGTTTATAAATAAATTTTATTGGACGTAGCCACACTCGTTTATTTACATATTATCTATGACTGCTTTCACACTATAATGGCAGAGTTAAGTAGATATGACAGAGACCATCTGGCCCACAGAGTTGAAAATATTTATTATCTGGCCAACCCTGCTCTAGACTCTTGCTACTCACTGTCTGGTTAAGAGACCAACAGCTTCAGCGTCACCTGGGAGTTCATTAGAAAAGGGAGCCTCAGGAGCTATTTCAGAATCAGAACCAGAATCTGCATTGTAACAAGGTGACCCATTAATGTTTGAACAGCCCTGGTCCAGAGAGAGGGTCATGTCACAGAGCTTTGGAGAAAGATGCATTCTGGACCTGATACTCTTGCTCCAACACTTCCTATCTATGTAGCCTTGGGTGTAACCCTGAACTTGATCCTCAGGTTTCTCATCTGTAAAGTAGATCCAATAACATCTACCTTTAAGGATTACTTGGAAGAATAGAGATGCTATCTGTAGTGGACCCATCACAGTGACAGCCGCATAGCTTGTCATGCAGAGTGTCAGCTCCTGTTCCCAGTGGGTGGACACAGAATATGGTGAAGCCAAAAAGGAACACCCATGGAGCCATAGATAGGGGAGTCATACCACTATATTCTCTGCTGGCACAGGAAGCAGGAGCCACACGATCCACAATCTGCTGTCCACTTCTCTGCCTGCCTGCCTGCCTACCTGCCTACCTACCAACCAACCCACCCACCCCCTAGCGTAGCCACAGCAGTTATATCAGTGGCTAATGTCTAACCGGTAACAGCTGATGACCACCCAGCCACAGTGGATGGCCATCTGATTACAGCTGATGGCCATCTAATAACCGAGCCAGCACCTTTCCACGTGAGGCCAAGAGCCTAGAAACTGCAATCTGGGACTCTGTCCCCACAGCATGCATTTAATAAATTGAAACAATGGTAGCTCCAAAGATTGTGGACCCTAGATATTTGGGGCATGTGACTTCCCTAATAAAAGTCTACCACCTTGGCTCCATGGAAACAGAAGGAACTGGCAAAATTTTCAGTGTGTTTGATCAAAAGTGAAGATCACTTCAGTGTGTACCATACACTGAATGTTTGTGTCCTCACCAAATTCATATGTTGAAACCTAATTCCCAATGTGTTGCTATTTGGAGGTAGGAATTTTAGGAGGTGATTAGGTCATGAGAGTGGAGCCTTCATGAATGGGATTAGTGCCTTAAAAAAGAGCTGCCTTGTCCCTTCCACCATATGAGGACACAGCAAAAAGATGGCCATCTATGAACTAGGAAGCATGTTCTCACCAGACATTGAATCCACCGGCAGCTTTATCTTGCACTTCCCAGCCTCCAGAACTGTAAGAAATAAATTTCTGTTGTTTATAAGACATCAGTCTTTGGTCTTTCAATAAAAGCAGACTGAATTGGTTAAGACAGTGTGTTCGATTGAAAAATGAGGACCTACCAATAATGTAAAGCTATCAAAGAATGAGTAAGGAACTGCCTTCATATTCTTCATCCTCCTAAATTCTTCCCCAGGCCCTTGACCATGACCTGCATGTTCAGCTCCACCCTAGGCTCTGGGATACCCATGTCCTTAGTCAGTGTTCAGGTGACTCAACATCAAGTCAACACCACTCAGAAACCTGCTCGTACCATGTGTCCTATACTGAGAAACTGGATGCCTGCCTTATGCCTCATAGATTCACTCGACAAATAATTAATTTAGCCCTTTGTGCTAAACAGAGGGCCCCGTGAAGGCAATACGGCAGTGATAAGACAGACAAATAGTTCCTAGAAACCAGCCTTCCCCTTATACCCCAGTGAGTTGGTCCTTTCCCTTAGTATCCATCTGTCTTGCTAAAATGTCAAATACTCCACTTCCTCCAAAACTAAGTCCCAGACTTGCTCTTCCCAGTTCTTCTAAAAGTGAGGTATCCTGACACCTATTCCAGCCAGCATCTCCAGCCAGTGCTATAACTGTGGGTCTCCACATAACTCTGCTCCCGGACTCTAGGCCTTTCCCCCTGTTGGACCTCATCGATGCTTACCTTCCAACTGTGTGCCCCACTTACCCAGTGATGGTTCCCAGGCCCCATGCCCCTCACACCTGGTTGGAGCCTCCTCTCTGATAGAGCACCCCTTTGGGTGTTTTAATGATAATCCCTCATTCCTTGTAACAATAAGCCTCACCATCAGCCTGTGTGAAAATAAACGCCAGCTGATCACATCAATGGAAACTATAAAAGGAACTCTAGCTCTGTTCATTCACCTTTCTTGATCATGAGATAGTCCTTATGTTCTGTGACTAATGCTGAAATGCTTTGAGTGTGCTCTTTCCTGGACAGTCAGTTTCCCCTGATTCACTGGCCACATGCTTTTTCCCTTGGGGAGTAATTAATTTGCTGTATCACCTTTCATATTTGGTGAAATATTCCTGAGAGGTTGGATAGATTATCTGGGAGGCCAAAAGGAGGTGGGGCACACAAAAGTTTTCTATCAAATAAAGTCATTAAAAAATTAAGACAAATAATTGAATAGAGTCCTCTTCTGATATTGTTACTATGGCAAGTTCAGATCACATGAAAATGTAAATTTTGTTTCCTGAAAGCACATGCAGCTGAAAAGATAGTTAATTTCTCCAGGACTTTTTCACGCTGATTTTCAAGAAGGACTGGGAACTGTAGCCTGAGTCAAGGTGTTATTTTATTAACAAAAAGAATACTCACATTAATAATGCCTGGCACAGCAATGCTACCATTCCAGAGAAAGGAGCACGCACTGAATGCAGTCAAACAGTATTTTTCTTTTTTCCAGTTGGTTTTGTTTAATTTGTTTAAAATCTGCTAAATTAAGCATTATGGTTGATGAGACAAACTTCAGAGACAAGCAAATCCCTAGTAGCAGTTTTGTCAGTCTCTAGATCTGTGACTTTGACCCTCTGTTATTTTCTCTGTAAAATGGGATAATGATACCTATTTGCGAAGACTAAATATGATAAAGCAAATGAAACATGAAGCTCAATACTGACCATACAGTAAATTGCCATAAAGGATGTGTAAAATATATAGATACGGAGTACTGAGTGTCAGGAAACGATAACCCAGACTCCATTTGATTGCCAGCTAGGCAATCTTAATCAACCCCTTTACTATCCTATGGAGGGCAACTCTACCTTCAAAACAGAAATAAAATAGATTTGAAATCTGTGATGTATCTGGCAATATTTTCTTCATTCTGTCCACAGCTGCCACAAGAGGTGTGAAATGTGAGTCCTATCCATTCACCTCTTCTTGGGTGCTGATACTTCCTGTGGATAGGCAGGGCAGCCATAACTTTTTAATGCTTATGTCCAACAAGCATGCCACAGATGCCTTCCGTGGGACTTCTGGTCACTTTGCTACACCTGTCACAGAGGTGAGTAGGACATAGAGTAGAATGGTAAAGGTAAGAAAATAGTTTCTATTTCAAATGGTATTTGAAAAGGGTAGAGCCAAGAATGAGTCATAGTCATGGAAATTTCAGATTATTGAGAGAATGATTTACCTTTTTGGATTAGTCACACATACTTCAGGATATGGTAATAAAGTGTGCATTTCTCATACATTATATTATTTGAGCATGGTTAAGGGCCAGGAACAGTATATTATCTTTATTTAATCCTTACAGTAACTCTTTGAGGTAGGTACCGTTATTATCCTTCTTCATATAATTTCCACTTAATAATATCTATATGTACAAACTTCTACTAAGGGACACAAAAGTAGTGACATGGAAAGACATATCATATTCTTAAATAAAAATGTTCAATATTATAAATATATAGTCTTCCTAAAAAAAAGTATAAGTTTAATGCACTCTTCTCCCCCAAAAATTAATTAAATATTTTGAAGGGGGGGACTAGATAAGTGGATTTGTCATATGAAAAAGTAGACAAGCAAGATTAGTCAGGAAAATTCTTGAAAAAATTAAAAGATAGATACTCTGTTAGATGTTAAAGTACATTATAACATTATAATTATTAGAACAACGTTTTCTTCGCATAAGAACAGACCAAAAAAATCAACAGAATAATGTACAAAGTTCAACAGTATATTAAAATATGTACAGAAATTTAGGATATGATAAACTTAGTTGGAGATTAATGTATTATTCAATAAATGGCTTTGGAACAAGCAGGTGGCCCTCTGGAAAAATAAAATAAAATTAGATCCTTACTTCACAGCTTAAAATAAATAAAATAAAGTTCAGATTGCTCAAATATGTAAATGTGAAAAATGAAGTCACAAAATATTCAGAAGAAAATTGGAAGGTTTTATCTTTTTAATTTCAGAGTGAGAAAAACTTTTCTAAATATGATAAAAACCCAGAAGCCATAAAAATTGTTTAACACTTCTGCTTGGGAAACTAAACCAAGTTAAAAGATAGAAATGTGTGTGTGTGTGTGTGTGTGTGTGTGTGTGTGTGTGTGTGTGTGTGTTTGCGATTTGCCAATCATACAGACGATGGGGACTAATTTCCATGTACATAAAGAGTTCTTCCACTTTGATAAGAATTCCAACACCTAAAAGAAAAGGCACAAAAAACTTGAGCAGTTACAGAAAGGGAAATAAAAACAGGTCTTTAAAATACGAAATGATGCTCACCTTTAGCAGGGATCAGAGCGATTCACGTTAAACGTCAATGAGATGTTATTTGCACTGAACGGTTTAACAGATTTCCAGGAGGAAACAGCACTCGAGGGTGAGAGTATAAAAGGACAACCACCATGGAGAACAATTTGACACTATTCTATCCAATTTTCAAATACAAAGATCTTTTTACCCAGCAATTCCACTTATATGAGTGTATCTCGCAGACTTATTCCCACGTGTGCAATGTCTCAACTGCAGCATTGTCTCCCATAAGCAGGCCTAAATGACCCTCGATAGTTAAATAATGGTACAGCTCTATCATAGAATGCTGTGTAGCCATAAAAAATAATAATAATAAAGTAGATCACTTGTGCTGATACTGAAGGGATCGAAGATCATTTAAGTGTAAAAACTATGTAAGCCTGAGAAAAGAGGCTTCAAAACGTTGAGGAACTTGCTTAAAATAATGTTGCTGTTAAGTAGAGTAGTTGTTAGTAGAACTCAGCTCTGTCTGAGTACAAAGCTCTGCTCCAATGGGCACTGGGCACTGTCGTGGTGGCTGCTGTGGAAGTCACGTTGCTGATGAGATGGGGAAGGTCGATGGATTGCATGTCTTCCCTGACTTTATGGAACCATTGTTTCTTTGGGCAGTTTTTCAAGGAGTTCAGGGACAGGGTAGAGGATTGACTACAAGACTTTGATCTACTCAGTTGTTTCTTGAGCATTTTATTAAAGCTTTCCCCTTAACATCTGTCAGACATTTCTGGGACTAGCAGGGAAGGTATGGCTTGCTGATTCTCTGTGCCGACATGAAGCTGAGAGATCTAGTGTTGGGAGACATGAAAATTTGCCCCCTCTGCTCCTTGGAAAGCATTTTGTACCCTGAAAAAAGCCAAGTTCTTAGGGCAAAACCTTTTCCCTTCTGAAGGGAAAGACATTCAGCAAACGAGGGCTTTAACAGTTGCTGATAGGCATGTGGCAACATCACAATTCAGTTCACAAAAGGAAATGAAGGCAGAGTTCTTATCTAATTAAAACAGCTTGGGAAAAGAAAGTGGGCAAAGGGTAATTACCTAACTTGGCATTTGGCCCAGAAAAGAAAGGTTAGTATTTCTTTTCTGGCAAAAAACTGTCAGGAAACCTCAAATTATAGTGCTTGTTGTAGAGCCGCAGGGAATTTTTCAACCCCGAATCCCATGGTACTTGACACATGTGAATTATTTGGCCCTTGAGTTGCTTCCTTAAAAAAGCAATTATTCATTTTTCTATAGATAGGGAAGTTAAATTTGATTAAGGTTCTGAAGATTTTACAAAGCAATCTAAAGGCCCGATCTCCGGTTATCTTATTTAACTTCTAATCTAATTCCTTTGGCTCAATCTTTACTGCTTTTATCAAGGGGAAGAAACTGGGCTTGACATAACAATGCATTGGTATTTCCTAGAGATACTATGGGGTTTTTTGGCTGTTGTTGTTTGTGAGTTTGTTTTTATTTTCATCAGTTTGAAAGTTTCCATGGTAGCATGGTATAGAATGTGGTCTATTGGGTCATCAGGAAACCTGAGTTTTATTTCTGGTCTGCTATTCACCTGCTATGTGTCCCTGAGCATATCAAATCACCTCACTAGGGCTCAGATTCTTCATCTGCAAAATGAGAAAATTTGTGTTAAATTCTTATCAAGAAATGCAATCAATATATAAAACAGAGGGACGCAAAGCCATTTTGGTGAAATGAGACAAGAGACCATAGTGTCTTATCCTTCCTAAGCCATCCGGCACAGCCTTGAGAATGAGCTTCACATCATCTCCAACGGACCCTAGAATGCCTGTGTAGGGGGAGGTATTGATAAAAGGAATACAAACTTTCAGTTGTAAGATGAATAAGTTCTGGGGATCTAATGTACAGCATGGTAATTATACTGAGATGGGGAGGTGGGGAAAATAAGGAGATCTCGATTAAGGGTACAAAGTTGCAGTTATATAAGATAAATACATCTAGAGATCTAGCGTACATCATGATGACTATAGCTAATAATACTATACTGTGTGCTGGAAATTTGTTAAAAGAGTGAATTTCACATGCTCTCACCACATAAACATACACAAAATGTGAGGAGATAGGTATGTTAATTAGCTTGACTGTGGTAATCATTTCCCTACGCATATGTATAAACCTCATGTTGCACACCTTAAATACATACAATTTTTTTACCTTTTAAAACAGTAAATTGTAATGTGGACAAGAAATCAAGTCATTTACTGAAAAATAATTGATCCTGATAAAAATACATTCCGTGAATTAAGAATAAGTATATTTACTCTTGGTTTATAAAATTGGATTAGTGTGCTATTTTTTTAAATGAATCAAAAACTAAAATGTCTTATTGAAAAATAATAGTACTGTATTGGATATTTAAGAGAGTATATCTTAAGTATTCTCACCACACATACAAAAAAAAACAGCTATGTGAGATAATGTATGTGTTAATTAGCTTGGTGTGGTAATCATTTCACAATGTATACATATATCAAATAATCATGTATACCTTAGGTATATACAATTTTTGCCAATTATACCTCAATAGAGCTGGAGGAAAATGTTTACTACAAAAACTAAACCATTCTCAAAAAGAAGAAAAAGAAAACAATATCATCAGTCTTGATGGTTTCTAAAGTACCATCACAAGCTAACATTTGGTAGCTCTATAATTCTATATTTGTAAAAAACAAATAAATAAGTAAGTGAATAAACTCTAGAATTCCCTTGCAAAATCAAGGTAGTATTCTTCCCCAATAATATGTAAAACAACCACGAAAAGCCTTGTTTTACCTTTTAATGTGATTAATTCCAAGCAAACCTTGGAATAAAAAGATTTGTCTTGTCACTAAAATGAACAAATAATAATAACTAGTATTACTATATGCCAGTCATTGCTCTCAACACATCACATGTTTTAGTTTATTTAATCTTCCTAATAAACGTGGGTCCTATTATATCCACTTTTCAGATGTGAAACTAAAGGCAGAGAAGTGAAGTAACTTGCCCAAAGTTGTTTAACTAGTAAGTGGCAGAGCTGAGCTTTGAACTCAGTAGTGTGGTCCAGGTCCTCTACTCAGATTTCTGAGTTAAATGTAACCCACTGGAATAACCCTCATGTACAATTTTCTTAATGGAACAATAGAAGGGTAAAATGTTGAAGATGGAATGACTCTTAGGGACCAGTGTATCCAAATTTTTCAATTTGTAAGTGAGACCAATTTCAGAAGGAAAAATAATAATCTTTTGGCTCAGCTGATGTTCTACCATTTTCCTAAAGTTTCTTGAAATGATTTCTATCAAAATGTGCAATTTAAAGAATTACATTAAACAAACACTAAAATAAGTATTAACTCAGAAAACATCAGACAGACGCTTTAAAGGCTTAGAGCAAATGATGATTATAATAGCTTATTTACATTTTCTTGTGGTGAGTTTTCCATTCAAATCATCTGACTTAACTCTAGAAAGACACTGTGAAAACATGGCAGCATCCAGAGTTCTGCATAGATAGTTCAGTTATTATAAAGAAAACTACTCTAGTTGGAGAATAAGACATAACCGGTTGTACGTTTCTGAGTGATTATAGTTGAAATGCCCAGGGCCAAAAATTTTTCAGCCACCCAAGCAGTACAATAATTTTCCTGAAGTTCAAAGCCAGGAATGTATATATGAATTAAGTTCTTTTATTTAATTTTTTTTTTTTAAATCTGAAATCCTACATTTGCCCAAGTTTGAATGTTTGATATCATGTTTGAGAACCAACCAAAGGATGATTGTTTGGGTCAACCAGAGAAGCCAAGAACCAACTATAAAAGCCTCAAGAATCAAGGCATTTCTTAAGGGTTTATTTCAGAGCCGAAATGTAACAAGTTGAGTTAGCAGGGTATTTCTTACGGTACCACGAAGAAATGGTGTTTCAGGAGAAATTATTTCAGGAGAAAACTGTATTTCATTCTAGAGATGAAGCATGATACCTATTTAGTTGCTTTCTCTAGAGCTGAACATGTTTCAAGACAGATTCGGCAGATTTATTTCAAGTATGAAAAACCCCCAGGCAGCCCCCCAAAGCATATATTTCAAATAACACAATCGCAAAACTTGTTTCTCAGTTTCTAAAAGCTCTCTAATGAAAACTAGAATGAACAAGGCTAAAGCCTTAGGATTTTATGAGAACAGAACCAGTTCAGAAAATAAGAGCTTTTTTCAGTAACAGAAAGAAAAAATAATAATATTTTTGCATATGATAAGCTCATTTACAAATGAATTTTTAAAAACTAAAGTACATAAACATTTTTAAGCTTCTAAACATTGACATGGGAAAATAGTCAGCCTCAGTGTAATCAAGAGATGAACAGTCGTGCATAAACATACCTAATATATACACCTGGCAGAGGGTCAGTGGTTCTCTGCCCAGCTGATGTTTATTTGTTCAAATAAGAAAGACAAAAATGACTGGCTGGTCCTCTCAGAGACACACACTCTTTTTTAGAGCCAGGCTGTTTGTTTTCTTCTTTAGTGAGTTAGAGAGACTTAGCAGTATATTTGGGGACTTAAGATTAAAAAGGGGCACCTCTTCTTTCCTGGTCTTTATTTCCTAACCTACACAAAAAGATAAATCATTTAATAGGATTAATGCAACAGACTCAGTAAATTGAACGGAAAAAGTGGAACCAAATTGAAAGAGCAGGCTCTGTAAACTGAATATAGATATGTTTATACTCCCCAAATACTGTATTTCCTTAATTTTATGACACACTATTGTTTGTAACATTTAAGAACTTCCGACATGGTGATTAGTTTAAAAAATCATGTAAAAAGACTTGAATGCCGGGAGTGCAGTTATACAGTTGTCATTGCCTGTGACTTTGGGAGCTTAGAATTTAGTTAGAAAAGTTCTCTCTTCATTCATACAATTGTTTCATGCATCTGATAAAGTCTTACTTATTGAGTGCCTATTTCTGCCAGGAACACTTCTGGGGCACAAAGGATACTGAGGTGAACAATGACAGGCAACCATCCTACTCTCGGGAAGTTTCATTCAAATGGGGAAAAAGATAATTTGACCAATAAATAAAGAATTTCCAATTGTAATCAATGCTGGAAATAATCAATCAAGGAAATAAGACAGAAAAAACAGAAAACGGGGTAGTCAGAGAGGCTGCTCTCTGATTAAATGACATTAGAGCAGAAAACAGAATGCTGAATAAAAAGAGAGGTTTTCTCTCACCTTTATCTGTCTCAAGACAGATCCTCCGAAAGGAGCTCACTTGTCATGAGTCCCCTACCCTGAAGTTTCATCCACCAGGGAAGATTAACTCTTATCACTGAAGAGACTAGAAGTTTGTCACAAACTATCATGCCTTTCACCTATTCTTCCAAGGGCTCCTTCATCTTTCCTAAAAATCATTTACTCCCCGATAAATTGCCTAATCCCTCCTCCTTTTCCTCTATTAGGACAATATATACTAGGAAACTGTCAAATATTACCAATTTTTTGATTGTTCACTTTTTTCCTGTTGTGCCCCCAATCAGGGAATATTAAAAATGAATACATTTGTATACTTTTTCTCCTGTTAATCTGCCTGATGTGAGTCTGTTTTGAAGACCTAGCTATTGAATCTAGGAGGGTAGAGGGAAAGTCTTTCCTCCCCTACACAGAGATGAAAGAGGAATGTAATTACGTACATCAAAAAATGTAGGCAATTGACAGTGAGCCAAAGAAGGAGCGTGTGGTACATATAATATAATGAGATTGTTTTCTCCACCTGCCACATTGTTATTAAATCCATGCTATGCTCATAACCATGTATTCTCAGATTCATGGAATTATAGCAGCTTTTTCTCCAGCCTGCTAATGTGCTTGGAATTTCTACCTTTAAACTCTAGGAAGTTCTGGTTTCAATAGAAATGTTTCTCAAGAAATGTTAACACAATAATACATTGCAGTCTGTTTTTGAAAATGAATATAAATCTCCTTATTAGATTAGCCAGTCCCAGAAAACAGGCTTCTGAGAGAATGAAAGCTAAAATCCTTTTTTGTGGAGATGGGAGGGAAAGAGGCCGAGGAGGCAGGATTATGGGCACCCCAAACTGGACTGAGGGAATTGAAGGACAAATGAAGAGAAAGGGAGTGTGCATCAAAGGCAAATTTTCACAATGGCCTGCAATATTCCAGCTAACAGGAACTAATTTATTCCTGTGAACACCCAGTTTACTGTTAAACCCAACACCGCACACCAATTGGTTCCTAATAACACCCATTTCAGATCTTTCATCATTGTTCATGTTTGGTCATTAATAGCAGACTCCACAGAAAGAGAAATGAAACTAAGAATTGAATATTTATATTCATGACGTAAAATAAAATTACTTTGCCAAGTGTTTCAGCCAAGTGTTGACAGAAAATTAAGGCAGAATTCTTGGGGGAATGAATTTTCTGACAAGTTTTAGATTTCAGCATCCCATGCTCTCAGGCCGAGTGGGATAATAGGAGCTGTACTTGGTGTTAAACCCACTTCCTCCCTTCCAGTGGAGGGTCTTTGTTCCTGTTACTAGTGACTCATTGGGTTACTTCAGTTCAATCCTTTACCCGAGGTGGGTCTTGTTTTCTCCATTCATCCCAGGTAATACCTGTAAATAATCTGAGGTCCCTAGATAAACAGCATTTTAGGAGACTTTGGCATTCCTATGATGATAAAATCTACAACAACCTTATCCCAGTTCTCCTGGTAGTTATAGCGCACAAAGACTACTGTGTGTACTTCTACTGTCTTCTCAGAGCTAGCTCTTATAGAAGCCTTCAAAGTGCAAACATTGCTCTTTAGTAATATCAAAGCTCAGCCAAAGGTTATTCAAATTTGAAGCAGGATCTGAAGGACCATGTAATAACTAAACTGTCACACTTACATAAGGGCTGTTTCAAAATATGCTTAACAAGGATCTTCCTTTTCAACAGAGCACAATGCTGGGAAAGGGGAACACTTGTCCAATGGACACAAAATGTTCGATTTTAGTTTGACCTATGACTGCCATGCCCTGAAATTCCATACACTCTCAGAAATACCTATGGCTATTTCTTGATTTCAAGGCTCATGAACTGTGGTTTGAGCTGAGCTAGATTTGGATCACCTTTCTAATTGCCATATCTGTCTCTTTTCAACCCGATTTCTCCTGCCTCCCACTTTGTGGGGGTGCCCATTTTCTTCATTACGTGGTATAAGCATACAGGCTCAGGCACAGGCCCACAGACTAATTCTAAGAGGTCACGTATGCTCACTCTATGCAGTTCACGATATGCGAATGCTGTCACCATGGTGAAAATGGCACACATCTCAAAAAAGCTCCAAAATACTCCACACAACCAGATTTCCTCTTCCCTCTAATGAGACACATTTTTTTTCTCCCATTTGTCTGCTAGGTGTTAATGAATATTCCTTCCTCTTTGCAGAGTTCTGTTCATTTTGATAAGATCTATTACAGAAATTAAATTCCCTTATAGGCTTTTGGGTACTCTGTATCTCTTTGGCTTCAATTGAATCCACAAATCTCCCCAAATGTTGTATCTGTTTTCTCTTAAGGAGTCTCTTCTACACTCTTTCCTTCTGATTCACCACTAAGAAAATTCTTATTGGTCTTGCCCACGTGTTAAGTACTAGAAAAGGAAAAGTGTAGGGCCTGCGTCCTGATTTAGAAGGTGGAAAGGACAGTAAAAACTAGAGAAGAACAGAACGAAGTATGCCTCCTCAGAGAGACCATCACTCCAATAGTAGAATTACGGGAAATTGGGGTAGAGCAAAATTGAGGGCTATAGACTACTCCTCCATCTGACTGCTATTACTTTGTCATGAATCCTGATAGGCAAAGTGGTGTAGCCTCTACCTCAGGACAACAGAGAGCGGCAGATATGGGCATGGTCTTTCAGGCTCGGTACTCTCGCTATTGCATTCCTAATTCATCAAGTCAGGGAGCAGACGGCAACCAAAAAAGGGAGGCTACAGGAGGAGGTGAGAGACCAGAGCCAAGAGATGAAAGACAGGACAAAAGGAGAGCAGTCTGAGGATTAAGGATGACCTCATCTTTTATCACCTTAAGGAACCCTGCAAAGTTTCTTGAGGAAGGAATCAAGGCCTGTCTGGCTTCCAAACCTACATTCTGCTGCTGCCCAAAGTCCACGTTTGGCTAAGTGACAAGTGACCCTCGTGTTGGGAAGTTGGTGGCCAGGATAAAAATGGGGGCCCTGAGACTCAACCTTGTAGTATCCTTTCTGACAGTAATGCTTTAATAATTAAGACTTAACAGTATGGACTTTGGAGTAAGACAGGCCCAGTGCCAGTTGCGGCTCTGCCACGTACTGATTGTGTAGACTTTGGGCAACTGGGTCAAGCTTCTTTAACGTCAATTTCTAAGGCTACAAAGTGGAGTTGTTGTGAGGTTTAAATGGCAGAATGTCTTTCAAACGCCTAGTCTAAAGATTGACATATACTAAGGATGTGATAAACATGATGATGATGATGATGATGATGATGATGATGATGATACTAGCTTGACAATCCATTGTTTTGAGTGTTGGCAGCTAAAAGCATTTGTGAACCAAGAAGAGAGCAAATACCAGAAGATTTGGATTTGAAAAAAATTCCAGCCATCAGTTTCAAATGACCAGCACCAGATTTGGGACTTTGACCATTACTGAGGCTCTGCTCTAAGTCTCCCTTTGCCAAAACAGTGCCACCCTCCACCCAGCCTCATTCCCAGTCTCTGCAGGTCCTTACTGGAGAAAGGAGCAGGTTTTTCTAATTCGAATAGGACGAAACATGCCTGTCAAGTATGCTGAAGTCTACAAGGGGACAATGGTACAGAATATTTGAATCTAGTTCTAGTGTAGCCATTCTAGGAAATGGGCCAACAGGGTGGTAAAAGGGCCTAATATCCCTCCCTCATGCACTTCCACTGCCCAGGTGGCTCACACCTATCTCCACAGGACAGCTCTGGATTAAGACAATGGTTATCACACTATTTAATAAGGGAGGGGAGGGGGAGTAATTACCCCACTGGCATCTTGGAAGTGATTATCAGGACATCTAAAAAGACTCCTACTAAGGTTTTAGGGGGACATAGCAGGGACAGTAATGGACTAGAAGTGAAAAGCTACCTGAACGTGATGCCATCTGGACACCTGGTGTGTAGAAATGGACAAGGCAAAATAATCAAGTGCGGGATGGGGTTGGTTGGCAGTTGTTCAGATTTCTAATTTTATCTAAGTCCTGCCTGGTTCCTGCGAATTTTAAGGCTGCAGGGCCAGGCGGTCTGTCACCTGAGACTTGCATCCCATCAGCCTGGGATCCCTGGCTTTCAGGGACACAGGTAGTAAGGGAGCAAGACCGTGACTGCTTCTTTTTCTCGAAATCCCCGCGGGGGCCTAGAGTCCGGGGCTCCCCTACGAATTCATCACGTGCACAGCCCAAGCTGTTCAAGCCAGAGGTCCCGGACACCGGGGTGGTTTTTAGGGTTTTCTTTTTTTCTTTTTCCCTTGTTCTCCACAGTTGCTTTTCTGCAGAACGACTGAAAAAAA
Organism: Rhinolophus hipposideros; assembly: GCF_964194185.1. NCBI lineage: Eukaryota > Metazoa > Chordata > Mammalia > Chiroptera > Rhinolophidae > Rhinolophus > Rhinolophus hipposideros. Next base: position 24,611,209 of record NC_138049.1, on the reverse strand, counting down.
CCGACTTCGTTTACAGTTCCCATAATAGCGATTTCCACATGGATGTGACGTTGGGTTCAGCTTCCGAAATGCCCAGGTGACTCACGCGGGGACACCCCGGGGCGGGGCGCAGGAGTTTCTCTGGAGGCGAGCGGGGCGGGGCGGGGCGGGGCGGGCGGGGCGGGGCTGCGGCGCCCCTCGGCGGCGGCCTCCCTGCGCCGCGGCGAGCCGGCCCGCGACACTGCAGGGCACGTGACCTGCCGAGTGGAAAGTCCCCGCGTTTCGGAAATCCCCGGCTGGCCTGGCCGCGGCGGTAAAACAGAAAGGGAAAAAAGAGAACTGGCAGTCTCCAGCCTTCGCGGCGGGCCAAGCGCTGCGTGCTCAGAGCCCGCAGGGGGCGGAGCGGCGAGAGGCCGCCGGAGACCTGAGGCGGCGGCGGCGGCGGGCGCGATCCACTCCCCCGGCCGGCGCAGCCCGCCCGCGAGTCCGGAGCCCCCGCGTCCATGGGGCGCCGCTTCCAGCCGGCTCCGACGCCGACCACAAGCACGGCCTGCGGCGTTCGCCTGGGCTGACCTGGAACTGGGGACTTGGAGAGAGGATCGGGCGGCCGGGAGAGGTAACCACCGCATCCCGGGGCAGTCGGCCCGGGGCTCCTCGGGGCACGGGCTGCGGACGCGCTTCGGGCAGCGACGTGCGGGCTGGACCCGTCGACTGGGCATTGGTGTTGCAGCGGTCCTGGAGGGCACTTTGTTGGCCGTTCATGCTCATTGTGTGGGGTTTGAAATGCTGGGAGTTGAGGTTGCCGCGCCAGCTGTTCAGGTGACAGCCCTGGATTCCTCCAGCCGGCTAGTCCTTTCAGATTATGCAGAGAATTTACACTGCAGCCGACTGGTGGAGAGTCGCCCCCGTGGCCGCTTGGTCGGGTGGTCGTTGCTGTTCTGCTCCTTTTCGTGTCTTTTTGGGAACCAAGGGCTGCAAGCTCATAGCCACGTAGACCTTGCAGAATGCTGTGGCTTCTTCCCAGGTTGTGCACGACCAGTGCAACGGCGGTGTGTCTCGGGCAACAAATCCCGGCGGGGTTGGGGGGCTCAGTCTGCTAACCTTTCCAGGGACAGCTTGCAGACACTCCAAAGAGTTCTGTGCAGGGGTTCTAGGCTGGGGACTCGGGAGGAGATTCATAGTTTTCAGTTGCAGCAGTGTAACAGACCTGTGCATGGAGAAGTGAGTCGTTGGCCTGCCTTTTGGGGGCTCCAGTGTAGAGCGGTCTGCACGCCCCTGCCCCAGCCCCTACCTCACAGGCAGACTGTCTTTGTCAGCCGGGTCGTCCCACATCCTGCCACCTGGCCTCTCAGGAAAGCAGTGGTATTAAGTAAGGAAGGAGCTCAGCTCTCTTGGAGACGGCTTTGTTTTCAGTTGTTCGTGCCTCTGATCTTTCCTTGGAAAGCCGGTCTGGTCAAGTGTCTCAGGACAGCATTTTGGGAGAACCCTTGTTCATTAAAGAGTCTTCTGGACCACAGCCCCAATGGCCCAGGTTATTGAGCATCCAGTCACGGCTCCATTCTCATTGTCTAAGGTGCTTCTTTCATGCTTGCAATTCTCTGTACAATTTTTGAATATTTTCCAAAAATTCCATGAGGTATTTGTTGATAAAAAGTTAGTGAGGTAACAGAAACTTAAAAGTGAAGGGCCATCTTGTATGCCATTGCCTATAAGGACATCGCAATCATAGGTCAGTCAAATTTATTCTTGAATCTTAAGTGTGGAGAAATCTAAGTAAGGGGTACTTTGGACAGTGGGTTTTGATTTCTTTTAAGGAGGCAATTCTGCAGGCAGTGCGAGGCTAAACCTGTGAATGAGATGAGACCGGGCTATTGAATATTGACCATCACATGTCTTGCATATGGTTTACAGCTCTCGCTATTTGAAAGATCTTTAGGTGCAGAAGAAAATAATAGAAGAGTCAGAAAAGCAAAACTCCTGCACCTAGCTAGTTTAAAATCTTCCTATGGCCCGTCCTTTTCCATCTGGAAAAGCCGGCATTGCAACCACAGGTATGGTGCTGTGAGAATAGCAAGGGGCAGGTGTTGGAAGACCTGGCTTCAAGGCAAAGCTCTGCTCCTGGAGAGTGTGGGACCGGAGCATGACCTGTACTTCTGTTACCTGAGCTGCAGACTAAGATGCTTGGGTGATTTCAAGTTGGGGAGTAAGGAAGGTTGTCTTGGATTTTCAGCCCCCAGGTCAAGCACAACCTTCAATAGATGGCCAGACAGTGCTTGTTAAGTGACTGATGGACAAATGGATGACATCATAAGAGAGACTTTTGCTATGCCACAAAGGGGAAGTATGCGTGATATTTTTGTCCCTTCATTGTGTTTGTGGTCCTGCTATAATTTGGCCTAATTCTACCTGCAGGCAATGGTTGACATCAAAGGCGAGATTAATATCTTACCCAGAGTATGACTTCTCCAGACCTGCTCTGGTAATCAGATTAGGGATCCTGACCCAAAGCTACTACCAGAAAATTCCTCAGGAGCATTCTTGGGGTCATCTAGTCCAGCTCTCGCCATTGAGTGGGCCACAAGAATCCAGATCACCTTATCAATGGTTTTAAGAGAAACTAGACCCACTCAGGAGTGGCTTCCCTAATATGTAGGTTTCTTCTCTCATTTATATTGGTTTAACTTCTTTCTCAACTAGAGGCTTGGCCCTGGCAAATAGCATGATGCAGGAAACTTCTAGGGAGTATCTTCATGCTCTGAAACCGTCTTTATCTTGGAAGTTAGGATGTATGGCAAAGCAACCTACTAATGACCAGTGAATGAGAGAGCTGGCTCTCCACACAGCTCCCCACTGCAAAGATTCCACGTTACGTCCGTTTACATCATTCCACACTGTTGGCATGGGTTGTGGATGCTGGTTTTGTCCCCCTCCTCTTTCATGTGTCCCTTGCTGAAATTTCTTTCCTCTTTTATTTCCAGACTTTCATTTCCTTCTACCAGTTGATTATGTTTGAAGATTTCAGGGTGAAGACAGGGTGGGAAATACATCTGAGTATTGGTACCAAGCATGATAAAATTTGGTTGGCAGTTGCATTGAAGTAATTGAGCTCCAATGTCTGCTCTTGGAAGTGTAGTAATTATTCTATTACTGTTATTATTCTGTTTCTCATTCTGATGTTGTAAAATTCAGTGGAGAGGTTCGAAAACTGCTGATTGCTCTTAAAATTGCAAAGCATCTTGCTGGAAATAGGCTTTTGTATTGGTTATAAAACATTCAGTTATAACTTTATAAATAATATAATATATTTTATAAATAAACACTTTATAAATATTTCTCTTTGGGGCTAATGAGGAAACTCTAATCAGATGCCTGTGGGACAGCATAAAATTGCAGGATTTTTCACAAAATATTTACTGTCTTTCCAGTACAGGGTTATTCCCCTCCTCCTCAATACCCACTCTCCGCCTTCCTTCTCTTGTTTAGACTAATCTTTAAGAGTGATGTAACTTAAAACAGTCCAGTGTGAGTTAATCTTTGGGGCCAGCTAGTATCCTGGGAGTAGAGGTGACTAAGATCTTTTGCCTACAGATTAGGGTAATGAGAAGATCAAACACTGGGGTTTCCTGCAGGAAGGTATATAGGAGTAGTATCAAAGTCAAGCTAACGGAATGGCTTTTTTCCCTTCTCTTCAGGTGTTGTGGAGCAGGATGGCTGAACAACTTCTTCCTCTGGCTTTGTATTTGAGCAATATGCGGAAAGCTGTGAAGATCAGAGAGAGGACTCCAGAAGATATTTTTAAACCTACCAATGGGATCATTTATCATTTTAAATCCATGCACCGATACACACTGGAAATGTTCAGAACTTGCCAGTTTTGTCCACAATTTCGGGAGATCATCCAAAAAGCCCTCATTGACAGAAACATCCAGGCCTCCCTGGAAAGCCAGAAGAAGCTCAACTGGTGTCGAGAAGTCAGGAAGCTTGTGGCCCTGAAAACAAATGGTAAGACAAGCTTTTGTCTAGGGGGTTGGGGGGGGGGTGGGTTGGGGTGGGGTGGCTTCCACACTGCTGGGTCCCCATTCATTTAATTTTAATAGAACTCGCCCAAACTCAAATCTCTTGAGGCCATAGACATCTTAGTATAGAAAATCTTTGGGGGCATTTGATGAAAGCAAGCTTGTTTTGTGAATATTCTCATTAAGGATATTTTTGAATTGTATATATTAGAAAGCAGAGAGCATCAAGGCTTAGGGAATGCATTTCTAAACACCATGCCCCTGTTAGGTGATTTATGTAAGTAATTCTTGGGACTGTTTAATCGTCTGTAAAATACCCTTCCCTGGCCAGTAATGGAAATGCTAAAAGGCTTTAATTTCAAAAGGAAAGCCTGGTGTGAAAACTGGCATTACTGTTGTTTCCCACTGTCATTAGAAGATGCTTGTGACCATGGCCTTGGTCACTTCTTATTTATTTATTTTTTTGGCCTTGGTCACTTCTTAAATTGATGGCATTTTATGGGTTAACCAGTGAACGGCTGTTGAAAAAAAAGAGGGGCTCCTGTTGTCTCCTCCTCCCTTATCTAGGTTCTGTTGTTTATGGTCCCATGATATGAACTAGCAATATATTTGAGATTTTTAGCACTGATTTTAGACCTCTACTTTGTTATTTTTAGGGTTAGTACTGAATTTCTTGCTGCTGTCTGTGCCTATCTGCCCAATGGCCCGTTACCACTAGTAGTTGTTTCCTGTTCTAAGCTTTACTGTTTTGTTTTTTAATTATTTCCTTTGAGCAAGAGTATGCACATCACAGAAACATCCAAGCATACTGTTTCAGGCAGATACAAAATTCTGCTTTACAGATATAGCTAATTATCACGAGAAGCAAGTAGACTGTTCAAGATCAGTTGAATACTTGGAGTCTAGGTAAGGGCAGAAATATCAGGTCCTTAGATCCGTGACAATCCTAAACCATGCCAATTGAAATTATACCTACATCCTGGTGCAGAAAGTCCTGCCTGACAATGACATGATAAGAACATTAACTGAAGTAACTTCATTGGTGCATTAACTTTGGCCATTTTTGACTTGGGTAACTTGGTGTGTTTGAGGGATGTGTTTTCTTGCTTTGGGCCATGGGGGTCTTGTGCAGCATCTCGACATCTTGCTTGTATTTTTTGAAGTATTGATGCTTAGATGCAGGTAGGGAAAAACAGAAATGGGGATAGCTAGTGTTTCCATTGTTCTTGGCACTAAGTGACGCATAGATGTATAGAAGTCGGTAATTATGTGAAGTCATCATCAAGGGGTTTGTATTCCTGACAGCTTGTGGTTTTAACTCTCTCCCTTTTTGTTACAAAAATGGGATGGAGTCAACTTTGGGAGAGTTGGAAACAAAGAGATTCTGCCAAATTAGACAAGTGGTAGAAAGGGGGAAAACCTTACTATCCCGAACAGCGTTAACTGACATTTTAAGTTTCACTTGCTCTATTTCCTTAAGAAACAAATGGAATATAAAGAGTAAACACTTGTTTTGCAAAGATTTGTCATTTAAATCAACAAGGGTTCACCCTACAAAGAAAACTACAAAGGCCAGTGCATTTTGATAACATTTTCTGGAAATAGGGATATTTAGGCTCAGAATCCTTTTCCTTTCCCACTTGCCAGAAAATTTCTTAAAATTCTGGAAAAGGAGGAAAGATATTTAGGGGCGGGGTGGGGGGAAACAAATGACTTTTCCTCAGATTTTTATTGGCACCTTTTCGTTTTAAGCCTTCCACCTATAGGAGGATTCTACAAGTCAGTGGTCTGGGGAGGGGGTGATTCACAAGTTTGCATTTGAGGATATGAGACTGCGGTGAATGAGGAAGGGAGTAGGTGGCATAAAATTGAAACTTCATGTGAAAAATTCCAGCATCTATTGGCTGCAGCGATTTCACTTGTATAATGAGTAGCCCTATTCCAGCTCACCCTGGCCACACCCACTTGGAAAGTCCAGGGTGCACTTCGCAGTTTAAATGTCTGCACACCAGAACAAAAAGTACAATAGCTGTTGCTCAATTGCTAGTCAAATAACTTAGCACTGGGGAATTCCAGATGTTACTTAGGGAATTTTATACTGGTGCATCTCAATAAAGAACTGAAAGTAAGCACAAGAAGAAGAAAAAAAGCCTTATCTTTGCTCTAGATTTTGCAAAGGGGAAATTTCAACAGAATGCAGTCGTTGCTACACTTCTGCCAAGACACACTGCTTGGGTGATCTTTTTCGTTCATTTGTTTGAGTACTTATTTAGCTAGTTTTTGTAAGTGTGTACATTGAAGGGATACTGGTTATGGATGTGTTCTTGAGGGATTTTGTCGTTTTGTTTTTTTTTACAGTTTGACTATAATTAATATTTGGTAAAATTTCAAATAGCTTTGTTGACTTACTTATAAGAAAGAAAACAGTTGAACTTTTCTTTTTAGAAACAATCGTGCAAGCTCCTGCCATAATAAAAATAGATGGAAATATCAAAAAAATGAATAAAAAAATAACAATTGTGCACTTGCCAAAAGAGATTAAGAAATTCAGTTTTTTGGGTATATTAAACATTCCACCAAAATATTAGTTGTTTGCAGGTTGGAATACGTGCAGTCCCTTAAATTGTGGATTTTAACCTATCAAAGTAACAAATGAATGGAATAAAATTAGAACTAGGTTTTGTTCAAAATGCTCAAAATTCTTAAATGTCAGCTCTATAAACACTGAGTTATTTTCAAATATAGACATCCAGTCACTCTTGAACTTTTAAGAAGGACTCTGTGATTTCTAACAGGCTCACATACAGCATTTCTGGGAGGGCGACGGGGCAGTGATGGGAGGGCAGGCAGGTGGTAATTCGGTGTTCTCAATCCCACTTACAAACCAGTAGAGGAAACTCCCAGGCCTCAAAGGCTACAGTGGAATGGTCAAGTCATTTACCACTGAGTCATAGCCAGACCGTCCTTGTCTAGCAATGGAGCTAAGCCAGCTTCCTGGTTTGTGCATGTTCCCTGTGTGTTCTCTCTTCGAGTCAGAGAGCAATGGTGTCAGTCCTAGCCAGAGCATCAAGGCATGTTGGAAAGGGACAGACTTCATAGATCATAATCCAATGCCCTCATTTCACAAAGAGGAAAAATAATCAGAGAGGTGAAGGAATTTCCCCCAAGGTCACCTAAACGAGTCAGGGCAGAGCCGAGCTGGAACCAATGTCCCATGATTGTCTGTCCCTGGCTCCTGTGCTCTGTTGGTCTCAGTCACTAAAAATAAGAGTGACAAGAATGATTTTTTTTTCCCTTAAAGCTGCAATCACCTTGTGAAATGGTATCAGTGGGCCCTTTGACTGAGAAATTCAACCATTCGCATTGCTGCGAGCTTTCTTGGGTCCCCCATGATAGCAACAGGGCTCGTTTATTCTGAGATCCTGTGCTGGGCCTTGGATGTGAATTGCTTGACTTTGCTTCCCTTGTGTCCTCAGGTGATGGAAACTGCCTGATGCACGCTGCTTCTCAGTACATGTGGGGGGTTCAGGACACAGACCTGGTCCTGAGGAAGGCGCTCTTCAGCACTCTCAAGGAGACGGACACACGCAACTTTAAATTCCGCTGGCAGCTGGAGTCTCTTAAATCTCAGGAATTTGTGGAAACGGGGCTTTGCTATGACACTCGGGTATGTTTTGTTCCCCCATTAAGCATCTATGGACACAGCACGATGGTGGGGGGAGGGTACCTTAGGCCAGCCCCTGCTCTCAGCAGCATATGATGTACTAAGTCACATGCACTTGGCTAAGCAAAGCGTAGTCAATGGAAAACACCAGAAACCTCCTGCAGGATGACCTGGAGGCATTTATCCCTATTGGGAGGCTTTAGGGTAGCAGATGCCCAGCTGTGTGTGTCTTTATTTTAGCTTGATCGTTCTGTTCATGGCTTTCCCTGTGACGTGTTGGTCGTTTTTCAGTTTGATTATTCTTTGCATGCTGTACTGAGCCAGCCAGTCAAATTCAGACCTCACCATTCTCAGTCACAAGTTTGGGATTTTTGTGTACATTTGGATGAGGGGCTTCAATGATATGCCTCATCAGGGATTTTTTTGAAAGCAGGTGCTGTCCCCATCCTCCCCCACTTTGGCCTTGTAGTGGGAAAAAGTAAAGGAAGAGAACCAAAATGGGGGAAAAAGGGTGATCATTTGAATGATAATTTCCAGGAAGGGGAAAATTAAGCTGAGTTATATAAATGAATAACTATACAATGACGTCAGAATGATTTTTTTTTAATGCAAAGTACATTCCATGAGTTTTATTCCTCTTTACCCCTCCCCCTTTAGAATTGGACTGATGAGTGGGACAACCTTATCAAAATGGCATCCACAGACACCCCAGGAGCCCGAAGTGGCCTTCAGTATAATTCACTAGAAGAAATACACATATTTGTCCTTTGCAACATCCTCAGAAGGCCGATCGTTGTCATTTCAGGTGAGATTCCCACAGATCGCTTATTTGTATTGAAGTGCTTTTCAGCTTTCGTGCTTCAGCTCGTAGGAAAAAGCCATGCTGCCAAAGTTACAGGCAACAGTAGCTAAGTGGGATTTGATGAAAGTCACCTGAGGGCCTTATTTTTTTCTTTCTCTTTCCTTCAACAGACAAAATGCTGAGAAGTTTGGAATCGGGTTCCAATTTCGCTCCTTTGAAGGTGGGCGGAATTTACTTGCCTCTCCATTGGCCTGCCCAGGAATGCTACAGATACCCCATCGTTCTCGGCTATGACAGCCAACACTTTGTACCCCTGGTGACCCTGAAGGACAGTGGGCCTGGTGAGAATACTGAGCATCAATTCACATTTGTAACTGCTGGCACATAGCGGCACACCCTGTTCCCACCGAACGTCACTATTTGCTCTTTTGGTCCTCATTGAAATTATCTCATTGACGTGTATTATTTGTCTTTAAAAACAGTAATCTGTTATTTGCTTGGTTAGCAACAGTAATGCAATAGAAGTAATCATGATATCCGCCTACCTTTTTGTGTAAGGCTTGGAAAGTACTTTCAGCATGTTAGTTGCAAATAGAAGATATATGTATACATCTTGCTATTACCATTTGTATTACTACATGACAAATTAAGGCACACAGAGCCCTTAATACAGTGTGTGGAACGAAGCAGGTAGATGTCTGTCAGGTTAGCTCTGACTGTCATAGCTTAATGTGCAATAGGCACTTTGTAAGTGTTGTAGGTACATTGTTTTATTTCATCCTCACAGCATGCGTAGGGGCTGCAAGCCTTGGTAGCCTTATTTTACAGATAAAGCCTTGAAACTCAGAGAGGTTAAATAACTTCCCTAATGTCACAGATTTGAAAGTGGCAAAGTCAGCGTTCGAATCAGATCAGCCTGATTCTGAAGTGTGGGAATTTAACCTATGAGATCCACTGCCTCCAGGCTGCTTAATATTCTGCGAGCTTCCTGGAAACAATGCATTTTATATTAGAGTTTTGTGCAGTTTGTTTCCGCATTTGAGTTTGTGGCTAGATAATACTTTTCCACTCTAATTGTATCCTTTCTGTACATTCAAATTTTAATCATTATATACCTATGTTGCCTCACACACAGTCTCATTTCGTAGAATCATATTTGGCTTCTGTGTTATTTTTTCCCCTCAGAAATCCGAGCTGTTCCACTTGTTAACAGAGAGCGAGGAAGATTTGAAGACTTAAAAGTTCACTTTTTGACAGATCCTGAAAATGAGATGAAGGAGAAGCTCTTGAAAGAGTACTTGATGGTGATAGAAATCCCAGTCCAAGGCTGGGACCACGGCACCACCCATTTGATTAATGCTGCAAAGTAAGCACTTTAATTTGAGCTCTAGCCTTTGTCTTGAATTCAGCTGTTTTTAATTCAGTCACGTAAGCTGCTGCCACTCCAAAGCTCAACAATAAAGTCATTTAAAGCCAGTTTCTTCCAATGTGAAACAAATTCAGAGGTTTGTGTATGACTCAAAGAGGATCACAAACTTTGGTTTCAAATGGAAGCAAGTAATTTATCCACAATGATTTTCTTGCACATCTGGATGCTGAGAGTCAGACTTGTGGCTTTTAAAAATGTCTTTATGTTAAGGATAGTTGTTTTTCTTAATTGTCCTAGTACTGGACTAGCAAGTGAAACTTCTTAGAAACAAAAGTCAACTTTCCTTGGCTTCTTGATAAGGACAGACACCCCAGACACAGACTGGGTTGTAGAAGGTGTTTATGTGGTAGCCATTTGATGTCACCACAAGGAAAGGGGAGGAGACACCCAGAGTGCACAGGTGTCCATATTTTAAACACTGGCTTTATGTCAAACAGATGCCTATGTCTTAGAACTTGAAATGCGCAAAGAGATGACCATGAAGGCGTAAGAGAATCAGTTTCCCAAATTGGAGAGTAACAACTTACAGAGTCAGAAATAAATAATGCCTGAGTGTGTGTCTGCTTCTTAGTTACTGCTCATGACAATTAACTCTAATACAGACCAGGCATCAGTTTAAAACACAAAAGTTCCAAAGTAGTTTGTACCATAGAGTAGACTAGTCCCAAAAGAACTACACGGTTGATCTCTGAGAAGTTAGAAAGTAAAAATGACTTTTTAAAAGCAGAATAGAGTCATTAAGTGTAGAGGCAGCCCCAGTGTAGCCCTTTATTTAGAATTATCCATAACTTTGGGTGGACCAAGGTTGATTAGAGAAGACTGGGATTTTTGAAATCATGACATACTAGACCATGTTTTGTGGGAGGTGCAAACTCTTCGTGATAGGCCTGCATTTCAATGACTGGTTATAAAGTGATTGCCTGAATCCACGTTGTGCAAGTTTGCTCTGTGAGCTACTGATGTGGAATTGTGCGTGTGTGTGTGTGTGTGTGTGTGTGTGTGTGTGTGAGCTCATATTTTTTCTTTTATTCTTCAGGTTGGATGAAGCTAACTTACCAAAAGAAATCAACCTGGTAGATGATTACTTTGAACTTGTCCAGCACGAGTACAAGAAGTGGCAGGAGAACAAAGAGCAGGGGCGGAGAGAGCTGCACGCTCAGAATCCTTTGGAACCTTCTGTTCCCCAGCTTTCTCTCATGGATGTAAAATGTGAAACACCCAACTGTCCTTTCTTCATGTCCGTGAACACCCAGCCTTGGTGCCATGAATGCGCAGAGAGGCGGCAAAAGAACCCAAACAAATCCCCAAAGATGAACTGCAAGCCGGGCCCTGATGTGATGCTTGGTGCCTCTAGAGGCGAGGCCTATGAGCCCATGGCCTGGGGCCCAGAGGAGCCTGCTGGGGGACCTCATTCAGCCCCTCCAACAGCCCCCAGCCTTTTCCTGTTCAGCGAGACCACCGCTATGAAGTGCAGGAGCCCTGGCTGCCCTTTCACATTGAACGTGCAGCACAATGGATTCTGTGAGCGTTGCCACAATGCCCGGCAACTGAATGTGGGCCACATCTCGGACAACAGGCATTTAGATCCTGGTAAGTGCCGAGCCTGCCTCCAGGATGTCACCAGGACATTTAATGGGATCTGCAGTACTTGCTTCAAAAGGACTACGACAGAGTCCTCCTCGAACCTCAGCTCCAGCATCCCTCCCTCCTGCCATCAGAGGTCCAAGTCGGACCCGTCGCAGCTCTTCCAGAGTCTCTCCCCACATTCTTGTCACAGAGCTGGGAGTGAGGTCCCCTCTGGCTGCCTCTCTCAGGCCGCAAGGACTCCAGGGGACAGGATAGGGACAAGCAAGTGCAGAAAAGCTGGCTGCATGTATTTTGGGACTCCAGAAAACCAGGGCTTTTGCACGCTGTGTTTCATCGAGTACAGAGAAAATAAATGTGAGTGAAATGATGGATTTCCTAACCTGTTTCAAAACCCCGGTCTAGAACAGGTTTTCTTCCTTGAACTTCTAGAAAGGAGCCCCTCTGGGCAGTGGGGTAAAATACCAGAGGGACAGTCACAGCAGCTCTGCCAGCCGAACATAGAAGCAAAAGGCACAGGATACCATGTTCCAAATCCCGAAAGTTCCCTGTAGATAGAGTTCATAGAATTTGTTTCCATAAGTCATTTGCTGTTGCGTTTATATAGTTTAGACCTCTTTTGAAACTTTGGTGTAATAGAGAAAACTCAAAATCTGAAGAGCAGCAGCTGGAGAGAGGAAGTCTCCACTGACATTGTAAGAAAACATTTATGGTTTTAGAAATCTCTAATCTGAAAGATGGACAGGCAGTTAATGTGTGTCTGTTCTGTTCCTGTGACTGACCAGTGTGCCATGTTCAAAAGTGAGAGATGTTCCAATTTTCAATTGAAAATTATAAAAGGACACACACACACACACACACACAAACCCCGGGGGTACCAGAAAAACATACAATTGGACACTTTGGTCAACGTTGCTCAAGCAGTAGTTGACCATAATCAGAAGTGTCTGGATGCTGATGGTAACCACTTTGAGCTCCTCTTGTAATTGCAGAAGTCAAATGAGACTTGTATTCATCTTTTGTTATCAGTATATATTAAATATTACAATTTTAATAGTTTTCCTTTCTTAAAATGTGTATACTTTTTTATACATTTTTTGACACCCTGTGTGTGTGTGTGTGTGTGTGTGTATACACACACACACACACACACACACACACACACAGAGACAGAAGGCTGGCTTAATCTGTATTTGGAACCTGTATTTCTCTCATGTCATTGTCCCTCTCTGCTAGGTGACCCATATGTGGTACTGATTAGCATCATCTCTCTTTTAGATTTTGTTGCTGCCTCGGGGAAAGCCAGTCCCACAGCCTCCAGGTTCCAGAATGCGGTCCCCTGCCTAGGAAGGGAATGTGGCACCCTGGGAAGCACCGTGTTTGAAGGATACTGTCAGAAGTGTTTCATTGAAGCTCAAAATCAGAGATTTCATGAAGCAAAAAGGACTGAAGAGCAACTGGTAAGACATTTCGAGGTACTTTGCCCTCTCCTGTGAGGCACTCCTCCTTGCTGGTGCGGTTTCTTCCGACCGACTGATCAGCAGCCTTTCCTCCTTACTGAGTTCCAGGGAAGAACCTGGGGAAAAAGCACCTGTGGTGCTGGGGTTGAAAGTGTAGCCACTACTATTGATTTAAATGGCCTAAGTATACTTTAGAATTCATTTTAAAAAGCCAATAAAATAAGCCGTAGAGTCACACTGCTTCAGAAGCCTCCCAAAGCCAGACGGCGACCAGAGACTGCTTGGATTTGTAGTAGTAGCACAGACACCTCAGTGGCCAGCAGACTTTCTTACTGATCCTTTATCAAGAGGAAACAGGAGGAGGGGACAGAGCGTCCAGAGCTGCCACTTAATGCCATCTGATTGATGGACGCCTCTTCTGTTGTTTACAGAACAGTATGGAATCTGTCTAAAAAAATAAGGGTTGCTTATGAGTCCAAAGGGAAGCGAGCTGGGCCAGCATTGGTAGCTTCCGTGTTAGAATTGGGGGTTCCGTTGGCCTCCCTGGGGCTGGGTCTGCTTTTGTGGGATTGGAAGGGAAGTCCTCAGAACACTCCTGTTCATCAATTGCGGTTCCCCTGGTCAGGCCGCTGCTCTTCGCCCCACAGAGCTCTTTGGAGCATCGACAGTGTGCTCCCCCTGAGACCTGTGAGCCACAATTCTCTCTGCTCTCCTCCCTCAGAGAATGAGCCAGCGCAGAGACGTGCCTCGAACCACGCAGAGCGCCTCCAGGCCCAAATGTGCCCGGGCCTCCTGCAAGAACATCCTGGCCTGCCGCAGTGAGGAGCTCTGCATGGAGTGCCGGCACCGGGCCGAGCAGGCTCCCGAAGAGCCCCCCAAGCAGCGCTGCCTGGCCCCCGCCTGCGATCACTTTGGCAACACCAAGTGCAACGGCTACTGCAATGAGTGCTTTCAGTTCAAGCAGATGTACGGCTAACCGGAGACAGGTGAGCCAGCTGCAGCCGGTCGCCACCATGGTGCTATACTCAGAACACTCTGGATGCCACTGGAGGCTCAGGCCCAGCAACAGTAGGCTGGGCGGTGTCTTTGAGCAGGAGAGGAAAGATAAGCTCTGGGTCATGGTCTTGAATTTGGTAACCAGGGGACATTCCCAGGTGGCCTTCGAGCAAAGCTCATGACTGGCAGCAGATGGTGTCGGATTCAGCCCCAGGCCGTTGCTTCTCTCCGAGGGGAAGGCCAGGAACTTTATGGACTTGGAATGCATGCCAGGACTGCGTCGTCATCTTTCCAGAAGAGGGAAAAGACACACAGTCAGAGCCTCTCCACCCGCCCTCCACTGGCCTTGCTCAGAGACGGGAAGCTGAAGTCTCGTGGCCCACAGGCCCTCGCGAGAAGCTCAGGAGGCTCAGGGAAAACAGATATTTTCAGTAGTTAGTGGTTTTTCCCTGACTCGTTCTTTTCCCATGGACTGTGATTCTGAGGCTGCTGAGACTGAGTAAGTTCATACTGAAAAGCAAACCAGCTGCTCTTTACCACTTTGCAAAAATCACAATATCTTAGTGGGAAGATGTATAACTCTCGGTTATCACCATCTTCACTTCTAAAGAGGTTAGCTTCAAGTGAGGTGTTCGTCAAAATGTGTACATATATGTGCCCTTATGTATGAGGGATTTTTTTGTTTTCTTTAATGTTGAAATGCTGCCCTAGAGATATAAGAAAACTAATTATCAATAACCTGTTTTCTGGTTGTTGTTAGGGCACCACCTGTACACATAACTTTCATGAACTCAACCTGCTGCTTTGTTAAAAGCTCATGTCTGTCGAGTTCACTTTATTTATTTTATTACAAATGTAAAGGTTATTTAAATGAAGATGTTTTTTTCCTGCTCCTGGAGAACACTGTAGTGTCTTCTTGAGATAACGTATTTGCTTTGGGTCCTGTGGAGTCAGGCAAGTTCCTGACTGCAGTGGGGGAGTCGGCATCTCTGACGCACTTCCGTTGCCTTCCCTAGGAGAGAAGGAATGGGGTCACTAGTCAGTGTGTTAAAATCTCATGCTGCTGCTTAATGAAACTTTGGCCAGAGCCACTCCCAGCCACAATACATAATTGCCTCTCAGTATCCTACCTCCTTAGAGATGAGCTTGGAAAGCAGCAGGGGTGAGATTGGAGAAGGTAAAGATGTGGCCTGTGATGATGGTTTGATTTGTTGTGCCCATGCTGTGTCCCGGGTGCTGGGCAGTGGCCTCGCATCCCATGACATCTTAGCATTGGGACAGCAAAACCCTATAACCGTGAGGATATATCCTTCTATCCTTGGTCTGCAGTTTCTCTGTGTGTTACTGTCGTACTTGTTCTAGGAAAAAAAAAAGGAGGGGAAATACGTTGTCCCCAGAGGTAAAGGCTACCATTTTATTTATTTTTTGGTCTGGACGTACCACCAGAAAATATTGGCAACCTATAATTCTATACGGTCTTTACTTGACATGGTTTCCACTTGGGGCGTCGTAAGTCTTTTCCTTGACATAAATCTTTATAATTTTTTTCTAAAGATTTCAAATAAACTTCAGTGTTTTAATCTAATTCTTTTAAGTTGATATTGTAATAGTTTGTGTGTAGCAATATTCTCATTTTTAATGTGAAAAACATGGAGTTATTTATACTTATTATAAAAAACATTTGAAATTTGCACATTTAGTTGTCTCTAGTAGTCTTCTGTTTACTCTGTTGGATTTCTTCAAGTTTTCCTCAGTAATTATAGCTTTTCACAAAAGTCAATAGTAAAAAATAAATTATTTAAGAACAAATTTTGATGTTGCCTATTTATGAATGATGAAAGGAAAAGCCCAACTACTAAGACCGCGCTTCCCAAACAACTTTATTTCAAGGTACAGCTGGGCAGGCAGGGGCCACGTCTGTTACCCATGGGCAGGAAGAGGGCTCTGTAAAACCAATCACTGCGGGAGGGTAAGACATCGGTTTACCAGTGAGGACACCGAGGCCCGCAGCAGAGTGGGAAAGGCTGCCCGTGCCCGTTCCCGTGAGATCCAGGGCCCTATGCTCCTCCGAAGGTTCCTGCCCTCACCCTCCATAAAGTACCGAAGGAGAAAACGATAGGCAGAAGCAGAGAGAAAGGAAAGAAAGAGAAAGAGGAGGGGAGGAAGATAGACTGGTGTAAGACTTCCCGGGTCAGACCTTAGAAGAGGTGACCTATGTCCTGGGAAATTGCAAAATGACACATTTTCCTACCCAATACAAATGTACCCACAGAGGATTGATTCAGGACTGTCAAGTTTCTGGAATCTTTTTTTCTTTTTTATTAATTTCCCCAGGAGAGTCTGATCATCAGCCAAATTTGAGAACCACACTTTTAAAAAATGATTTACAATTTTTTTCAACTTGTGGGAAATTTTAAAATATAAGAAAGTAGAGTACCATGAACCTCCATATATCCATCATCCAGTTTCAACAATTTTGCCAAATTTATTTCATGTCTCACCTCTTAATTTTTTTCCGGATTATTTCAAAGCAAATCCCACATATTGTGTCCTCACACCCACAAATACATCATTGTGCATAGCTAATTGAAGAATATATTCTTTTTATAGTACTACCATTATTATGCTTCACTAAATTATTTTAATATCATTCAATACTAAGTGTGGGAACAGAGCCAGGAGTGCAGTTTCCAGGCTCTCACCCTCACGTGGAAAGGTTCTGGCTCAGGTAGTAAATGGCCATCAGCTGTGGCTAGTTGGCCGTCAGCTGTAACCAGTGAGCCGTTGGCCACTAATATAACTGCCGTGGCTACGCTAGCAGAAAAGGGGGGCTAGCAAGAAGATGGTGGCTGTGCTAGCAAGTGCGGATTGCAGTTAGCACGGCGGATTGCAGGTAGCAAGTGAGGTCGGTTGGCAGAGACAAGTGGATGGCAGGTTGCGGATCCTGTGGCTCCTGCTTCCTGTGTCTCCAACCCAGCCGCCAGCGAGACTATAGTGGTATGACTCCCCTATCTATAGCTCCATGGGTGTTCCTTTTTGCCATCACCATGTCCTGTGTTCTTATGTGGGGAGCAGGACCAGAGACACCATATGACGCCCTGCATGACACTAAGTATGTGTTCTAATGTCTCAGATTATTCACTATACAAACAGAGTCCTATTGCTTTTGATTGCTACCATTTCTTAAGGCTCTTTTATTCTGTAGCATTGCCTTTTAATTTTTCATGCTATTAATTTGTTAGGGCAACCAGGTCATCTGTTCTGTAGAATAGCCCACATTCTGGATTTGGCTGATTGCTTTTTTATGGTGTCATTTATCTTGTTTTTCTACACTTCTTACTATATTCTAGTTCAATGAGGCAAGCATCATTTGCAGGTGTCCCACTGCATCCCGTCCTGTATGTGCTGTATGAATGCTTACTCTGAGGACTCACAAAACTGCGAATTGACGTCTTTTTCTCCATTCTTCCTTCCATCTTTAACCTAGCATTAAACATTACAATTCTTCAATCAGCATGATGGACATAAGCATTTGACCATAAGTCATCAGGATTTCTAAAATAGGAAGTGATTTATAATTAGCAAATTATCTCTGACTCAGAAGAATGACTCCTAGACAGGGAACTAGGGCAGGATTGGAGCCAATTAGGGCAGGGCTCCAATCTGAAATCCTGGATGGACTTCTGGGGTTTGGGGACCCTATAAATCATATACACAATTTTATATTGGGATATGTAAATTGTTTTTCAGAAGCGGAGCCAATCAGTGGCTTTCTTCAGAATCGCAAAGAAATTGATGATTTTTCAAAAAGGCAAAGAACCTACTGTGTTTCCCCGAAAATAAGACTGGGTCTTATATGAATTTTTTCTCCAAAAGACACATTAGGGCTTATGTTCAGGGGATGTCATCCTGAAAAATCATGCTAGGGCTTATTTTCTGGTTAGGTCTTTTTTTCGGGGAAACACGGTAGGCATAAGAGGACTGAAAAATAAGACTTAGTAAAAAACTGGCTTTTCTTCGACTTGTCTAAATCTTTACTCCCAATGCTGCAGAATGTCACCTTCTTACCACACCAGGGTGGAAGCTCAATATCATCCAAAATTGAACTCATATTATCCCTCTTCTTTCCATGCTCAGGAAAGGGTATTATCATCTTCCTAGCTACCTCTACTCTAGATTTTTTTCTCCCTCATCCCACACCCAAACTTTTCGATGAAGTGTATTGCAAAAACTGTCTCGCATATCCATTGTTTCCCCTCTATCTTTCTGCTCTAGCTTGGCCTCCTGTCTTTTTGCCTCTAGTCTCTTCTTTCTAGCCCACTCTTTTGCTGTACCTTTATTAGTTAAATGTGCCAGTAAATCATAGACCTGGTGATTCTCCTCCTCTAATTAAAACTCCCTGATGGCTTCCTACTGCTTCCCAAGCTGTGTACATGCAGCCAGGAGATGCACAAAGAAAATAAGAAACCTCTGAGTTCATTTAGCTAATATTAGATACATGAGTTATGCTGGTGTTCTCCCTTTGTCAGCCTCAGAGGGTCATAGTCTCCTGAGCAGTCCTGGAGTAACTGAGTTGCTCAGCTCAGGGGGAATAGCAGCGACACCTTCATTCAGTCACTTCCTGCATATTGACTTAAATTACATTTGATGTATCCCTTATTATGTGATTCCATTGCCAAAACCTATGTAGCTGTGCCACCTATAAACTCTCATGTTTGTACACTTGAACTTGGAAACCAAACGTTCTAATGTTTAAAAATTATCCAAATAAAGAGTTTTAGGAGGTTGTGAACCCTTTTATTGGAAATATCAACATTATCTATATCTTCCCAACTAATGGACATCAAGAAGATTAGAATTTACTAGCTGAGTTTCAACAAAAACCTTTGAATAATTTGATAGCTGGAAATGAAATGTAATTAATCATGAAGGAGGCACAACTATTTTTTTTCTATCCATCTTCTATTGTTTTTCTGTCTTCTCCAGGTGTTAGCTCTGACAGTCTTTCACAAGGATCACAAAGTGAACTTAGAATCAGACTTTGAAATGGCTTTATCACAAAGTGACAGATGAGTTTTTTATATAATGAAGCATACCTACTAGTTTTATTATTTCTTATTGAAAGCAAAACGTATTTTTACCATTAATAAAAATAATTACTTTAAAATATTGCTTAATTCATCTTTATCTCAGTGTTTTAAAATTCCTGTATTTTGTGATTTCTGTTTTATATAATATGATTATATTTTAATTAATTTTAAATAATACATATGTTGTGAATGCATGCTCAAAAATATTTTTAAAGGTGGTATGAGGTCAAAAGCCTTTGGAGTTCAATTTCTAACATGTGATGCAATGCTCTTTACTATTCGAACCAACTTAAGTCTTCATTCTCGTCTCCTGCCGCTGTGTTGTATCTATCTCATGGCCTCCTAGACTCTCTTCTATACTCTTCTGCGTTCTCTAGAACTGGACACCTTGTTGGTCTTAGGACCCCTTCACATTCTTAAAAATTATAAAGGACCCCAGAAAGCTTTTATTTACGTGTGTTATATCTATTTATCATTTTAGAAATTAAAACTAAAATTCAAAGCACAGAACACACAAGCAAACATTTCCTTAGCTTCCAGAATGATGACATCACCCCATGTAATGGAGCTGCTGGAAAACTCCACTGTATATTCATGAGAGACTGAGAGCAAGAAAGGCAAATAACACCCTCAGTGTTGTTATGAGCATATTGTTTGACCTCATGGAGTCCCTGACGGTCTCAAGGACCCCCAAAGGTCTCCAGAACCACACTTTCAGAACCTCTGCTTTAGTACAATGCTTCTCACACAGGGTTCCCATCACCACACCAGTAACACCAGCAGAATGTTTCAGGAACACCTGTGTCCATGCCCTGCGTCTGGCCAGGGTGTCAGTGAAGATGGCGGTCAGAGGCCTGGGTAGATTCCACCACACCACGCCCTGGCTGAGAAGATCTTCTCTAAACAGTGGGCTCTGTGATTGTTGGACCATGTGTCCCTACCAGTAAAAAGTTTTGAGCACTCCCAATATATATATGTGTTTATTTCTTTACAAATTGCATACATATATTACCATATCAATGTAGGCTGTGCTTCACAAACATGCAAAAAATTAAGACATTAAAACTAAATGAAAGAAATGCTACCATTTTCCTGCCATGCCCCAGTGAGTCCTCTGTGCACACTTGGGAGACAGCTGCTGGAGAATGTTCTGGAAATTTCTCTCCCTCTTTGCCTTTTCTCAGCAAGTCTTCTGGATGCCCCTTCTGCCTTCCACTCCCATCTTTTTTCTCCCTTCACCAGAGTCTGGCAGAATTCCTGCCTTCTATTCTGCATGCTTCCAGATATCATGAAAAGAACTTGATATTTTGTAAAATAAATGATAGGTTCAAACCCTGGCCCCATTGCTTGTTATTCAGACTTGAGTAAGTTGCCTCATGCCTGAGTCTCAATTTCCTCATCTGTAAAATGCTCATTAAATGAATTTAGAAATATATTAGGGAACTTCTTCCCCTCCTCTTATCAGAAAATATTCTTTTCTATTAATAACCAAATTAATGGTTCTCAACCCTGGGGACATATTAGAATCACCTAGAAGGCTTTTAAACCCAGCCAATGATCCGAATTCCACCTTTAATTGGCCTGGGATGGAGTTCTCAGGTACTGATTTTTGTTTTTTTAAGTTGTGATTAATCTAATATGCTGCCAGGGTTTGGAATCACTAGTAACCAAAAGAGTACGTACAATTTTCACAGAAGCAACAAAGGGAAAAGCAACACAATTACACAAATGCACCTAGAGCATTTGAAGAAAGCAGGTACCTTCTTTTCAGGTGGTTCCTTCTGCAAGTGACTAGTTTCTCATCTGCACCCCCAATAGGTGACATTTATTGTCATTGTGAGTCTTTTTTTTTGGTGTAAAAGTAGCGTAAAAGCTCCATCTTCCACAGGCAACATATTGAGCGAGATAAAATATACTCTACTGTATCAATAACTGACGTGAAAACAACTTACTACCCGAAAGGTAGTAAGGTGCAAGTAACACTTGCACCCTTCGGTCAGTGCACCACCTTCCTCAGAGGCTTGTTCCATGGGAATCCCTATTATCAGGATGCCTGCTGAGCTCAGAAGCAGATCTCAGGGAGCTAATGACTGATTCTTGTGGTGGATGCGTTCTTCTGCATATTGGGATAGGCCGATTTCAGGCTCCAAAAGGTGGAGTCTTCATTCTGTGTACAGCAGGAGTACACACCCTGGAGGGTGCTGTCTGCTGGATGTGGTGCTTGGATGGACCGTGTCTGCCTTTGAGACCTGCCTGGTCTTTGTGTCACCATCCCCACCTTCTGACTGGCCCACTTTTCCTCTAATCATGTCAACCCTTCAATTAGGCCACAGACTGTCTCTTCTGGCAACTTGGTCCATTTCTGAGCTGGTCTATTATTTAACTCCCAGAGGAAAATCCTATTTCCAAGCTACAAATTCCCCAAGAATCTTGAGTTAAAAGATAGTAATTTGGGAAATCCTTAGAGTTTCTTAGAATGAAATTTAATGTAATATTTTCAAATATTACTATAATACTTTATTATATTAAAAATGACATGCAGCTGTCAGAGTACACAGGAATCAAACTAAGAGAAAACATTATTTACAACATGAGGAATCATAGTAAGCACAAGCATGAATTTCCTAATATAAGAAACATGGATTCCTGATATGACTAAGGAAAGAAGTGGAATAAGTCTTCCCCCACCCCACACTCTGCCTTTAAAACAATACTCATCTATTTATCGGGGCATTCTAACATCTTCTCATCCTATCAGTCAATGAAATTCTGCTCAGCTTTTAGGGATCTGACTTCACTCAAATCCTTACTCTTGAAATCGTCCAGGTCCCACATCCCCTGACACCAACAGTTTTATAAAGGCGAAACCAATTAACATGTTGGTTAAATGTTGAATTTGTTTCATAATTATAGAATATTTTTCTATGAATTCCAGTTTTATAGTTAGATTTTCCAATAGAATATTGAGTCAGAAAACAGGAAATAACTAACCCTTCACACTTTGGATGATCATCTTTAGAAAACTTAAACTGAAAATGATTTAAACTTATGTTTAGAAAAATTTTTAAATGACTAGCTAGAAGCCTGGTGGTTGTTGTAAGCCTTCGAAAGATTTAGAGACATCATCAGGCTTGTGGTTTTTAAAGCAAGGCACTTTGAACTGAAAATAATTGTCATATTCTTGGCTATCTTTTTCTCCGTTGTCAAAGTATGGTGTTTATTAGCTCATGTATGAAGTTACTTTTTATTTAAAACACCATATTCAAAATAGAGAATATTTTCAAAATAGGAGACTGACTTTTTTTTTTTTTTTTTTTTTTTTTATCTGAGCCTGAAACCTCCAGCCTTTCAATAGCCATAAACTGACTGGAAAGGAAAGTATGCAAAAATGACTGCTGGTAAACAAACAAATGAACAGAAAATGCATTTAATAAATTGACGTTTAAAAAGAATGGTCTTTTTCACTGTGGAAAAGAAAATGTAGTTTGGAAGAGTGGAAAGGAAATTGTTGACACAGAAGCTTCTGGATCTGCAAAGGAGCAGCCCCATTGGCCTAGTATAGGCTAAACACAGCCCTTAGAGGCAGCAGAGTAGTTTGTGGGTCTGTGGAAAATATACCACAATTATTTAACCACAGAATTTAGAAACATGTTACTTAAACTGACTTTATGCTTCTCTTATTGTCTAGGTAGGATTTTGTATTTTGGAGGAAAGGACAACTTGGTATGCCATGTCTGAGTAAATACACTAATGTCTCTTCCATCCCCAAAATACATTAAATACCTGATTGTCAGAGAATTTGCTAACAGATGTTATAAATAATATAGTAGGTATCTGTTAGAAACTATCAGGTAAATAAAGAACTATACTATAAAATATTGTTTAATACAAAATAAAATAAAATGAGCCAGAATTTTTAACAAAGTTTTCTTTCATTAAAAAAAAAGAATGATTAAAGTCTATCCATTTGGAATCTAGCTCTTCTCGGCTCTCATGCTCATCAGCCACATTGCTTCTCCCCTGGACCACCACTGGTCTTCTTGTTCTTAATTATGACCCCTGCAAACCATCCTCTACATTGCAGCCAGTGGGATCTTTTAAAAAGACCATCTAATCATATTCTCCCCTGGGAACCCATGGAAAACCCTAGACCTGGAGGATTTCAGGAGCAAGGACTTGAATGAAGCTTGGGGTCCCTGAACTCTGAGCAGAATTTCACTGAACCATAGGATTGGGATTTAATGGCTCTCCATGGACTTTCAGCTGAGCCCAAGCTCCTTAGCATGGCCCACAAGACCCTTTGTGATGGGGGTCTGTGGCTCTCTGCATACTTGCAGACCCACGTAGAATCCAGGTATGTCATGAGCCACAGCCCAGAGCCTGCCTCTGCCATTCCCACCATCTATACCACCATTATTCCCTAGCCAATCCTATGCAGCCTTCAGGACTCAACTCAAGAGTCCCTTAATCCAAGCAACTCCTGTCTCACACTCTCCAGTCTGAGTTAGCTGCTTTTCTTAGGTGTTCCCATTAAGCTCTGGGCACTTTCTGTCACTATTTTGTAATTATTGGTTCATTTGTTTACCACCAATGTCAATTTCTTCAAGTAGAGAAACTCTTTTACTGTGTCCCAAATGCTTAACCCAATGTTTGACACAGTTTGGACTTTCTCTGGAAGCAAATGTTGAGGCAATGTTTGAGGTCTAACATATTTATTAGGATAAGAATTTCATGTCTTGCCCAGGGTCAGCCCTCTCTGAGAAACGTGTTGTGCTACAATGTCACTAGGCGATAGGAATTTTTCAGCTCCATTATAATCATATGGGACCACTGTCACATATGCAGTTCATCATTAACTGAAACATTACGTGGCCCATCACTGTGTATAACTAGGATAGCTTCTCCCCTCTGAAGTAGCCAAGTCAGTTTCAATCTGCCAACATGCTATACAGAGCTTTCCCCCTGATAGAGCTGTGCCTCGTAGGAACCATATTCTCACATGAGTGTTGGCTCTGTATACAACAGATGAGGAGACATTTAAGGAATGTTTCTCAAAGGTCCTTCACATCCACTGGTTTTTATGCCACTAACTGTAACACTATCTGATATTTATACCTTTTGAGTAATTATTTGAAGTATGTGTTATCCTGAGATGCCTAATACATTAATCTTTTATGCTGGAAAGTTGGCTGCCTCCTGAGATGAATTAGTCAATTCAAAATGAAGATTAGTCATCTCCAGCCCCCATCAAATGGAAAGAACACTGAAATAAGAGACAAAAGGTCTGTGTTCAAGTCCTAAATAGGCCAATTATTAACTATATAAATATAAATAAGTCACTTGACTTGTTAAAGCCAATTTCCCCTTTAGTGACATAAAAATTTAAGAAACCTTCCTGCTTATCTCAGAATTATTTTAAGATTTAAAACTGCAATGGGAAAGTCATTTTGGTAAACTATAAATATTGTAAGATAACCCAAGAAACCTCACCTGGAAAGTCTGTTTGGACCTTGTCGAAGGGGAGATGAGGATAGGAGAGGAAGGCAGAATTGACAGAGGACAACCAGGCTATAAAAGTGGGTCCTAAGATGGGTGGCCAGATTTTCAAGATAAGTGTCCAAAGGGATATAGTACACTTGATATGGTATCAATATTTGAGAGGTACAATTTGGGGCAAAACAGGACTGTCCAGGAAGAGGTGATTTTCAGAATCCGACACTTGGCAGAGTTGCCTGTCTGTTTTGCAATGATATCTCAGCAGCAGATCAAAGTCCAGGCAGTAGCATTCACCACATAGTAGCTTGGCACGGAGTAGGCCTTCAATACGTTTTTGTTGACTTGACCAACTGACTAACAAAATAAATGAAGAAATATCCGGCAATAGGACAGCATGTTATCAAGGCCCCAGGAAAGCTGAGTAAAAGTCATGACCTGAACTTTATCCAGGCCCATATGGACTATTTTGGTGTTAATCAGGATAAACTGCCCAGTGACACGGGCTGAGCAAGCTCACTGCAGGCCGGAAGTAAGAAAGAGGATGGGTCTCAGTGGGCTGAAGATATTGAAGCTCACCCTAGGCACAATGGCTTGGCTCCAACACAAATGCAAGTTGGCACCTATGAGTAAGGTTGGGGCACCTCACGTAGAGCAAGGCTTGGGCAGGCCAGCCGGGTCTGGACTTGGATGAAGCTAAGAATGAAGGTGGCAGGTGCCTGAAGCTAAACAGGAAGTGAAGAAATACACTACTATTTGATTGTACTGAGTTTTTAAACATTAACTACTCACCTGAAAAACAAAAAATTTTGCGTAGGAACCCAGAAGGAGGTTAATATGGATTCCTTTTAATGATTAGCTTTAACATTTAGCTACTAAAATTCCTGTTTTTGAAGAGTAATGGCATGGGGGAATTGCCAATGAATAGTGAAAGAAGTAAATAAAATAATATGTGCTGCTACGATCATAATTCTATGTATGTGTTTATCCATAGATATACAAATAGATCGATGAGTGAATTGAACATAGCCTGCAGAAAGTGACAAAAAGTTCTAGAAGTACCAACATAGTAGTTCCTGGATAGTAATGCTATAAATTATAATTTTGGTTAGTTTTAGAATTTCTGATAATGGCTGTATACGAGGACGGACAGTTAAGTTCGCAACGAACTTAAACTTAGAACAATGTTGCTAACCTTTTTTGACATCAGAAGGATTCTTCATTATGAATTTGTACCAACTGGACAATGAACCAAGTTTATTATTTGGAAGTGCTGAAAAGGCTCCGTGAAAAAGTTAGACAACGTGAACTTTTCGCCAACAATTCATGGCTCTTGCATCACGACAACGCCCCAGCTCACACGGCACTGTCTGTGAGGGAGTTTTTAGCCAGTAAGCAAATCACTGTATCGGAACACCCTCCCTACTCACCTGATCTGGCCCCCAGTGACTTCTTTCTTTACCCGAAGATAAAGTAAATATTGAAAGGAAGACATTTCCATGACATTCAGGACATCAAGGGTGGTAATTCTACAACAGCTCCGATGCCCATTCCAGGAAAAGAGTTCCAAAATTGCTCTGAAGTGTGGACTAGGTGCTGGTGTTGATGCACAGCTTCCCAAGGGGAGGACTTCGAAGGTGACTGTAGAGATACTCAGCAATGAGGCACGTAGCACTTTTTCTAGGATGAGTTTGTGAACCTAATTGTCAGAACTCGTATACCTTTTGTAATCTTAAATAAAATAGTGTTCTTAACACTTATCCCTCACATTAGCCCTATACTTCACAGAGAAAAAAAACTCCAGAGCCCATTCAATGAATTCAGTATGACATTGCTACCAAAATTAGACAACAATAGAATAAGAAAGGAAAATTAGAGGCCCAATACAGCCATCAATATAGACACACAAAAGTGAAACAATCTGTTAGAAAACCCTATCTAACTATGTATAGAAAGATAATATACCATGAGCTAGCTGGATTTATCCTAGAAGAACAATTGATAGTAAATAACAGTTTGGTATTGGCACAGAAACAGATTTTCAGTGGGATAGAATAGAGAGGCCAATTAAATGGGTACGAAAGGGCGTCTCAATAGTCTTGATCAGCATTTCCTTGATCACCAGTGAGGCTGAGTATCACATCAGACGACACATGCATACATGGAAATGTATTTGCATAATGGGGGTGACATAGCTGAGTAGTACGGAAAGGAAGGAACCTTTAATAAATGAAGTTGAATATAATTATGGACCAAATTAAAGCTGGTGTCTTAGTTCACACCACACACAAAAATCAATTCTAGATAGAGTAAGTTTTCATGTGTCTGAAGCAAATCTTTGAATTTCTGAGAAGAAAACAAGGTTGAATATTTTTCTCACTTGAGGATAGAAAAGAATTTCTTAAACAAGACCAAATATGCTATCCGAAAGGAAAAACAAAGATTGATAAATTTAATAAACAATTACACTCCCTTCCAGCTCTTTCTTCCAAAGTCCTAAACCCAGACTCCATCATCATGTTCAACGAAATAAACATACCTTGCTACCACCATACATCCTTCATAAATCCATTGAAGTTATAAATAACAAAGTCCAGTAGAATAACTATTTTTCAATACAGTATTAACTCATAGGAATTTTTGTCCATCTACCCCAGTTTCGGGGAAGGCTGCGGAAAGAATCAAATGCACAAAGGTTAAATCTCAGTTTCTTCTTCAGGTAAATGTTAGCATTGTTAAAAAGGTTGATTTTTTTTCTCACAGTGGGAACATACTTGTAACTGAAAAACAGAGTCTACATTCAAGTATTTTACATGTAGCTTCTGTGAAATGCATTTAATGGATAGGATCATATTGATTTGTGATGTCAAAATCCAAGGTGGAAGTTTCCCAGAGGAGGTAGGAAGCAAGTGAGAGATGACCTCCCACTGCTGGTCTGGGCAACAAGGTCCAAGTGCTCCTCCTCAGAGAAGAGCAGTTGTCTAAACAACTTTCAGCCCAAAGTCATATCTCGGGTTCCTTATTTCATTGTGAGTGGGCAGCCTTTGGGCACTTTCTAGAATGTTCTCTATCATGTGCTGGAGAACAATAATGGTGAATTTCGAGTGATCTCAGAGAGTCACGTTTTGGGGATTCTCTCTTTCTCTTCCTGGGTAGACAACAATCTTATGTAATTGTTGATACAGCTGCATTGTCTGTACAATAAATCACTCATCCCAGTTTAGGGAGTCCTGTGAGGTTTTTAAGGTAAGGTATTGATTTTACTCTAATGGTCTGGAAAAATTCACACCGCCTGTTCATGGGAAGTCCACCTACTGGAAACATATCTCCAATGGATGTTATCCTGAGAATGTCAGTGGAGCACTGAAAAATGAGTCAATAGGACATCTCAGAGTCCTCCATCCCACTACAGGTGAACAGGATTTCCTCTGGATGTGTATTTTGCTGTAGGTAAATCTTTCCGGTTTTGAAAATCCAGGAAGTAGACCAGGGGACTGGAAATTGAATTTATTATTAGACCCTTATCTTAGAAACGTGTACAGCAGGAAAGTCAGCACAGTGCCCTGAAGTCCCCATATGGTCTGTGGATTATTGGGGGGCACTTCCCAGGGGGTTCAGGTGATACAGACACCTGCAAGACCGCAGTGGAAAAACTCTCACTGCTATTCTTATGCTCAAGGGGCGTGCTGTCTACAGCTCCTCAGTCACACAGGTTTCTCATTCCAGGCTTAGATAAGGTAGTTACCTTGAAATGGTTGCATCACCTCGCTGCAGTCATGCATGATTAAGTAGATATGCTGGAAAGAGAGAGGAAGGGGCTGAGTACAGAGTCGAAGGCGTGTCACTTACGGTAAAACACATTTTTCCTTCAGTTTGTAGTAAAATCAATCATAGGTGGTGGTAATTGCTACAATACACTTTTAGTATTGGTTTGATTTCTACATTTCTAGATAGTGTTTCCCATTCTTTTTTTTTTTTTTTTAAGTGCCCCAAAGAAATCTGAAATAAAGTTTTGACTGAAGGCGGGTGAAGGGGACATGGAGTATGATAGTCACTTTTGTTCCAGTGTTAATTTTCAAAAACTCCGAATGTCTAATATTGAAAGCCAGTCCAGAGCATGCAGAGTTAAAGAACTCACTGCCTACCCCTCCTCCGGCTGCCTGGCTGAATCACACAGGAAAGTCTGCCTCACAGAATTATTAATTCACTACTGTGATTTCTTTCTCTATTGCTAAAGGGGAGCTGGGGGAGGGGTGTGGTAAGTTGAGTGGGCAGCCAGGAAATGTGATATTTGTCTGGGTTCCTTGTGATTGGAGGAAATTCTGTCTTCTTTTGGTTCAGAATTTTCAGCAATGACATATTTTTTTTTAAAGTAGTTTGACTTCTGTCAATGATAGTTACCCCAAGTCCACCTCTCTTGGGCTGTTAAACCAATTCTCTTTGATAAAATTTTATCAAATGATGTCATCCAGATGGAGTGCCCACATAAAACCTTAACCTCCGGAGGAGAAAGGTCCCTGCCTGCCTCTAAATCCTTGTGTAATTTAAGGCGGCGCTTCAGCCAACTCTGCTCAGACCTGTCGCTTAACAGTCTCGCCTTTGAACTTGACCTCTGTTTTCTCCTTTATCTTCTTTTGATGGAAAATAAACATTAATATGACTGATCTTCAGTGCTTGCTGCCTGAAGTCCCATAGTAATCAAGCCTAATGTGATGGACAAAATGCAAGTGACATGTAAATGTCTCCTATAAAATGAGCTGTGAGAAAGTTTAGATGACGTGCAGCAATTATTTTGAGTATTTTATTAAAACATATTCCTTAAATTTGGGAGCAGTATCATAAGTCATGTAGCACTAATTTAATATAACCTCGGTATATCTCATTTCAGAAGACTATAATTCCTGTTATGTTTATTTTTAAAGAAATCTTCACTATTTTAGTACGATATTTTAATAATAAGAAGAAAACCACATATATTGCATACTTACTATATGGCAGTACATGAGCTTGGCTTTTAAAAAAAGACAAACCAAAACTCCCATTTAATCCTAACAGTATATTATGAATTATTATCCCAATTTGACACATGAGAAAACCGAGGCTCAGAAATGTCACACAGCCAAGTTTAAAAATGCCACTTATCCATACTTCAAGCCTATGCCACAGTATCTAAGAGGAATGTTTAGATTGCTCAAAATGTCTTTAATAATGTTTTCTCTCATTTTCAATGTTTTTATTCTTTAACAAAAAGCTGTAAATAAATATTTAATGTAAAAAAGAATATTTATAAGGTCTGTATCATGTCTAAAGAATAATAGCATCTGTGTAAATTCTAAAGAATAATAAATAAACGCATACTTGTATACCTGCAACTGGGTTTAAGAAATTAGATATTAGCAACAATTTTGAAGTCCCATGTACCATTCCCCAACCCCATTCTTCTTCATCATTCCAAAGATCTGTGATTTAGTACATGGGTGTGCAGGATCTCCTTGGTTAGAAAGTTGATTTCTTGAGAAAAGGATAGTGTTTTTTTGTTATGGGTTTATGATTCTTTTGTTTTCTTCCTAGCTTTATCACATAGATATTTATCCCTGAATGATGTGTTGCTTTATTCTGCTTGGGTTTGAACTTGGCATAATTATTCTTCTGTGACTAGCTCTTGTCATTCAAAGCTGATGAGTGTAGAATGTAGCTCTTCATTTTTACTACAATATAGTATTTAGTGGTACGAATATACCACATTTATTTATCCATTCCCTCATTTATCTGCATCTGTGTTGTTTCTGGGTTTTGCTGTTCAAAAGGAAATTAACATTTTTGTCCAGGTCTCCTGGATACATATACTGAAATTTACCCTGGGTATATATCCATAAGTAAAACTGACAGGTCAAAAGGTATGTGACTGTTCAATCTTACATGATGATGCCAATCATTGTTTTAAATCTTTTGAAAGAAGTTTTTCACTTAGATTTATAGTAGTATTTTAGATGTTTCATTGTCCAACTTTCTCACCAACACTTGATGTTGTTAAAAAAGCTATTGATTTTTGCCAATCTGGTATGAAA
Source organism: Rhinolophus hipposideros (assembly GCF_964194185.1). Classification (NCBI taxonomy): domain Eukaryota; kingdom Metazoa; phylum Chordata; class Mammalia; order Chiroptera; family Rhinolophidae; genus Rhinolophus; species Rhinolophus hipposideros. The sequence continues at coordinate 24,580,628 of NC_138049.1, read as the reverse complement.
GTATATCTCATTCTGAATTCAGTATAAGTTTCTCTGGTTTATAAAGAGTTTGAAAATTTTTTCACATACTATTGATCATTTGAATTTGCTCTACTGTGACAAGTTTGCTCATATATTTTATTCATTTTCCCATTGTTTTTCTATTGTTCTGTTTGCCATGTTCTCACTAATTTGTAGGCTGCTTTTATATACTTTTTTTTTTTCGTTAGACATGTATGTTGCAAATACCTTCTCTAACTTTTTGGCTGGATTTTCACAAACAGAAAGTCTTAATTTTGACTTTAAACATTAACTTAAAATTGACTTTTATGTATAGATTTTTTTGTGTTCTCAAATTTAATTTTTTCCCTTTATAAGCAGAAATCGTATTTAAAAAAAATATTTTCCTTCCCACAGATAATAAAAATGTTATCCTATATTTTCATCTAAACATTTTTTTAAGTTTTGTTTTCCTTGATTAAATATTTAATGTTTCAGAAATTGATTTTGAGATAAGGTAGAGAATAGTGAGAAATTTGATCCTATTTTTTTCCATGAATTCAGGGAAGCCATGTGGTCTGAAGTCAGAACACCTGGGTTCGAGAATTAAAATGTTACAACATTCTCCACAACATTCTTACTCCTCTTCTGGAAAAGGTATGTCTATGCACCTTTTGTTTTCTTAATTGTATGTGTGACTATGGTCTTTTTGTTGTCATTAATTTGGTTACTTATTTGTAACTTGTTTGCTCTTACATAAAAATAAAATTGACTTATAAGTATAAATTGTGTATTTTAACAAATTATCTATAGATTCTTCTGGGTTCTCTGTGAACGCAATTATATCATCAGAAGTGTGATTTTCAAGGTATGTGTGTGTGTGCATACACAAGTGTATACAGATACATTAAAGACTAAAAAGGTATCCATTATTCTGTTATTTTACCACTTAAACAAAAATTAATTTGATTTTGGTATATTTAGTTCATTCTTTGTCCACATATGTAAATTTTCTATAATGTAAACTTTGGTGTGTTTTCTTATTTTTAAGTAATAACTATTAGTTGCAAGAAACTTAAAAAATAGGCATAACAAGAAAATCAAAATCACCAATAATTTTATCACACAATTTAATAAAATTCAACAACATGTATTTAATAACTTACTATGTATCCAAATGCAGCTATTTATTCCCTATTTTAAAATATTTTGCTTTCTAGTGAATAACTGTGGTAAACTTTTTGATCTTATGCTCATTCAGTCTTTTTTCTAATAATAAACACATATTTTAATACAAATGAGGTATTATCATACATGCAATTATGTAACTTGATATTTTTCATAAATAATTTATGCAAACATTTTTTCACATTACTGAAAAAATTCTTCTGCAACATTATTTTTGATAAATGCACAGCACTGTCTATTGTTTGTGGAATTATAGATGTATGTGGACTATAATTAATTATTTTGTTGCATACAGACTGTTCAATTTTTTGCTACTTTAAATAGTTATAACTTTCTATCATTCCATGATGATTTCCTCAGGAAAAATTTCTGTTAGTGGAATGCAAAATTCTAAGTTTTTTTAAAAATGGTATTACCAAATTGCCTTCCAGAGATTTTGTTCTAATATAAACTTCCACCAACTGTGTGTCTGATCTATTCTGTAATCTCTCTCTCTCTCTCTTTCTCTCTCTCTCTCTTTCTCTCTCTCACACACACACACACACACACACACATGCCCCAGGAGTCTAAGCTTGAATCATTAAATGGAACAAAAAACTTCCTAAAAGTTTCACTAAAACTACCTGGGAAAACTTTTTGCAAAATTACCCACCCTAGAAATTATTATGCTTTCTACCACTGAGTTAAAAAGAAAAAAAAAAGCGTTTTCTCAGGGCACTTTTCAACAGGATGACTAGAGTATAAAATTTAATTTTTCTTTCTAAGGTAGAGAGAAGCTTTTAATTTTATTTTGATCATGTCTGGTGGAATCCTGCATGTACAAATTGCTTTGTTTCTAAATATAAGTATGACAACTCAGTGCTGTCTGTGGTTACACAGGGGTTTTTGGAAACAATTTTAACCTCGGGCATACCCCTGAACGTGGGCAGCGCCTACACGTTGTCATCTCAGCCTCCTCTTACCTTTTTGGGAAGTTCTGATACCTTCATGAGGAGATTTTTTTCTGCTTTATTTTACCATTCTCAAATCAATGGGGGGTTTCCTTGTATCCCCAGGCCAACTTTAACTTACGCAATTTTGATAGGCAGTACTGTATTGAGAATGACTGTTCTAGAATATTGGTACTCTTCTCTGGCTACTCGTTAAAATCACTTAGAGAATTGGGTTTTTTGTTTGTTTGTTTGTTTGTTTGTTTGTTTGTTTTTAATATGTCCATATCTGAACCCTATCCTGAGATTCTGGTGTAATTTTTCTGAGGTGTCAGGTTAGTCGTTTGTGTTCTAATTTGGATTCTATCCTCCACTACTAGATCCATTCAAATGACTTCTCCAAAAAAATGAAGCTAGAAAAGGGAAAGGAACTGAGCAGGAGGGAGGATACTCAGGAAGCAAGAGTGAAAGTCTCTTTTTGTAGGTAAAACAAGATTTTAAAGGAGAAGAAGGTTAAATCACATTGGTTTATGAAAATTAGATAGTGTAAGAATTTCATCCTTTCATCATCATGTTTGGTACATCAATTACAGCTCAGTCATCTGCTTAATAAATCATGAGTAGCTTCAACAGGTATAATTTTATAGTTTGTTACTTTCCATTTCCCTTCAGAGAAAGGAGGGAATGAGGAAAAAATAGAGACAAGGTAGGAGGGAAAGGAGAGAGAACACAACAAAATGGGAAGGGTACAAATGAGAGAAGGAGAGAAAGTATGAGTAAAATCCGGCAGGAGAGCAGGAAAGGACACAGAGGAATAGCACGTCAGTGGCAGAGAGGAGACCCCCGGTGAGGGCGAGGCAGGGATGATCAGTAAACACTTGTCAAGTAAAAAGTGGTGGGAAAGAAGGAGGTCAAAGAGGAGAAATGCTGGTAGGAGAGGGAAGAGGCAGCGCATGGAACACTAATGCCTGAGGTTTATCACAGACTGAAAGATAAGCCCGAATGTAGGAAACCAAGAATACAGCCTTCCCATTTGCTCACATACTCCTACTCTTACAGTGCAAGTGAGTCTCAAAGAGAAGGTAATTCAACCCCCAACTCTCAAACAAGACTACCAATTACTTAAGCATCAAAGGTAGGTAGAGATTGTGTAAGTTTCTTCAGTGATCTATTTATCTCACCATTCAATGTTCCTTAATTCTTTTCTCCTTTAATAATGTTTATGCATTCACAAATTCGAGACATTAATTATCAATCTCCTTTTATACAACATTAACATATATTTATGCAATTTTCATATAGCTTCCATCTACCTTAATTCAAATGGTAAAAAGTGTGTGTTTAAAGGCAGGTTCGAGGTGAGAAAATCTTGCTTCTCATGAATTAAAAATGCTTGTAATAGCATATACAGAAAAGCCCATGTTTTCCATGATATTGTTTACAGGAAGTCTGGAGTAAGCATTTCCGTAGTTCTTCATTAGATGGCTCGATAACCATTATGCTCCCAGCCATGTGTCTTTCTGCTTAGCCAAACTCAAGGTGTTCTCTTTGTCCTTCTGGTTTTGTTTCATTGTTATAAGATACTGTCGTCAGTTCAGCATCTCAGACAGGAATCGGGGCAAGGGAAATTTTCTGTCCTTTTAAGCAGAAAGTGAAATATCTTTTCCAAAAGTCCCTCTGCAAATTTACTTAATGACTTCTTCACCAGAAATGGGTCAAATGGCTACTCTCAGTTCCAAAGGAGCGTGGAAAAGAAACACTGTGGCTGTTCCACTTCCATTTGGGAAGAAGGACGGGAGAAGGGGGCTGAGCATGGTTTGGAGAAGCCAAACCAAAGGGACTTCCATACCGTCATCCCTCTTTTGGCTAGGGACCCTTTCTATGCTCCTTTCCTCCTTCACACCTTCAAGCACAATTTACAAAGTATGTTCCTTTTATAGAAACACAAGCCTATGGAATTTCCACAGATTAAAATAAAGCTCAGCACATCTATATGTATTTTTCAAATATTATTATTTTTAAAATAATTCCCATACTATGTTTCCCTGGGGTTATTTCTTACCTAATAGATTTTTGAGGTCCCTTGCTTCTTGTTTGGCATCTCCCACCTTTAAAACCCCTGGCTTCAAGTATAACATGGCTGTAGCTATTCTTGCAACAGGTAGGAACAAGTCATTTGAGGATTATTTGTTGCTTTCATCAGTTAAGCGATGTATCCACAAACTCTCTAATTTCTTCAAAATCTCCATCCACCCCAACAATCTTATCCTTTTTAGCAACAAGGAATTTTTCTATCCCTATTTTATTTTCCTATAAATAAACAAAAGCTCAGTTGTTTTTATTCTTCAAGAATACCCATTATGGGCACACAATGCCCACTAAGAAGTCGTCCATGACCCTCCAAGGGCTGGAAGGCTTTGAAGTTGGAAACTGGGCCCTGGGCCCTCACTGTGTTCTCATCGTTTCTCATGGTTGCATTGCTCAGTCATGTGTATTATAGATGCCGTCATGAATCCCACAGTGCTAGCATGCTGTATTCACCTTATAACCTCCTGAGCCCAGCATAACCTCCAGATTAGAGTGGGTCCTCTGCTTAGATACTGGACAAATACTGATTGCATTGAAATGAAGGGAAAGAATCTGAAATGCCCCCTCTGGCCATGTGACTTTCAGCTGGTCGAAGCTGATATGCCCAGTGCCTCTGTCTGTTCAGTCAGCCACAGTCTCTCATCACCGTCTCTCTTCATCAAAAAACTCCCCTCCCGTCAAGTCAAAGAGAAAAATAAGCAGATTTAGGAAATGAATGAAAGTGAGGATTGATCGCTAAAGCTGTACTCCTTTTTGGCATCTTCACAGCTCATTTGTGCTGGGGAAACACCTTTATGCTACAAAACAGGTCCATTGGCAGGAGGACAGGCAGAGAATATGTTAGGGAAAACAACAGAATCCTGGAGCCAAATTGTCTCTCTCCTGCCCCTTAAGTTCTTCTTCTTTGGTGGCCATTCTTTTCATTTTAATTCGTTTCCTATTTAGAGATTCTTCGTGGGCAGGCCCTGAGGGAGGCCTAACGAACTTGTCCAGCAAGCAAAATTGCTTCCTTTTTCTGTCAGCCTATCCTGTCCTCTATCATTTTGAATTCTTTCTTAATCGAACTCTTTGAAATCAAATTGAACTATATCCAAAAGAAGTTTTGTGTTTGTCAGTATAATTGAAGATGTGCTTCTTGTTAAGAGACTTATTTAATTAATCCAACTCAACTTTATGATCACCTCGCAATGTATCTTTTTGGCATTTACATTCCCAGTGTCCCTCTTCAACTCGTTATTTAGTGTGAGTGAGCAATCTCCCTAGTTAGAAAATAGGCTTCTTGGAAAAATGGACTGTGTTGTGTTCTGCAATTTTTCAAAATTCTTCTACTTGGCAGTATCATTCCCCCACTAATGTGCTCACCATTCTATTCATACACGCAAGTTATGGCCTTGAAATGGATTTAACCTGATTTAGTCAAAGACCAATCCTTACCTGTAATGACACTCATTCAGTGTAAAGACACTTGTATTCTTAGTGAATTCATATGATGATACACATGTCGTAAACAGTGCTATGAACTGCCTGTTAGAATACAGAAAGCGTGTCTATCAGGTCAGACAATTGTGAAATGAATTTCTTGTGTGTGCACTTTATTGGGTAATGAGGATGACCACAGAGAAATGTAAAGCTTTATTTGAGATTTAATGTCATAATTGGATCCATCTTCCCTTTTCTGTTCTTGATGTGTCATCAATGCAGTGCTTATGAATTTGTTGGACTAAGTGAATATACCAGAATTTGAGAAGCAAAGTGGCAGGGCTTCTTTCTACAAAGTATCAGTACCCATTTCACCAATCTAACTTTTTTATTTGAGTCCTGTGGACAGTTCCAGTGCCCTCCTAAGTGCTCTCAGGACTATAACATATATAGTCCCGAGAAAAAGGTATTTAATGATCAGAAGAGCCAGAGTTAGAGATGGGAGGTTAAGTAGTCACTATGCTGAAAGTTTTACATACAGGAAGAGGCGGAGCTAAGATAAGATGATGTCTTTATGAGGTTCCTAAGACAGACAACTTTTGAATGGATATAGTCATAACGCTTTCCCAGGCCCCTTCTCCATTGTCATCCCTCCACTGTAGAAGCTGGAACATAGAAGAATAGCCAACTAACATAGCCCTAGTCAATGAGCTGTAAAGGGAAGTTTGTATGAGGGCCTCTGCACCTTTGCTAATATTAAAAGAATAAACGTGGCAAGTGCCATACTCTCTCCCTTCTCTCTTTCTAGAGTGTAGATGTGGTGGCTGACCAGGCCATGTATCTGTCATGAGCCAACAAGCATGAGGACCAAAGGGCATCCCACTAAAAATTATGGAACTCAAAGCTAGAAAGAGCTAGTGTCTTTGATGATGATGTCTTTGATGATGATGTCTTGGATGATATTTCCATGTCTCAAGGCTCTTGTTATGTGACATAATTTAAAGTATGCTTATTATTAAAACAGTGCCTCATTCACAACTTTTTCTAGTGTCATCATTGGTCTTTATGGTATCTTCTTCACTCACTTAATTGCAGAGTTAGTAGCCTATTTGCAAAAATCAGGTCCTGTATTTCTGTTATAGCAATACTGGATCTCAGTATTTTGTTATCCTGTGGATAATTATTTAATTTCAAAGTAAGTTCTACCCCTAAATGAACATGGATTTTGGAGAGGAAGATAGACTTTGCAAAATGTTTCCAAAAGCATCTTTATTTCAATTGGAAAAGGAGCAGTGTTATGGAAAGATTATGGTTTTGAGAGTTAGACCCAAAACACATCAAAATTCAAAACTCTCTTCTGTCACTTAGTACATAATGTTATTGGGCATGATATTTAACCCTGTGAGCCTCCATTTCCTTAAGTTTAGAGTGGGAAAAATACGAATATTGAAAAGTAGTTATGAGGGTTAAAAATGTCCATAAACAGTCTGGTAGACAAGCAATACTCATAAAATAAATCTAAACACTGATTTTACACTTTTCACAAAAATCAACTCCAAATGGATCATAGACCTAAATATAAAACACAAAACTATAAAATTCTTAGAACATAAGGTTGAAAATTCAGGTTAGCTTGGGGTTGGCAATGACTTTTTAGATACAATACCAGCAGCATGATTCATGGGGAAAAAAAAAAAAAAACATTGCTAAGTTGGATTTCATTAATATTAAAAACTTCTGCTCTGTGAAAGATTCTGTTAAAAGAATGAAGAAAATCAATCCACATAATGGGACAAAATATTTGTAAAGCATATATCTGATTAAAAAAAGATGTATTCAAAATAACAAAGAACACTTAAAACGCAACAATTAAAACGCAACCAACAATTCAATTTAAAAAATGGGCACAATATCTGAACAAATACCTCACCAAAGAAGATATACAGATAGCACACAAGCATATGATAAGATGTTCGACATTATATGTCATCAGGAAATTGCAAATTAAAACAATGAGATATCACTATATACCTGTTATAAGGCTAAAACCCCAAACACTGACAACACCAAATGCTGATAAGACTGTGGAGCAACAGGAACTCTCATTCATTGCTGGTGGGAATGCAATATGATGCAGCCATTCTGGAAGATAGTTTGGCAGTTTCTTACAAAACTAAATATACTTTTATCATACAATCTATCAATCATGCTCCTCGATATTTACCTAAGAGTTGAAAATTTCTGTCTACACCAAAATCTGCACATAGGTGTTTGTACCAGCTTTATTTATAATTGCTAAAACTTGGAAGCAACCAATATTTCCTTCAGTAGGTGAATGGATAAACCAACTGTGGTACATCCAGACAATGGAGTATTAATCGGTTGTAAAAATAAACACTATCAACCCATGAAAAAACATGGCGGAAACTTAACCTCATATCACTTAGTGGAAGAAGCCAATCTGAAAAAGCTCCCCATAGTAGGATTCCAACTATATGATGTTCTAAAAAAGGCAAAACTGTGGAGGCAGTGAAAAGATCAGTGGTCATCAGAGGTGTGGGAGGAGGAAGAGAAAGGTGATTAGGTGGAACACAGAGAATTTTTGAGGCGGTGAAATTATTCTTATTAGAATATAAGAATATATTAGAATATAATATAGAATATATTAGAATATAATATTTTCTTATTAGAATATAATATATTCTTAGTAGAATATATTCTTAATAGAATTATTCTTAATAGAATTATTTTGTATAGTACTATACAGAATAGTAGTATAATACTATAATGGTGGATATACATCATTACACACTTATCAAAACCCATAGAATGTACAACACAAAGAGTGAACCCAAATGTACACTATGGACTTAAGTTAATAATGTACCTATATTGGCTCATCAATTGTAACAAATATACCACATTAATGCAAAGTGTTAATGAAAAGGGAAACGAAAGGGTGTGTGAGGGAGCATATGAGAATTTTCTGTAGTTTCTGCTCAATTTTTCTGTAAACCTAAAATTGCTCTTAAAAAGACAGTCTATTAAATTAAAAAATTAATGTGCACGAAGTGTCTAGAACCCAGGGAATATTCAATAAATAAAAGCTGTTATTATTCATTGTCTCCCTGTGAGTATGTCCACGACACAATAACTTCCATAGCTGGCTAAGGTCACCCATTATGTGAGTTTCTCAGCCTCGGTTCTATTTTAATTTTGGACCAGATATTTTTTTATTGTGAGAGCTGTCCTAAGTCTTGTAGGATTTCAGCAGCCTCTATTCTCTCCTACCTACAAAGACCCTGCTCCCCACCCCACCCACATACCCATTCCAGCCACACCCACACCCACACCCATCCCCATTCTGTGAGGAGCAAAAATGTTTCCTGATGTGTCAAATGCCCTCAGTTCAGAACCATTGCACTAAATGCTTTTTAAGGAAAGTGAAGGGGCTCCAAAGATCTTAATTTGTATCTCTGTCACATTAGACAAGAGTTTCCAAAGTCTAAACGTAAAATATATGCCACTAGAAAGAAATAATATCTAGTGGGGATTTTTCATTTAATGATTTTGGCCTTGGGACCAAAATAGGGTGGGGACAGATCCTGGTTTGGCATTACGTATTTGAAAGCTGGGAGAGTAATCATTCTCTGCTTTTGGAAGTTTCTGTCCAAACTGATCCAAATAAAACTAAAACCACATGGCCAGAGCAGGGATATTATGCCCACCTTCCCCCCTCCCCATTCCTTTTGAAATAAGCACAGGAGCCAAGAGTGTCAAATCCCTTTGCCAAAAGATCACTTTCAGCCTTGTTTTGTTTTGTTTTGTTTTGTTTTGTTTAAATAATTGCTTAGGACATTTGGATACATCATGGCATTTTCCTCCCAAGAAAAAAATTTTCAGATTAGTAATATTTTTCTTCACTAATCTCAGTCTTAGCCACTAAACCTCAATCAAAGGGTCTGGAGCAAAGCAAAAGACCCCGTTGTTTGTTATTTGTTAGGCTCACAGGGGATTTTATGTGTGTACCTTAATTGGGTCGGATACCCTATGACTATCTTATTGAAGTTTGAAAGCTGGGAGTTTCCAGGAGATGTGCTAAACTTGATTTGCCTGTATGAGTTTTTATTAGGTAGCAGCCAAAAGATTTTATTTATTTGTTTATTTATGTAAAGAATGAGGGATTTCAGCAATAGGCCTCAGTCCAGGGGAATTCACGGTTCAATAAAGACTAACAGCCCAGACGAGACTAGTGCTTCCCTCACTTGGTTTCTCCGGATTCATTATCAAAGGAAAATCGGCCTTCTAAGAAGGAACTTCAAATGAATCATTCTTTTTCACCAAAACTGCTTGGCACAGCCGAAAGATACTCTAGCTAGTTTGGGGAAAGAGAAGGCAACTGTGGGCTGAGGGTAGCTAGGAACATATGAGAGATGGGGGCTCTCCCCTCAGAGAAGATGTGTTCCTGGGCTGCTCAGCAGGCCCACCTCTAACATGGCAGAGCTTCTGTGGACCTTGAATGACATTAGTTGTTAAGAGTGTTTAAGGGTTATGGGCTGTATACTAGGCCAGCACTAGGTAACAGGTCCTAAGCCACAGAGCCACTCATCCAGGTGTTCTTCAATAAACTTATTTTTGTGTGTTTGCAAAATACGGGGCTCTCTAAAGCGCAGAGCCTACAGGATTCTCACACTAAAGAAATACACACCACAGGTCACCTATCTCACCAAAGTCTCCTCCTCAGAGATATCCACGAAGGTGGCAAGCAGCCAACTCTGGCTGACTGTCAGAACACCTGTGGAATTTTTTAATACTACGGACACCCAACTTCTGCTTGAGCTCTTCCTCATCAGAACTCTCGGGGTAAAGTTCAAGCATCAACATTAGTTTGAGGTCGGAAGCTAAGGTTACTTAGAATATGTGAAAACAGTAGTTACAGAAGGTCACCCAACCGAGTGTTCCATTTGGACTCTTGATGAGTAACAGAAGCACATGTCATGCCCTGGCCCGGGTGAAGACACCAAGCAGAGAACAAAGGGTGACGTTCTTCCTTAGTTCACCTTGGACAGCCAACTGCCTCAGACTTTCCAGGTCATATATCTTATTCTCTGTAAAGCTATTAATATCATCATCCTCCTGTTTGTGTTTACTATATTAACTAATGAAGGCAGTAGATAATTATTCTATTCTCTAAATCCCTAGTTCAGTCTTAGTCAGAGCCTAAATAAATATTAAAAGAAGCAACAAAAGTTTGAGATTCCTGGGGAATCTAAAAATAATCTCCTGTGGGAAAAAAATTCTCATAGTAGCTTATATGTATGAAAACTGGAGACACCCTCCCAGAGGTGAAATTGAGCACATTCAGAATTTAAGAGTTTCTTCTATATCAACAAATATTTTATGTGAAGAAAGTTTTAGAATTTTGTTTAAGAAGATTCATTTAAAATTGAATTAGAGAAATTGCATATTAAACAAGATCCCTTTGGCTTGGTCTAGGAAAAACTGGAGGTGCATCTCAGGGCTGGCAGTGGAACCAGCTAGCATAGTTGCTTAAAATATGCTACTCTTAGCCTTGTCCCTGATGCACTATGACCTCTAGGGTTCACTACCCCATGATGCTGTCCTGTAGAAGATATGATCTTCAACGATGGGGCTTTAGGATTCTCTGGGCAAACACTGTTTTTGGTGGAGTCCTGTGCAACAGGGCCATGCAAATGGGAACCTTGGCAGTTCAACTGCTGCTAAACTTAATTATGGTGGAAAGTCATCTTTCCACCACTTTGCACCAAAGAGCAAACTGTAATCAGTTGGTTCTGTCTCTAAATAACCCTATGTGACTTTAGGGATACTGATCAATTCATTCATTTATTCATGTATGTATAAGTACCTGTTATGTGCCAGAAGGGGTGTCAATAGCTAGGGATACAACAGAGCGCCCCCTGCCCTCGCCTGGTAGGAAAACAGACATGAAACAGAGCACGACATAGATAAGTGTAGAAATACAATTTACGATAAGGATTGGAAAAGAATGGTGTACCAAGGAGGTCCCTCTGTTAGACTGAGGGGTCAGTGAAGTCCTATCTAAGTAATTAAACTGAGACCTAAAGGATGATTAGGACTCAGACAAAATGGGGTGAGAAGAATACCCGACATTGGTAACAGCAGATGTGAAGGCTGGTGCTTAAAGGGGAGTGTTTGGAGAAGTAAGCATGGGGGTTACAAATAATTGCCTGACAATGATGAAATTGATGGCCCATGGGTCTTAAGGCAGGAACAAAGGAAATGAAAGAGGGACATGCTGAAAGGGAAGAGAGTGAGTGGGTGCATTGGTGATCTGCCCACAGATGATGAGATTGAGAACTGTTGGGCTGAGGAAACAGTCTACTTGCTGAAAGGATACAATTTTCTCCTTGGAGATGTTTTTGATTGAACTAGTAATAAAGGTGGCAGCAATAGGAGTGGATGGCTGAAGTGAAGTGCAGGAGAAATGTATTGGCAAGGAGGAGGTCATAGAAGAGAGCCTGTTGAATGGGTTCTATGTTGAATGGGCCTGTGGATATTTACATTTCTTAGTATAAAGACTGGTCCAGATACTGGTCCAAGTGGTAAAGTCTTCAGTGACAAGGAGGCTTGCAGATTATCTTCTCATGTCCTGGGGAGCCCCTAGGATCTCTGCTGTAAGCAGTAACAACATTCACTTGTTTTCTCAACTTTTTCAACATAGTAGAAACTGCTAGACTTTAGATTAGAAGACTCAGATTCAAGTTCTGGCCCTGTGACTCTCTAAATGTGCACTTTACCTTCAACATGTCACTCTGAGCCTTTGAGTTGGAGTTTCCTCATCTGTGAATTATATAAATGATCTGCAGAATGTTGGTGGGAGGTGGGGAAGGGATAACCTGCCACCCTAGGAAAGTACATCAGAATTTCTAGGGCAGTAGTTTTCTACCCCCTTGCACATGAGAATCACCTTAATTTGGTTTAGGTTGGGCCAAGCTTTGGAATTTTTTACAAGGTCCCCCAGTGTTTCTAATGGGCATAGTTTGGGAACCACTGCTCAAGGGAAACAGATGTCATTTGAGAAGCATATTCAATACACACTACTAGAATATAAGCCCCGTTTTCCTCTTTTGTTCACTGAAATGACCCTAGTGCCCAAAATAGCTGACATATAGATGGCACTCAGTAAACTGTGTTTGGGCAATATCTTGGTTATAAAGCAGATCAGAATAATGCCGCAGGGACATAAATAAAGTCAAAATTGTTGCTAAATTTCTTATTTGATTACTTAATTCTCTGGTCAATCCTGGCCATCGAACTGTAGGTGACTCTGTAGCCCCAAGCATAATTCTAAAATATTTAGTAGGATTTGTGTACATAGAATAAACATTCTTCAGAATGCCCCCCAACACACACATACACATGTGGTCTCTATCTCATGAGGGGTCTGTATTCAGGGAATTTCTTTTCATTACACCCACAGGGAGGCTGAGGCATCTTTTCCTCTCTGCTCCCATTGCACCTTGAACCTGTTTCCTCCCTCAGAAATCACAGAGTGTAGAGACTGTCTGTAAGTCTGTCTCCCTCTGTCTCTTCCCATTACATGAAGTTCCCTGAAGACAGAGAATCTGTATTTTTCTTGGCATTCCAGCACCCATTGATGATGATGATAATAACGATGATGAGGTCCCTAGCATGCAAACAATATTTTATCATTTAATGAATAAATTTGTATGCTATCTGGGACACACCGGGATTTTCCTCCATTGCATTTCCTCTCCAATATAGAAATAACCAAGATTAGAGCACAGAGGTCAGCCAGAAACGTATTTTGGTGGTCAGTCCTGGGATAACTTAGATGTTTATACTTTTCTGAGACAAAGATAAAAGGAAAGGAGTAAAAGAAAGCTTTTGTGGGCTCTGGCCCATAAAGACTGGCTGGTGGGTACAGAGTACTGGCCTTTTCCCAGCCTGCTTTGGGGAGGTCATCCAACAACCTTGGCAACAAAAGTACCATAATAAAGTTTAAGAGAAGAGCTCTTACAGAGTCAGAGGTGTTCCTAGCTGCAAATTCTTCCGCTACATGGTCTCCTAGAAGTAACTGGAGAATGAGAATATGGAAACTCAGTCTCCTGTCTTCTCATTTACCAGCTGAGTGGTATTGAGTAAGCCACTTAACCACCTATGGGTTGGTCTTTTCATCCATAAAAGGAATGGCTAAAAGTTGTTGCCTTAGCCACACTGTCAAAACAAAAGCTAGGTAATACCTGTAAAACCTCTTCACGTGGAACTCTCTACATGCTATGCAAAGTGATATAAACAGAAAAGCACTGCTCATACTGTATTAGTCACTGGGGTGCCCAGGAGTTTCCCACAGAAGCTCCATGGTTAAAGCCACTGAGATTAGTCCCCAGTCTAGCACGGCCTGGAAGTAACCATTGGTGACTGGGCAGTTGCCCTTGTTGCCTGTCATTTTAGCTGTCAATGGTGCTATTAGATCTCCAGACAACAGATAACAGCCTAAGGGAAACTCGAACTATCCAAGATAATTTAAGCTATCCATTCACTACCCTACCTGAGCCCCGCCCCACCCCCCAGCTATAAGGTAATAATCGGAGACTCTTTGAAAATGTTGAATTACCTGCCTGGGCCTGTTAGATCTGCTACTTGTGAATGCCCAGGACAGACCTGTGAGAGACCCTGAAGGGTTAGACATCATGCACAGTGGCCTTCGCTGTTCTTTGTCCTTCACAGCTATTCTTCCCATCTACTGTTGCACATGATTGTAGCCCCTAACCGTTCTTCTCTATCCCTCTTGATAAAATCCAAATTACCCAATAGCCGCAAATCCACAAGAACAACTCCTTCTTCTTTAGAGAACCATCCTTGACCCACTAGCCATGAGGTTAGCTGACTCCTGCCTACCTCCTCCTGCTCCTAAAACATTACTGTACTTCTCCAAGTTAGACGGCTCCTTTGGCATCTCCGCATGCCTGGAATTCTAAATAAAGCTTATGTTCATTGTGTTCTTGTCATTTTTCTTTCTCTGCTCTAAGCAGCCTAGGCCCTTTCTTTATGGCAAGTGGATGCCTTGATAGGGAAGACACTGGATAGGTATTTCTTATTTCCTGTGTTCCTTTCACAGTCAGTAGAAAAAAGGTATGTTTTCTTCTCTTCTTAATGTTGTCATCATTCAAATGGGTCTGAGCTTTGTTGGGGAGGAAAAAAATATTTTACTTCTACCCTTCTTAGGTCTCCAGGTAGAGCCCTATAAATTGGACTGACAAAATACAGATTAACAAGAGAAAAACAAACAGAAGCTCATTAACGTGTACATCTGTACATCACACTTACGTGTGGGAGCACTCAGTGATGAGTGACTCAAAGGCGGTGATTAGAAAATGGGATCTACGGGCCGGCCCGGTGGCGCAGGCAGTTAGAGCTCCATGCTCCTAACTCCGAAGGCTGCCGGTTCGATTCCCACATGGGCCAGTGGGCTCTCAACAACCAAAAGAAAATGGGATCTATATATCTAAGATAGTAGGGAAAAGAAATGAGAGAAAGGGCACTTATGGAAAAACAAATGACTATTTGGAAAAGTAAATGTTCTCTTAGGAGAACAGGTAGGCGATATGATAATTTGTTAGATATTTATCTGGGTATGGTGCCAACTTATCCTCTCCCAGAGGAGAAGAGTGAGTTGCCCCAGATGGGGATTTATGACTATTGAGTTCTTTTGGGAGGCTCTGCTTTTGGGCAGATAAAGGATTTAAAGAGTTCAAATGCCTTCAGCTCAAAAGAATTCTTATTTCAAAGTGGCACATTAGAACTTGGGGTATCCTGCTCCCCTTCAACATTTTATACCAAATCACTATACTTTGTGTTATAGAATTGACTTTTAGAACTAAACAAGTCTTCAGTCTTGTTTTGGGCAGGCCTGGGACTAAGGTCAGACAAGTGAAGCACTCACCCTGAATACAAAATTTAAGGGGGTACAAACCTCAGTCAAGATAGTAATTTTAATGCAATATTTAAAAACTATGTAAGTGCAAAAGAACCATGAGAAGTAAAATATAAAAATTTTCAAATAAGCTAGGATCTATTATTGAATACAGGCCACTGAGCTTTGGGATCTATTTCTGATATATATATATATATATATATATATATATATATATATATATATATATATATATATATATATTTTTATTATACTGATTGCTTCATAGTCTGGGCACCTACTTCTGGTGAGGATTTTCCTAAGCCACAGCATCCTCAAAAGTCTCCAATGTGTTCCTCTCCTTCCTTCATCTGTGATCCCATGCTCATATGCTTCATAGCAGCAACCCATGCTTCTCAGGCATGTGTCAGGCATGGAGCCAAGATCTTCACACTCATTATGTCACATAATCATCACAATCTCCACACGTACCAATAAAGTATGTCCTGGCTCAGGATAAAGTTGTTGGGCTGGGGATAAAAGGGGTGGGGTGGGGGTCCCAGGTTCAGATAAAAAAATCACCTGAGAACTTTATAGTTCTTGTTTTCTTTCATGTGTAGTTCTGGGTGCCACTCACCTTTGCAGGACCAGCCCTGCAAAGAGAAGTCCTCCAACATCCCAAACCTCTCTTTATCCTGACAGCCAGTTTTCCTTCTGCTGTGTGAGCTGCTGTGATTTACAAGGCGTCATTTAAACACTCCTAAATTCCCTTCCTCTCCCTCCCAGAAGCTCATGAATAGACTAACTTGTCAATCTCTTGGAATGTGCCTTGGAAAGGATAGAATAAAGGAAAGGAAATGTTCACGAGGTGAGAGGACTCTAAAGCCTAAGAGTTGCCTGAAACGCCTGACTCTCATTAGGAGTTGGCAGGTTCAGTAGCTGCATTGCTAGTGATGGTTCCCAAATTCCATCCATAGAAGACAGTAGTCTGAAGTTTACCTAAAAAGTCTGCTCTCTGGAAATGTACCTGCTTATTCTGCAAATGATCAATAAGTTAGGAAAAAAGTACCACAAGACGTGTTATAAAACATTCTACAGAAACTCCCCACTGGAAGCAGGTACCCAGATTATGAGTCCACTGAAAGAGAACTGTTGATGGTGCTCAAGTAAAGGAGACATTTTAAAATATTTGGTGGAAAACTCTTACCCACCAACCCGTGAATTTGGTGTCACTGCTCCATGGTGGCTGACAGGAGGTAAATGGGATTTCTGTATCTTCCTTCCACTTTGTAAATGGAGGCAACGATTCATCTTCTATGAATCTTTTAGGGTCCAGTGAGAAGGAGCTTCCTACCTCAGTCCTGATCTTGTCCCATCAGCTCCACGCTGGGGCTGTGAGAGGCACAGCACATGACAGTTGTACAGAAAGCCTTTTGCAGGGAGGATAGGAAATAAAATGGAAACTGATTGGGACAACCATGGGCTTCTCATATCCCAAATTAAATCCACAGCAATACATGATCTCTCTGGCCCTCACCATGCAGGGCAACCAGAACACACCAAGTAATTTCTGCTGAACTATACGTGAGGTATCATCTGAGCTGCTATGCAAAGCCCATCTTTGAAAACCCACCTTTTCTTATGGGGCTGTTGTATTTTAAAGGGATTTTCTTTTTTTTTTTTCTACTTTTCTTTTTCTTTTTAAAAATAAGTTTGATTTTACTTTTTAAGAAAAAAATGCTCATGATAGAATTTATTTTTTCTTGATGCTATTTTTGCATTACGTGTAACTGATATTCTAGGTTACACGGAGATTCCTGTGGCTTGCTGGCTCCAGACTGAGACTTCACAGCTCCCAGAACAGTGTAACCAGAGCACAGCTTCACAAGTAAGAGCCCCCCTGAGAAACCACTGCCCAGATCTGGGACATCTCCTTGGTGTAAACCACAATATAGAAAATTTGAAAAGTACAGAGAAGCCTAAAGAAGAAAAAAAGTCCCTTATCATTTCACCACTTTCAGCATTTTGATGAAAACACATTTTTGTCCATGCAATGGTTGTTTCATACATTTTAAGAAAACATCTTGATTTCAAATGGAATCC
Organism: Rhinolophus hipposideros; assembly: GCF_964194185.1. NCBI lineage: Eukaryota > Metazoa > Chordata > Mammalia > Chiroptera > Rhinolophidae > Rhinolophus > Rhinolophus hipposideros. Next base: position 24,562,982 of record NC_138049.1, on the reverse strand, counting down.
CGGGGGAAGAATTGGGCCATATAAATTTTGAGGACTTGTGCCATATTGCAGATGGACTTTAAAAACCATGAGGGGGTAAAAAAGACAGAGAGAGAGAGAGAGAGAAAGAGAGAAAACTGCTTCTAAACATAACAAACTTCCCAAAAAGGTAATCTTAAATCTAACTGAAGTCATACTATTTTTAGCAGTGGAAATCCCCTCTTTCACCACACAACTCAGTGGTCGAGCCATCTAAGAATTCAACTTTCATGCCAGTGATAGGACAAGCACATCCTTCAGCGAATGCCACGGTCACTCCTCTTCCTTCCTGTCACCAGAGGGTCAGTAACAGTTAAACGTGACATCTGGTGCCCATGGGCTGCCTCCTGTGGGAGGCAAATCCCGCATGCTGGTGTGGTTCCCACTTAAAACGAATGGTCCCTTTGAAACATTTCTTTTCAACCCTCATTTCAGCTCTGTACTAGTTTCTGGACTTTAGCCAACACTTCTCCATGAAACCGCTTGTATTTTCATTAAATGTTTTTTAAAAGGCTTATATTTTGGAAAATAAACTTCATACATGTTTCTAACCTTTAACGGCCTGAAGGAGAAATGTAGCAGTTTCTTTTTGTAAATGTTAAATATAGGAGTGATATCAGTCATTTTATAAAGAAAGCCAAGCTTGTCCACACACTTTACAGTCTCCCTCAAAGTTCATTTCCATGTTCAATTTGAGTTGAGCTATATTTAGGGTGTCAAATACCCTGCCCAGGACATTTCTTCATTCTTGATGTTCGAGAAAACATCTGCAGAAACTGGTTTCAAGACAGGCCCCTGCCACTTACAGAAAAGCTCCTTACACTTTCCTCCACTGTGTGGCCTCTGAGTGACAGGGGATGAGCACTGAATCCCCATCAAAGCAAACTACTTCCCTTACATACTTCAGGCAAATTTTGTTAAGATTTTATTTTTTGAGAGCAATTTTAGGTTTACAACAAATTTGAGAGGAATTTACAGCTCTTTCCTATATACCTTGCAGGCAACTGTTGAAATAGTGTTTCTTCTTCATTTATTTTCACTGCTAAGCCCTGACATGATATAGTATCTCAAAAGCCCCTAAGTGTTAAGAGAAAGAATTAAAATCGCATTTTACATAACTCAAAACGGAGGCCTCCCACTGCTTATTAATGTCCATTATTATAACTCCTTACTTTTTAACGTGCTGTGTAGTGTATTTCTGTCATTGTTAGATTGAGTTTCTGATTTATTGAGCCAAGGCTCGAGAAACATATTAGAAGTGAGGTGCCGCCCCTCAAGGGGGAGCAGATGGAACTTCTCAGTCCACACTGCATACTTTTAAAAATTAACTCTTTTTCTTCATTATGTAGGTAATTTAGGTTTACTTTGGAAATTTTGGAAAATATTGAAAAACATCAAGAAGGAAATAAAATTATCAATATAAGTCATCTCCCCATAATTGTCACTCCAAACATTTTTGGAAATATTCTTCTGGGATTCTTTTCTATGCCTGTAAACACACATTGCTACCCCTCACTTCTCTAGTTAGCATCATGCTAGACTTGCTGTTTTAGGACATAATTTTTTTCACTTACTATATTGTAATAATTTTCCTACCATTAATTTTATTCATCCATTATAAAACCCCAGAAGAATAGCTAAGGCAATTATTAGCCCAATTGTACAGATTAAGAAAATGAAGCACAGCGGCAACTCTATTGAAGTCATAGAGCAGCTCAGTTTAAGTTTCCCAACTGCCAATACTATGCTCTTCTTCTTTTTTATCACATTAAAAGGCCAGTAAAGCACAGACTGAGGTATCACTGATATTCCTTTGCAGGGATCAGAGGCATTAATGATAAGTAGTTACTATAATGATTCTTGGAGAACAAAAAGCTAGATAACGTTTATAGTTATAATAGAATGATTATAGCTATAACGCTACTAATATACAAATGAGAGAAAATGTACAAATACGTTTTCAGGAATTTAAAGGTATTTGGGAAATGTTGGTGAAGATGTAGAATTCTCATCCATTGCTGGTGGGAGTATAAATTGGTACCTCGCCTTTGGAAAATGGTAACCCCAAATTAACACACCCCTGTTTAGCACCAAGCATTTCCAATCCTAAGTATACACCTGAAACCAGAGCAAGGTTCAACAGATGATGGTGTGCAGGCCAGATCTGGCCTTTGTAAATAACGTTTTGTTGAACACAACCACATCCAATTGGTTATGTATTGTATAAGCTGCTTTTGCACTACAACCACATAATTGACTAACTGTGACAAAGACACTATGACCTGGAAATCCTAAAGCATTTACTATGTGGCCTTTACAGAAAACGTATGTTGCATCCTGCCTAAGATGAAAAAAAGCACGTATTCACAAAAGGACATGTGCGTGAACATTTATAGCTATTTTACACACAACTGCCAAAATCTGAAACCCACCCATGTGTCTGCCAATAATAGAACAAATAAATGTTGGCATATTTTTACAATAGAATGCTACAAAATAATAAAAAAGAAAAAAACTATTACTATCTACAATACAACATGGATGTATGAGTATCTCACACCCTTAATGTTGAGTGAAAGAAAGCAAACCCAAGAGACTATTTACAAAATGATTCCATTTTATAAAGTCCAAGAACAATCCAAAATTAATCTATGGTGACAGAAGTTAGAATAGAATGGAAGGAGGTATAGAGACGCTACTAGGGTGGTGGAAATCTTCCACATCTTACCATGTTTCCTCAAAAATATGACCTAGCAGGACAATCAGCAATAATGTGTCTTTTGGAGCAAAAATTAATATAAGACCCAGTCTTTTATATTATATTATATTATATTATATTATATTATATTATATTATATTATTATATTATATTTTACATTACATCATATAAGACCTGGTCTTATATTACAGTAAAATAAGACCCGGTATTATATTATATTATATTTTATATTATATTATATTATATTATATTATATTATATTATATAAGACCCAGTCTTATAGTAAAATAAGGCCAGGTCTTATATCGTGTTTCCACAAAAATAAGACCTAGCTGGACCATCAGCTCTAATGTGTCTTTTAAAGCAAAAATTAATATAAGACCAGATCTTATTTTGCTATAATATAAGACCGGGTCTTATATAATATAATATAGCATGAGACCGGGTCTTATATTAATTTCTGCTCCAAAAGACACATTAGAGCTGATGGTCCAGCTAGGTCTTATTTTGGGGAAAACACGGTATTCAGGGTGGTAGTTAAATGCATGCATCCATACTTTAAACTCCATTGAACTCTACACTTAGAAGTATGTTAAACTTCAAAAACCTGTTTTAAAGAAAAAAATTTTAAAGAAAACTTTTAAAGTGTGAGATATTGTCAGAAGAGCTAATACAAAGAGTACAAAAAAAATTTCACTATGATATGATCCCACTATTTTATGAGAGAGGTCTCTTCCAATTAGACAGAATAAAGTGACTGTTTTGTTAGCAAAATTAATGGAACAACATGAATGCCATGAAAAAAGGTCGCATTTGCAAGAGATAAGTTTGTTGGCCTTGTCAATGTTCCTCACTGAAAAAAGTGTAAGACCTAGAGCTTGCTCCAGGAGTGGGCAAAATCTCTGGGCTCAGCGGCTGCCTAGGGAGGATTCTGAGGGCAGGCAGAGGAGAAGAAAAAGTACCAAGGAAACAAGGGAAGGAGACCAGAGAAGGGGATTCATTGATGCCACTCAATCTGCTGTCATTCCAAGTGAATCTGTACGGACTCCGGGGTGATTTTATGGAAAAAATAAATCATTTGCCAAAATCTCTGGACTCTGTGAAAATGCATGACAGACCAAAAGTAAGACTACCTTTCTGATAACTGACCATCAACACACTCTCCGTGATGTTATGGACATATGTCCCATGAATTGATTATATGAATGAATAAATTCAGTAGAAAGGAAACTACAAACCTTGGGAGAGAAAGGTGCAATCTCCATCTATTCTTCTTTTATCAACTTTTCTTTTTTTGTTATTCAAATATATTTGATATATAGCATTGTGTAAGTTTAAAATGTACACCATGTTGATCTAGTACACATATATATTGCAGTATGATGGCCATTGTAGGGTGAGCTAGCACCTCTATCAGGTCACATAATTATCATTTCTTTTTTGAGGTAGGGATTATATAGTATTATAAACATTAAACTTAGCAAGTTTGATGTTTATAATATTACCTATGATCACTATACTCTGTATTAAATCTCCAGGACTTATTTATCTACTAATCTCAAGGTTGTACCCCTAAACATCTCTTATTTCCCCGACTCTCCCCTCCACCCCCAACTCCTGGTAAACCCATTTTACTTTTTGTTTTTACGAATTTGGCTTCTTATATTTATATTCAATAACTACTTTATTTATGTATTTATATGTGTTTATATTTATATTGACTCTTTCTTATGCCTGGAACTTGCTTCCTCTATAAACAGGCTAATAGTCACTCCTTCACTTCTTTCAAGTCTTTGCTCAAATGTCACTTTCTCATCCCAACTTATACCGACCCTCTATTTAAAACTGTAGCCTACATTCTCATCTCAATATTGTAGATTTTCCAGACTTTTCTGGGTTTTTTTCCAAAGCACATATCACTTCTTTATATACTATGCAATTGATTTATTCATTATGCCTACTGTCTGTCTCCCAATAAACTGTGAACACTATAAGAGCAGAAATTTATTTCTCTGTTATTCACTTCTGCAGTCCTGGCATAAGATAGGCACACAATAAATATTTGCTTCATGAATAATTGAATGAAGGTAGTCAACCATCCTTTCTGGTAGTAGTATTTAGAATTACTACTGTGATCCATATATTTTTTTCCAAAAAGATTGCAGTAATTTGCACTTCCAATTGGTAATATATGAGTATGCTTATTTCCCCATGTTTTTATTAACATCACACGTTATTTGTCTTTTTAATTGTGGACTATTTGTCAGAAGCAAATATACTTCATTGGCCTTTATTATTTCATATGGGTATTAATCATTTGCATTTTTACTTCTAGAAATTGTCTGTTTATATTATTTGGCCCCTTTTATTTTGGATTGTCTTTTTTTTAACTTAATCATCTCTTTTATAAATTAACTTACTCCTTGATCTATCACAATAATATTTTATTTCATTCTTTCTGTCTTTTAAACATTTGACTTGAAGCATTTAGATACTTTCCATTCAAAGATATGTAGGAATATGAGTGTTTCCTTTTATTATTTAGATGAAACAAAAAATGTTTCTTTTTAATAGCCATACTTTATGATGCTTTTTTGCAGGAAGGGATTATTTTCAAGGATCAGGCTCTTAATCAAATTGCAACTGTAGTTAGCAGCGAGGACAGGAAACTGTCAGCGATGACTGCACAAAGTCACCTCAGGAAAAGGGAAAAAGAAAGATAATTACTAGGGTAGGTTTAAATCATTTGACCTATAGGAGAACTCTTTATAAGTCAATGAGAAGAGACATTTGTTTTTCTTTATCCTTTTGTGTTTTAGTAAAACAGAAAATCCAATTCATCCCAGCAAACGATAACAATTTTATAAAATAATACACTTCATTTGTATGATGACTTACTGTTTCAGTGTGCTTTCATAAATATGATCTGATTTGATCCTCAAAAACAAGATCATTTTACAGAAAGGTCAATCAGAAGTTTAGAAAAGCTAACTCTGGCAACCAGAATCCCATGCTGAGTCCATGACAGAGCCAGACCCAACGACTACGGTGGAGGATTTCCTATTTAGAGTTTTAGTAAATAAAAATGTTAAAGAAAAGGATATTAAAACACTAAGTTAAACAGGTTGGGCTTAAAATTGAATATTCCTCTCTTTTGTTTTAATAAACACTTCAAGTTTTTGTGCAAAACCTCCTGTCTCATAACAAACACTGATGTTTACCCGGTGCCTGTTCGTGCTCTGGGTCAGTATTTACCATTCACAGAATACATACAAGTCAACATCGTCAAGAGAAAAGGGCTCCTGGCAAGAATTGCTCCATTATTTGATAATCTCTTAAATTTTGAGGCCCTTGTTTTCTCTGCAATCCATTCTTCTTGGGTTGGTAGATTGAAGAGATTTTTGTGTTTTTTTAATGCAAAAGAATATCAACAACTTTTTAGATAATAATTTATTTCTATTTTAAAAGTAGATGTATTTGAAAGCTCTTGAATCATATTCAAATATATATGGCAATCCTGTTTTACATACTTTTATTTTCTTCTTAGGAAAGTCATAGTAAAGACCATCACAAAGCTAAACATAAATTTACCTTTACAAATATTCCCGGTGAGGTATTAACACCCCCTGAGAGCTGCATGTAGAATACAGTACATATTTCTAAGGTATGGCTCATTTATATGGTCTGAAACACCTTGGGCTGTATACCCCTTAGCTGTATAACCCAAGCTGAAATCCATATCCGCCCACATGTTCCTCACTCAGCTGGCCCCTGCCATTCTTAATTAACCTCGTTTGTGCCAGATATTTTTAATCTTTTATGCCATCTGTTTCCAAATACTGTTTTTGTCAAGTTATGGCAGGGTTACCACATCATTCAATTTTTCCTATTTTTGCCTCTCAGTTTTTAATATTGTGTTTCATTACTTTGAGTTATGAAGCAGAGGCACCAACGTTCCCCTTATTTCAAATAATTCTGGCCTTGGGCACTTCCTTAGTATTTTGCCTGAGACATGAGAAGAACTTCCTGTGCCAAATAAGAAGCTGGTCAGCCAGGCTGTGTATCGACCTCAGTCTGGAGACTAATTCATATCAACATTGCCTCGTGCCAATAAGCAAAGGACCTCAGGGCACTTCAAGGGAAAAGAAAAGCTCAGAGAATTACAGTGTTTTTCTTATGCTCTAAGAGGAGACTTTTGTCTTGAAACCACATGTGGGACTTGTTCACATGAATTTGTTCCAGAATATCCATTTTTCTACCAGTAACACCCTACCAAAAAAAAAAAAAAAAATATATATATATATATATATATATATATATATATATATATATATATATATATATGTAGAGGTTTTCTTAGGATGCCTATAACTTTCTATTAAAATAGCCTTCATCTTACAGAACTTGTTTTCCTTCTAGAGAAAATTTCTTAGCCCATGTATTTCTGAATTGTAGCTAAACTCAATACTAGTCCTGGGCAGCAGAAATTTCTTTGGAGTGATAGCATAGCAAGAACGCTGAAAACGATACTGTAGTCTAAAAATCAACTTTATTGTTTACAACATTATAGCTTTCTTCAATCTAGGTCACTGTTATCTGCTTAGGATTTTATTGTCTAAGACAACGACCTTAGATGTTTAATTTTCTTCACCTAAGAAATCCCCAGGACTTGGAGATATTATATGATGACATTATTTGACTATTCAACCATAGCACCACCAATTTGATGAACAGACTTCTCATATTAAGGAAAAGAATAATGGAATTTATGCTTCTATCTCTCTGTACAATATAATCCCTTCCCAAAAGTCTTTACTGACCTTTTCTTATTTAATGAGCCCCTGATTTTCCCCTTCTCACCTTTTTTTTTTCTTCTTCCCTTATGCAAAACAAAGCAAAAACCCATAACTCTAATATCTCCATTTCCAGGGGGTTCCAGTCCTTCTTTTTGGCACTAGCTAATGTGCCTAGGTGATATCCCTGCTTTCCCCACCCCACCGACCACAGCTCTAGAGTCCTTTATGTAAATCTGGCCCCTTGTGTTCTACTGTGGCATATACAAAGTGAAGACAAAGAATTCAATAGGCTTCTATGCAATTTCTGATCCTCTCTAAAACTAACTCTGCTGTAAACTCTGTAATGACTTTCTTAGTGGTTTTGCTGAGCGCAATAGCCTGTTAAAATATCAATAGAAATAAGGTGCCCTTTCACTTTTTCTCTTCTTTGAAATGGATTATAGAACTTGAAGCTGTTGACCCCATATGCTCATTAATAAGTTATGTTTACAACTGAGACTTCTTAGTGGTTTAGGGGGGCTCCTCCCACATCTTCCCTAAACCGTATTTTAGAAAAGGGGATTACAGGGGTATTCTGATTATAATACCTCCTCCTCCACCCCCGCTCCCCATCTCTTCCAGAAGCTGCTAACATCCTACCTCTAGAAACCTCAGGCAAGTTTGAGAAACCCTTGATTAAACACCCTGACCAAGTTTAAAAAAACTCATAGATCCGATCATGGCAGAAATTTCTAGTCACTTTTTGGGCTTAAACAAAATCACCAATAAATATCAGATCGACCTCACAGTGCCTTCACTTTCATAGTTGCTCCTATCCAGCACTGGAAAGAAACGAGCCAGAGTTTCCAGACCCAATTCAGATGAGCCGAACAGAACATGAGAAGCTAGAATCCCCTTGGGAGACTTTTCTCAAAGAGATTACAGGAACCAAGGAAATGAAGTGCCACCAATACAAGCAGTCCCTTGTCTGCTTGTATTTTGTAAGTCAAAAAAACGATGGTTTGACTTAAGGTTTTTCAACTTTACAATAATGTGAAAGTGATAACAGTCGTACAAATTGTACTTCGAATTTTGATTTTTGATCTTTTCCTGAGCTAGCAATATGTGGCATGATACTCTGTTGGATGTTGGGCAGTGAGCTGCAGCCTCCAGTCAGACACACAATCACAGGATAAATTACCGATACTCTGTAGTGTATTCATTGTGTTAGATGATTTTGCTCAGCTGGAGGCTAATGTAAGTGTTCTGAGCATGTTTGTGACAGGCTAGGTTAAGCTATGATGTTTGGTAGGTTATGTGTCATAAGTGCATTTTCAACCTAACGAGATTTTCAACTTATGATGGGTTTATCAAGACATCACGTCATCATAAATCAAGGGGCACTTGTATTTAAAAATCTTTTTTTGGAAGCAACTGGGCCACAAAAGGGATACTAAAATATGGTGGATAATTCTGCTCTCAGGAGAATTTTCACTATATTCATACTCAGAAAATTTCATACTCAGAGAATGGAGCGTTCTGTTTAATTATTAGAATATAACTTATTTGCTGTACAATATTAGAATATTAGTTTGGCTTCAGTAACATGAGACTTAGAATAACAGTGGCTTTAAAAACAGACTTTTTTGGTCTCTCCAATGTAAAAGTACAGCTTGACAATCCAGGTTAGTAAGGCAGCCCCCCAATCTTGAGACTCTTCTTTCTGTTGCTCTTTCATCCTCAAAAACTGGTTTCCATGTGAAGGTCCACAATGGCTGATTCAGCTCCTTTCCGGCTCCTTTCCATCACCACACGTCCTTCCCAGACAGAGGAAGGACCACAAGGCACAGGAAGGCACCCCGCCCCCCATCTAAGAACACAGCCAGCAGTGGCACAGAGCACCTCTGCTCATAGTCTACTAGCCAGGGCTGAGTCCATGGCGACACATATCTGCAGGGAAGGCTGTACAATAAAAAAATGTTAGCTGGGTAACCATGAACCCTTTTTAAAAGGAGAGAATGGGTATTGGAGGGCAACTACTAATTTCTGCCACAATCTACTTCCCAAGGATTAAAATATAACATCTAAAATCAATGAAGAGAGTGGTTCTGACATTAACATCCAATCCCTTCTCACTAAGGAATTGCTGAAAAACGTAGTCTAGAATTACTGTGTTTTCACTGTTATGATTCCAAATATTTTTCCTAATCCTCTCCTATGTCCCACGAGTGTTTGTAAACCACATTGGTCTAAAAAGGTATAATCATTTCTTTACATATTCTTTATATGCTTTTATACTAAACACAGACATTTGTAGTCTCCCTGTCTAAAATGTCTAAATGTTCAGTTTAAGGTAAGAACCTCCACCAACTATATTTCTACAGGTATTGATCATCCTGATTTGTATTTAAGAGAGCCAAACAAGGTATGAACGTTAAGGGGGCAATTTGGAGGGATGCAAGTATTGTGGAGTTGAGTCAGATGTCTCTGAATCAAATCTCAGTTCAACATTTTATTAATCACCTTTCTCTTAGACAACTTACTTTTTGAGCTACGTATACTTTGGTTTTAAGTAGGGCGTTGGAAATATCTCCTTGTAAGTCTATTACAAGGATTAAATGATCTGTTGCATAACAAGCATCTAACGGAGTGCTTGCTACATAACAGTTGTTCAGTCAATGTTTGTACTTTTTGCTTGACTTCTTTACACACTTCATAAAACTTCTGCCATAGTCCTTTGGCAGGAAGTGATTGCCCCCTCTCTCTCTGCTCTGTGTCATGACTGGTTGAAGAAAGCCCTGACTTTTTGGTGACTCAATCATTACTTTACAGTAGCGTATTGCCTGAAGAATTCTTTCCCAGCGTGCAGAAATCATTTGCGCTAGGAAACTATACCTTGTTGTTTCTCACATTCCCTTCTCCAGTGGTTACAGGATAGCTGGATTTTGCTACTTAATTGTTTCATGCCAACTGTGTATGAGCTTAGTGTGTTCAAGTAAGCTAATAGTTATTTACCAATTTATATTATTTCTAAACATAAAAAAGAATTTCAGGCAGTTTATAAAGATACATCTAGTACAGTAAGGTAAAAAAAATTAATTAAAAGGCAAAATTAGAAAAATAAAGCAAGTGGAAAACAAAGAATAGAGTATAAATGAAGCCAGAAGTGAAATGAATGCTCAAATGTATACTCCAGAGCTCATAGATACTTCCCTCTGCCATTGAACTTAACACTGCATATCATTTTGCTAGGGTTGCCATAATAAAACACCACAAATTTGGTGGCTTAAACAGAAAGGTATTGTCTCACTGTCCTGAAAGCGAGAAGTCTGAGATCAAAGTGTTGGCGTGATTGGTTCCTTCTGAGACCTAAGAGGGAAGGATCTATTCTAGGCCTCTCTCCTCGACTTGTAGATAGCCATCTTGCTGTTCACTTGGTGTTCTCCCTGTATATGTGTGTGTGTACAAATTTCCCTTTCTTTAAGGAAACCAGTCATATTAGATTAGAGCTCATCCCAATGACCTCAATTTAAGTTGACTGCCTCTGTGAAGAACCTATCTTTCAATAAGGTCACATTCTGAGGTTCTGTGGGGGTTAGCACTTCAACACATATGTAGGGGGATGGAATTCAACCCATAACACATTGCTTCTAATGGAACAAACTTGGAACTTGTTGCTTGTTTCACTTTGTGTTTTATGTGTTTTTAAGTTTTCAAAATCATACTTCGAGATTTGACAGTGTCTTAACGATGATGATATAAATGTTAAATTTTGTATAGAGGGCTATAGAAAGGCCCCAATGACATGAATTTAGGGATCACTAGGATTCTGCTAAGAGACAGCTTGCTGCCCAGTGGACAAATTAAGCTCCAAGAGCCACTGGTTAATAGTGGCTTTCTTAGATGTCTTGCTCGAAAACTCTTTCCTTCTCCTCTATAAGTAATATAAATAATATTTTCTTCCACAATATTCCATTGCACTCTATGGAGTTCATGACTACTTCTGTATTCCAGTAGTTTCCTAGCAATTTTTTCTGAGTGTAATAATGTACCAAAATGTCTACAGAATTCGGGTAAATGCACTTTTACATCACTGACAGAAATGTCAGTCAAGAATGTATTCGGAAACCCAAAAGACAGAGAAAGGTTTTTGTCTTCATACATTGTTTTAATGAAAATAACAAGATGCCACAATCCAGTTTTTGTGGCAGTAATGCCCCAACATTTCTTAAGAGAGCAAGAAATTGCAAAAATCAAAATTTTAGAGTCAGAAGGCCTTAAATGTCATCCCCTCCGTTATTTCCAGGAGAGAGAATTGAGGCCGAAAAACATGAAATCTCCCAGCTCCCAGTCAGCTTTCTATTATGCTTTCTTATCCTTGTTAAATCCAAATACTACTGCTTCAAACACCACCTAATGATGAAACATGATAACACAGGACAGTTGCCCCTATTCGAAACCCTTAAGGTTATACCGGTATACCAGCGTTTCTGAATTCAGAAAGTACTTGGGTTTCAGAAAGGCATATACCACATAACATCTTCACTGAAGTTGGGGCAACACCTTCTCATCAAACACTTTAATATTTCTGCAACAAAGCGTGTGAATGTTCCCAATTATGTGCTATAAATAATAGTCATACATAACTGCATGGCACTTCATGGGTCAGATTTTGCCCCCAGAATGAGTTAGGAAAACTTCCAGTTTTCAGTCCTCTTTGGAGTTCAGCATTAGGGGAAAGGGATTGTCAGCTCTCCTACTTTTACAAGAGAGATTCTCAAGCTTGGTTGTGCACAGGAAATACCTGGGGTGCCCCAGCCCAGAAGCACTAAATCAGATTCTTTGGGGTGTGGCCTGGAAATTGGAACTTTTGACACACAACTGAGATAACACTGGTGCAGATGACTGGGGAAATACTTTGAGAAACACTGTCTAGAACCCAACCTTAGAGCATGGGAAACAGGTGGGAACCTCAGTGTGGCTATTTTTATCACATGCCTCTCCTGTCACCTCCCTTTGACATTAGTTTGACCCTGCAGTCAAGTTTCACAGAATTTTTCCATGACATTTTGTTGGGAAGTGGGTATCCAAAGGGTGTGCATATGCAAATAATCTAAGGGACAAGAGAGAAAAACAAAGCCGAACCAAGAGAAGAAAACTGCTATTCTAAGAATGCTCGAGCTACAATCTGGTCACCAGATTATGTCACATGTGTTCATTATTTATTGAGAGCCTATTATGGGTCAGACATTGGTACAGGCTAGTTCTATAGCAAGTAACCAGTTTTTGTTTGGGGTTTTCTTTTGTTTTTTGTTTGTTTGCTTATTTGTTTTTGTAATTCTCCTTCTCTTTCCCCCTACCTCTTGTTACTCATTTTGTTGAGGGGTGGGCATCAGCCATGGAAGCATATTGAGCCCCTTCAGACTGGAGCTCCATCTGCTGGAATACAAGGAAATTTGCCAGTTCTTTAATACAGATGATCCTTTGTGTGTGTTAAATCGTAATTCATTGTTTGACCGCTTTGGTTGTGCTCATGGAAGTTGTTTGTTAGCTGTAGGAAAGCATATGAGAGAATTGTCTGTGTAGCTCTATCAGAGCTCATTATCCTACTCTACATGATTGAGAAGACGTTGGTGTTAGACAGGTTCACAGCCAGTGAAACTCCCCTAATATAGCCTGTACTTGCTGGAGATAAGGAATTGACCTTCCTTGCAAGAGGAGCCTGGGCTCCCGAGAAAAGCCCCAAATGTGGCTATCAATGCCTCTCGGTCTTGGCAGTAGGTAATGAGCTAGGCATAGGAGCACAGAACACATCCCAAAGCTTTTTAGTGGGCCTTCTGGGTTTAGCATTCCAACTGGGTTGCCTATCAGTCTTTCACTGCTCTGCTTTAACTCTATTCAGCCTTCTTCTTAGGTTAAAGTAAACTCCAAATGCTTTGCCATCAATGGTACACAGGGATCTCCCACTTCATTGCTCCCAACGCCCCCATTCCTGCTCCAGCCCCCATGGACTTTAAGTCTCTTAAACATGCCAGTTCCTTCTTGTGTTAAGGACTTTGCACTCTCCCCTCAGTCCTTTCATGATTGAGTCTTTTCTCATCCCTTATGTCTCAGCTTAAATGTCACCTAGTTAGACATGCCTTCTTTAATTATTCTGTTTGACCCACCCATTCCTCTCTCACGCAGTAGAGAGGAATGCTGCATAGGACTCTTCCACAATTTGTAACTATTTCACTCGTTGACTTGGTCATCCCCAACTAGGATATAAGTTCCATGAGATCGAGACCCGGTCTTATATACTGTTAATGTTCACGCTCTTAGAAAAGTGTGTGGTACAGATTAGGTGTTCAGGAAACATTTGACGAAAGAATGGCTGAGCCTCTGTAGGCTTCATTTTCTTATTCTGTGACCTAAAGTTAAAATTAAAACCTGCTTCGTAGAGTTGTTATGAGGATTACATGTAAATGAGAAAATACTAAGAGGCTGATACATTCAGCCACTATTATTATTACTAATACTACTGTTACCAGTATTACTAATATTACTAATAGTCATAGTAGTAGTACCATTTCATAAAGCCTTAGGAGGTAGTTAAAATTAACTATGATTTACCGATAAGGATATGAAGATCAGAAATGTAAATAGCCTATTCAAGATCACTTAGCTAGTATGCATTAAAGCTTGAATTTTAAGAGTGAAGAGTTGGAAATAACTATAGATCTCAAGCCTGAGTGATTAGAGGAAAGGTGATCCCAACACTTAGGTATAATTAAATTTTGACAGAGGTGACGCTAAAGGGAAGATGTGTTAGTTATGCTGAACGGAGAGCTGGATATCCAAGGTGAGATGCCTAATAAACTATTGGAGATATAGAACTTTTACTCAGATAAGAGGTCAGGGGTTTGAGATTTGAGCATCAGAAAATATAACCTCTCCACTGTGATCACAATGCCATATTTGAAAAGCTGTGCAGTTTGAATGTGTTAGTGGAAACACACACACACACACACACACACACACACACACACAAGCACATTCCTAGATGCTGAAAGGTGGTACCTGCTCCTTAGATGGGCTTTCTCCTTGTCTCTAATCTACTCACCCTCTTACCCACCCCGCTCCCCACTGAAATTTCATTCAGTATTTTCTATTCCTAGTCCCTTCCTGGAAGTATTGCATATCCATTTGGAAGGCTTAATATGAGTTCCTCAAGAACATGAATAACTTTAAGACTCTAAAATAGGTCTTTACCACCGAACGTAGGCTCACATGGATATTGTGACGTTTTAGAATGGAATAACAAAACAAACTACAACAACAAAAACTCTCTTGTTACACTATATATCTAGAAGTAGCTAAAGTTTATATAGCACTTATGTGCCAGGCACTATTCTAAATATTTTACACGTATTAACCAAGTAGCTCCCTATAAGAGCTTTGTGAGGTAGGTGCTATTGCCTTCTCTGTTTTACAGTGGAGATTGAGACAGAATGGCTAAGTAATTTGTCTAATGTCACAAAGCCACTGAGGAGAGCTGGGTTCTAACCCGCAGGAAAGTTTTAGCATTGCTGTTCTAAACCATTAGGCTACACAGTCTTATAGTGTGGGCTCTGTCTATCCACTTATCTTCCCAAGATGAATTTTCCATCTGAGATGAGGAGGAAAAAGAAAAGAGTTTTAAGGGAATCTGTTCTGCCACAAAAATATAAATGATATGCCTAAATCCCTGAAAAGAAAAGGTGAACATGGGAAGAGAAAAACCAAGCAATTGAGGAAAGGGCCAGAAAACGTTTCTATTAGGGAATAAGGAAAAGAAGGGAATAAAGGAGACAGAACAAAGAGTACAAGACTGACGAATACAGGACATGGATAAAGTGTCCTAGAAATCAAACACCTCGAGGAGGAGAAGGACATCAAGAGTATCCAAAGTCTCTTAAATTAGGGAAGAAAATTAGGTTCACACATAACTCCCGAAATGCCTTTTAATAGAGTAGAGAATGTAGAAGCCAGATTACTAGCAAAATGAGTGATGAAGTGTAAGCTGAAGGGCTGAAGGTACAGACAGTCTCTTGCACACATTTGATAGCAAGCAGAAGTATGATTGCTAGAGAAGACTGCAGGTAAAGAAAATAATTGCTCCATTTGGGAGGCCTATAAATATGGAAAGATAGAATGAATGAAGCAAAAGGGATGAAAAGAGAGTGAAGATGTGTCAGGGGAGAGAATAAGAGTGGGTGCAAATAGCCCTCAAAGTTGAGCTGAAACAAAAGAAATCTAGAGAAGGGTTCTTAAACTTGGATGCATAATGGAATTGACTGGGGGCTTTAAAAACAATTGATGCCTGAATCCCACCTCCAGAATTTCTGATTTAATTGGTCTGGATGTACCTGGGCATCAAAATATGTAATATTCCCTAATTGATTCTGACATACACCAAGTTTGGAAATCACTGATCTAGGACACAGAGATACTATCTCTTCTTTGAATGTAAAAACAAGAACAAAGAAAAAGATCAAAGAAAAGGTCAAAGAAAGAGGAAGTCGGTTGACCATGGAATCAACTGTTAGTTGTGTCGTGCAATGGTCAGTTAGAAAACAGATTGAGAAGATTTAGGGAGAAGATCAGTAAGGAGGTTGTGGTTACAGAAAGGAACATTCACTATTGAGATCCCAAATGAGAAATAATCCTTTGGCACCTATAACTCTAAGGGTACATAAAAAAATATTAAGAGGCAAGTATCACACTGCCTCTAAAGTAAAATGAAATTTGGTGAAATTAACAGTAGACACAAATGTTTAGATCAATTGCTAGACATAGTTCTGCCATCAACTAGCTATGAGATTTTAAGCAAGTCCCTTGGTAGAACTCCAGGACTCAGTGTTCTTGTTTATACTATGAAGGTTGCCTAGATAACTTCTCAGGACTTGTATACCTAAATTACTACATCAGCTTGTTAGGTTGCTTAGCTGCATACATCATTAACCTATAAAAATCTCCTTTACCATGAGTTTCTTCCAGATCCTGCCCCACGCCAAAACATTTTCGTTTGTTTGTCTCTGATGTCTTCTCTTGCCTCCATTTTCCCATCCCCCAAATGGCTTTAGCAATCTTGATATTAGAAATAGGCATCTAGAGGGGAAAAAACCTCAAGGTTCCCATTTGTTTTCTAGCATTCAACTAGCAAAAGAATTTACTGGTAATCTGCTCAAAGAAATGGAGCCTTATTAAAACCAAAAACAAGTGGCTCATGGGAAAGCTTTTGTGCCCTGAAGCATAACTCCTCATTTGTGTCAGCCAAAAGTTGTACTGACTTATATTGTCGTGCGTTTTAACCAAATTAAAGTATCACATTATCATTACAAGTTTCACAACTTGTATCCTACAGGTTTCTTCTTCCGTTTTTCTTTTACCGAAAAGTTGAGTTTAAGGTAAAACTTCAACCTGCAAAGTGAGGAGCCTCATGTAACGTACTGTCAGCTGACCCAGTTGTTTCATTTTAAATGAAACTAACTTGCTCTTAATTCTCCCTCCGTCTTTCCTCTCCCCTACTCTTGCCTGCTTCCTGGAAATGCCATTCAGGTCAGAGTTCTCAGATGCACCGTGAGATGGTTTTTATCTTTCAAACCAGGTGCTGCAACATCTGCAACTTCATGGTCCTGTGGCTGTAATGTTTAAACACAGGTTTACAAATGAGTAGAGTCTAATGATAGAATCTTCTATATAATACAGACAACACTGAAATGTTGAGTTGCTTAGTTACCTGTAAGCTTGATTATAAAAGCAGAAACTATATGAATCTATATGTATATATCCATCCCACTAATTTATAAATGAAATCTACTGAAATGCAAAGGAAACCTAATTTTAAAGTTATGCTATTACTGGCACTAGCAATAATGATGATTTATACTATTCCGTACACTTGCACATATGTTGAGAATGCGTTCCTCGTGGTAATCTTCAGACTGGGCAGGAGCTGCTTGAAGATTCATTCACTCACTCATTCAGTCAACTGTCCTATCTCGGGAGAGGGGCAAAAGGCCAAACTGCCCTTTGAGCCAAATGGACAGGTGGATTGAGGAAAGGCCAGGTAATTACAGAGGCTGATTACATCCTTGGACTCAGAAGATCAAAAAGTAATGCACAAGAGACTCAGTACTCTCCATCATAATTTGTGCAAATGATTCACACAAGATTCACAGAACCCTGACAGCTGGGCAGAGAGGATGCTATTTTAGTGCCACTCCACCAGGTGAACATAAGGTAAGATTCATGTTGGCAGCTTGCTGGAGCAGCATATTCCCAACTTGTTAAGGAGGACCCACGTTTAACATCAAATATCTTGGGAGACCACCCCTCCCCCCATGCTAATTGTTGTCCTCTTAGTATTTGTTAATTGAGAAATACATAATGATAAAAATCAACTAGGAATCACTAACGCTTTAAAATGAACTTATACTCCACTAATTTCAGCAGTACCGTGTCAGTTTTCAAGGTATTGCTTCTCGGTTCCAAATTCCTTCCGTAGCTGCTCTTCACATATGGACCGGACACTTGAAGCAGTTCTCTTTTATATGTGAAGCTTTGTCTGGAACAGTGCTGGAGAACAGGATCTTCTCTTCCTGATTCTACTGTGCCCTGTGTTGTTTTTTCTTGTTCCTGTTGCATGATTGGTCAGTGCTGCCATGTGCATGGGCATCCAGCGGTGCTCTGTCCCTGCCACATGCCCAGAGTCCCTCAGCCACTATCCAGCCCCGGCCTGGGACTGTGACCACCTTCATCCAGCTCTCCAATGTGGGCATTGCGTGCTCCAGCCTCCCGTCCACAGACATGGCCCAGCTCCCTCTGAGCACCCCATCTGTACACCCGCCCCCCAGGTCAGCTTGCCTGGTGCCCTGAAGGATTGTTTCCCATGGCCTTCCCAACAAATACCCCAAGCACTCCTGGTCTTGCATTGTCTTAGTCTCTTCAGGCTGCTATAGCAGAATGCATTGGCTGGGTGGCTTAAACAACGAACATTTCTCATAGTTCTGGATGGAGGCTGGACAGCTGAAACCAGGGTGCTCACATGGGTAATTGTTCCTAATTTACAGATGGCTGGTCTTATAGAGAAGAAGAAAGGACTACCTTCTTATAAGGGCACACATCTCATCATGGGGGCTGTACCCTCATGACTTAATTATCTCCTAAAGACCTCACCTCCAAACATAGTCACGTGCCCTATAGTGACATTTTGGCCAAGGACGGCTCGCATATACAACAGTGGTCCCATAGAACACCCCAACAATTTCACAGTGAAGAGTTTAGCAGAAGTTTTTGCAGACCTCAACAAGCTCCTTAAAAAGTTTGAAAACATGGAACTCAACACCAAAAGGTTTTCATTACTAAAGAGGAATGTTCAGGATGCTAACAAGCAAATCCATGATGAAACAAACAAACCAACCAAACAAACCACCATGAATATATTTCTGAAAAGAGTGGCACACCACCAAGAAGAGCCTCAGGCAGGTCCTCAGGAGGTATATTCCAGAAGAAGGCATTGTTATCATGGGAGATGACAGGTCACCTGATTCCTAAATAGGGATTCCTCTTTATCATACTATTAATCTCATCAGGACTTACTATCAGGGATAAGACAGAAAGTTTCTTCATTTTCTGTTCTGGAACAGATTAATCATAGAAATCATCTATTTTGGGAAGATATAAATGGAATTAGTCTTTCAAAATATCTGGATCTGCCTTTAGAAGGATTAGATTTTAGGAGACATTTAAATTCCTCTGATTTTCCTCCTAATTGATTTTTTTTAAAAAAAGACAACCTTTGAGTCAATTTTGATAACTTGTAATTCCCACAAAAGTGTATTGATTTCATCTAAATATTCAATTGATGGGCTTAATGTTTTAAATAGTATTTAATTTCTAAGAATCTTCTATATCTGTGGTCAAAGCCTATTTCTCACACCAAATGATATTATTATGTTTCCCCCCTTTTCTGTATGGTCACAGACACCAGGAATTTGCTTATTTAACAGTCTTTTCATAGAACCAGTTCTGTATCTATGCCAATTCTATTACATGGCATTCTTTTTTTTTAGTTTTTAATTTGTTAAGAGGAATGTTACATGGACTCTCAGGTGCAGAGATGTGGGGGCTAGCAAGAAGATGATGGCTGGCAAGCGCCGATTGTAGTTAACATGGCAGAGTGCAGTTAGCAAGGGATTGGTTGGTTGACAGAGAAGCGGACTGCAGGTTGCTCATTGAGTAGCTCCTGCATCCTGTGTCTCCAACCCAGCCGCTAGTGAGACGATAGTGATATGACTCCCCTACCTATGGCTCTGTGGCTGTTCCTTTTTTGGCCTAGCCATATCCTGCGTTCTTATGTGGGGAGCAGGACTAGAGACCCCAGAAGAGACCCCGCACGACACCCTGTATGATACATGGCACAGCGAGCAGGGTACAGTGCCAGCCAAAGCTCTCCGAAGGGTGGTGGAGCAGCTTGTGCGTATGAACACGAAATCTCAGTAAGACCAAGAGGAGCAACTGCCGGAGAGCTGGACCCCCGTGGAGGGGTGGGAAGATGTGGAGGGTTCCCCAACCAGCATAGACCAGAGAAAGCGAAGGTCGTTGCAGTCCTGTGGACTGGGAAGTGCTTGCTGAGGCAGCCCAGATGCAGGACTTGTACTCCCAGGAGGAAATGCTTGCTGAGTCCTCCGTGGGAGATGCAGGTGAGGTCCAGGTCGTCCCTCACCCCCAGGATAACCCTGGCGAATGACTGTGGACTATGGGGAATTGCCTTCCATCCCTAATTTAATGGACTGCTTGACTGTTTGTTTGGCAACATACCACCATGTAGTGGGACTGGCGGATGTTTGCTTTTGTGTCTTGACTGGCTGCCATTGAGAATATGTAAGCACCTTGACTGTGAGCCGCTGTTGTTCCAGCACAGTACCCTGAGAGGCCCAGAGAAAGAGAGAGTGGCAGAGCCCTGAGAGCCCTGGCTGTGTCCAGGAAGTCTGGCTGTGCACAGAGAGAGTGGCAG
The DNA here is from genome assembly GCF_964194185.1 of Rhinolophus hipposideros. NCBI lineage: Eukaryota > Metazoa > Chordata > Mammalia > Chiroptera > Rhinolophidae > Rhinolophus > Rhinolophus hipposideros. The sequence continues at coordinate 24,542,431 of NC_138049.1, read as the reverse complement.
TGCCCTGAGAAACCCTGGCTGTGGCTGGGGAGACTGGTGGTACCCTAAGAAGCCCAGAAAATTGGGCTGTGCCCAGAAGGACTGGTGGTGCCCTGAGAAACCCTGGCTGTGCCCAGGATATTATATTCACCTCCAGGCTCCTCACACAGGGCCCCTCGCGGAAGATGCTTGTCACGTAAATTGTGAGGCGAGACCCTGTAGAGGTGGAGTGTGGGGACAGAGCCCCAGAGAGCAATTTCCAGGCTCTCGGCCTCACGTGAAAAGGTGCTGGCACAGGTAGTAAATGGCCATCAACTGTAATTGGATGGCCATCAGCTGTGGCTAGTTGGCCGTCAGCTGTAACCAGTGAGCCATTGGCCACTAATATAACTGCAGTGGCTACGCTAGCAGAAAATGGGGGCTAGCAAGAAGATGGTGGCTGAGCTAGCAAGCGCAGATTGCAGTTAGCAAGGGTTTGGTTGGTTGGCAGAGAAGTGGACAGCAGGTTGCGGATCGTGTGGCTCCTGCTTCCTGTGTCTCCAACCCAGTTGCCAGGGAGACTATAGTGATATGACTCCTCTACCTATGGCTCCGGGTGTTCTTTTTTGACCTCACCATGTCCTGCATTCCTATATGGGGAGTGAAGCTGAGACCCCACAGGCTGCCCTGCACTACTGACCCATTATTATAATTGTTCTGTATAAGACTCTCTATTTTAATTATTATTTTTTTCTTATTTTACTGTAATTCCCATTCTCTCCCTCTGAATATACTTCTTTCGGTTCTTTGATCACTATATATTCTAAAATATATATATTTTTTATTTACTTCACTCAACTCTGTAATTTAAAAAAATCTATCAATGTTGTATGCTTATATTAGTTTCTTGTTGCTGCTGTAACTAATTATCTCAAATTAGGGACTTAAAACAAAACAAGCTATTGTCTATAGTTCTGGAGGTCAGAAATCCAAAATCAATATCATCTACCACCTAAAGTCACTGGGCTACAGTCAAGATATTACCAGGGCTGATTCTTTCATGCTTTGATGCTCTGAGAGGAGAATCTGTTTCCTTGGCCTTTTCAGTTTCTAGGAGTCACATGTATTCCTTACCTCAGACTCCTTTCTTACTTCACTCAAACCTCTTGCTTCCTTCATCACGTTTCCTAATAATGTAATCCTATTGCCTCCCTCTGCTGAGGGCCCTTGTTATTCCTTTGGGCCCACCTGGATACTCTCCCCATCTCAGGACCCTTAACTTAATCACATTTGCACAGATTCTGGGAGTTAAAAAGTGGCCATTAGGGGACTATTATTCAGCCTACAGCTGTGTTCATCTAATTCCTCTCTTCTAACAGCTCTTGTAGTATTCCATACTTTACTTATCCATCCCCTTAAGGATGGATGCCTCTACCATGTACATTTTTTCAATGAATTCCTCTAACACATTCCTTAAAGATCTGTGTGAGAGTTTCTCAGGGCTATATAAAGGGACAATGAGGGATGGGAAGAGCTGATACAAATTACCAAGCCCCACAACCTGGAAGGATGCAAGCAAGGGCTTATAGTGTCTATCAATACACATCCCATGTAAAGATTTTTGCCAAGTCCAACCTTAGTAGGGGACCTGAAAACAATTTTCCCTGTAGCACCAAATTTCTACTCCATGGGTTATACCCAGAACTGTGGCTAGTGGTAGTATGTAGGCACACGCCTTTTTTCCAATTATTTCTAGGTTTCTCTCCAAAATGGCTGCATCGATTTACACTCCCACCTGCAGTCAGGGAGTTTCTCATTTCCCACACATTCCTGCTAGCACTTGGTAATACAGGCAAACCTGGGCTTCACAGGTATTGTGTTTTTTACAAATGGAAGGCAAGACCCTCCACCACAAAAAGATTATGACTCGCTTTATTATGATACTCATTTTATTAATAATTTTTATAAGTATTTACTGTTTATGGGAGTAAAATGATTTCTTGTTATTGTCAATAAATTCCTCTGATGATTAGTGAGGCTGATCATCTGTTAATATTCTTGTTATTCATTCCACATTCTATCTCTAGGTATATGCTCGCTTTCTTCCACGGTATTTTATTTGTTGTGGTGGTAGTGGCTGATGTTGTTTTTATTCATTTGCAGGAGTTTCTTGTGTTTTCTAGATTTATTACTTGTCAGTTATAAGTATTGTAAATACGTTTTCTTAGTATATTATGTGTCTATATTAAGTTTTCTCTGGTGTCTTTATTTAATAGAAATCTTTAATTTTGACATAACAAACTCATTAACTTTTTACTTTAGAATTTGGGTGCTTGTTTTCTACTTCATTAATTTATACTTTTTTTTATTTATTCCTTCCTTTTATTTTTGTTTGCTTTGTCTATTTTTTAATCTAGAATCTTGAGTTGAATGCCTACTGAATTTATTTTCATCTTTCAGTTTTTTAAATTTACTCAGTGAATGTGAGTTAAGTTAATATGTTGCTTTAGTGAAAGATGTTTTTGAACTTAATAAAAATTTACTTAAAAATTTAATCATTTTATGTCGAATCTTTATCCAAGGTACTTTTCTGCCATGTGCTATTTCTCATCTGCTACTTTGCAAATATTAGGTGCATTTACAAAAGCTATTTTATTATAAGTGGACTAAAATGAGTATATTACTGGAAGTCAAGGTCTGCATCTCATGAAAAAAGAAAAGTAGGGTTTCCATTAACAAGTGATAGAAGTAATTTCAAGTCCAAACCAAGCCCAGCCATTCCTTCCTAACTTAATTCTTTCTTTCTTTCTCTGTGCTGTTAAATTGTAAAACTTGGATTGTTTGAGGTATTGGTTTTACTTTATATTTGTTTATTTTATGGTATTGATTTTGTGTGGATATTTGAAATCATTTGATATAGAAAAGGTAAGAGTAGAGACGGGAATTGAATGACATATCAATGACCCAGTTCCCAATTCATTAGTATACAATTTTTAAATTATTGCAATAAGAATGAACTCATTTACATGAACCTACATTTCAGCCTGTGCAGCAGATACAAATTGCAACTTAAGAGATCAATAGAAATATAGAAGCTGAACTATATTTTATTAATTTGATCATTCAACAAATACTTATTAAGGGCCTACCACATGCCACTGTTCTGAACATTGGGAATATAGCAGTTAACAAAAAAGACAAAATCCACACTCAGCTGGAGCTTTTGAATAAGAATGGCTGCAGTAAAGAAATAAACTGACTAATAAAGTAATTTTAAATACAAGTATTCCCCAGGAAGAATATTCCCCAGGAAGAAGATAAAACATGGCAGCCTTTGAGCCAAGAGCCTACCCATAAGAAGATGACAACAACATGAAGGTCACCTGGAAAAGCATCTGGATAAAGTCACAGCAAATATGAATGAACCCAGAAATCCCTTTCTCTTTTTTATCCAAAATGCAACAAGAATCAAACTCATTAGGATGGAGCTCTGTAAATGAGAGAAACTATTTGTCCCACACACCTGTTCATCACACACACACACACACACACACACACACACACACACACACTCATTAAACAAATGGAATCAACTGTGACACTCTTCAGTCATGATGAGAGACTCAAGAGACAGAAGTAAACTTTCTTCAGGAAGGTTAATTCTGGAAAAATTAAAATGTTTATAGATTGCTTTTTTTGGAGTGAGAGGAGGAAATAGATCCCGATATACATAAATATAGATTTCTCAATCAGTAACCACCATTTCACAGGGAAATCAGAGAAGGTTAACATGACCCAGCTCTCAACACACAAATTCCAATATCCCAGTACAGCATGTTTCTTCCACCCCCAAACTTTTCATCCAATTAGAGAGTTTTCTTCTCTGTCCTTCCCCCTTCAATTTTCAGCCCAGCTGGCTCTCCGCTTTAACATTCCAGGACCTTTACCAAGGCATCTAAATCTCTCTTCTATTTCTTACCAGAACAATTCATTTCCACCCAATCTAACATCTTCTTAACTTGTATGCTCATATCTAGACCCTCAGCAAAACAGAGGGCCTTTGAGATACTAAAGCCACCCATTAGAAGACAGGGAGGAGTTAAAAATGAGGACAAAACACTCTTGCAATGATATCTCCAATTGTGTTTTGGCACTCTACCGAAGCCAATAACAATTGTTTCTTTGTGGTGGTAAGAGTTTAGAAGCTACACGTAGCATGTGTACAGTACCTTCATGGTAATGGCAAGTGTCTATACAAGTTTTGTAATTGAATGGTGCTTATTTTACCTTTCCTTGACTGACTTATAAATTACTCTTTTTGCAATATAGAGATTGTCTCATAGTGATCCTTAATGTTTTATTTTTAAATGGCAACTAATCTGAAGGTAAAATGGAATTTAAAAAACCTATATTTAAAATGAGAAAATACCCAGAAAAAAAAACGTAATATAAAATATGCAAATTTATAAGAGGAAACTTTTAAAGCCCTCCTGAAGAACGTAACAATAAACGTTGAAGGGGTTTAGAATACACCGCATCAAAATATGCCACTCTGACATAAGGCTTATTTGAGGCTAAAAGCAATGGAAAAGAAGCAAACACACACACACACACACACACACACACACACACACACACACACACACGTCTTCCTGCCCTTCCCCCATCTACCAGGAAGAGCAGGAAGATGCTTATTCACCACAGACAGCTCTAGGCTCTTATCAGCCCAGATAATCTACATAACAAACCTCACCAAGATCCCTTATCTTCCCTTAGTTTCCCCCATCTTTTACCTTCCCACAGTTTGCCACCCCTTAAAGCCTAAACCACTTTTCCTTTGTTCCGTCACTTCTTGATAAATTTATTGTTTTTTGTTAAGACACTAGGTAAACTCACATTTTCACCAACACTTTGAGTTACTCATCACTGAGGTTTCTCCCACTTGATGAGCTCAGCCTGTGTTAAACAGTTTGTTTTTTCTCTTGTTAATCTGTCTTTTGTCAGTCTAACTTTCAAGGTCCCAGCGGAGGAACCTAGGAGAAGTAGCAGAGAAGTTTTTTCCTCTCCTCCTTCAGTGAATATAAAGACATAGCTTAGCTATCATGGATAGAAAGACTGAACAACAAAAAGGTGTCAGTTAACTTCTAAATGTAGCATTATCCCAATAAGAATAACTCCATAAAGTTGATGTGAAACAATAAACACCTTTAAATAGCTAGAAAAATTAAAAGATAAAAAGGAATATGGGAGATTTAGTTTAACATATATTTAAAATACCACAGAGTCTTAGTAATTAAATGTCTGGTATTGGCACATGAATAGAAAGACTGGTGGAATAGAATGAAAAGTTTAAGAATACACACAAATACATTCATCAATTTGGTATATGATGAAGATGGCATCTCACATCAATAAAGACAGATATTTAGATTAATAGGACAACTGATTTTCCATTTGAAGAAAAGATAAAATTGGATCTACACCTCACATTGCATATCAGGATAAGCCTCCAATTATAGCAAATATATAAAAAGTAAAACTAAATAAGTAAATGAATAAATAAAAACTGTAGAAGAAAATATGAGTGAATTCCTTGCTAACTTTGAAGTAGGGAAGGCCCTTATTCAAAGGAATGAAAATTAACTTCACAAACTCATCCTAGAAAAAGTGCTACATACCTCATGCTGAATATCACTACAGTCACCTTCTAAGTACTCCCCTTGGGAAGCTGTGCATCAACACCAGCACATAGTCAGCCCTTCAAAGCAATTTTGGAACTCTTTTTCTGGAATGTCCATCAGAGCTATCATCATATTACCCTTGATGTTCTGAATGTCCTCCTTTCAATATTTCTTTTATTTGGGGGTAAAGAAAGAAGTCACTGGGGGCCAGATCAGGTGAGTAGGGAGGGTGTTCCAATACCGTTATTTGTTTACTGGCTAAAAACTCCCTCACAGACAATGCTGTGTGAGCTGGTACATTGTCGTGATGCAAGAGCCATGAATTGTTAGTGAAAAGTTGAGGTCATCTAACTTTTTCACGCAGCCTTTTCAGCACTTTCAAATAGGAAATTTCGTTAACTGTTGGTCCAGTTGATACAAATTCATACTGAATAATCTCTCTGATATCAAAAAAATTGTTAGCAACATTATTGCAACAAGTTCTGGAACTTATTTGTCAGACCTCATATGACTGAAAATTCAGAAGTCATAAAATTAAGGTAAATGAAATTACATAATATTTTAAAATCTTGTTAGCATGGTAAATACATGTTAAATAAAATAAATGACAAAATGATAAATTGCAAAAAAATTGAAAGTCATATCAATGAAAAATATTCGTCCCCCTAATAGGTAATGAATTCCTAAAAAGAACTCCCAAGAATTAAGAAGGCTAGAAATAATCCAGTAGAAAAATGGGCAAAGCACATAAACAGGCATTTCACAGAAAAAGAAATATTCATGACCAAATAAAATACAAATTAATGTGAGAAATATAAATTAAAACTACATTATTTTACCATGAAGGAAAAAAATGGCCCAGCCTATGTGGAGAGTAATCTTGCAATACCTGCCAAAATTCATAATTTTGGGATGAGTGGTCCTCAGACCCAGCAATCCCACACTGGGCATCTTTCCTACAGTTACATCTGCACCCATAGTAAATGAAAATGCACAAGTCTGCTTATTGTGGAAGAGCTTGGACAGGACCAAATAAACCATGGCACATGTACATAGCACTATATAGCCACAAAGAAATAAAGAGGATGTTTTCCATACTGATATACAGACATGTTTAGAGTATCCTGTTAAGCAATGAAAACAACTTGCAAAACAGTGTATAAAATGAAGCAGGTGGGTAATAATACATTCTGTTCTTATCTATTTGCATACTTGTAAGCATAAAGAAATATTGGGAAGATAGACAAATAAGCCAACAAACCAAAACTAACACAAAGAATAGGTAGCGAGAGAAGATAAAACAGATGGGGACAGATGAGGAGTGAGACTTCTTTGTGCATGCCCTTTTATATCATTTTGAATTTTGAACCATGTAAATGTGTTAACTTGGAAAAAAAATACTGTGTTCATTGAAACAAGAGGTTATTTCATTGCAAATGAGGCAACAACAGCAGGGCCTGGAGCCAGACAAGACCATTCTTAGTTTCCATATTTTACAACATGACTTCTTTAGCTCTTTTCTTTTTTCTTTTCATTTTTTCTTCTCTTTCCTCTCTCTCTCTCTCTCTCTCTCTCTCTCTCTCTCTCTCTCTCTCTCTCTCTCTCTCTTTCTGGTGGTATGAGTCAAGGTGGATATTTATATTTAATTTCAAAACAGCCTCCTCCCTGCACACTCACTCTGCACCCCTGCCTGCCAGTCACCTCCCCCACACCATGTTTCCACGGAGTCAATGAGGGCCCTCACCTGCCAGTCTCCTCCAGAGCTCTGATCCAAGCTGTGTTTACTACTTCATCAGATTTGTGTTCAGTTTGTACAGGGCTGAATCCAAAGCATTCAAGCCATCACTCTCATATACTCGTATGTCCAGGATATAATAAAAAGGGGAAAAAACCAAAACTTGAATGTAACTGAAATACTTTGACAATAACTTAGAGTAAAATTGTGAACTGAGGGTTGTCATTTATCCTCTTCCATCTCCCTTTCTAAGGACCACCTGCCACCTGGTGATGCCTTCTTCCCTAGGGTACTCAGCTCTCACCTGGTACCCAAAGCCTTCCTATAACCCATCATTAGTAAGAAGAGCTCCCGTGTGCTGGGCCCCACATGAGGTAGGTGTGATTTATCATGTACTTATTTTCTCCTTAGCTTATTCCAGCTATTGATTTAGAAAGTTAGTAGGATTACTTTCCACATTTTTGTGTAACTAGAACTGAGGCCCAGAGAATTAAGTTAATTCCTAAATTAATATCCCAAATACTGAAAGTAGCAAAATCAGGTTTGGCATCCAGCAATGCCCTATGCCTAAGTTCACCTCTCCTGCCTGACCCATACCTACACTATCCCCATTTCCTCCTCATGGGGCAAGCAAGATTTCTCTCTCTCTCTCTCACCCTCCCAATCTCTCAGCAAGTTATTGCTGTGAAAATCAATCTGATAATCTAAATGTGCTCTAGTGACAACAGCTGGTAAATAACTAACAGCCTGTCCTAATAGCTAAGTTTTATTGAGCACTACTCCATCCTAAGCACTGAGCAAAGTGCTTTACTTACGTAGTACTTTAATGTTGACCACGTTTATAGGAAGTAGGAGTTATTATTGCCTTCGTTTTGCAGAAGAAGGCACTTCGGCATAGAGGGCTCAATGCTCCCATGTCACAGCTAGCGGGAAGCAGAGCTTGCGTGGAACCAGGCGGCACGTTTTGAACCTGCATGCTTAGCTGTCACACGACTCTTGCATCCCTCATTAGTTCCTCCAAAGACTCTTGTAACTGAAGAAAGCACAGCCCTAATCATAAGACCTAAATCTGTATTAGTGACCTTCTCATCTCCAGCTGGGAGATACTTTGATGTACGAAGGTGTCTTCTTAGTACTTTTCCAGGTTTTCCAAATAGGCACACGTTCTCTGTTCATAGGCTAGTCTTGGCTCCCCTCAAATCAGACCCAACTTGAGCTTTTACAGTGAATCAAAATAAGACCTTCTTTTCTTTACGTCTCAAGGGATTGGTAGCATATGCCTCCATAGAGATCATAGCCACAACCAGACAGGTTGCGTCTCCACAATACATATCTACTCAGTCGACAGCTTCCAGGGCCAGCTAGTCACTGTTTTCATCCCCAAACCCTTTCTTCCAGCTCTAAGTTTCTAAGTCTAATTTTCCCTATTGGTCAGAGAGGGGATATAGGAATACACCAGGCAAGCATTTCCTCAAGAACGTTCCAAGAAACTTTCAGTTCATAAGATGCTTTGCCCCTGCCCCAGAAGACAAAGTTACATCATTTGGGAAAGAGCCTCTAATGGAAGGGCACAAAACTGTATTTTATCTGACTAGAATGCAACCACACTTACCTCACACACAAAAAGAAGGAGGTGATGGGGGTATCCTTTAAGTCCTTTATTTCCCGTCTCCCATTGCAAACTAGATTTGGTTTCCACCTCCAAACATACAGAGAGATCACCACTAAAATGCAAAGAGAAGTAAAAACATGGATTCTTTGCTGTTGTGATTCCACAGGCCCAGCTACGTTGGTAAAGGTGGTTCCTCTCCTTGAGAACAACTACTGTTATTTGGGGGGTCATTTTGACCACATGCAACTTTTGCCTTTTTTCAGTCTCTTTAGAACATACCATTCTCCTGTTTCTGTAAATGCAGTTTTATTGAAACACAGTCACACTTATTCCTTTATGTATCACGTATGGCTGCTCTCACATGACAGCAATAGAGCTGAATAACTGGGACAGACACTATATGGCTCACAAAGCCAGAACTATTTACTATCTGGCCCTTTACCCAAAAAAAGTCATCCAATGCCTGTTTTAGAACTTCACCCACCTCCAGACATAATCCCACTCTATGGGTTAGGGTTTTATCTTGGAGTCAAACCAAAATTTCCAATTAGAAGCTAGTGCCACAGCTTTGTTGGCTATGCTCTTAGTCGTGTTTCTTCACCTCTAAACCTCAGGCTCTTTACGTACAGAATAGTATCTACAGGAACAGCAAGGGCTTGAAGGGTTGTGAGGAGTCAGTGAACTGCCGCATGCAAAGCACATACCATAGTACTTGTCTTCAATAGGTATTAGCTATTATTAGCAATATTGTTATTAATGTTATTATCAATATCTGTATTAACATTTCTAGGTCTGTTAGCATAATTAAGAATCTGAAAAGAATTTTAGGAACAGAAATTTTTCCTTTGTTTACTCTATCATTTCCCGAATTTCTATGACAAGAGAGTGCCTTTTCAGTACCTTTGGGGACTCTCCAGAGACACTGCCCTACCTTAACATCATTGGTGGGAGAATATGTCTTCCTCCAGGCTTTGTCTTTCCTCCTTTCTCTTCACCTCCCTTTTACATCTTGCACCTCACTGGTTTTCCCTCTGTGTTCTAGCTCTTTCTGTGAAGTGCTTAATGTTTCAAGCCTCAATGTTCATCACCCCTTGTTCCAACAAACTGTACTTGTCCTGATACTCATTCCCTGGGGATCCAACTCCCAGCTAATTGAAAGCCAGACAATGTGATAGACAAGCTAGTCCTTGATACCTATGAGTGTCCGAGGATGTTATTTCTTTGCATTCTCGTGGAGCCTTCTGGACACATAATGCCTTAACCAGAGCAATTATTCAAATCAATCTGGGAACTTCAGGTATCAAAGCACTCAGCTAAGAGAGAAATATTAGGGCAAGGGGTCATTTGGCAGTCTTCCCATTCACAGCATACATCTGTCTATTAAAGATTAGTCTAGGGTAATTGCTAAAGAAATACTGGGGCATTTGTTTTGGTTAGTACAAGTAGGCAATAGACCAGGAAACATATATTCATCCCCACACAAATACTAATGACACTTCGCCAAGCCATCCTGAAATGGATCACTAGCTTCACCATTATCTCGCCCATGCTTTTCTCCCCAGCATCACATCCCATCCTGCCCCCTTCAAGTGGCCACTGTTTCCCCTACCGCCACTTCATAACATATTAACAAATTATTTTTCCATATCTGTGCACCACTGCTAGACAGTTACCTCCTTTAGAGAAAGTATCATACCATGTATATTTTATTTTAGTATCTCCATGGTGTCTGCTACGTAATAGACACCAGAGTTATTTGTGGGAGAAAGGAAGGTAAAAAGGGAGGGAAAGAAGGGGGAGCTTGGGAGGGAGAGTTTTATACCAGGCAGGATGTGGATGGGAGGAGGTGGGGACTGAACAATCTTGAGGATTAGGGGTGGTGGCTGCCGTGCTGGAAAAGAACTTTCCTGAGAGGAGCCAGCATGTGCCAAGGCTCAGAGGCAAGAGAGAGCCTGAAGTATTTGAGTATGACTGTCGTACAGCGTAAACACAGGCAAATGATGAAAAAATAAAGAGACCAGGAAGGATGATGGAGAGTCACATACGGGTACGAAACGACCTACCCTAGCAATACTGTCTGATTAATTTCTTTTCTGATGATTCTGGGCTCCGGGAGGTGGTTGAAATGCACTTGCGCCCAGTGAACCTAGGATTGCATCCCATCCCCACTCCTATTACCTGTGAGAAATGAAACAAACAATCTGCTGGGTCTTTGCTTTAGTACCTGCACAAAGAAGAAAATTAAGAGTACTTACTCCATAGAGCTACTCTAAAAATTAAATAAGATAACTCATGTAAAGCATTTGGCACAGTGCCCAGTATAGAATCAACACTAGTAAATATTGGCTACTTATATCATTATTTCTAATACTTAGATCTGATCCTATCATCCCCCCATTTAAAATCCTTGAACTGTTTCCTTTTGCCCTCAGTATAAAAATCCAAACTCCCTTCAGGTATCGGAAGTTGCTCCCTCCCTGTGTTTTAGTGGCAACACCTTCCCAGCCCATTCCCAGAATTGAAATGAAGGAAGTAATAAAGTAATATCACCATGAGCAAGATAAACTGTCACAGGTAATGCTACACTGAGGAGTGACCTCCTCTAAGTCCAGGAAATCAGGGGGTTCTATCCATGCAGCTGGCTCTGTCCCCCACTATCTATCTCCCTGCTATCCCAGTCCCAGCTCTGTCCCCCCTCAATGCCTCAGCTTCTCAAAGCCTCATGCCTCTGCAGTACAGATAGTACCTGGGGGTATCAAATACTTGATTATTTCAGTTTAAAATGATGCAGAAAAGAGACAACATAATCCTATTCTGAAGTGACAAGTCTTTATTGAAGGATACTTAGTACAATGAATAGAAGGAAGTTAACAAATGATTTTGAAAGATGTGGTTGGAATTGCCCCAATCAAAATATCTTTTAGTTCCTTTTTTCTGCTTCTTTTTTTTTTTCTATTTTATTTTATACTATTTGAGGGAAAAAATTTTCAGAGGAGAGTGGGCGGGTGGGGAGGGCAGCCATTATCATTAGTTTCGTCCTATTTTTTCCAAGGCTGCCTCCCGAGTGCTGGCAGGAAGAGGGCTAGAAGCTTTGTCTCACAGATGGAGAGAAGGCCTGGAACCTAGTATTTGTAATGTCCTGATTCTGAATGTAGCTCTCTGTGTGTATGATCAGGCGCAGCTGTGTGGGGGGGAAGGGGAGGAGGGAAGAGAAGGGATTGCAAGAGGAAGGTGGCAGAACTCATTATCCCTGCACCAACAAACTCCACATCTCACTCAGGGCATGCAAACTGTAATAACAAAAATGGAGAGGTAGAGGACACATTTCAGACACATCTTAGGAGTCTGACCTAAAGGAATTAATATCTGATGAAATGAGACAGATGAGGAGAAAAGAGATATCTAGGAAAATTCCTGTATCTCTAGCTTTGGCAACTAAATGGATACCATTCACTGAGACAGGTGTTAGGAGTTCAGTTTTTTAACTTCTGTATTTTAGGTCCCCATGAGATAGTTAAATGGAGATGGTTAGTAAGCAGCTAGATACATGGGTCTGAAGAATAGGAGTAAGATCAGGTCTGGACATATAGATACAGTTGTAATTAAAGCTGCTGGCTGTTGATGAGCTTACCCTGGTGGAGTAGATAGTGTTGAGAAAAGAAGAACCAAAATAGACCCCTAGGAAACTGCATCACTTAAAGATATGAAGCCACAAAAGAATTGGTTAGAATAAAAACCACAGAGAATATTATCTGAGCAACTAATGGAAGAATGGTTTTTAAAAAGAGAGACATGATTAACTGATTCAAATGTAAAAGAGGTCACAGAGTGGACTCATTCATTCATTCATTCGTGGATTCATTCATGCAACAAACATTGAATGTCTAATATGTACCAGAGATTGTTCTAGATGCTGGAGACAGAGGTAAATATGGAACTGTCTTTCTCTCTTAATAAACTTAGTTTATTAAGACAAAAGAAAATGGCAATTGCAATTGCAATATAAAATATAATGAATAAAGGAGGGTCTTATGAGATGACATGGGTGTGGTGGGCCTTAGGGACAGTGAAGTGACAAGGGCAGATATAAGCCTGTGCGATATTGCATTCAAGGAACTTGGTTCTTAGTAAAGAAGAGTCCTAGGGTGACAACAACAAATAGACATGGGGTGGGGAGAGATGTTATTTTTGTAGAAAGAAAGAAACAACTTGGGTTTTTTTGTTTTTTGTTTTTTTCAGGAAAGGGAAAGATTGAAAATCAGAAATAAAAAGAAATTTACTGATCTACAAGTCCTGCCTAGAAGGGAGGAAGGAAGAGACTGGGTGGGGAGGGTTCAGAATCAGAGTACACGTGGACAAACAATCCTTACAGGGGAGGAAATGCCTCTAATAGAGTTAGCTATCAACAATAGGATAGATGATGGTTGGATGAATAGATGAATGAATGGATGGATAGATGAATGAATGGGTGGATGGATGGATGGATATGCAGATAAACTTTGGAACAAGAATGATAGATTTTTAAGTACTATAAATGTCAATGAGCAGATGGAATTATTAATCTCATCTTTCCCTTCACTCATATGAAAAAAAAATAGTGAGTAAAAGGATTCACTTGAATGTGCAACCTCAGAGGCCTTTCAAAGAATCTGGTAGACTTTGCTGGAAATACTTCAATCAGCAGCCTGATGCATGGGAACTGGGTTTGTGGGGCTCTGCTGGGAAGTGCTTGATTGCCTGGGCCAAGGTCCTCCAGAGGAGGGGAGCTTTCACATATCAGCAGCCATAAGGCACAAAGGTCACCGGGCCTGAGGAAGTAGTATATCCATTTCCTCCCCCACATGTTTCCTCTGTAACACTAGCACTCAGTCTTCTGTCCCGACTACTTCATAGAAACTTGTCCCTTGAAGGTCACCAATGACATCTTTATTACTAATTCAAATGGCCTTTTCTTTCACGCCGTTCTCATTGTCCCCCATAGTCTATTGTTTATCAAAGTCATTTCAGTGACAGCTGACACAGTTGACCCCTTTTTGAAACTCTCTCTAGCTTCCATGACACTGCACTACTGTGATTTTCCTCCTACTTGTGAGTAAAGGGTTATTCCTAGAGGATGGAAAAACGAAGCTGACAGTATAACTCAGTGAAGGATGTATTTTTGTTAGTATTACAGACTAGTTCTTACGATGGCCATAAGGCCCGTAAAATCTGACTTCCTCTCCTACTTACCTCCACTCACCCATTCACTCCACCCAAGTCACACTGTTCTTGCTGTCCTGGAAACAAACCAGGTCCACTCCTGCCTTTGCCGTCCTCTGCCCAGTGTGCTCCTCCCTCTAATATCCTCATGGCTAAATCCTTCACTTCTGTAATATATGTTTACTATGGTTATTTGAGAATATCCAATTCTGCTCTGAAAGATGAGAAAAACAATTGGATGGATAAAATTCCTAAGATACATTAAAAATAATAAGTAAATATCCTATGATATATATGATTTTAAAAGTATGGAATAATCAGGACTGTTATTTCTACAAAGAGATGGAAGGACAAAGTAATAAGGTACTGAGCCTGGTGTCCCTAGGTTGACAGCTATGTCATTTCAAATTGGTCACCCCTTGGTGATGTGTATTATGGTCTCCAACCTGGCTCTATGGGTATTCTGCCCAAGAGAACCAGAAAAAGCTCATAGCTGCTCAACAGGCTAATATATGAGCCACAGGTGTTGGCCCAGAATCCTTGGCCCTGATTCTCTCTGACAGAGCAAGTGCGTGTCGGCTCCAGACACCTTCTGTCTGCCGAGCCCGTGGGTTAAGTTTAAGTCTAGTCTTATAATCTCACTATCAGTGAGAAAACTGGTGTGGTGTGGTGTGGTGTGGTGTGGTGTGGTGTGGTGTGTGTGCACATATGTGTGTATGTGTGTTTATTGAGAGAGAGAGTGAGAGACAGAGACAGAGAGAGAATATATTAATATTGTATAATCCAGGATTCATATATGTGAGCCTCTACCTGCTTATACATTATCTTAAGTATGTTAACCTGTATCATTTCTTTCCTCTTGCTGCTCTCCATGTATTTAAGGTTGATTTAATAATCTATATGACTTGAGCATCTTGAGTTGGTCTGTGAGCCACCCTGTTCCATTACAGAACACTTGCTGGGTGGTTGGAGGTTCCCATTGCATTGAGGTCATTTTCCACAACAACCTCTTTCAAGTCTTTGTTTAAATGTCACCTGACATTTAAGTACAAATTAGTAGTTACAAAATAGTTATGGGGATGTAAAGTACACTATGGGGAGTGTAGGCAGTAATATTGTAAAAACTAAATATACTGTCAGATGGGTAGTAGACTTATTGGGGGATCCCTTCATAAAGTATATAAATGTCTAACCAATATACTATACACCTGAAACTAATATAAAATAATATTGAATGTTAACTATAATTTTAAAAAATAGTCACATTTTAAAAAAAGCACAGCATAGGAAATATAGTCAATATTATAATAACTGTATAGTGTTCGATGGGTAAGAGACTTATTGGGGTTATAAGTCTGTGATGTATGTAAATGTCTAATCACTACATTATTTTATACACCTGAAATTAATAATAAAATAAATGTCACCTTCTCAACGAAGCCTACAGTGACCACTCTATTTAAAATTGCAATCCCCATTTCTAGCCCCCTTACTCCACTCTATTCTTTTTGTTCTTCTCACATATCCTTTTCCAAAATATGTAATTTATTTATTATGTTCATTGCTTATTGTCTGTCTCTCCTACAAGAATATAAATCTTCTTGTTTTTTTCTTCTTTTTTTGCCTGTTTCTCAGTGATAGTTCACATTCACAAAACAGTGCCTGGACCATAATACACACTCGAAAATATGTATTGTGCTGTGTTGTCACAAACCAGGTACGAGTACAGGAAACTGTCTACATGCTGGTTGTGTACAGGTTGGTGCTCGGAATTTACAAAGATATGAAAATCAACAGCAGCTCCACCACTGAGCAACAATGATGATGAAAACTCTACAGTGCACAGCACCGCAAAAGGCTGAACAACCAGGGTAAATTCAGGTAGAAAGGACAAGAATGACAGGAAAATCTAAGAAGCATCATTGGATATATGGAGGATTATTAAATGGGGAATTAGCTCTTGTCTTCCATTCCACTGGACTATTAGAAGAAACAGTAGATTTTTAATTGGCATTATCAGATACATTTTTTTTAAATACCCCTTTCCAAATTTAGATGCCTAAGGGAATAAGCAGGATCTAAGCAGACAACTAAGTGAAGCAAGAGGAGGATAAAAGAATGGGACATGGCGTAGGTTTGATGAACTCGAGAGTTCATACCCCATTAAAGATAGTAAACCCTCCTTAGCCAAGAATTGAGATATGGGAATGTAGGCCCAATGGTGCCACATTTAAGAATGTTCAGAAATCCAAATTCTTTTTTCTTCTTGTCCGAATTTCTTGATTTTTAAAACTCTGAGGTAAACAAAATCCATTAATTTTGCCTGCCTGTTTCTTACATCTGGATTATATTCAAGGCTGCTATCATCTGTTCCCACCCTCCCTTTCCAACCTGTATTACCTCTCTTTCTTAGCATGGATCTTCTACTCCTTTTAGCCATCTCTACCCTACTCTCTCACACTGTTACACAGTCCTACTGTTCCTCCTAAGATTTCCCCTTTATATCACAGAGAGCACCCCCTGCCCATCTTTCTACTCCATCTTTCTAATCTTCCATTCTTTAAAGGCATTGAGATCAAGACCCATCATGCCATAACAATTTCTCACATCACTCTAGTCTACCGTAATGTGTCTTGTAATTTTTATGGATTTTGTCATAGATCACTCACTGCTTTACGAAGTTAGACATGTTCCTATGTACATGTATTGTTGCCCCGACTAGAGTGTAAGACTCTCGAGGGTAAGTGTATGGTACGAGAACATACATAGTCCTTGATGTTAAAAAGATTGGGTTTTAATCTGACCTTTGCCATCTATCATGAAAGTGACATTGAGCAAGCGAGTGAACCTCTCTTGGTCTCAGTTTCTTCATCTATAAAAGACAATGTTTCTTTAGAGAGATGTTGCAAACTTTAAATGAGATAAATATAAAACTGACATTGTCAACGGAGAGAGAAAAAGTGTCTCACATATACTAAGGATTCAACCAGCATTCATTGTTTTTCTTTCTATAAAAACTGTTTTGTATGCCCTACAATGCCTGGTTGTAGGTTTTTGCTCAATAGAATATTCACACAGTAAATGTCTGTAAATTTGTTTCATATAGGGAAAATTATCCTGGCTCCAATAAAGGCACTTGTTGCCTGGATTGAATGTTTATTAATCTCTAACAGAGAATATGAGTTTTACCCATGAACAGGGCAGTAAGATAAACAAAACTTTCATGATTTCCCTCACTGCTATAATTAGAGTTTATGTAAAGCAATGGTTCTCAGATGGGGAGGTGGGGACAAGGTTGCTCCCAGGGGACATTTGGTAATGTCTGGAGACATTTTGGATGTCACAACTAGGGGATGTGACTGGCATCTACCATAGTAAGTGTGTGCCAGGAATGATGCCAAATACCCTACAAGGGGTATCCCGGAGGGGACAGTCCAAAACCCCTTCTCTCCCAAAGAATTATCTGGCCAAAAATTCTGTTAATGCCCAGGTTGAAAAACCTCAGTATAAAGACTCTCAATGCCTGAGGCAATCACCATTCCTAGATGTCTGCATTTCCATAACTCTCTGTTTTCCAAATTCATTAGACAGGGGAGGGCAGGTACTGGAAGGGATCAGCAGTAGGCTACGTAAGTAGTGGAGAATCAAAGAGCCAATTCTGGAAGAATTCTTTTCAGTTCAAGGAGCACTGAACCTGTGGCAACTCTTTTATTTCCATCACATCAATGCATCGCTGTCAATGTGTGTCTGAATACAGTTTATTCTCTTTTCAAATAAATCTCTCTTTTTTCCCCACACAATTAAAAATGGGAACCAATGTGAGCAAACTTTCTGAAGGATACTGAGAAAAATAAGTCTGGAATCCAAGCTGATAATTATGCTAATCTAAGACTTAAAGAGACTAGAACCTGTTGTAAATGTAAATTCATTCTCATAGTTTCCCAAAGAGACAATTGCTTTTATAAGAAGGTCAAATGTCTATCTTATACTCACACATTAAGGCTGTGAATAAATGTGGTTATAACACTGGTTTCCTCTCTTGGAAATTTCCTACATCAGTGGCTTGGTTAATTTCTTTTCTCTAGTTAAATATAATCTAGCTGAATGTTTGTGAATTTTTTTTTTTGGCTTTGTTCTTTTACTTTCTTTTTTCTTTGCCTCTCCTTCTTCCTTTCCTTCACCCAACTTTCTTCTTTTCTTCCTTTCTTTGTTACTTCCTTCTATACTGTATTCCTTCCTTTCTTTCTAGTTACAGGGACAAGAAGAAAAATTCTTGGTTATGGTGTGTGTTTTTTTTCCTAGCCGTCTATCTTTCCATCTGAGTTCTAGAAATGTCATCTACTTTTAAAAAATATCATCGTGCTGCCATCGTGTGGTAAGTTGAGATATTCAGCTAGTCCAATAAATGCACGGTTCACAATTGTTGAAACACCTGAAAATGCACAGTTGTGCAGCTAACGAAGAATTGATGGCATCTCACTTCATGGTTTAAGAGCCAGGCCCCAAAGCTTAGACCTTCTCAACCCTGCACTCCTTCTCCCTCCCAAAGCCAGTGATTTTTCCCAGGAAGGAGGCAAACTTACTGTTCCCAAACAGTATAGACAACTCTTGAGTAGAGAAAAAGCTTTTACTTAGGCCCGTGGCATGTTTTAGGTCTTTAGGAGAAACTTCTCAAGTTTCGAATATTCAAAATCATTTTCCCTCAAGTCATCCCTGTAGATCTACTCATTAACCTCAGCGATCAGTACTACTGTATTAACATGTTAGATCTACTGGTATTAACTTAGGGGAATTGCCCAGTTAAATCATAATGTTGACGCTAATCTAGATGAGTAACCAAAAGTCAATTACTTCGGGAAAGACAGAAAATCACACAAAAAGCTAGCATGATATTTTTAAAGGTCAAAATAGTATTTCTTCAATGAAAGAATACGAATGTCTATTCCCTTACTGTAACAGGGGGAGTTACACCAAATACAAAGTTGATATTTAATGGAAGTCTAGACAGATATTTAATGGAAGTCTAATCACCCTCAGGTGATGCTAGGATCTCAAAGTCAACAGGTCCAAAGTGGAATTTGTTCATTCATTTTGTCATCATCAGCACCCCTTCCCACCCCACTCCACACATATACTATGGTCTCCAGGCTGCAACCAGAATAACTCTTTAAAATACAGATCTAATCATATCAGTATCTTTTTCTTTAATTGACACATAATTGACATTAAGTATCCTATTACTTTCAGGTGTACATCATATGATTCTATATTTATAGACATTCTGAAATGATTCCCACAATAAGACTAGTACCCATCTGTCACCATATAAAGTTATTACAATGTTATTGTTATTAAAGTATTAAATATTAAAGTTATTACAATATTATTGACTATGCTGTATACATTACATCCCCTTCGCTTATTTATTTTATATTTAGAAGTTTGTACTCTTAATCACCTTCACTTATTTTGCTCACCCCGCTCTCCCCTCCCTAGTACCACCAGTTTGTTTCCTGTATCTTTGAGTCTGTTTGTGTTTTGCTTTGTTCATTTGTTTTGTTTTTTAATTTCCACATATAAGTGAAATTATATGGTATTTTTCTTTCTTTGTGTGACTTATTACACTTAGCACAATAGCTTCTAGGTTCATCCATGTTGTTGCAAATGGCAAGATTTCGCTCGTTTTTATGGCTGAGTAATATTATATCTATATAGTGTGTGTGTGTGTGTGTGTGTGTGTGTGTGTGTACACTACACGTTGTTTTTATCCGTTCCTCTATTGATGGACACTTAGGTTGCTTCCATATCTTGGTTTTCATAAATAATGCTGCCTGACATAGGGGTACATATATCTCTTCAAAGTAGTGTTTGTGTTTTTTTCAGATAAATACTCAGAAGTGGAATTGCTGGATCATATGATACTCCTATCCTTAATTTTTTTTGAGGAACCTCCATACTGATTTGTGTAGTGGCTGCACCATTTTACATTCGCACTAGCGTTGTGCAAGGGGTTCCTTTTCTCTACATTCTCTCTAACACTTGTTATTTTTTGTCATTTTGATAATAGTCCCTCTGACAGGTGTGAGGTGATATCTCATTGTCGTTTTGATTTGCATTTCCCTGATGATTAGTGATGTTGAGCATCTTTTCATACGCTTGTCGGTCATCTGTATGTCTTCTTTGGAAAAAATGTTTTTTTCTAATCCTCTGCCTAATTGTTAATTGGGTTTTTTTATATTAAGTTGTTTAAGCTCTTTATATATTTTGGATATTAACATCCTTTTCAAATGTGTGGTTTGTAAATATCTTCTACCATTCAGTAGGTTGCCTTTTTATTTTGTTGATAGTTTCCTTTACTGTGCAAAAGCTTTGTCATTTGATGTAGTCCCATTTGTTTATTTTTGCTTTGATTGCCCTTGCCTGAGGAAACTGATCCAAATATATATATATATTTGGTTTGTTATATATGTATTGCTAAGACTGATATCAAAAAGCTTACTACCAATGTTTTCTTCTACAAGTTTTATGGTATTAGGTCTTACATCCAAGTCTTTAATCTATTTTGAATTTATTTTTGTATATGGTGTAAGATAATGGTCCAGTTTCCTTCTTTTACATGTATCTGTCCAATTTTCCCAAAAACATTTATTAAAGAGACTGTCTTTTCCCCCATTGCATATTCTTGCTTCCTTTTTCATAGATTAATTGACCATATATGCAAGGAGCTATTTCTGAGCACTCTATTCTATTACATTGATCTATTTATTTGTTTTTGTGCCAGTCCCACACCGTTTTGATTGCTATCGCATTGTAGTATAGTATGAAATCAGAGAGTGTGATACTTCCAGTTTTGTTCTTCTTTCTCAAGATTGCTTTAGCTGTTCAAGGGCTTTTGTAGTTCCATACAAATTTTAGAATTTCTTGTTCCAGTTCTGTGAACAATGATGGGGATTGCATTAAAGCTGGGGACTGCTATGGGAAGTATGAATATTTTAGCAATATTAATTCTTCCAATTCTTGAGCACAGTATATCTTTCCATTTATTTGTATTGTCTTCCATTTCTTTCACCAGTGTCATATAGTTTTCAGAGTACAGGTCTTCCACCTCCTTGGCTAAATTTATTCCTAGTTATTTTATTCTTTTTTGATGGGATTGTTTTCTTAATTTCTCTTTGTGATAGCCCATTATTAGTATATAGAAACACAACTGATTTCTGCATATTAATTTTGTATTCTGTGACTTGACTGAATTTACTTATTAGTTCTAATAGTTTTTTGGTGAAGTTTTAGAGTTTTCTCCATATAGTATCAAGTCATCTGCAAATAGTGACAGTTTTATTTGTTTTTTCCAATTTGGGTGACTTTTTTTCTTGACAAATTGCCACAACTGAGACATCCAATACTATGTTGTATAAAAATGGCAAAAGTGGGTGTCCTTGCATTCAGCTTTTTACCTTTGAGTATGATGTTAGCTGTTGGTTTGTTATATATGACCTTTATTATGTTGAAGTACTTTCCTTCTATACTTACTTTCCTGAGAGTTATTATCATAAATGGATGTTAAATTTTGTCAAAACTTTTTCTGCATCTATTGAAATGATCATTTGATTTTTATTCTTCATTTTATTCATGTGGTGTATCACACTGATTGGCTTGCCGATATCGAATCATTCTTGCATCCCTAGGATAAATCCCACTTGATCATGGTGTGTGATCCTTTTAATGTATTGTTGAATTCAGTTTACTATTATTTTGTTAAGGATTTTTGTATCTATGTTCAACAAGGATACTGACCTATAATTGTCTTTTTTGTGTGTGGTTGTCTGGTTTTGTATCAGGGTAATGCTGGCCTCATAAAATGAGTTTGAAAGCATTCCTTCCTCTTCAATTAAAAAAAAAATTTTTAATTATTTGAGAAGGATAGTATTAACTCTTTTTTAAATGTTTCATAGAATTCACCTGTGAAGCCATTTGGTCCTGGACTTTTATTTTTTAAGAGTTTTTAAGTTACTGATTCAATTGTTATTTGTTATTAGTCGATTTAGATTTTCTAATTCATCATGATTAAGTCTTGGAAGGTTGTGCATTTCTAGGAATTTATCCATTTCTTCTAGGTTTTCCAATTTGTTGGTGTATAATTTTTCATAGTATTTTCTTATGATTCTTTGTTTTTCTGTGGTGTCAGTTGTTAACTTCTCTTTTATTTCTGATATTTTTTTTGTCCCTCTCTCTTTTTTTCTTGATGAGTCTGATTAAAGGTTTATCCATATTGTTTATCCATTTTGTTTATCTTTTCAGTGACCCAGATCTTAGTTTCATTGATCTTTTCCATTTTGTTTCCATGTCTATTTCATTTATTTCTTCTCTGATCTTTATTATTTCTTTCCTTCTATTCACTTTGGGTTTTGCTTGTTCTTCTTTATCTAGTTCCTTTAGATGTAAAATTAGATTGTTTATTTGATATCTTTCCTTGTTTCTTGAGATAGACCTGTATTGCTATGAACTTTCCTCTTAGAACTGTTATTACTGCATTCCATAGAGTTTGGAAAGTTGTGTTTCCATTTTCATAGTCTGAAGGTATTTTTTTTTATTTCCTCTTCAATTTCTTTATTGACTCATTGGTTATTTAGTAGCATGTTGTTTAGTAGCATATCTCCACATATTGTGGGTTATTTTCAGTTTTCTTCTTGTAATTGATTTTTAATTTCATAGTTTCATGTGTACTTGAAAAGATTCTATTCTGCAGTTTTTGGAAGAAATGTTCTGTATACATCTATTAAGGCCATCTGCTCTAATATGTTGCTTAGGGCCAACGTTTCTTTATTGATTTTCTGTCTGGATACTCTATCCATTGATGTAAGTGAAGTATTAAATTCCCCTACTATTATTGTAATACTATCAATTTCTCCCTTAATGTCTGTTAATGTTTGCTTTATATATTTAGGTGTTTCTATGTTAGGTGCATAAATATTTACAAATGTTATATCTTCTTGTATGACCCCTTTGTCATTATATAATGCCGTTTTTGTCTTTTGTTACAGTCTTTGTTTTAAAATGTATTTTGTCTGATATAAGTATTTCTACACCAGCTTTTTTTTTTTCATTTTAATGGAATATCCTTTTCTATCTCTTCACTTTCATTCTGTGTGTGTCTTTAGATCCAAAGTGAGTCTCTTGTAGGCAGCATATACATGGGTCTTTTTTCATTATTATTCTTTCAGCCACCCTATATCTTTTGACTGAAACATTTGTATTTAAAGTAATTATTGATAGATTGGTACTTATTCCCATTCTGTTAAAATTTTTTGGTTGTTTCTGCCATCTTTCAATGTTCCTTTCTTTTTTTCTTGATCTCTTCCTTTGTGATTTGCTGGTTTTCTTTAATGTGCTGTTTGGGTTCCTTTCTCTTGTGTATCTATTGTACATTTTTGGTTTGTTTTTACATATATATATATATATTTAAGCTAATAGTAACCTAAGTTTAAAAGCACTGCATTTTTACTCCCTCCCTCATTTTTTATATCTTTGACATCACAGTTTACATCATTTTATTTTTTGTGTCACTTAAATACTTATTGTAGTTATAATTCATTATTCTATTTTTGTCTTTATCCTTCATACTCACTGTTTAAATGGCTGATCCACTGTTTTTACTATGTATTTGTCTTTGCCAGTGAGATTTTTTTTTTCCATCAATTTTCTTATTTCTAATTTTGGCCTTTATATGTTAAAGGATGCTCTTTAACATTTTTTGTAAACTCTATTAGTTTTTGGTTGTCTGGGAAACTTTATCTCATTCAATTCTGAATGATAACATTGCTGGGTAGACTATTCTTGGTTGTACTCTCTTTTTCCTTTTAGCACTTTAAATATAACATGCTACTCCCTTCTGGCCTGCAAAGTTTCTGCTGAAAAATCAGCTGATAATCTTATGGTGTTTTCTTTGTATGTGACTAGTTGTTTTTCTCTTGATACCTTTAAGTTTTCTTTTTATGTTTAACTTTTGCCATTTTAATTATAATATATTTTGGTGTAAATCTCTTTGGGTTCATCTTGTTTGGGACTCTTTGTACTTTCAGGACCTAACTGCCTGTTTTCTTCCCAGGTTAGGAAGTTTTCAGTCATTATTTCTTTAAATAAGTTTTCTGTTCCTCTCTTTCTCTTCTCCTTCAAGGAGCCCTATAATGTGAATGCTAGTAAGCTTGATGTTGTCCCAGAGGTCCCTTAAACTATCCTCATGTTTATCAATTTTTTTTTCCTTTTTGCTGTTCTAATTGGGTGATTTTTGTATTCTGTCTTCCAGATCACTGATTTGTTTTTCTACATCATATAATTTGATATTGATTCCCTCTTGTGCATTTTTCATTTTAGTGATTTTATTCTTCAACTCTCATTGGTTCTTTTTTTAATTTATGTTTTTATTTAAGTATAGTTGGTATACAATCTTATATTGATTATATTATTTTCAGGTGTACAATATTGTGATTTGACATTTTTATACCTTAGTAATCATCTGTCATCATGCAAACCTATCACAATATTATTGACTATATTTCCCTTCCCCTTTTCACACCCCCCCCCACCCTCTCCCTTCTGGTAACCATCCCTTTGGTCTCTGTTTCTATGAGTTGGATTTTTTTGTTGTTGTTTTTAGATTCCATATATAACCAAAACCATATGGTATTTGTTTTTCTCTGCCTGACTTATTTCACCTAGTATAATACCCTCTACATCCATTCATGTTGTTGCAAATGGCAAGCAATTGGTTATTTCTTATCTTTTCTAATTCTTTGCTGAAGTTATCACTGTTTTCCCCCATTCTTCTCTCAAGTTCAGTGAGTATCTTTATGATCTTTATGACAGTTAATTTGAACTCTTTGTCAGGTAAGTTACTCATCTTCATTTCATTAGGTTTTTTCCAAGGTTTTATCTTGGTGTTTTTTTTTTTTTCATTTGGGAACATATTCTTGTGTCTCCTCATTTTGTTTGATTTTCTGTGTTTGTTTTTATGAATTGGACAAAACAGCTACTTC
Organism: Rhinolophus hipposideros; assembly: GCF_964194185.1. Taxonomy (NCBI): domain Eukaryota; kingdom Metazoa; phylum Chordata; class Mammalia; order Chiroptera; family Rhinolophidae; genus Rhinolophus; species Rhinolophus hipposideros. Next base: position 24,517,213 of record NC_138049.1, on the reverse strand, counting down.
TCCCGATCTTGAAGGGGTAGACATGTGTAGAAGCTACTCCTGAGTAGACTGTGGTGGCAGGTGGATTTAACAAGTCAGCAGGAGCTGGAGCCAGCACAGAGGGTGTGGGTAGGGGTGTTGCAGGTACATTGTGTTGGGGCCCCTTGGGCAAACAGCTGGATCAGGTGCAAGCCAAGTGGGTCCATAGCACACCTCATCAGGGCCACCTTTGCTGGATGGCTGGAAATACTGTGGGCCAAGGACCCCAGGCACTCTTGGGAAGCTTTGGCAATCCAGCTATAATGATGGACTATACTTCCACTCAAGCTAACAAGTTGGAGGAGGAACATAAAACAAAGTGGCACTTGCCAGCACCTCTGGTCCCAAAGACAGTTCTAGCAGTTCCCCATCCATTTAGCTAATGCTCTAGGGTAAGTAAATGGATTTCTTTCACATTTAATCTAGATGTCCTTTAAACGACTGTTTTTTCACTGTGCACAAGCGCAGATGAGTCTGCAAGTGGGCCACTCAGTGATGCTCCTCCCTATTGCAGGTTGCTGCAAAAGAGGTGAGGTTCCCATCATTACCATCTCTCTGTTTCCTACCCTTCTCTATGTGGTCCTTCTGTCATTTGTTGTGCAGAAGCTGTTCAATCAGCCCACAGTTCTTATTCAGGAATAATTGTTCTGTATGTAACTGTTTATTCAGTGTGTCCATAAGAAGAGGTGAGTTCAGGGCCTTCCAACACTGCCATCTTGGACCTACCTCCTCACTATTCTCAAAGTCTTTTGTTGATTTCCCTTTTCCTCGACTTAAGTCTGAAGTACCCAACCTGGAACTGATTTTTTACCCACTTTTCTAGCCCTTTATGCCCATCTATATTTCCCTTTTTTTAAATTAATTAATTAATTAATTAATTAATTAATTTATTTATTTATTTGTTCTTTAAAGCATTGTGCATTCTTACTAGGTGAGTTTCCCTTTCTATATGCTTCTGTAGTTCTGTTTTTGTAACAATCCTCATATTGATAATTCACTTTTTAATCTCTAATTTTCCTATAATAGGAAGAGGGTAGGGGCTATGGGTATTTCACTTGCTTCACATTGAATGCTCATAAACATTTATTTAACCTACCTCGAATATGGTTTTCATCAACAGTGAAATAAAATAGGATTTTAGAGTAAGGGAAACTATTGGCTCCCACCGTGGCTTCTAAAAGAGAAATAGGCCCAGCAAGCTTCAGTAACTTGCCAAAGTTACCCTCGTTTGTCTAATGGAAGGCTTGAAATTAGAATCCAGTTCTCCCAACAACCAATTCCAAGGACTCTCTGAGAGGAGAGGTAGAAATGTAGAATGCTTTCTTTGACATAAATATTTAATCTAATACGCATTTGGGGAATGAATGTGAGTCTGGTTTATGACGCTTCTGTTAGTGTAAAGCATCTGCTTTCTCCCCATGCTTTGGGAGTTTACCAGTGAATTCTGTGGTTCTCTTTTCTTGGAAACTCGAAATTGTTCAATTATATGACTTTGTGGTTTGAGGGTAGCCATTTCAGAGTGTTTTTGATGTACTATGGAGAAAGAAAAGGGAAAGAAAACTAATGTTTATGTTTCCAGTGTTTACAGCCACTCTATAAAATATCTGTTATTCTCTCCAATTTGAAGATGAGGCAATTTAGGTCCAGAGAAGTTAAGCAACTTGATTGAGAGCTCTTTTGGAAAATTAACTGTGATTACTGAAGTCTTTAGCAGTAACAATCTTGATTACCAGGGAGGGGTGCATCAGCTCTCTGAGCTGGAATAAGGGCTCATAGGAGACACCAGGGCGAGGCGGGAGACTTTCTATTGATGATGGTGAATTCAGCCTTGGGAATTACCTAAAGGCAGAAGTTTCCATTCTTCATCCCCATCTGTGATATTGTGATTTATAATAAGAAATATATATTTGGTCTCATCCTGGCTCCTAATACAGGCTTCCTGAAACCCTTGTAAATTCCTAAATGATAAGAGCACTAGGAGCATCTTTTGTTCTAATGAGGCAACTCTGGGTGGGCTCCTGGATGGGGGCTGGTCACCCTAAAGACCAACCATGATTAGAAGCTTAGAATGTTCGGCTTCACTTCCTACCCGCACCATTTCTCTATAGAAGGGAGAGGGCCTGGAAATGGAGTTAACAATTCATTATACCCACATGATGAAGCCTCTATAAAATACCAAAAGTATGGGGTTCATAGAGCTTCCAGTCTGGTGAACACATCTATATACTGGAGGGTGATTCACCCCAACTCCATGGGGACAGACCTCCTTTGTTTGGGATCCTCTCAGACCTCAGCTTATGTGTCTCGTCATCCAGTTGTTCATCTGTATCCTCTATAACATATTTTAATAAGCTGGTAAACATAAGTGTTTCCCTGAGTTCTCTGAGCTGTTCTAGTAAATAATCAAATCCAGTGGGGAGAGGGTCATGGGGATCTCTGATGTGTAGCACAGTTGGAAAGAAGTTGTGGGTAATCTGGGACCTATTAGTTGCATTTGGCATCTGCAGTGGCAGAGGTGCAGTTTTATGGGACTGAGCCCTTAATCTGTGGTGTCTGATGCTACCTCCAGGCAGATACCATATTTCCCCAAACATAAGACTGGGTCTTACATTAATTTTTGCTCCAAAAGATGCAGTAGGGTGTGTTTTCAGGGGATGTCTTATTTTTTCATGTATAATGATTTACATTTATTCAAATACAGTCATGTCATCTTCTGGAACATCGTCATAACGTTCTAAATGCGTCCGTCTGGCTGACAATCTTAACTCGGCTGATTTTCGCAGTAAGTCTTATTTTCAGGGAAACACGGTAGTGTCAGAATTGAGTTAAATTGTAGAACACCCAGCTGGTATCACAGAGAATTGTTCAGTGTGGAAAAACCCGCACACATTTGGTGACCAGAAGTGTCAGAAGTGTTTTGAGTGTAGTAGTCGTGTGAAGAGAAACACAGAAGGGAAGACTGGGTAGTATTCTAACTCGCCACCATAGACAGGAGCCCAAACCATAAAATGGACCAGAGTTATACAAATTTTGTTGGGATTCTAGAAGATCTGTATTATGCCAATTTTAGTTATCTGTAATGTGTTTGTTATTAGCCTTACATATTTGTGATATTCAATACATATTTTAAAATAAAAAGGACCTGAGGACTTATCTTCAGAGATGACTAGGAAGGGAGGAAGCTGGGGAGGAGGGAGAGCCTGGCCCTCAGGGGACAGTAAGTTTCAGGAAACCAGGCTGAGTCACTGGAGCCTGCAATGAAGGAAAAACAGAAGAACCCAGAGGTATGTGCTTAAAAAGAGACCCTGGAATGAGTGAGAAGTAGAGACGCTGTACTAAGTTCTCTGACAGGTGCAGGGCTGGAGAAGGTAGAACTGGGGCTCACACCTGAGTGGGAACAACAAACCTCTCAAAATCTGTTTCCCATAAAGGAAGGGCTGGTGGATGCCAGGTTTGTTCTGTGAATGTTGTACTGATTGTAAAGGGTCAGATTACTTGACAGAATCATTTTTCCTGTTCAAGGCCACATGGACAGTGACATCTGATCAAGTTGTAGCAAACTGTCACTAGTTTTTCATCCCTGAAATGGAGGATTGGTGGCTGCCTGACTGCACACTGGTACAAAGGTGAACCACAGTACACAAAAGCAATAGATCGTATTTCACAAGTTAATCTTGAATCCTTTGTGTATTTATTGCACAATGTGCTGTAGATTTTAGGGAAATGACTTTTGAGGCACTCTAGTATCAATTTTTTATGGCACCAACCTCCAGAAAAGAATTAGGATGCTGTCCCACAACACTCCGCCTCCCCTTTGTAGACAAAGTCTCTTACATGTACTGCAATGCCTGAGACACTTTCTCTTTTCCTTACACTTGCCTGACAAAACCCAACCCTGATGAAACCTAACCCTCTGTCACTCTATGCCTGTTACCCTGCAGCTGCACGTGGCTGGAAAAACCACTCCACCATGGCAACTGGTCGTGTTTTAAATTTATATTGCAAATTTCTAAGGTTCTCTTAAGCCCACAGTAGGCCAAGCAGTGCTATCATAATTTTCTAATCAGCTTACTCTGACCTTTTAGATGAGTGTCATGCATGTCCTCCTCTCTTTAGTCTTCTGTTACATTCTCTCTCTTCCTCACTCTCAGCTGAAAGCTTTGATTCCCACTTTATTATGAAAGTTGAAATAACAGAAGAGAAATTCCACACCCTGCCACCTTCACATATACCCAACCACCTGCATCTATACTCAAGTAATCAGCCTTCCCTTCTATCATTCTGGATGAACAGTCTAATATAAGGCCAACTTGTACGCTATGTCTCCTTCATTTTCATCTACTCGAGGACAACATTATCCCCTTTATTTCATACACCATTGATTTCCCTTCTCTATTGGATCAATCCCATTAGCATGGAAACATGCTGTGACCTCTCTCATGTTACACACACACACACACACACACACACACACACACAATTTGAAATTTACTTTTTCCTCTAGCTCTTATCCTATTTCTCTTCTTCCTTTTACAGCAAAACTCCTTGAGTTTTCAATACTTTGTAATTTCCACTTCTTCTCCTCTCATGCTCTCTTGAACCCACTCTAATCAGGCTGTTGCCTGACCATTGCACCGACACAATTCTCATTAAGGTCAGCAATCTCCATATGGTTACCTGAGTGGTCATAGTCTTCTTGTCTGATCTACCAACGCTATCTGTTGTTCATTTCAGCCTTCTTGAACCACTTACTTTACTTGGTTTGTAGGGTGTGACTACCTCTTGGTTCTCCTCTGAGCTCACTGGCCTCTTCTTCTTAGTGTCCACTGGGCTTCATCCTTGTATACCTGACCTCTGAATGTTGGAGTGCCCCAGAGCACAGTTCTCTGACCTTTTTGATTCTCAGTCTACATTCACCTCCTACATGAACTCAGCTTTCAATGTCACTATAGGCCACCAGCTTCCACTTTGGCATCTTCAGCCAGACTTCTACCCTGAATTCCAGGCTCCTAAATATACCTGCTGGACATTTCTGATAATCCACAGATCACAGTAGTTTTGTGGTTGGCCTCCAGAATCTATCCATAAGGGGAACCTAGCTCTCCCATTTAGTGAACATATGCAGAGAAAAGTGTTGACATATAAATAAAGTCTGACTTCTATTCTCAGAAAATCCTCCTTGCAAGGTTGGCACTTGGTGGACATCTGGGAAGTTGAATTTCAAACGGGTTCCCTCCATTTCCCACACTGGTAAGAGTGGCTTACTGTGCTTAGATTGTGCAAACAATACAATTTATGCTGAACATCTGCTTTTCTTCTGGGAGTTGGAATTTTGATACATGCTGAGCAGAGACTGCCTATGTGATCAGCCTCCAATAAAAATCCTGGGCACTGAGTCTCTAATGAGCTTCCCTGGCAGTCACTGTTCACCTGTGTTGTCATAACTCATTGCTGAGGAAATTGAGTACGTCCTGGGTGACTTCACTGGGAGAGGACTCTTGCAAGCTTGTGCCTGGTTTTCCCTTGAATTCACCTTTTCCCTTTGCTCATTTGCTTTGTACCTTTTCTCTGTAATAAATCATAACTATGAGTAAGACTACATGCTGAGAGCTGTGAATCATCCCAGCAAATCATCAAACCTGGGGTCAGTCTCGGGGACACCCGACACACATGTATTTCTGGATAAGTCACTCCATCCATCTGTGCTTTAGTTTCCTCATCTGTAAATTGGAATAATAATGGCAACCAACATGTAGGGATGTTGTGAAGATTGAGTTAATACATGTAAAGAACTTAGAACAGTGCCTAGCTCATGGTAAACAACAAATAAACATTGTTATCTCAAACATAAATGTCCAACAATGTACAATTAGATAATATAAAAGATGGGGTAAGTACCTGAATATCTCTGACTTTTTAATCTTACTGTGAAAGCTATACTTTTCATTTCTCAAACATTTAAGTTGCTTGAGACTCTACATTAAAATACATTCACCTATTTGGAATAATTCAAATCTGTAAGCCGTATATATTGGTTTACCTATAGAAAAAAAAGATTTGAAGCTTATTAGTCAGTTTGTTCTACTGAATAGTCACATAAACATATATGAAAATTCAATCTATTAGGATATAATTAAAAGACATTTTACTGACTATGATTTATTGAACGTTTTTCTTTTATAGGGTGTTGTACTGCTGACCACACTCAGAGATAGTTGTTTAAAAGATAATGCATTTACTACAGAGTGGTCAATTTCTCTTACTAAGCATTTGTGAAGTCTACTGTGTGCAAAGCTCTGTGAAGGCACAATGTTGCTGAGAAAAGTCATTCAGTATTTTAGAGTGACTCTCACTGATCTTGCCAGTTAGCAATGGGAGCTACCCATCAGACACCATACAGCTTCCTCCAGACATCAGGAAATTCTAGACAGTATTTCTAGCTCATCAATCTCTCTCTCTCTCTCTCCTCTCTCTCTCTCTCTCTCTCTCTCTCTCTCTCTCTCTCTCTCACACACACACACACACACACACAGCGGGGAGGGAGGCTCATTCATCCGTATTAAGCTTGCAGTGGTGTACCCCTACATTATCTCTCTCAGGTCTGTCTTCAGGGTCTTCTTACTTTCTTGGCCAATGCCAGACATGTCACAAACTATACAGCCCATCCTCTCACTTCTCTGTGTTAAACATTTGAGAGTATTTACTCTGTGACTCCACTTTCCTTGACACCCTTCTGTGATTGGGGGAGAAGGCTAGTACTGGTCAACCAGATTCTAAAACTTACTCTCCAGAGAAATCCTGTGAATGTGGTCATTTGTTCCTGCCTCTCAAATAAGGAATCCCAGTATGAGTTTCCCTTTACCTTGAGTTCCCCTCTTTCTCCTGCTCATGTGTTAGGCAGGGGGCTGTATGCATAGAACTGGGGCTCTGAAATCATGGTGCTGGAGCCCTCAGTTCTGTTTATGATCAGTAGAGGGCACCTGGGACTTGAAGAAAGCAGTTCAGGTGTCAACCTGAGGACCGCCTTGTTGACAGAATGTCATAGTTATCTCATCTTGAGAAGTAAGATGCTGCTGAGACTTGAGTTTAGAATATAGTGTTTTGAATCAAGACAACTTTGTACTTGTTCTGACGGGTATTGATTCCTGCCCTTCCCTAGTTGCATCTATTGACAACACTGCAGCCAATGATCTTTCATAAACGTAAGCTAAGATGTGTCACATTTGTGCTTAAAGCTTTACAATGGCTCTCATATTATTCTGAGTAAACACCAAATGCCTTGCGCAGCCTACAAGCCCCTGCAGGATCTGCCCACACTTACTCTGACATCAGCTCTGTCTTGCTCACTCTGCTGTAGCCCATGCTCTTCCTCAAACATGCCAATTATGTTCCTGCCTCGATTTTTGTTCTAGCTGTTTATTCCTTCCTCGATATGCACATGGTAGCCCCTCCACTTCTTATAAGTTCTGTGCTCAGCCCCTGACACTGCTGATTCACTTCATACTGCTTTATTTTTCTCTACAGCACATAGCACCATCTGACATACTATTTATTTATTTATTTATTTGATTATTTGTTTATCGTCACTCTTCCTTGCTAGAATGTCAGCCCCAGGAGGGTGGGATGTTTCATACTTTGTTCATTGCTTAATCCCCAATACCTAGAACAGTGCAGGCATGATAGGTACTCAGGGAGTGTTTATTATATGAATGAATGAGTGAATGAATTAATGAATGGATGAATGTTCAAACACTCACAAATACATAGTGTAACTCTTATTTCAAAGTGTCCTCTTAGTCACAAATTGACTCCCAAGCATTTAGTACCCAAAAGAGGGTAAGAAACAGGTCAAAGAAAAAGCTGGAGGAAAATATACACTTTTTGAGAATGATTTCATGTACAGACCTCAAATATCTTCCAAAACAGTTCGTAACTGCTCTTGAAATTACCACAACAGGTAAGCTGCAAATCTAGAGACATCCAACTTTATGTAGTTACCAGGTCTGATTCCAGAAATTCCGAATGCTAATTTTTTTCAGTTCAGGTTGTCTCCACTTGGAAAACCGAGGTTATATTTTAGTTAAGGTCAAGGATTCATATGAGTAGCACAGATTTCAAATATCCTCTCCCATCATTTCTATATTTATTAGATGAAGGTCCTCAATTTTTGTTTTAGAAATGTGATAGTTATAAATGTAACATGAACATGACTTTGAGGCTAGGTTTTAGGTGGGAGGCAGCTGAGGGATGGAAAGAACTGAAGGAACTATGTATCACAAATAGAAAAAAAAGTAGATGCCTAGTTCAACAACTCTCTCTGGTTCAGTGAGCATTTATTAATCATGGTTAGTGTATCAGGCAGGACACTAGGCACAGGAGAATCAGGAATAAATTAGAAATATTAGAATAAACATCAATAAATCATGTTGATGTGAAGGGAGGGTCAGTGCTGTGAGAGAGTCATACTGCACTGGATGAGAGGGAGGAAACCACCTCCCCTCACTGTTCCTGGTGTTCTGGGCTGAAATGTCATGTCCAAAATTCTAGAGTCCTCTTTGCCAAGTCTTTTACTAATAAGAGCACAGGCTTTAGAATCAAAGCAACTTTGTTTTAAATGTAAGTTTAATCAGTTATTAGCTGGGCAACCTCTGGAGGTTATTGAACTACCCTGAGCACAGGTTTCTCATCTTTAAAATGCAAATAATTGACGCTCAACCTTACCAGTAGAGAAGAGTACAGCTTAAGAGTTAAGACTCTGGAACTTGAGTATCTGTGTTTAAATCTCAGTTCCATGACTTAGTAGCCATGCACTTCTGTTATTAATATATTTATAGATGCAAATCAGTTTATGTATCTGTAAAATAGGGGTAGTTATAGTATCTACCTTATGATGATTTTTTAAATTAACTTAAATTTGATTATATTTTTAGAGCAGTTTTAACTTCATAGCAAAGTTGAACCGACAGTACCAAGACTATGTACCCCCCCACCCCACACACACGCACAGTCTCCCCGACTATCAACATCCCCCCCAGAGGGTACATTTGTTGCAACTGGTGAACCTGCACTGACACATCCTAGTCCCCCAGAGTCCATAGTTTACACTGTGGCTTACTGTCAGTGTTGTACATGCTATGGGTTTTGACTAATGTACAGTGATATATATCCATCACGATATTATCATACAGACTAATTCACTGCCCTGAAAATCCTCTGTGCTTCACTTATTCATCCCTCCCTCCCCCAAACCCTTGGCAACCACTGGTCATTCTCCTGTCTCCATAGCTTTGTCTTTTCCAGAATGTCATATAGTTGGAATCACATAGGATGTAGCCTTTTCAGATTGGTTTCTTTCACTTAGTAGTACACATTTAAGTTTCCTCCCTGTCTTTTCATGACTCAATAGCTCATTTCTTTTTAACACTGAATAACAGTGCATCGTCTGGATGGACCACAGTTTGTTTATCCATTCTCCTACTGAGGGACATCTTGGTTACATCCACTTATTGGAAATTATGGATAAAGCTGCTATAATCATCTATGTGCAAGCTTTTGTGTGGACGTAAACTTTCGGCTCATTTGAGTAAACACCAAGGAGTATGATTGCTAGGTCATATGGTTGGCCTTCTTCTCCAACAAACAAACAAACAAAAGGCTGGCCTCCCTCTTCCCAGGAATGAGAATTTATCATCAAATTTGGATACATCTTCAACGAACATCTACAAAGTTACAGTAGAGAAGAGTGGGAAATATCTTTCTCTTTTAAAACATTTCTTCAGTTTAGCCTTGCAGCAGTAGTAGTTATAGTTAATATAATAATAACTCATAAATATGCTTCTTTACATTCTTCCTGATCTCGTTTGCTAAATTTCGGATCATAACTCCCGACTGAGCCTTCAGTACATTTTCCAGACTTGTGTTTTAATGTTTACAGATTGTCAAGGCAGTGAACATGCTGAAATGACTTCTAGTCATCAGGACTGCATTACACTGAATACACTACCAATTATATTTGTTGTGTCCTGCTTGATTCTTTGAAAAATGGTACACCACATGTGTTTGACATGATTCAAGGTGTGACAATTAAGTTGGCGAACTTGTTGCAACAATGTTCTAAACTTTTTTGATATCAGAGGGATATAAATTTGTATCAACTGGACAAACAGTTAACTAAGTTTACTATTTGGAAGTGCTGAAAACACTGTGTGAAGAGTTAGACGACCTGAACTTTTCACCAACAATTTGTGGCTCTTGCATCATGACAATGCACCAGTTCACATGGCACTGTCTGTGAGGGAGTTTTTAGCCAGTAAACAAATAACTGTATTGAAACACCCTCCCTACTCACCTGATCTGGCCCCCAATGACTTCTTTCTTTACCCAAAGTAAAAGGAAATATGGAAAGGAAAGCATTTTGATGACACTCGGGACATCAAGAGTAATACGATGACAGCGCTGATGGCCATTCCAGAAAAAGAGTTCCAGAATTGCTTTGAAGGCTGGACTAGGCACTAGAATCAGTGCATAACTTCCCAGGGGAGTACTTCGAAGGTGACTGAGTGATATGCAGCAATGAGGTATGTAGTGCTTTTTCTAGGATGAGTTGGTGAACGTGTCTGACCTCATACATTTTTATTAACCAGAGTATTTAATAAATTAAAATACTGATTTCCTATAATATTGGAGAACCAAGTTTAATGCTTACAAAGCATAATAAAGTGGAAGCTGAAGACATTATTGTGCCACAAGTGTTGGTGAATTCAACTTTCTCTCAAGAAAGGAGGCTCAGGAACTTTCTTGATTTAAAGCAGACTGCATCTGTAGTGGCCCAGGATCCAGAAATTTCAAACCAGCTGATGCATGTCAGGAGGCCAGAATTTATTCCAGAAAATAAAATGATTTTGTTTAAATTAATATGAGCATTATGTATCATGTCATTAAAGGAGGTTTCCTCTGAAGGCAAGAATAGCTCTCAACTAGACATAAAGATTCATAGTCATTTACAAAGGACTGTACACATTTTCTTAGAGGAAAATTACGACACAATTCTGTTTCCTCTCCATCTGTCTGTGAACATTAATCAAACTCAGTAAGTAACTGCATTCAAAGAAAAGTGTGCCAAGTCCTTGTGAATGGAAGGGCTCCTAAGAAGGTAGTATAAATTGCATATTTAATGCATATATTTATCTCGTGGAACACTGAAACGTGGCAATTCATTCATTCACTCATTTAACAAATAAGTTTTTCTGTATTTTATTTTATTGTTATTGTTATATAATTGACGTATAACATTATATTTTAGAATGTATTATAAAAATTTCAGAGTATTACAAATTATGCAAATATATAAATTATGCAGTATGTGAAACTATTTAAGCCTAGCTGCCCAAGTGCATTTAGCAGAATCCATGACATTTTTTTTTTTTTTATAGTTTTATGGATGCCTGGTCATGACATTTCTTAATGTTCTCTTTTATGAACTCTACTCTCTTTGGAAAAATCTGTACTTTAGAACATATTTTAGTTTAACAAGTCAGATCATAATCCACCCCACGCCCTTTTTTTTAAGTGATTTGCGGAACAGACAAAACAGTGGTTCCAATTATAGTTGAAACTTTTTGTCGTTTTCCGTCTGGTGTCAGACTGCCTCCAGGTGGCGCCAGAGTACAGCAGATTTCTACCATGATGTAAAGCAAGCTGACTCAAAATGGGTTTTCCTGACATAAAATGGGCTGTGTATAGGTCAGTTACCTACACAGAGATGTAAATTGTGGTTTACTCATCTCTGCATTATTTTCATCACCTTTAAAAATTGCATCTTATATATTCAATAATCTGTCTTTATTGACAAATTTTAAGAGGAAGGAATTGTGAATGGTGATGTTTTCCTGACAATAACTTCCTGTAAGAATCAGCTGTTCACATGCATATGTCTTACTCCAAGTTAAAATATAAGCTTCCTGTGGGCAGGTTTGATTCCTCTTTGTATATTTTCCCAGCTCCTAGCTAAATATAGTAAGTGCCCAAGAATTCCTTGATTAATTTTTAAATGATGCCGGGGAAAGAAGCAGCACAGTTTAAAACTGAAACGCCAGGGGCTTTTGTGATTATTGAAACTAAAGCAGAGTGAAATACAGGGGAGACGTTACTTAATAAATTTGAAATGTGTAAGTGGAATTGTGTTATTTAAAATGCCCATGACATGGTGGTGGTCATTGTATTTCATTTTAAAATACTATTTTATAGCAATAATGTCTTTCCAGCACTTCTAGCAGTCCACTTTCCAACTGACAGCAAAAATCCAGAGACTATGTACATCCCACATGTTATACCTCAACAATGTCTAGTATAGAGCAGATCCTCGATATGTAATAGATGAATGAATGATGAAGAAAGTCTTCAATGTTCGTTTGAATTTGGAAGTTGTAAGTCTTTAAACAAATTGCCAGGCATCTTTCCTTATGAATTGTTACATATGCTCACCTATTTATTTGTATTTCCAACTTTTTCTCTTATGTTACCTAATGTGGCTCTCGTTATAGATCACATTTACCCAAAGGTTACACACTCTCTACTCTCAGGTGGTTCATAGCTTCTCAAAGGGTCATATAATTAATGAGACATTGGAAGAATACAGACTAATTTTTTTGAAAGAATAATTTTTACTGTATATTAGAGTATATTATAAAAAATTTCAGTTTAACAAATTATGCAAACATGTAAATTATACTGCGTGTGAAACTATTTAAACATATTATATCTAACCAAGTACATTTCGAAGAATTCATGACCTATTTCTTTATGTTGAACATTCTGTCTTAACTCCCTAAAGACTGATTTGCTACTGGCCACCTTAGCTGGGGAGGGTGTGGGGTTAATCATTTAATAAACAATGAATCAAACTCTGGGTTGTCATTAGCTGAATTTTTCTTTCTATAGTAAATTCGCATTTAAGCTGTGTTCAGCAAATATGAATCCAGTTGACTTCAAATATTAAATATTTATTCTCTGGGACAGCACCTTAAGAAGCACTGGAGACCAACTGTGCCTCATGGTCGGTCACACAGGTTCAAAACTGAATGAGTAAGTTAGCCCTGAAATTTGGGGTGGGTGGGAACACAATAATAGAGTGCTTTATACATGAAATTCTATTGGGGGGGAGGGGCATTGGGAAAGCATTGATTGCTCCTGGAGAGAAATGCATCATAAATGAGAGAAATGAAGAGGCTCTTGAGCCATTTCACCTCTAAATATCACAATATTCTTATTTTAGTTAGTTATAGGAATTTCTGAATAATGCAGTCAAATTCAGATAGAGTCATATAAAAGGATCTGCAGAATATATTCTCTAACAACCCTTCTTCCTGTTTCATTTGATATCTTAATACTAATTATATTAGCATAATTACTCTCCATTCTTCAGTGAACTCCCCTTGATAAAGGAAGGAGTGATTTACAGGGGTGCTTCTCAATTTTATTGTGACTTGAATCAGCAGGGAATCTTATTAAAATGCAGGCTTGGGTTTTGTTGGTCTGGGGTGGGGCCTGAGCTTCTGTATTTCTAATGAGCTCCCAGTTGGTGCTGATGCTGCTCATCTCTGGACCACACTTAGAGAAGCAAGGATTTAGGGCAAGACATCTGTGGTCTTTTGCCCAACGTGCCCCTCCCTATCACCCCAGCACCCCATACCCCAACCCCCATCATCCCAACTGGGGAAAACCTCATCTAACCTGATGTAACGCTGAAAAATATCCCTTTGGGGCTTTCTAAAATCGTGGATTTGCTTGTTGAGCAATAAACTCTGAAGGCTGAACAGGTGTTTACAGTACACTATTGTAATCAAATAAAACCTACAGCAAAATGATCTATCATTTCACAATGTATCATCAATAATGCACTGCATCTGCATGGTAATTAGGCATAACTACTAAGCAGGCCACATAATTGCCATAATTAATAGTGCTTTTATACAAATCACATCTTTAGATTTTCTCTTCTCATTTGGTCATCACCATACATACATAATCATGTTCTTACTTGATGATGTGAATGAATTTAAACCAGAGTATAAATGATTATGTGACATCATTTTGTTTTTGACATGGGGAATAGTTTAGGACAATAGAAAGGTGTTTGAAAGTTATGTCATTAAAGAGAAGAGAGCAGAGTCTGAGAAAGTTAAAATCAAACCTTCCCAGATTCACAGTTTTGTCTAGGCTGACTTCCTTTTCATGAGTGCAATTGAATGACAAACCTCCGTGGTAAAACAGCTAACTTGAACATCTTCAGAAAGACAATAGAAGCAGATTTTGACGCTGCTGCTGACAGAGTGGGGAGGAGGACAGGGGTTACTGAAAAGGGTATTGATGGTGAAACATTCACTTGCAGGAAATGTTGCCCAAACATAACTTCATGTCTTACATGGATGGTTAAGGTTGAGAGGTGAGGAAAGAGAAAAGTCACCTCAGAAACAAAACTTCTAGGTTCTGCCTAGACCCACAGTGGATGGAGGGATGAGAGGATTCAGGCACACCACTGCCAAGGAAGGACACTCTCAAGTAAAACCCAAGAAAAGCAAGAAAATAGTAATCTTCATTTTATAATATTTCTATTATTATCTTCTCCAAGATTCTATTTCAGCAACATACTCTGATCAGCAGATTCTAACAAGAAGGTTTATCCAGTTAAAAAGTAGCAGAATATTGTTGTTAGGTGCCATTGAGTCAGCTCCAACTCCTAGGAACCCTGCAAATGAGTGATGTCCACGGGTCCTGTCCTCATAGCCCCCCTCAGCTCCATAGACTCCTGCCGGTGGCTTCTTTTATGGAGTCAGTCCATCTCATGTGTGGTCTTCCTTTTTTCCTGCTGCCTTCTCTTTTCCCAGCATTATTACCTTTGCCAAAGCCCCCTGCCTTCTCACGTGGGGCCTGAAGTAGGACAGCCTCCGTTCTGTCATTTTTGCCTCCAGCGAGGTTTCAGGCTTAATTTGCTCTAGGACCCCTTGTTCATCTTCCTGAGGGTCCAAGGTATCTGTAGAGCTCTCCTCCAACACCATATTTCAAATGAATCTTTTTTTTTTCCAATCAGTAATCTTCATTGTCCAACTTTTGCATCCATCCATGGCAATTGGGAACATTCCACCCCAAATACACCACTTTGGCATGTTATTTTGAACTAAAGGCAGTTAAGAAGAAGTAGATACACAAGAAGCTGTCTGCCCTCCCCCATATGCCTAAATGCAGGACATAAATTTGTAAAGGTGTCCCCCTCCCCTCTCTACCAGGAAGGACAAAACTTAATCACAAGAGACAAGTCTAGCTCTTTATCAGCCCAGAGACAACACCACAGGAACCTACATAACAAACTATTAACTAGCTCTTATCTGCCCTTAGTTCCCCTGCATATTCACCTGCAATTTGATACTTTAGAAACTCAGTCCTTTTCCTTTGTCTCTCACTTCTCTACAAATTCTTTGTTGTTTTATTAAGATGCTCTATGAGTCCCAGTTGTAAGAAATCCTTTGAGTTATTCATCGGGAGTGCTCTCATGTTGCGCATGTTAATAAACTTGTTAATCTGTCATTTGTTAGTCTGATTTATAGGGCAGGCCCTAATGAGAAAACCTAACATGCGTAGAGGAAAGGATTTCTTTTTTTTCCTACACAACTGACTACGGAGAAAGTTAATGCAGGAAATTTAACCAATAGAAGATGTTCCCTTAGAGAAATTCATTGGAGAGTGTAACAGGACAAAATGATTGCTAAAATACACCCAGAGATAATAACGCAAGTGGCATTTCATTTTTTTAAGGAGAACAGAAGGCTGGGAAAAGAAAACAGGAACAGCTCAGAAACAATTTTTTAAAAATCTACAATCATAGATTAATGGTATTTGACGGCATGGAGAGAATAGAAAGGACATGTTTTCCTAAGGGCCCATTTTGCAACAGACTGAGTTATTTGGTCAGTTCTTGGCCCTCTGCCTACGTTCTGATGTCAAGGGATGGGATAACATTTATAAGGCAGTAGAAGCCATTCATTAAAGTGTTAAGACCTCATATTAGAAACTTCCTTCACGTCCATAATTTAGCCAACATCTAGATCTATTACATTTGTTGCCACAGAAACATTCTTTAGAAGTCTCTACTTAAATTTTTTCCCTGCCCAGTGTATTTTAATTCTTAAGTTTATCATTTTTCATTCTCCCTAATCACAATATGCTTTCATATTAGTAAATCACTTTAAGAGGAATTTCCTCTTAAGTTATTCAGGGTGGTGTCTGATCAACAAGGCTTCAACAGAAATCAAATTAGAGCATCTGAAATCATCTCCCTTGGTAGTCCAGCTCCCCGAAGGAGCCCAGGGTCTGTACACTGAAATGGGACACTTCGGCTGCCCCGTGCCTGTCCCTGGAATAGATCCTGATAGGACTCCCACCTCGAATGCATGTGGTGGAGAACAGCCCTCCAGCTTCCTTCTGTTTCCCTGGGCAGTGACCAATGACACCATTAGCTTTGAGTGTTCTGTACGGCCCCACAACACTTTATAAAAAGAGCACTTCCTGGCTTTTCATGGGTTTTGTCTCTGGAATTTCCAGGTCCCCATGGTGCGTTGCAACTTTGCTAAATCAAAGTCTCTCCAGCCAGACTTGTACGTCATGTGGTGGAAGTTTCATTTCAGTTAATGCTGCAGTCTACCGCACCATGAGGAACATGACTAATGTGACCTATGAGAGAGGACATTTTGTAGTGTGTGTCTACGATGCAGGAGAATCACTCTGAGTTATACTTCTACTGTGATGATACGGTAATATGCTTAGAAACACAGCTTCTGGAGATGGTTTGAATGCATTTACTTACCGTGTGACATTAGCAAAGCTACAAAAGCTTTCTATGTCTAGTGTCCTATCTGTGTGTGTGTGTGTGTGAGAAAGAAAAAAAGTCAGTCTGATTGATGTGTGGCAGCTGTAGGGAGATGACCCTAGCACAGGGTGGGGCCCACTTTACTCAAATCAGATCTAGCCAAGGGAGTCAGACCTAACAAATTATACCACAGACAATTATGTCTCTAAACAAGAAATTACAATCTCAGAGGGGCTAATTAAAGTTCCTAATTGCACAACATTATTCAGAGGTGCCCACCTCCTTCAGTAAATAAGTATGCCTCTAGAGATCCAACCCTAAAGGTATACTGAAAGAGATTTGC
Organism: Rhinolophus hipposideros; assembly: GCF_964194185.1. Lineage (NCBI taxonomy): Eukaryota > Metazoa > Chordata > Mammalia > Chiroptera > Rhinolophidae > Rhinolophus > Rhinolophus hipposideros. Next base: position 24,499,991 of record NC_138049.1, on the reverse strand, counting down.
CCTGATTTAAAAGAATTGCAAGTAACATGCAAAGAAACTCCCTAACAACTACAAATGAAACCACGGTTCTCTCTCTTCTGTAGTTCCATAAAGGCGAGCCCAGTAGTACCATGCAAAAATGTTAACCCACAGGTAGGATTAGGCAAAAGGAGGAATCGAAGCTACTATTTGGTAAGAAACTACAGACCGCAGACAAGCTTAATTTTGATCCGTACAGCAGTTTTTAAACTTTGATGCCCATTAGAAACATCTGAGGGGTTGTTTAAACTACTCGTAGTGGTAGGCTTGTAAATCAGCTCTTAGGGAAGGGCTGATTTGTGGCTTGCCAATTGTTATGGTAGAAATGCTACACAGTGGCCAATTTTAAGCCACCCACATGATGTCACTGAATACAGAGTTAGAAAGAGATGCCCAGCAGGGACTTGCAGTTCCAGCACACCTGAAGTGACTGGGCCTCACTGGAGATTCTCTTTTAAATGGTGAGGGGTGAAGCCTGAGCAGGGTGCACTGAAAAACAACCCCAGGTGACTTTAATGGGTGGCCAGGTTTGAGAACCACGTAGCTTTCTGTTGGGCTGCTTCTGCTGGCACCTTTCCACCATCTGCTCACCAACTACTAGGTCAGTACCTTCCTTTAAAAATATTGTTGCCATTTTAGGATAACATGCTTAAGGGGAGCTTCTGCTTCTGTTCACCCACTCTAAATTGCTCATTGGGGGTGAGGTTCAGATAGTCTCTAAAAATCATTCATTTATTCAAAAACATGTAGTAAAAAATGTATTTGAAGCTCATGCCAGACCCTCAGCTAACAAGTTGAAAAACATCCTTTCTAATTCAAGAGACTTATAGTCTGGAGGGAGAGGGAGATCCAGCGTTAGCCAGCAGGATCTGAAGAGCGTGGGAGAGGAGCACAGAGAAGGGTACTGGGGCGGACACCGTTTATGAACTAACCCAGTCGTATCCCCAAGCATCCAGTCAAGTGACTGGAAAACTAACTGCTCTCTTCTCCAGCCTCCCTTGAATTTAGGAGTGGCAATGAGACAGTTCTTCTCAATGAGAGAGATATAATTCAGAATCTATTGGCATCTTCCAGAAAGGCTTTTTCTTTTTCTGTGTTAAAACAAACCCCAAGAGGTACAGCCTCTTTGCCTGCAGCCTGCCTTATTTCTATTTTATAACCATGAGTTAAAAGCCAAAAGAATCATAGGTACAGTAACTCTAAAATCTTTTAGTCATAAAACCAATACCAGAAGCGTTCTGTATTTGTATACAGGCTTATAAGTCAAGTTTTCTCTGACTAGCAGCTGAATGTAAGCCCAACTTAGCAAAGTGATACAGCGACGTACCCAAAGGGGAAGAGGAGGATGGGACGCTTTCTAGAATGAATAACAACTGAGCTAAATCTTAGAGGATGAGACAAATTAGTAATGGGGACAAAAGGGCTCTACCGTGTTTCCCCGAAAATAAGACCTAACCGGAAAATAAGCCCTAGCATGATTTTTCAGGATGACATCCCCTGAACACAAACCCTAATGCATCTTTTGGAGCAAAACTTAAGACTCGGTCTTATTGTCGGGGAAACAACACGGTCGGTAGGAGAGGAGTATGAGCTGCTACCTGCAGGCACAAAAGAACCCGGCACATTTTGGCAAACCACCAGTAGCAGAGGCTGATAGGAGCATGGGGAACATCTGAGGGCTTGGAGGAGAGGCAGCTGGAGAAGCAAACTGACACCAGGTTCTGAAACGTCCTTTGTGGTAACTAAAGGAATTAGAACTTTATCCTAAAGACAAATGTTGAATTTAGAAGAATTTTAGGCTGAAGAGGTACTGTGGGGACAAAGCCCCACAAAGCAGTTTCCAGGCTCTCGGCCTCACATAGAAAGGTGCTGGCTCGGGTAGTAAATGACCATCAACTGTGATTGGATGGCCATCAGCTGTAACCAGTGAGCCATTGGCCACTAATGTAACTGCCATGGCTACGCTAGCAGAAAATGGGGGCTAGCAAGAGCGGATTGCAGAGAGGCGGATGCCGCCGGTGAGAATATAGTGATATGACTCCCCTACTTATGGCTCCGTAGGTGTTCCTGTTTGGTTCACCATACCCTGTGTTCTTATGTGGGGAGCGGGAGAAGAGACCCTGCCGGACGCCCCACATGACAGGTACATAACCATATTTGTGTTTTAAAAAGATAATGTTGCCCTTTAATGTAAGGTGTTACTTGTAGGAATTTTTTTATTCATCTAAATGTCACTAATAGGACATGGGAAAATAAATTATATCACCCTATGACGGGATTTTTTTTGTAACCACAATTTTAGGAAATGTATTATTATATTAACTAAAGAAAATGTATAACATAAAACTATGTACCACAAAAATCTCAATTTTTTTCAGGCAAATAAAACACATGGAGAAAAAGACTAGAAAAAAATTATGAAATAGTAATACTGGTAATAGTTCTTGCTAGGTTGTAAAAATACCACTGTCGTGCGGGACGGCCTGCGGGGTCTCTGGTCCCGCTTCCCACATAAGAACACAGAACATGGTAAGGCCAAACAGGAACACCCACGGAGCCATAAATAGGGGAGTCATAGCACTATATTCTCACTGGCGGCTGGGTTCACACTATGTGCGACCTGCTGTTCGCTTTGCTGCCAACCTACCGACTCTCCTCGAGTCTCCGCGACTCCCCAACGTAGCAATTATATTAGTGGCCAATAGCTCAATGGTTACAGCTGACGGCCATCTACTACCTGAGCCAGCACCCCTCCACGTGAGGCCGAGAGCCTGGAAACGTCTCTCTGGGGCTCTGTCCCCACAACCACTGATTTCTATTTTCTTTATTCATAATTTTTATTTTCCAAATTTTCTAAATAAGCATTTTTGTGATCAGGGGGAAAACTTACCTAAAATGGGAGACTGGCAGTGAGAGGGGACTAGACCAAAAGCAGAAAAATCAGTTAGTTGGTATTTAGTGTCCATTTGGTTTCTGAGTTTTTGTGCTGGGCAACCCAAAGTTGGAAAACAGTATTCTGGGAAATTCTCTGGACCTGCTCCCCATCCAATAGCCTACTATGGTCCCCCATCAAGATTTCTTGCTTCTCTGGAATCCCATGCTGTCATTTATACTCTCGACCCTCCTAAGTGAATTTTGATTTTGCTGGTTCCTACAGCTCCAACTTTTCCCACTCCATTGAATAAGCCTCTATCTCACTCCTTGGGGGTAAGAATTCTTACATTTTTTATATCCCCAGAAACTGTGATCACATGCTAGTGATTTCATGTTAGTCACAGTTTCTGCCCTGACCATGGCTTCTGCCAAATGCAGCCCTTGACAACCATGGTTTGTATCATGGGACTCTTCATTACATGAATGGTAACGACTGGACTATGGTAGATTAGGTTGGGCACCTACTCAATGGCAGTTAATCAGTGGGCTGGCATTTTACAAGTGAGCCAGGCCCATCAGGTCCTTTCATCAGAGACTTGCAATGGGAAGGACCGAGAGAACCAGACTTGGCAGGTGCTAGAGTTGAAGGGATGCATCAATGACGCCAGGAGGGAAGGCTGTGGTCATGATCAGTCATAGCCAACCAGTCACAGCAGAACAGAAACTATGACTAGGCACGTTCAGTGATATAGGGAAAAGGTATGCAGAGGAGAGGGGAAAAGTGAGAGGTGAACAGAACAAACCCCCGGAAAAGAGCAGACATGCACAAATGGAGAATTCAAGTGAAAGTGCAGAAAGCCAGCTCTTAAGGTTCTTAGACATTGTTGCCTTCGCAGATGCTGGCTGATCTACTGTTTCTTATTGTTCATTTTATCTCATCACCCTATGTTCCTTGTATTTCCCTATAATAATAAACCCTACTGGCCCGCTTTTCTTTGTACCTGATTTGACTTATGTTATGAAAGTCTTGTCACTTGAAATCAGAAAGTCTGAACTAGAATTGTGATTGATCCATTTACTTATTTATTGTAATATTTATTCACTTATTAATTCTTTCATATGCTCTACATAATATATTGAAATTGTGCCGGTATTCTATACACTAGGGACAAAAAGTTGCATAATACAATACCTGCCCGTAATGATTCTTCAATATTACTGTAGCTCTCATGGTTATGATACATAGAAGATAATAGTGAGAGGTATGTAGAAGCATAGAATGGATACTATTGAACATGAGGCGTGGAAGACAGAGGATATAAAGAGAGGGCAGAAGGAGACATTTTAAATTGTTTCAGACTTCTGCCTGGGTCACTGAGAGAATGACAAAGCAATTCTCCACAAGAAATGTTGAGTTTAAGGACATCCAGGTCTACATCTAATATGAAGCTGTGGAAAGAGATCATAACTTAAGCACACATTTAGGGACAGTAAGTATTACTAGTAATATTTGCATCTCTGGGTTTTACAATGAGAAGAAGGCTAAGAACAAAATTCTGGGCAACACTAACATTGAAGGGGAGGCCGGAGAATGAGTTTGCAGGAAGGGAGTCAAGTAAGAGTATCCATTAGTAGAAAAACCAGGGAAGAAATACGTCATGTATGCTAAAGAGTAGATCAATCAAGCAGGAAGACATGATCAACAGTGCAAATGCTACAGAGATGGCGAGAAAGATATGCACTGGACAATGCTCATATATTTATAATATAGAATTTTCTAGTGACCTAGATAAGAGAGCTTAGTGAGAGAATCACTAAGATGGCAATGAGCTGAGGATCTAATAGTAAACGTGAATTTTTCATTCGGTAAGCTAGATTCTAACAGGTAGGAGAGAGACAGAGGAGCACCCCACGGCAGGTGTGTAAGGGGATATAGAGTCAGGAATTAATGGAGTCCATTTATGGAGCCCATCTACCCATCTCCACCCTTTTAGCATAGTTGGAATATTTAACTTTCAGATTCCGAATGTTCTGGGCTCCTCCCTACTTCTCCCAAGTCCATTGTGAGTCCCTGCACAAGCTCCTGAATGCAGTTTCTTCTACCCAGGTCCCTTGTTTTGTTAAGACTAGAAAAGAATCAACCACTCTTCCAACTTACAGCCTATCCCAGTCATTCCACACCTGACTATAGGGATGTGTGTGCCATTCTTTTATCAAAAACCATAGAAATGAAGTGGGAATGATATAGGAAGAACTAAAAGCTGTGCTCAAGGGTGGGGTTTGGAAAGAGTGGAGCCAGGTGTGGCTACGGTTGGGTGTGAACACTTCAAATCAGGTCCCTTTCTGGGCTTCCCCACATCTGTTGGCCCATATTCACAAATCTCCCAAGACAAACATTAATTCTCAAAGGATGAACTTATAAAGGGGAATAAAATATATTCTCAACTCTTTTATAATTTTTAAGATTCCTAAAAAGAACTCACATTAACTTTGGTGAGTGTTCTTTTTAGCTTCCATGTGGGGGAAGGGAAGGCAGTGCTTAATGCCTAGCTTGGCTCCCCTGACATGAGGGAAAAGAATGAATGATTAATGGAGCCGAGTAAGTAGAAGAGGTGGGGCTTGGGACACAGGAGTGAATAGCTTACCTTCTGGGAGAGAAGGATGAAAAGATTGGGTTGCAGGTGCAGACACAGTTGTAGATGTCAGAACAGGATGCGACAGAGTTCTTGTTGATGATTTTGTTTTCTCAGTAAATTATGAACAAAATCTTTTGCTAGCAACAAGAAGAAATGGGTAGTACCACTACTACTCATAGCAAAACCTATATTAGGTCCTTTATATGCACCATCTTATTGAGCCCCCCTCACAATCTTAATTTTACATATGAGGAATATGGCGCTTAAGATACTTATTTGTGCCACCCAGCTAGTTAAGTGCCAATAGGGAGAATGAAAGAAAATGGCAACAAGAGAAGCAGAATAGAATTTCTGAGTTTTTGAGAAGAATACAAACATCACAAATTTGCAGAGACACTGGTCTAAGGGTTGAGTGATTTTCTCCAACTGTGTGTTGGAGCTGGGAAGCAGGAGCAGCGAAGGAGGATGACTGCACTGACTTACAGCTGACTTTTACAACCTGAGTATCGTGCAAGGGCAAAAGGGCAAGAGAGTTGAGAATCTTGGCAAAAATATGATTAAGAGCATGGGATCCAGGCTGAAAAGAGGAGGAAAAAAGACCAAAGACAATAACAGTTTGAAAGAAAATGGAAGGGCTGCAGAAGTAGAGTTTGAAATGATGTTGCTAAACAAGTATTTTGGATTCAGAAAGTGAAAAAAATATATACATAAGGCTGATGAAATTAGGGTCAAAGAACAGAAAATTGTGGTTGCAGATATTGAGTATGAAGCAATTCTGAAAAATTATCAGGTCCAAAATGGAGTAGAGGCAAATGTCATTAGACTTTAGAAGCACAACGAATTGAAAAACTGAAATACAAAATGAGATGACTACTTATATATTTATTTGTTTATACCTTGATTTATTCTTTAAAAAATGAGGTGTAGACTTCAAATTTTTTCAGAATGATGGTAAGACAGGCTAGAAGGAAACACTATAAGCAAAAATATATATTGTCAGTAGCTGTGTCTGGCACTGACATATTTGGTATGTGAAAATGACAAAGAGAAGACAGTTTTGCAAGAAGCAGCAATGAAAAACAATAGAAATACTTGTCCATGTACCCTACTGCTAAGAGGGACAAAGGAGAAGACACAGCCCACACCAGAGAGGGCCACAAAGAAGCATAGATTCCTGGAAGGAAGGGACAAGTTTCCTCTAAGGCTAGGAGGTAGAATAACCATCATGTAAAGAACTTAACTCTTGGAAGAGGCTGGGGACGTGCCCGAAGTATTTGGGACAGTGTTGGGAAAGAGCACAGAAGTAGGAAGATAAGTGACACTGGATGGGGCCAGAACAGGAATTACAAAGTAGTAAGGGAAAGGTAGTGAAATATTTAGTTAGTTGATTTCTTTTGTCTCTTCTTGCTAGTAATTTATTGATTGATTGATTAATTTAATTATTTATTTTTATCAGTATGGTCTCATGAATTTTATACTTCAGGTTATAATCCGGTACTTCGTTATTTATTTTGTTGATCAAATTGTTTGGCTTTGGCTATTAGGAGCTCTTTCAGTTGAGTCCTGTGTTCCTTTGACAAATCCCTATTATTTTGTTTTTTAGAGCATTACCTTACACTCTGGCATTGCAGTGTTCTCCAGACTTATCTTCTATATTTCCTACACCAGCCCTTTCTCCCAGGAATTCCTGTCTCCCTTTCTTCCTCATATTAGAGAATAGAACTATTCCATTAGAAACTAAGATCTGGGTGCCAGGTGTTTGCTGTGACTGGGGAGTCACTGATTGTAGGCCCTCTCAGCAGACAAAGCTAGGAAATATATGCATATGCTAACCCACATACACACATATCTGTAATTTCTGTATCTGTCCATCTGTATCTTTATGAAGCTAGACATTAGTTCATTCCGATGTCTCCAAATCTAACCCAACTCAACATGGTTCGTTCTAGCCTTCCCCTTGCTCATCTGAAACCTCTCACTCCAGCAGGGAGAAACCAGACTCCCACCATCTGCTATCCATTTACTTATTTGTTCAATTCCAGTGTATACGTACAGAAGTTCCGAACTTTTCACTTGTACATCCATGAAACACAACTTTAGCAATTGGAGTACTGTGCTTATGTACAGTTCCTTTTATCTTTAGTCTAACAGTTTCCTGTTAAAACACCATTTTCCAAAGTTTTTCAGGTCAGCCCCTTTCTCTCCACACTCCCATTGGTCAATTTGAAAATTTCCCTATTTATGTTTGGTTATGATATTATCAAACAGCTTTCTGTCTTAGAAATGTTGATGTTTATAATTTCAATGAGCCTAACTGAGCTTCATATTTTAAATAGCAACATGCTCCTTTATTTTCCATTCTTCTCTTTAAAGATGTGCTATAAAGATATCAAACATTAAATTATACTTTTCTTAGCTCAAAATATAAATATAGACAAAATATTATATAGAAAGTCTATAATACAGGTGTATGTGATAGAAGTTGGTTGGAAAATACGGTACACAAGGACACTGGGCAGGCAGAAAGTGATTCTGTAAGGGACAGAGAACAAGGCTAAAGGACTAGGAAGAGATGGTCAGTGATGGCTGAGAGTGAAAATAAGGCACTGTCTTGGATGTTATATGCCTCAGTGTTCTATGCCTTAGGAATAAATTAGACAACAGGGAATGTGAATGGCCTGTGCCTTTCCAGAAAGCCCAATGTGGCAATAGAGGTTTGGCCAGTACCATCAAGAGAATGTAGTGGAAATGCAGTCCTTTGGTTTTGACCTCCTGAAGGGGAATTCCTGGCCACTTTAAAGATTCAGTGCATGGTTTGGATGCCTGGTAGGCTGGGAGCGTAAATGTATAAGTCGATGCACACTACTATTTTGCAGACTCCTTTGGGAGAATGGCAGGTATACGCAGTCTGCCAGCGTAATGTTTGATCTAGGTAGTAAATAGTATTTTGTTTTCTGTTAAACCCTTGAATATAAGTTTGTTAATAGAGGGCTTGTTCAGTATTATTGTTACTTCCCAGAATTGCTAGGAAAATGGGAAATGTTATGTAGCAATATTCCACTGAATACCAGTGGAGTTGTATGAAAAGCTGTATGTTAGATGTGCTCATGCACATTTGAAGTAATCTATTGATAGGCAGATTTTGCTGTCCCAGTTATTTCCCAGCATTCCGTGAGACCATGGCTTCCAGGATTATAATCACATTAGTGTCCAAGAAGTAATCATAGAAATCATCTTTAAATGGTATAAATTAAAGGGATCATTGTAGTTTGACCTTCCGGTTTCTGATCATGAGACCAGCTGGAAAGCAACTTGTATATGGACGTCTGGAGTACTAAATTGCTGTAACTTACCAGACGTTTGGGAAAAAGGAGAAATGTAAAGTCAGACCTTTTAGGGACATGTCTTTAGACTACCACATCAGAGGACCTGGAATTCTATTCAACTGAATATATGTTAATGAGTGACAGTAATGTATGAGCATTCTGTTAGACTTCAGGGCTTTTATACAAAGATGATTCAAACACACTCAGTGTCCATAAGGAGCTTACAGTCAGTCAGAGAAACAGGAAAAACACACACACACAGGTAATGGATGTATTCACATTATGGTAGAGGTGGCCTCAGAGATGGGTCTTAAAGGATGAGTGGGATTTCACAAGGTAAAGATGAGAAGGAAAGCACTTCAGACCAAGTGACCAATAGGGCACAGATGTCAAAGAGTCAGAGTGTTTGAGGGAAGACTTACCAGTCCAGTTGGTGAGAGCAGTGATTTACAGAATGTGGTTCCTGGGCCATCAGCTTTAGCATCACCCGAGAACGTGTTCGAAGTACAAATGCTCAGATCTCAACATAGAGTCCCAGCAATTTCACACCCAAGTATATATTTCAAGAGAATCAAAAACCTACGCACACACAAGAGCTTGCACATAGTTGTTTATAGTGGCACCATTCATAATGGGCAAAAAGTGGAAACAACCAAACTGTCCAATAACTGACAAATGGATAAATAAAATGTGGTATATTCATACAGCAAAATATTATTCAGCCATAAGGAGGAATGAAATACTGATACATGTTACAACATGGATGAACTTTGAAAATGTTGTGGTAAGTGAAAGCAGCCAGAGGACCACATATTGTATGATTACATTTGTATGCAATGTACAGGATAGAAAATTTTATAGAGACAGAAAGTAGCTTAGTGGTTTCCAGGGACTAGGGAGAAAGGGGAATGGGAAGTGGCTGCTAATGGGCTTCTTTCAGGGTGACGAAAATGTTGTAGGATTCGACAGTGGTAATGGTTACACCACTTTGTGAATAAACTAAAAACCACTGAATTGTGTACTTTAAAAGAGTCACTATTATGGTATGAAAATTATATCTCAATTAAATAAAACTTCAGGTCTCATTCCAGTCCTACTGAATCAGAAACCCTGGTGGGGGGATACAGCAACCTGTGTTTGAACTCATCCTCTGGCTGATTCTAACTTACTTACGTTCAAGAACCACCTGGCTCTTTGTCCCGGTTAGACATTAGCATCACCTGGGGAACTTAAAAGCTATCTATTTGCTGGGTCCCCCACCAAGAGATTCTGACTAATTGGGTCAGGGAATCAGTATTTTCTGAAAGCTACTCATGTGACTCTCCCGTGCATCACATTTGAGAATCACTGGTCTGACACCTAAGGTATGTCTGGATGGATTCATGAATGATAGTGCAGATGGCTAGAGAGATATTGGGGCTCCACTTAGAGGGCCTTGAAAAACAGCCTTGAGAGGAAAGAGAAGATTGTTAGATCTGCAAAAATTCTGGCAAAAGTGGAGGTGAAAAATTGATATGGGTACGCACAGGAGGCTAGGTGGTCAGTGAGGAAATTTGGATAGAAAAGAGGAATCATGGGTCAAAGCAGAATTGTGAATGAAAAAGAATTAAGTGAGAGAAACACAACGATAGACATACAGGATGTGAAAACTAATGAGACAGAGGGTGGGGTAGGAGAGAGAGGAGTTGAAGTTGTCTTTAGTTTTACATGTAGATAATTGGATAAAGGTAGTGCCATTGAAACAAATAAGGAAATCAAGCATTTCTGCTGGTGTTTTTGGTGTAAAGGAAGGAAAAGTACAGAATGAAGGTCAAAGTATGAAATTGAAGATAAAGAACAGATAATCCATAATGCACCTGCTTTTAAAAAAACAAGAGTTACAAATATTCCAGGAGCAAATCAGTTTTTGCCATATTTTTCTAAAATTAGCATTGCAAATGCATCTAATCAATTATTGGAGTTTTTATTAGTTTCCCATTGTTGCCATAACAAATTACCTCAAATTTAGCAGCTTTAAAACAACACAACTGTATTATCTTATAGTTCTAAAGGTCAGATGTCTGAGTTGGGTCTCAACTAAAATTAAGGTGTTGGCAGAGCTGTATTCCTATCTGGAAAGTCTAGAAGATAATCCATTTCCTTGCCTTTTTTAGCTGCTAGAGGCCACTTATATTCCTTGGCTGGTAGGACCTTCCTCCATTTTCAAAGCCAGCAATGGTGGGTTGAGATTTTTCATATTATAGACTCTGACTTCCTCTTCTGCCTCCCTCTTTCACTTTTAAAAGGGACCTTGTGATTATATTGAACCCACCTAGATAACTGAGGATAATGTCCATATTTTAAGGTAAAACGATTAGTATCCTTAATTCCAGCTACAATCTACATTCTCATTTGCCATGTAACATACTATATTCATAGGTTGTGGGGATTAGGACATGGGTGTCTTTGGGGGCCATTATTCTGTTTACCATACAGCTATTTTATATTTTTAGACTCATATTTTAGAAAGTCATAAATTCAACTTGACTTTCAAGTCTGTTCTAGTATTTTGTAATGTACATAAACTTTTGTTCCTTTTTACAGAGGTTTTATTCTGGTATTGGCACTGACTACCACAAGCCAGATAACACTAGCTTATAGTTCAACACAGTGGAATAATAATTAACTGAAGTGTTTGAGTATAAGCAAATTGCAAAGATTCCTCTCTGTTGTCATAGAAGTTAAGACATTTCTTAATCACTTGCACTATTTTACTTCTACTTTTGTCCCTACAGTCTTTTGCTAGGGCTGCAATAATAAAGTACCACAGACTAGGTGGCTTCAACAACAGAAAATTACTTTCTCATAGTTGTAGAGGCCGGAAGCTGAGATCGAGGGTGTCTGCAGAGTTAGTTTCTCTCATCAGGGTAGGCTGTGTTCAAGGGCTCTCTTCTTGGCTGATAGATGTCTATCCTATCTCTATGTCTTCACATCATCTTCCCTTTGTATGAGTTTTATGCAAATTTCCTATTATAAGGACATCAGTCATATTGGATTAGGACCCACCTTAATGACCTCAATTTAATCACCTCTTTAAAGACTGTATCTCTAAATACAGTCACATTCTGTGGTTCTTGGGGTTAGGACTTCAACGTATGAATTTTTGAGGGAGACACAATACAGCCCATAACATAATAGGATATTATGTTATCCCACAATAGGATAAACCTATTACAAAATACATCTATGTTGCCTCTGATGGTTGTGGCTGCCTCAGAACATCTTTTGGGAAGGATTCTGAGGGCATATCTGGGCTCGGTTTGAAAGAACACTAGGATTAACTAGCAATGACATGATGGCCATAGACATCAGCTGGTGGGGTAACGAGTAGCACGCCATGGATTGGCAAACCTTCTCTTTGACAATTACCACGTAAAGAATGAAAGATCCTCGCTAAGAACAGAGTAGATGACCATCCAGGAAGACCAATGCTGGATGCTGATATATGAAGTGATCAGTTACATTCTAACCTAGAATGTATTGTCCTGCCTCCACTAGAAGTTTTGAGCATTATTCGTACTATACGGTTCTAGATTCACCTGTGTCTAAGTGCTTATGTGATAATTAGAGAAGCTGCTGTGACACCAATTAACATGTTTGGGGGGCACTCACCTGGGCCCTGGTGAACCTCACGGACGTCTCTCCTTTCCAAACCCGTGTTATACTGGTCCGACCCTTGTGGTTCTTATTATGACTACAAGATGCCCTTCAGCCAGAACCATTAGGACACTTTGAAGGAACAATTTGAAGGACCAAAACGTTTATTATTTACAGGCCCTGGAGTGTACAAGGCATGCAAGAGGGCACATAGTGAGGTCGGGGGTAGAGAGAGCGCATGGGCCTGGGGTTCTGTTTTCATTGCTGTCAAGAGTGGGGGCCTATGATATCGTGGGTCACTCTTTATTGGAGAATATAAAACACATGAGAGGGAATTTAAAGCACAGGAAGAGAGAGAAAACAATGGCCCAAATGGTTGGTTATCAAAATCAACCACGATTTCTAAACCAAAGGAGCCCCCAGGGTTGGGAGGTGGCGTGGTTCTAGTCGTGTGTCTGGCCATGTGTTTAACTGAGATAGATTTCATTGAAACGTATGCTTTTTTAAATGGATTCCTAGCCAACCAAAGCTTGTCAGGCACTTGCATTACAAAAGAAAAGCCAACTTTCAGGCCTAACCCTACACTGCCTGAGAAGTCCAAGGCATTGACAAGCCATTAATGTAAACTATGCATTCATAAACGATGACTTTTAGAGAAAAAATGAATCACTAGAGAAGGTAGCCATTCATTATGTTGACTTTACTACATATAACATGAATTCATTTAACAATAATACATTTAGACATTGTCCACCATAAAGAACTTGTTAGAAAACTTTGAAGATCCGATATTGTTTTCATTGAAATTGACAAAACATCGTTATTCAAGGATTAATATGGGTTTTATAAGATTAACCTTGTGAAAAAATTGATTGGTCTATAGTCCCTAGAATGGTTCCACGTGCTTCTATAGTATCAAAACCTCTACCAATTAAACCACAACTTTGAGCCAGCCGTCTGCAAGGCAGACTACGTGGGACTATCATTTCTGAGAATGAGTCTATAGTCGAATGTAAGAAAATTTGGATTAGTGCCTTAGCCAAGTTACCCCAGTCATACTTGTCTCTTCTCATGTAACCAGTCGGGCTGAAGTGTGGTGCAGGCAGTAAAGCTGTTCCAAAAGAGAGGGCTGAAGGAGAATGGCTGAGACTTGGCATTCTGCAGTAACAGGAAACAAGTCCGTTGGGATTACTGATGTTTCAAGACTTGCATCAACAGACTCCCAGAGATTTTACAAGATAAAATTGAATGTATCCCGATGGACTCTACACCATGTTTATTTTGCCACAAAAGTTAGTCTTTGCTGACAAGTATGGAGTGGGACCAAGCTGGCTTCCTGCCACTCTGCTTAGATCATGCGGATGGTGTTGTGTGAGACGGGAGCACAAGAGAACCAGTGTGACATTGCCAGATCTGCTGAGATCAAAGCCTTCCTCTCAGGGTGACGTGACAACAGTAAAACCAGGACTTACTAGAGTTACCAAGAAATGGCCCAGGCAGTCACTCCTCTCTGTTCTCAAACAAAGGGAGAGAAATTACCTAGTACTTCTCATTATAATTTTCAGCACTCAAGTAATATATGAATATGAATCACTGTAAAAATATGAATACATGGATCATTTTACAGCTATCAATACACAGTTTGTAAAAATATGTTCATATGCACAGAGATGTAGTTATCAACATATATATCTCAAACATTTTACCTATTATTCAGCAACTTGTTTACTTTTCACTTAGCATTTTGCCATATTAATTCATAGATATACCTCTTCTTTTAAATTGCCACATAATATGATAATATAACATTATATTGATTCATTTTTGTCTGTTGCTTGCCATATGGATGGTTCGCAGTACTCTGATATTGAAAGTATCTAAGCTTTTCTACGTCTTATTCTGACTTCAAGTGAGAGTTTTCTCTGGGGTAAATTCAAGAAAGAGCAAATACTGGAGAAAGTATATTTTTATTTTGGTATTGCCAGTCTGTTGAATACTTTTTTATTTATGGCCCATAATGGTATACATCCCTATTGTTTTAATTTTGATTTCTCTTATCTAGTGTTTGTATGCTTGCTAATGTAAAACAAACATCCTCGCATGGGCCTGTGTGTGCATGCACCTATGTGCACATGAGGTGGGAGGAAATGCATGGGACGTTTGGAGGCAGGTTTGGAAGTGGTACCTCACTTTTGTTCATCTACATTTCCTTGGCCAGAATTCACTTGCAAAGCCCCACTAACTATAAGAGGGTTGAGAAAGATAGTCTTTCATTGTGTCCAGCAACACATATTGATGAGCAACAAGTTTCTGTGCCACAAGATCAGTGTCAAGACACAAAAAACTCTCCTCGACCTTTCCCAGAATGCTTAGCTGTGCTACATCCACAGAAAAGAGATGCCCAGAGGTTCAGATTAGTTTATCACCACTACCCTATACTTTTAGATATCAGGAAAAAGAAAAAGAAATACAGGGATAATGAAGATAAAAGGCTGGTTATTAGTAGACTTGCAACAGTAATCCAGGTGCTTTGATTTTGAGTTCAGTGTTCTTTCCACCATACCACGTCTTCAAAAAAGATTATAGTATTGACATGTAGTATACAGGTTTGATTTAACAAGGTGTAACTCTGGAAGTCAAAATGAGAACCAAGTGGATAAAGCGAAAGAGAAATGGTTTCTGCTCAACCTATAACATATAATTGGTCCAAGGGGGAATGGGCTTCAGAGTAAAATAATGAATTTACCATCAATGGAGTATGACGTGAAAGCTCCATGGCTAGTTCTTGGGATGTTGCTGAAGTAAAGATTTATATCAGGTAAACTCAGCAGTTCTTTTTAACTATACTAGATGTCAGGGAGGTAAAGATATAAGAAGCAGTCCTCACACAGGAGAAAAACACACAATCTTAGTATAATATGCCGGGCCAGATTGCCTGTAGGTATAGTAACATCATTGCTGCTCCCTCCTAGGCTCCCCCTGTATCTGAAAGCCTGAAAACTACACTTGCAGTCTCTTGTCAGCAAGGTTCCAGTTTATGTTCCGCCATGAGAGGCACTACCTGAGATCTGGGAGATAAAATAGAAAGCGAGGCCATTATTGCTCCAGGAGCAGTAGTCAGGCATGTCTTTGACAGAAGGCAGATAGGACGTTTGCAGCTTCTCCAAGAGTCCTCCTGCAAATCACCCACTTCGATGCTACATGCACCGGAAATAATCAGTGGTGATTGCCCACAATTCCTGGAATTCCTGATTTCCTAAGAGCTAGCAGTGATTGGGGTTTTGCAACCCTTTACACTGCTTTCTTGGAATTGAATTTCCTGTATTTTATTTCTTTGTATTTGAAATACTTTGAGTGGTTCTTGTTTTCTTGACTGATACATGTTGTAGATTAAGAGAAGTATATATAGGTGCTATGGGATTCTAGCTTTGGGTTGTCTAACATGGCTTAAGGGAAGCATATACATGAACTGGATGGTGGAAAAATTGCGTGACTTGAAAGGTGTCAGGAGTTCAGCTGAGCTGAGAGAGAGAGCTGAGCTGCCAAGTGTGCACGTCACCAACTGAAACAGCAAGCCATAAAGAGTCAAGAGAGGCATGAAAGAGTTAAACTTTTAATCGCTTACTATGATTGTATGAGAAAAGGCTAAACCTGGAGAAAGTGCTGACTCCATCCTACACCCCCCACTCCATGGAATGGTATCTTGTTTGGGGATCAGCTGGATCAGCACAAAGGGGGTAGTCCTCTTTCTGTTCAGGGAACTTACAACAAAAGACTCCAGCAGCTTAATGGACCATGGGGTCAGAGGGAGGGGTAAGGGATGGGGACACAGCTAGGAGCAGAAAAGTTATGGGGACCGAGAGTGGGGAGAAAGTGTCTTCAATGTTTCCCCTCTCTTACCCCATAAAGAGGCCTCAACAGAGCCATCTGAAGTGGAACTCTCTCCAAGGCCTCAGATAAAGGACACAGGAATGAAGTCACCTTGGTTAGGAATGCAAATATCTAAAGAGCTTTCCTAGCCAAAGGGGTCTGTGTCATTGATTGCACTCCTTTCAGAAAGAGCAGTATACTGGCTGTGCACTAAGTCTGGTGTGGGAAGGACAGCTTTTCCTAGTGAGACCTGCTGGTAGAGCCTTTGTAACTACCTAGGGTCAGGCCCCAAAAATCACACAGGTTTTTAATCAGGAATTGGACTCCTCAAAAGGGGCTCAGAAGGAGCAAGATTGGAATTACGGCAATAAAGGCATACAGATGGACTGATGTGAATGGACACAAACCACAAGAATCTTTGCATCATTTGTAAATGTCTAACAGAGAACATCTAAGGCAGAGCAGCACTTAACCACCAAGAGAAGATGTCCTATGGATGTCAGCTCCCCTCTCTCCTTCATCACCATATGAATTGTGGTTGCAAAATGGGCCCATGAATGGAGACTCTGCATTGACCCAACACTTGCACTCCTGCTCACAAAGCTTGATAGCTACTGCTACTGGTGAATGCCTAACCTCCAGCAGCAGTAATGGATGCTGAACTCTCAATATGTGACCGTTCCTCACGGAGACCACAAAGCCACTTGGTGGCATATTGATATCATTGACCCCAAATTCAGAAAGCAAGAATTTGTCCATGTTTGGAGAGACAATCTGCCATAAGCCTTGAGCATCCCTGCATATTCCTTCTGGGTATGCTGAGATTGCAAGCCCCCATAGCGCCTACCCAGGCCATTTCTCAGAGTAGTATTTTCAGCAATCAGCTTTGAGGGATGAGGTCACGTCTTCCTCCAGGACAAAGAGAAGGCTTACTTATTGGTTGCTCTAAAACAACAGGTTTCCCAAGCTGAGTTTTCCTCAACAGTGGTGCAAATCTATGTGGGCCTTGTATCGCACTTCTGTGAGACGTGGAGACACGGAACCGACATACATTATGTTGTTTGCTGTGTTGCGAGTGAAAAGTCTTTGTGATCTAAAATAGTACAAGTTAAATACAATAAATACAAGTTAAAGAATAGCTGAATGATTGACATGGTACCTGGTACAACATTATTTTAGATCAAGGAACCTTTTTAACAGTAAAGAAAGTACAAAAACATAACCACATGAATACAGTATCCACTGTTCTTATCATGTGTCCATCATTCTAAGGCATTAGGCTTAACAGAATGCTAATCTGTTAAAGATTCAGGTAAAGAGCCAGCTCAGGGTCAAAACCCCAATGGTTTGGGGATACTTCTGGAATATGGTAGAGACACCCAAAGATTGATATAGCTAGAATACATGGGTCCTGAAACCCAGTAGTACAAGTAGAATTGGGCCTTCCCACCATCTCTCTTACAGAATCTGTTTCCCTTCCTCGTAGCATTTGGCTCTGCTAGGTTGAAAGTGTTAGTTCTTTGGGAGAAACTGTCAGCCAGAGGACACAATAAAGGTTCCATTGAACTTGGAGCTGTAACTACCTCAGATCACCTAGCTATGGACCAATAGCCATACAAAGGAATTATACTACCAGGGAAGTAATTGACTGTGACTAGCCTGAAGTTCTAGGATTTCTCCTACACATGGGTCAGGGGAGAGTATGTTTAGAATCCTGGAGATATACTTGGTAAATACTCTTGGTGATTCCATGCCCATTGAGAATAAGTAAGCAATTGCAGCTATCATAGCCCAGTGGAAGCAAGGCAACCTAAAGGCTCCTGTCCTTGATAAAAATCTGGGTCAACCATCAGGCAAATCTTCTAAGCCAGTTCAGTAATGGTTAAGTAAAAGGGAATTCTAGAATGGATGGTGAAGCAAGAAGATGATGAAAATCAGTTATGGCCATAGAACCAGTTACAATTTTAGAAACTGATTTGTTTCATTAATCCTCTTGCTTTTGGTCTTCTCAAGGATATAGCTGGCTATCACCTTGAAACAGATTCTATGACTGATTGAACTTATATTTTTTCTCTTGAAGACTAAGTGAGAAACATCTTGTTCACACTGAATCTGAATGGTGCAATGTATGGACTGTATCAAACACTTCTGAGGTACTACGTCAGATCCTCTGGCCTCACCTGTCTCTCAGGTCTTTGCCATGTTTTCCACATCTCTGCATGTGCCCTGAACAACTTCAAGCAGCCACTACACAACAGCATTTGTCTGGTGCCCTTGCGATGGCTTTCTATTGATATTGAGGTATCAAGCGCCGACAGAACTTCTCAGGGGGTTCATGCAATCACCACCTAGACATTCAGGAGAAATAAAGTCCCATGGGACCAATGTATAACCAAGGGGAAAAGGGGCTGAGTGGATAAACTCTTCTCCATCTGTCTCCCCTCCCCCCTCTCACTCCGACAATCAATAATGACAATGTCACTCACTTGAGGGGAAATCCCAGGTCACCTCTTCACAACCACCCACACGACCCTATGCGGCCTCAGTGGCTTGTCTCTGTCTTTGAGCCCCAAATAATTATGGTAATTACATCAGAACACAATGGTACTTAATAGACTATAACACTCTCCACACACCAAAGCTCCCTAGGCAAGGCAGGATCAAGCAGAAGAGCTTAGTATTCAAGTCCTTTCCAGCTGCAGTGAGTGTCTAATAGACTCTGCCCTGAACAGGCAATGTAAATCTTCCCTGAGCCTCCTACCCTGCCAGCAACAAAGCAGTATTCTTTTTCTTCTCGCACTGGCTTTGCCTGATCTTGTTTCAGGTATTCTCTTGGTAGCCTTGGTGCCGATGGTTAGACAGGGATCCTCAGCAAGTGCCCCAGGCTCCCTGAGCCATCAGACAGGTAAAGCCTGTAGGACAACCAGCAGTGCTTCCCAGCCCTGGAGCAAGTGAACCAATCCCATCCAGGGTCCCGCCTATCAAACGATGCTGCAGGTCCCACTCCCCAGGGGCCACTCCTTGTTTCATCTGGAATGAATGCCAGACACTTCTACTCCTCATGATTTATTTCATGTGGACCATGTAAGTGCAGTTCTAGACTCCACATTTCTCATCAACTTAACTCCCTACATGAATCCTAGAAGAACCCCACCCCACCCCATGCCTCTGTTTCCCAGAATGGAAAAAAGTGAAAAATACAGTTAAGTGAAAATTATGCTTTGGATGGAGAAGAGCGATGTGATCATAACTTAATTCTCATTTTTAACAAAGCACTAAAGGCATCAGAAGGACTTGTAAAGGTTGTCAGTGACCGGCTCACAGCCTCGGGGCCAATACAATCATGAACTTTAAAACTTGCTTTCCAAAGATCTGTTTGGCAGCTGCCTCTATGATAGTGATTCCCAGGCTGGGAAATTTTCAACAACAAAGCAAAACATTAGAGAATGGCAGGGTTTATTGGAGTATAGGCAAGTATATAGGCATTACAAACAAATAAACAAAGACCCTACCATTTATTCTCACTATTGTTTCTTAAGTGAAAGGATATTTTAACATCTAAAGATGGGAAGAACATAATTGGAATAAAGGAGAACCTTTAATCAAATTAACTCCAAGAAAAAATAAAATCCTTGCCTTAAAAAAAAGTGTAATCTTAAGGTACTGTGTTTTTAATAACAAACTATGAAGTTAACTAACAAAACTCAATATTAAGGAAGACTGTTAGAACTGGACATGCCCCTAAAACTCATCACGACCAACTCACCATGGTTCAAGAAGCCCTGCCGCACACTGCCCCAAGGCTGCTCTCTGCTGCTGCCCACCTCTCCCAAAATCTCTGATTCTGGCCATTGCCCCTTTCTAGAATCTCACAAGAAAAGTACAATCGTTTTAGTTTCAACTCAGGATTAGAGTAAAAACAGACCTCATTCCTATCCACTTCAATTAAACCTTATCTCAAAAAAATCTCTTCCCTTCACCTTGAGTTACAGAATGAAATCTCCCATGTCTCTCTGGTTGATAATACATATGGGACAAGAAGAAAAAGTGGAGCAGGCAGAAGGGCTCAAGCTGAGCCACCAAGATTTCCAGTTGTATGTGGGATTTTATGTATTCTCTTTCCACAGAGGATCTCCAGTAGCTACGTTCATGGGCAAATTAATTTCAAAGTACTAGAGAAAAGGAAAAAAGCAATGAAGAACTAATTTAGGGTTTTGGCTGGGCATTTGGAAGGTGAAGGCCAACCTGGATGGGATTATGTGAGATGGTGTGTGAAGGAGAGCGGCTGTGCCAGGGAGGAGACTGGGAAAGGAGGGCAGAGCTCAGATGCAAAGGGTGTGGTCCCTGGAATTTGACATTTGTCAGCTGAGCACCTGACAAGTTTTGCCTTCATGCAGAATTATTTAGAAAACTTGCACTTTTTAAATGTCTGCAATCATTAGCCAGTAGTACTCTTCTTCTGGAGGATAATTCTGAGGCCATTTTGTTTTTATTCTTTCCATATCATGAGACAGTGTTTTTCTTAGCTGACTGTTTATTTTCTTCTGAATTTATTGGCTCCTTTTCATACCTGGGTATTCTACAACACATTCGCTACTGGTGCATAACCCAGAAGTCCGAAAAAATGGATTTTGAACATAGCCCTTTCTGTGAATTTCACATTGAAGTTGGAAAAATCTGTTCCCTGAGATGGACAGTGTCTCCTAGAACCCAGCTCTGTTATTTGGTCTTATATTTGTGAAATGTTAAGCCTCGCTTATGGTGCACTAATTTTGAATTCCTGAGTGGTGTAGACAGATACTGTGGAGCAAGATGAGGCAAGTTCATACACACCATTTACCAGTGGGAACAGAAAGTTCCCAGAAGGAAGACGCGATTGAGAAAGCATAGCTAAGAACAGTGCTATTTTGAGAAAAGAGGAAAAATGAGTGTCTGAGGAACTGTGTAAGATTTCCCATCCTCTAAACTCTCTAGACTTTGGGCTAATCACAGAGAACGTTGAAGCTAAACCCGCATATTCTATGAGAATGGAAAAAAACTGGGGGGCTTGATTTTCTGTCGAGTTTACCAAGGGCTAGAGAAAGGACTTTGCAAAGCTATGATAAAACTTGAGGCCATGTTCAGGTGACTTGAAGTAGGACAATTTCCAGGATAGAAACTTTTCACATATTTTGAGTTGCGGATTTGAGTAACTGGTGGCAACCCATAGCTTCAGTGTTTCTTCACATTTCTACAAACTGAGCTGTCCAACTCAGAGTGAACTAAAATGAGAAATAAGTGAATGAAAATTTCAAAAGACACATTAGAGCTGAGTGTCAGGCTAGGTCTTATTTTCGGGGAAACAGGGTAGTCCAGAAAAGAAAAGAGTTGAAACCACCGCCACCACCACCATCGCTCCCCCCTCCCCAAGTTTTAGAGGAACTAAAGGTGTCTTTGGTGCTGGGAGGTGACAGATGACTGGGTGAGAGGACAGCAATGATTGGCCTGGCTGTCTACCCAGCTTCCTGCACCCTCATCTTTTACCATCAGCCAGAGTCCCCTCCCTCACAGCACAAACTTCACCAACTGTCGTGCCTAGGAACCTCAGCAGAGAGAGGAGGGGATCTGCCTCAAACAAGCAGCTTCACTGCAATGGTAACCCGAATGTCAGGTTTCTCCAGACTCTGTGCCCCGAATGAGGCCCTGCTGCATCCCTGTTCCTCTCAGCCAGTAACCTTAGCTTCTGCCAGGCCCTTCTCTCTCTCCCAGGATGAGATCTTTCCTCTTGAACCGCCTTCTCCAGTTATATCTGGTTAGGTTCTGTCAGACCATCTGTCTGACCACATCTCCCTAGATTGTCTACACTCAGCTCCTACATCCCCACACGCTGCTCTCCCACCAGCACTCCAACCTGCCTGGCTAGAACTTCCTGATGCCATAACCTGCCTAGACAGCCACCTGGCATTAGTTTCCATCCTTCTCACATGCTGTGTTCCCCCTGCCTGAATTTCCCACTGCTTGCAGCTATGCCTGCCCAGAGCCTCTGCCCTGCCCTACTAGGACGGGTGTGCCTGGTCTCCAGATTCTCTCTTCTGATCTGTCTACAGCAACTCCCTCTTGTGAACTGACACCTCAGCTGTATTGCTACTTAGAACGAAAGCTTGACCCATGTCGAGCTCAGCAAAACAGCAGTTCTATTCTTCAACCCACACAAAGCTGTGTCACCACCTCTGTGAAGGTTTTCCTAAATTCCCCAGGACAAGCTAGCTGCTTATCCTTGGTGAACCCAGAGTACCCTGGATAGATATCTATAAGGACACCTGTCACTGTAATGACATTTCTTTTTAATATACATAACAGGATAGAGAATATGTACTTCTGTAGTAACGTGAAGTTTCTCTTAAGGCAAGAACCATTTTTGTTGAGAAAAATCTTAAGATCACTTGGGTTTAGTGAGTTCCTGCAAGAAGTATCATCTGGTGCTAAGGCGTCAGAGAAAAAGTTAAGATGACATCAGACAAGGAGAGGCATTTGTTTGATCCTCAGAACAAGTGGGGAAAATAAAAGAAGGAGAAACATGTGAGAAAGAGTGGAGCTATCAAGGTACAAAAGACCACACAATCTATTTTTCTTTCCCCTGGAAAATAAGTAGATTATTGTTGGAAAGCAGCAATGAGTTTGAATTTGGCATCTGAGTGTATTTGAAAGGAATCAGAAGCAACGTGTGTAGACATGGAATCATGAGATTGCAAGCCCTTTGGGATTAGTTGTATACTAGATATAAGTCACATATGCATAAATCTTTCTGTATTGACACATATCGAGATATTCATTTATATATATAGATATCTTGGAAAGACTTAGGGCTTCCTAGATACGAAGTGGAGGTCGAGACACTCCCACCTGGAATGTCAGAGATATGTGGAGACTAGGGGATGGGCAGCAGCCGTCTGAGTAACATGTACCTCTATTAAGCACAGAAATCCTTGACGGGCGAGACCAGATCTCATTCATCTTTTTTCAGCCTTTATTTAACACAGTGCCTGCCTGGCAGATACGAGGTGTTCAGCAAATATGTTGTGAATTGGTAAATTACTGCAGCTATTCTGAGAGGAGCTCTACTTTACTTGGCTTATGTAAAATGTCCTGGTATCTTCTTCTACCTCTAAGAGACTGGAAATTACTATCTGAATAATCATGCTGCGTGTGAAATCATTTCAAGAGAGTTACTAAGCCAGCGAATTATGTTTTTGCTACCTTGCTTATTTGGGCAAAGGGCACAGAGCTCTCAGCAGGGTGCCGCCGTACTCCCAAGCCTCCAGATATTTCTGAGGCCTGCTTTCCTGAGTCAGCACCAGGGTGTGGCCCATGGGAGGGCCCCAGGTGAAGGGTGGGAATGCTGTCAAAACCTGGGTGGGGTAGCATAAGGAAGGGTGGGGAGGAGTCATGTCAGCTTCTGTGTGTGCATGTTTACTTAGTTCTCACAATTATTCTCCTAGACTATAGGCTGGGTATATAAGCTATGCACGATAAGTGAAATGGAAAGGACTCCAGGTGAGGCAGAAGAGCTATGAGAGCTTCAGGATTACCAACTCTACATGAAAATGTACACTTGGCCCTGCTTTGATGGATCCCATCCCTTTAGCTGGCCTTTGAGGCCCTCCTCAGTCTGGCCCAATATACCTAGCCCACACATCTCTCAACATCAAAGAGAGGACTTCTGAAGTTGACCTTACTTGCTAATTTGGAGGGTATGTAGGTTGCTACTGAGTAATAAAATTTCCACAGAAATCATAAGAGCAGGGACTCTGAAAGACAAAACCCTGGTTTTATCATTGAATGAGCCATCCATTTATTGCTGAGGTTGATAATCACTTCCTCCCTGTTTTAGCCAATAGACAAAGTAGCCTCTATTTAAAGAGCCAATTCATCTGATTTCTCATCACACAAATGAATATTTAGGTACTTTCTAGATCATGTCACCATCACGTAAGAAGCTCACACAATACTTACACATGTTATATACCAGAACGCATTATGTTCCTGGAAGCAATTATAATAAATGGTACTTACTTCCTTTAATGAAAACATGCCAGCCTACATATCATTCATGATGGGATGACAAGGAAGTCTTAAAATGCCCTGAAGGAGGCTCTGTGACTGACCACATGGCCTCTTCACAATCAAATGAGTTCGTGGAAAGAATAACCAATCATTCACTTTGGGTTTTCTTTTAGCCAGAGGCTGATGTCATGTCTATTTAGGCTGCATAGGGGTAATATTCAAGTAACGACAACTGGAGCCTGAAGAACATACCTATGTTAAGAAAGCACTTAGGTTTTTTAACAGTTCTACTGTGAGTCTTTAATATTGAACACTGCCTTGCCACTCAACCCTCTGCCGTCACCACCAGATATGAATAATTCAGGTTTTTGAGCACCTGTTCTTAGCACACATTTTCTTCGGGGTTCTCGTGTTCTGACTCATCTCATCTTCACAATCTTATGATGTAGGTACACTGACTATCCTCTTTTGACAAAGAAGGAAACTGAGGCTTGGACCGAGTAAGTCACGTGCCCCAGGGTATAGTTAATAAATTGTAGAACATGGATTTGAACTCAAGAAGCTTGATTCCAAGAATTATGTACCTGAGCTGTATGCTATTCCAAAATCAGAGAACAAGAAAACTGAGACAAAGGGAAGAATGACGTGTGAATGGAATATATAACCAACATGAATTAAACTCTCTGAACTAGAAAAAACAAAACAAAACAAAAATCAGAGGAAAAACACTATACTTTCAGGTAGTGATCCTCTCCTCTCCTTTTCTGTAGTTCTCTCCATTTATTTCTGACCTTGGCTGGCACTACCATCGTGAATGGAGGCCACAGATAAAATGGAAGTAGGAACCCAAACAGTTTGCTATGGAGTTTCAGTCTTAGAATAACGTAAGGGCTTTTCAAGGGTAATTTGATTATCCAGTGTTTTTCCTTGTATGTTGAATTTAGACCCTAACCCCCTAACAAAATGTGACTCCATTCGGTTGAAGGGACTAATTTGGGGCAGGTCTTGTGACATTTTTTTTATCACTGAATCACAATCAAGAGTCATGATGAGAACCACCAATGGTGTGCTAGGTTGGCGTTCAGACCTGTACCTTATTTCTACTGTGGTGTCAAGACCCTCTTGCTGCACAAGTCACTGGACTCAGTAGGCACTGCTGTAGACCTCACAAAATAATAGCAACTAAATAAAAACAACACAGATTTGCAGTTATACGTCGATCAATACTCCATTAAGCATTTCCCCATGATACATAAATAAGAACTGCTTCATGCCGCGCTTATTAGTGACTCCACTCAACTGTACAGCAAAACATCTGCCCGCAAATACCCAACACTAGTTGTCCTTTCATGCTGAAAGTCACTGCCACGATGCAGTATCCCCAGTGTCATTTGCTGAAGGCATTTTGCCAAAAGCATGTTGGGTCCTCTTTCTGAGCATAATATTAATCATGATGTTTGCCACTGGTTGTAGAAGCTTCTCATAAATAGTGTAGATCAAACAATTTTTGCTCTAAGAAGCTCATTTGGTGTCAATCTTCAGGGAGAGAAGAGGCGCCCAGACAGGAAGCCGAAACAAAGAACAAGGGGTTCAGGAACTAAGGTGGAAGGGTCAGTCTCCCTTTTGGTTTACACTAATGGTTTACCATACTTTAGAATCACCTGAAGAACTAAAGAAATAAAAATAATTCCCTAGCCCCACTCTTAGAGTTCTGATTCTCTAGGTCAGGGAGGTAGATACCTAGGAACTTTAAAATTTTTTCACAGGCTGTGCCCAGTCCAATGGCACCAGCCCCAGTGGCGCCCAGCAGAAATCCCCCTGGTGACAAGTGCAGCCTCATCCTGGGTTAGCTCCGACTGTCCTGAACTCTGTTGATTTGTTTGTTTTTTCCATGCTTGTGAACTGCACAACTTGAGCCTGACTGTATATCTTTTGGATTTGTTTCATTAAAAAAGAAGCACTTGTAAAGAAAGTTTTACAGGTAATTTTGAAGATCAGCATAGATAGAGCTTTATTGTAAAAATAATACGTTCCAGAGAGCAATCTGTACTGCAGTTTCTATTCTAGACTTATCACCAAAACTTGATTTTTTTTTCAAGGTTTAATGTTTACAAAAAATGAACTACTATTTAGCATTGATTAATGAGAATTTAAGATAGAAAAATTGACTTTTTGATACAATACCTGTGTTTTCTTTCAAAATCAAACAGAAGAGTACCACCTTAGGAGAAACGTCACCGGTTGACCATACCCTTGTTTCCATCGCCTTCCTGGTTTTCCCTAACAGGGAAGGACTGATAAATTTGAACCATGCAGTAATTAAAAAAGGAAGATGAAAGTACCCTCAGAGGCATAAAAATATACTGCTCCCCCATTCACTGTTTTCCCACAGAAGACAGAAAGTATATGGGGAATAGCAAGGTAGAGTATATCACAAACATGCAATATCAAACGTAAAATTTATTTTTCTCCTTTATCCTACTATTTCCTCAGAGGTGGTGACTATAAACACATTGGTCTCACATCAGACTCAAGAGATATGGGTCAGTGTCTAGTATCTTGAAAAAACGTTTGACCAGAGTGTGATTTCTCTTACTCTATAAGGAGATATTTAATAAATAAATGTATGTTATTGGTTATTTTGATTACTAAATTTTAGTAATAGTGTGTTTCATTAATCCAGTGACTGATACCTGTTTAAAAAAGTAGGTTCTGATTAGTTTAATTAGAAAAGAGGTTTCTCAAACAGAGTTTCTTTTTTTTTTTTTTAAGTTTATTGGGGTGACAATTGTTAGTAAAGTTAGATAGATTTCAGGTGTACAATTCTGTAATACATTATCTATATCTCACATTGTGTGTTCACCACCCAGAGTCAGTTCTCTTTCCATCACTATATATTTGACCCCGTTTACCCTCTTCTGGAGCCTGCCTCCCCCCTTACCCTGTGGTAACCCGTAAACTATTGTCTATCTCTATGAGTTTTTGTTCCTTCATTTGTTTGTCTTGTTCTTTTGTTTTTAGTTTTATATCAGTTTTATATAGTTCCCTACTTTTTCTGTCTCACTTATTTCGCTTAGGATTATAATCTCAAGATCCATCCATGTTGTCACAAATGGTACTATTTCATCTTTTACCATCGAATGGTATTCCATTGTGTATATATATCACAACTTTTTTTATCCATTCGTCTATCGAAGGACATTTTGGTTGTTTCCATGTCTTGGCCACCGTAAACAAAGCTGCAATGAACATTGGAGCACACGTCTTTATGGGTAAATGTTCTCAGATTTTTTTGGTAGATATCCAGGAGAAAAATTGCTGGGTCATATGGTAATTCTATTCGTAATTTTTTGAGGAATAGATATTTTGCCTCCACATTGCCTTCCATAGCGGCTGCACCAATCTGCATTCCCACCAACAGTGTATGACGGTTCCTTTTTCTCCACAGCCTCTCCAACACTTGTTACTATTTGTCTTGTTGATGATAGCCATTCTAACTGGAGTGAGGTGATATCTCATTGTGGTTTTTATTTGTATTTCTCTGACGATTAGTCATGTTGAGCATTTTTTCATATGTCTATTTGCCATTTATATGTCCTCTTTGAAGAAATGTCTCTTCAGGACCTCTGCCCATTTTTCAATTGGGTTGTTTGGTTTTTATTGTTGTTGAGTTGTGTGTGTTCCTTGTATATTTTGGATGTATATTTTAGCCCTTTATCAGGGACGCTGTTTGCAAAAATCTTCTCCCATTCAGTTGGTTGCCTCTTTATTTTGTCAATGGTTTCTTTTGCTGTGCAGAAACTTTTAAGTTTGATATAGTCCCATTCATTTATTTTAGCTTTTACTTCCCTTGCCTTTGGAGTCAAATTCATAAAATGGTCTTTGAACCAAAGGTCCATAAGTTTAGTACCTATGTTTTCTTCTACGCATAGAAGAAAATTTGTTTCTTGTTTCAGGTCTTCTGCTTAGGTCTTTGATCCATTTTGAATTAATGTTGGTGCATGGTGACAGATAGCAGTCCAGTTTCATTCTAAACAAGGTGTCTTCATCATCCCTCCAACCCCATAGTGAAACTAGCCCTACTGTGGACATCTCTTAGTTGGATCTAAATATCAAGGATTGAATTCCTAAAAGATTGGATAATAGGATGGTATCTGCCATATGCACTCAGACCAAAGGCTGGAAAGCAGAGGTGCAATCCGGGATCTGTCTTTCCTCCTCACACATAGGCAAGGGCATGTTTTCAAACCAAAGTTAGGTGTATTTTATAAACCAGGTTGCCTAGTCCCATAGACCCATTTGTGTTTATTTCCCACGTTATTCACTAGTGTCAGTAGAGCTTTATTTGAAAGTTCCATCTTCTCGGCAATGTTTCAGGGGCTCAAGGGAAGAATTATATGTCCACATTAACTTGATCAGTCAAAAAGGAAGGACTCCTTTAGAGGCAGGGAGTGTGGTAAATTGAAGCCCAACGGGGACAGTAAATCTCAGGATACAGAACAAAAGTAGGAAGGTCCAACTGTGCCTCCCCCTCAGGAAATTCTTCTTTCAAGGAAACCAACCAGTTTACAAGTTTGCCAACTTTTTCTTGTTAAGTAAAGTTGCATATCCTGCAGAGATAATATCGTCATCTTACAGAAGAAATGACTGAGGCCAAGGTAAGTTAAGTTTCTTTCCCCAGAACATAGCTGCTACTAGGGGTACAAGAAGTGACAATTGTACCTCTTAGTATTTCACATCCCTGGTTTTCTTACTTATGGGGATTATAGCATACTTTAAAAATCTTTTTAAAAATTATAATAACATACATAACATAAAATTGCCATCTTAACCATTTTTAAACATATAGCTCAGTAGTGCTAGGTATATTCATATTGTTGTGTGGCAGATCTCCAGAACTTTTCATCTTGTAAAACCAAAACTCTAGACCATTAAATAACTCCCCATTTCCCCCTTCCCGCTGGCAACCACCATTCTAGTTTCTGCTTCTATAAAGTTGACTACATTTGATACCTGATATAATTGGAGTGACACAGTATTTGTCTTTATTTGACTAGCTTATTTTGCTTAACATAAATAATATCCTTAAATTTCATCCATGTTGTAGCATGTGACAGGATTTCTTTCCTTTTTAAGGCTGAGTACTAGTCCATGTGTATGTGTGTGTGTGAGCATTCAGTTTTGTGTATCCAGTCGTCTGCTGATGGACACTAGGATTGCTTCTACCTTTTGGATGTTATGATTGATACTGCTGTGAACACGATTGCGCAAATATGTCTTCAAGATCTTGCTTTCGTTCTTTTGGCTACATACCCAGTAGTGGAGTTGCTAGATCATATGGTAATTCTATTTTTAATTTTTTAAGGAACTTCCCAACTGTTTTCCATTGTGGCTACATGATTTTATATTCCCATCAACAGTGTGCCAATGTTCCAATTTCTTCATATCCTTGCTAAAACTTATTTTCTGTTTTTTTAATAACCATCCTAATTGGTATGATGTGATATTTCATTGTGATTTGGATTTGTATTTGCCTCATGATTAATGATGTTGAGCATCTTTTCATATACTTTCTGGTCATTTATATATCATCGTAGGAGAAATATCTATTGGTGCCCATTTTCAGTAGATTTAATTGGTTTTTGTTATTGATTTGTAGGAGTTCTTCATATATTCTGGATATTCTGTTTCTTAACCCCCTATCAGGTATATGATTCGCAAATATTTTCTACCATTCCATAGGTTGCCTTTCCACTCTGTTGATTGTGTTCTTTGATGCACAGAAGTATTTAACTTTTATACAGTCGCATTTATCTATTTTTACTTTTGTTGTCTGTGCGTTTGGTGTCATATCCAGAAATGGATACCAAATCCAATATGATGAAGCTTATCCCATATGTTTTCTTCGAGGAGCTTAATAGTTTCAGGTCTTAGATTTAGGTTTTTAATCCATTTTGCGTTTATTTTTGTATACGGTGTAATGTAAGGGTCCGATTTCATCCTTTGCATATTGGGAAAATATTCAATTTTCCCAACACCATTTGTTGAAGAGACTGTCCTTTCCCCATTGAACGTTCTTGGCACGCTTCTTGAAAGAGCTTGTTGCCTCAACAAGGCTCCCTTAAAAACTTATGATTAAACCTCATGCATGTTTCAGTAAACATAAGATATTTGTCTGATATAAATTACTTAGTTATTCCTTTACCTCTTGGGTATGCATTTTAATGTCAGTAATTATAGCAAAAAAAAAAAAACAACCAAAAAAATTACCTCAACTTGTATATTGATCAAAATTTGGTTGTAAGCCAGTGACAGCATTGAGGTACATCAATGTGCCTCAGCATGTCCGTTGAGTACCACATGCTATAGTGTAATCTTTCATAGAAGCTATTTCTTGGAATGCTAAGAATATTTTGTTCATCCTTACTATGCTGAATAATTACATAAAATTAATTAAAAGATTACATTTTCTGACATCTGTGGATGGCATTACCATTTTAAAGCAAAGCACATAAATAGAACCAAACAATGACTGCCATTTGATTCATGAATTAGTAGGAAGTATATTGCTTGCAGTATCTTAAAATAGATTTGGCTGAAGCTTGGGCCACTTTCATGGGTCTTTCTGTGCTCTTCAGAAGAATGAGCTGAATCGTGAATAATTGGCAATTGGGAGGTTTGGTGTCGTGATACTTTCGTCTAGAAAGAGAAATACAGACAGAAAGAGAATCATCAGCAGCATCTCCAAAGATGGACGAGGCCTTATGCAGTAGAGCTGATGGGCATGTCCCACTCTGGTCTGCTACTGTTCCTGTGCCTGTCCCGAGGCAGCCAAAGCTAGTGGCAGTTCTCCATTTATATAATAACCATTAGCTCATTCACATAGCCTTAGTGTTCATTACCTGTAGGTTTACAGAGGAGTAAATTTTAGGTTCGTAGAGATGAAATGCTTGGCCAGAGAACACAGCACAACTGGTAAAGCATGGCATTCTAATTCAGCTTCCTAACTGGTTTCTTTACTCAGCTATTTCCTTACTTAAAAAAAAAAAAGAAATCTAAAACTTTCTTATTAGCATTTGCTACATAACCTTTAAATACACAAAGTACAAATATTACTTAGGTACTGTTTTTCACATATTATATCAATTCTTTTTGAATTGGCTGCCATGATACGAGGCTCACCTAATTTTCCTCCTTCCTCATCGGTGTTTCCTTTTCAACCTCTATTCACCTCTAAACATTGGCAGACTCCAAAGTCTTGTCCTAGCCCTTCTTTCGATCTTTCTCTATGGAATCTAATTCAGGCCCACAGTTTTAAAGAAAACCTCATGCTGACGAGACCTGACTTCTGTTCTTAGCTTCAGGTAGATATATTCAACTTCTTAGCTATCTAGTGGGCTCTTCAAATGGAGTATATTCAAAAAGGAATGATTAGCTTTTCTCTGCAAAATCTGTTTCTGCTTTAGGCTTTCCAGCTCACCAAACTGCCCAGTTTCTCAAGCCAAAAATGGAGGAGTCATATTTTATTATCTAGTTTCCCCCATCATCCACCACCACCACCCCCCAACAAACCATAACCATATCCAAGCAAGTACTGTCAACTCTACCTCTGAAATATACCTGGATTTCAACCAATCTCTCCACCTCTACCATTTCTGCCTTAGTCCACATTTCTTCCTTCTCTGTCCTGGACCACTGAAGCAGTCTGTTAAGTCGTCCTGCTGCTTTCAGTTTATCCCAAGCACACCCCTCTAAAGGTCCGTTTATCTTCCAGTTAGCAGACAGATGATATTCTTAAAGTATAAATTAGATAATACAATTTCCCAGCACCCTCCAGTGCTTCCCATTGCAAGTAGAATGAAATGCAAACTCTGTCTACTCTGGCTTTTGGCTATCGTGCTAAACTTACAGCCTGCAACTTTCTCCTTATTTGTTATACCCAGCTACACTGGCATTCTTTCTGTTCCCCAAACATGCCAACTTTACTCTCATCCTGCTACTCCCTCTGCCAGGCACACCCTTCCCTGAAATTTTCTCTTAGCACTCTTCTCAACATTCTTTTCTTAGCCCAAATGTCACCTTCTTAGAGAAAGCTTCCCTGGCCAATTCACAGAAGTCACCACCGCTCTGTCATCCTCTCTCCCATTACCCAGATTGCTTTTTAATATAATTTGTTCTTGTCTAAAATCATCTTATTGATTCTATTTGTTTGCTGACTGTCTCCACCCATCAAAAGGTTAGTTTCATGAGGGTAGGAACTTTGCCAGTCTTGTTCACCAGTGGGTCTCCAGTACCTAGAGGAGTACCTGTCACAAAGTAAGTGTGCAGTAAACGTGCTGAGGGAATGAATGGCAAAATGAACAAGTACAGGAAACATGTGAAACACTCAAGATCATTGAAAAACATTTTTAACCTCATTATCCAGAGGTAGCCACTGTTCAAACATTTTCATTTTTGTTCTTTTAACCTTTCTCCTCTCTCTTTCTTTCTCGTTCTCCTTTCCTCCCTCCCTCTCTCTCTCCCCCTGTCATTCAGTATGTTCATGTGTATAATAAAAAATACATATGTACATGCTATTTTATAGCCTGTTTTATCACCTGGCAATAACAACTAAACAGATACCCATATTAACTTAGTAAATAGAAAAATATATACCCATATCAATAATAATTATTATAAAGTTTAAATATGCCTATTTAAAAAAATAAAGGAGTAAAAAGTAAATAATGAAAGTCACACCCCATTTAATCCAGTTCCCAGAAGTAGCTACTGTTAAAATTGGTATGTATTATTCCTCTATTCTTTTGTCTGTATATAATCTCTCTCTCTCTCTCTCTCTCTCTCTCACACACACACACACACACACACACACACACACACACAAGATGTTATATAACATAATATATCATATATATATATATGTATGTATATGTGTAACTCTATATGTATATGTGGAAAAATAAAATCACAGAGATCAAACTTGCCTTTTCCATTTCAGCATATATTGAGATCTTCCCATGTCAGAACACGTTGAAATATTTAAGGGCTTTTTAATCTTTAAAATGGCTGCAGGGTGAAGAGAGAGGTAAGCCAACAAAAAGCAAGCTTTTTCCTGCTTCAGAGAGGTTCAAGAATTAAAGACAAACTGTATCTCTGAAGTCAAGAACTCAGGGTGCGGTTGAACATACTGTGTTTCCCCAAAAATAAGACCTAGCCGGACCATCAGCTCTAATGCATCTTTTGGAGCAAAAATTAATATAAGACCCAGTATTGTATTATATTATATTATATTATATTATATTATATTATATTACATTATATTATAAAGACGGGGTCTTATATTAAAATAAGACCTTATTTAAAAAAAAATCTTATACTAATTTTTGCTCCAAAAGATGCATTAGAGCTGATGATCCAGCTAGGTC
Organism: Rhinolophus hipposideros; assembly: GCF_964194185.1. Lineage (NCBI taxonomy): Eukaryota > Metazoa > Chordata > Mammalia > Chiroptera > Rhinolophidae > Rhinolophus > Rhinolophus hipposideros. The sequence continues at coordinate 24,466,163 of NC_138049.1, read as the reverse complement.
TTATTTTCAGGGAAACACGGTAGAAGGATAGATTCAAAGTCTTTATGAGAAGCATATAGAAGCTCAGTTCCCCTTCTCTACTACACAGTTAAGTGACTATTTCTCCTCTATCTTGGCAGAAGATTAGAAATGTACCCAGAGAGTATTGAGGACAAATCATTGCTGAGGGCAAAGTAAGGCACATGCTGAAAACATGTGGGTTCTATTGAAGTCTACATATTCAAGGGTGAAAGTCCAGGCTCATTTTTCACTCAGTCCTAAAATAACAGCGACCAGGCTATGCCTTCTAAGCAAGAGATACAAAAATTCTGCTTCAGGAAAGCTGACCAGCCCAAGAAAAAAGACATACATATATTGGCAATTTGGAGTCCTTCAAGGCAACAACCAGATTCACTTTCTTAACCTATGGTGAGCCCAATCAACATACATGGAGCTTCAAAACTAGAATTTTTTGTGTCTCACTCCGAAATACCAAAGATTATCAAACTTCCAAGGAAAGCCTCAAAACTGTAAAATAGAGTCCAAAATATATGCAAACAACCAAAACATAGAGCTCAAAAGAAAGAGATATGGATGGGACTAGAAGTAAACTTCAGAAACTTCTTATAAACACTTTCAGGAAATAAGAGAAGATTTTACTTCCACAAAATAAGACAGGCTGATAATTTTTAAGAAAGAAAAGACACATAAGTAGAGAATAAGAAAAAGTTATTGGAAATTAAATATATAATAAAAGAAAATTTTTTCATTCAACAAATAGATTGAAAGATTAATATTGAGACAATTACTGCAAAGGAAGCATAAAAAGGCAAAGATAGGGAAAATAGAAGAGAAAGTAAATCAAAATGAAAAAAGATAGGAAAATGGAGAGGAAAGGATAGAAAATTGGAAGATGTAACAAAGAGGTCCAACATGTGACAAATAGAAGTTACAGAGAGAACAGAGAAGTGAAGCACTGTAAGGGGATAAAAACCAACACTAAGGCACATCATAAATTTTAGAACATGGAAATAAAAAGAAAATACTAAAATCTTCCAGAGATGAAGAAATGAGTTACAAGCGAAAGACTGAAAATCAGAATGGCATCTGACTTCTCAAGAACAATATGGAATCTAGAATAAGTACTTCCTTCAAATTCTGAAAGAAATTCTTTCCAACCTAAAATTTTAAGCAAATGAAAAATGATTCAAGTATTAATTCCAATAAAAACAAAAAGTTGTAAGAGAAAGGTAATGAAATCATCACTGAGAGACTCATGGGAGAACTCCATTTATATGGTCATAAATATAACATATGAACATTAACATAACCAAAAATAGTGATATAACACTATTGGGAAATTGGGAAGAGGTGTCTGTATGTCTGTATGCATACTTATGTGTGTATGTGTATACATATACCTGCATTTGTAGGGGTAAATGGGATGGATATAAAAGAATTATATCTTTACTTTTCATGGTAAGAAGTCAATATAAAATTAAAACCTCAGGAAAGAAATGCACATAATTTTGAAGGATGCAGGTAAATAGAAGAAACAACTAGACGAGTTTCCCCTGGTTGCTTTGGAGCCTGGTCACAAAGAATGAAACGAGGATGGGTAGGGCCTGCTGTTTTCATAATAAGCTTTTTATCTTATATGACTTTTTAACTCAGCATATGTATCATTTTGACTCATTTTTTAAAAGGGCACAAAAAACTTGGGAAAATATTTGCAGTGTTTCTGGAAATGAGTTAGTAGGCATTGTTTAAAAAATAAATTATGCTAATGTATTTGCATTTACAATGCTGTCATGGAAAGCCTTCCACAATTTTTAAAAAGTGCAGATGGTTGCAAACTAACAAAATTTTAGTTTTGTCTATTAAAGAAATACATTTTTTATTTGGAAACATTTTAAGTATTTAGAAAAGTATAAGAATATAATACATACATTTTCTGTCCACCAACCACAAGTAAAAAAGAAAAGCAAAAACAAAAACCTAACATTGTCATTTTTGCTTCAGGTTTACAAATATATATATATATATATATGTGTGTGTGTGTGTATATTTATATATATATGTATATATATATATATGTATATATATAAATTTTAAAAAATGGAATGTTACAGACAAATTTGAAGTCTCTTTTATTCTTCTCCCCAGTCTCATTCCCTTTCACCTTTCCTAAAGGCAACCACATCATAAATTTAGCGATTTATTTTCAGTCCACGTTTCATGATTTTGTTACGTACAATAATGTCTATATAAACAATGTAGTATATGCTTGGTGGGTTTCAATCTTTTGTAAATGTTTTTATACTGTGTGAATTAGCCTGCCACTGCATTTTTCACATAAAATTCCTTAAATTTATCTATGCTGATACACATAGATCTAGTTCATTAGTTATAATTGCTATATAGTATTCCATTGTTTAAAATGTATTTATCTAAAATATATTTACCTAGTCCCTTATTGATGGACATTTAGGTTGTTTCCAATTTTTTCACTTTCACAAAAATTGTGTCAGTGAAGGAAGGAGTCTGTATCCGTCTCCTGGAATAAATATCTGCAAGTTTTCTGGAGTATAAACCTAGAAGTAGAATTTCTGGTTATAAATTATGCACGTCTTCAACTTTTCTCAGTATTATGAAACTATTCTTCCAAATCATTGAAGCATTTACACTCGCACCAGCAGTTTGTGAGCAGTTTAACCCCATGGAGTTACTTAACTATTGTAAAGCCTTCTGACTTTGCCACTGTAGTGCGGATGAAATAGCATATCATTGTTTTAATTATCACCTATCTGAAAATTAGTGAAGTTAACTAATTTTTCTTATGTTTTTGGCCATTCAGTTTCTCAATTTCTGAATTACCTATTCATATTCTTTGCTTTCTTCTCTTGAGTTATTCTTTTTCTACTTCATTTGTAGAAATCATTTAAAATATATCCTGAATTCTGATTATATACATATGTATATCTACATAATGGTTTTTTTAATGACTGTATGACAAAGAAGAAATTTTAATAATACCTGGAATTGTTAGCACCATAAGGGCCCAAGAAAGCAATACAGCTATATATTTCAAAGATGTAAGATAAAGAGAAGCACTTCTTGAGCACTTAGTACGTGGTAGGTGCTGAACTATCTCATTTAATCACTTTAGCAAACCATATGAGATTGAAATATTGGTCCGTTTTGCAAGTAAGCAGAATGAAGCCCCGTGAAGTCAAACCCATCGTTTGGGCCATGTCAATAAAAGAGGTAGGATTCTGTTGGATAACAAAGTCTGTACTTTAGCACAGCACTACACTAGTTCTCATTAAAATATAACCTACCAGTTCCCTTCCTGAGAATCTTTCTCAAAGAAAGAAGTCTCGTGGATAAGTGCAAATGCACAAAAATGTTTATTGCACCTTTTATTGATAGTGGCAAAAATATTATTAAAAAAAAATACCTAAGTACCTAAGCCTTCAACATAACAGAATAATTTACTAAGATACCCCTGATAATGCAGGCAACTGAAAAAATAACAATCTTGGCCATCAACTGCTTCTGACATGGCCCCTCCTTGGCTTTATCTGGTGCTATCGTTACCTATAACCCATAAGGGCCAATGTGGCAGAGAGGCAAAAACATAAGCTGTCGTGCCAGGTAGCCTGAGGTTGAGCCCCAGCCCTGCCACTTACTAACTCTGTGATTTCAAGCAAGTTTCTTTTCTATGCCTTAGTTCCTTCATCCATAAAATAGGGACAATGAAAAACCTTGCCTGTCTTGGTGGGCGATCAGGAAGATGAAATGAGGTAATGTGTACAAAAGCACATAGAACAGAATCTGCAATGTAACACATGATCAATAAATGTGAGCCATTTTTCTAGTTTCTGAACTCATCAGGTAAGCAGATCACCCATTCACCTACTGGCTGCACTGCCTGGAACGTGTGGGGTGGGGGTGGGGAGGACTTGGATCTCACCCATGCCACCTGGCAAGCTGAGAGAGATGGCTTCTTTCAAAAGTTCTCAATGGGAAGCAGGGCACACTGCTTCTCTTCTCTCTCTCTCTCTCTCTCTCTCACACACACACACACACACACACACACACACACACACACACATCACATATACCTACACTTGATTAGCTTCCCTCTCCACTTCACTGATTTGTAACCCTCCTTGATCCCTTTTCTCAATACACATTTTTATTCCAAGAGGGAAGTGGCATTTTTAAGCCTGGCCACTTGCGTCTCTCTACAGAGAAGGTGTTCCTGCTCTTTTTTTTTTTTTTTTTTTTTTTTTTTTAGTGGGAACTGAAATCACATCCTGATTTCTCTCTACCCAAGGCTTAGAGAAAGACTCTGTAATCAGACCTTCCTGTTTTGTTCTTCATATGCAAGGGGAACTTTTAGAATACAGAAATTCTTTCTTTCCCAATTAGGCTGACTTCATAACTTAGGAGATTCAATAAAGTCAGCTTTGAGAGTCAGAGTTGTCCAATTACCCCTTTATTTTGGTGTTTGTGTCTTCTCTCTAAAGGTGTGAATACTATACATACCCCTACACATTATTAGCGTCCCTCCATTTTTTTCTGATTTCTACCCCTCCTTGATTCTTATTCTCAACCCAGGGAGAACCCCAGTAAAACATGGTTTATGGGGGGAAAACAATGCTAGAAAATGTTTCAAAAAGTTATCCCCTATATATACAAATAACAATAGTTCCAATTTCTTGAACACTTGGTATGTGTCAGGCATTGTGCTGAGCTCTTTTCATATATTCTTTAATTCTCACAACTATAATTATCACCATTCTACAGATAAATAAACTGAGTCTTAAAGATTATAAATGTGTGCTGAATGTCACACAACTAGTAATGAGCAAAGAAGTCTGACAGCAAAGTCTACTCACAATCAGTGTGTTACTTTGCTTCAGAGATATGTGATGATATGGAGTAAGAATGATACCTGAACTAGATGGGCCAGTGCTTCGCTACTAGCTGGTATCAGGGCTTCAGAGCAAGGGGGAAACAATTCCAGATAATCTAAAAGAAGAATGTGGATTTTGGGGGAGAACCTAAAAGGGAGAGAATGAGGAAGGATAAATGGTCAGTAAGATGACTGAATGCTGCTCACTGTGACCACTTCCCCAACTCTCCCCCAAATCATCTGTGAAGGTCACAAACATTGTGAAATTCTTGGTGCTCTTTGACATCATGTAGAAAAATGAAAAGCTGTTTACTTCTGCACAAAGGATAGATAGATAGATAGATAGATAGATAGATAGATAGATAGATAGATAGATAGATAGATAGATATAGATGATACTGTACATATACACATACCATGGGGGCCAAAAAAATGTATACAAGTGGACACTTTGGTCCATGTTGCTCAAGCAGTAATTTGCCGTAATCAGAAGTGTCTGAACGCTGGTAAACACTCTGAGCACCTCTTGTAATTGCAGAAGTCAAACCTGACTTGTATTCATCTTTTGTTATTGATATATATTGAGTATTACAATTTTAATAGATTTTTCCTTTCTTAAAATGTGTATACATTTTTTTGGCACCCTCTGTATATACAGAGTGTAACAGACAGACAGAGATTTATTGTAAGGAATTGTCTCATGTGGTTATGGAGGCTGAGAAGTCCCAAGATTTACATTTGGCAAACTAGAGACTCAGGAGAGCCAATGGTATAATTCCAGTCTGAGTCCAAAAGCCTGATAATCTGGAGAGCCGATGTTGTAAATTCAAGACCAAAGGCAGGAGAAGACCAATATCTCAGTCAGGCAGAGACAGTAAATTCTCTCTTACTTAGCCTTCTTGTTCTATGCAGGCCTTCAGTGGGTTGGGTAAGTCTCACCCATTTTGGGAAGGACAATCTGTTTTACTCAGTCAATCAATTCAAATGTTAATCTCATACAGAAACACCCTCACAGACACACATAGAATAATGTTTAACTAAATATCTGGGCACCCCATGGTCCAGGCAAGTTGACACATAAAATTAACCATCATAAATAGAAAAACCCCAAATGGTACCTGGCTCAAAAATAAGATGTAGAAAGAAGAATAGTCCATGCAGTTGGGAGAGGTGGTATTCTAGGAGATGTGCTGCTTTATCTAAATAATGACAGATGGAACTTGTTTAGTTAAGGTGGGGAAGCACATTTAAATTTTATTTTTTTAAATGTATTTTTATTGTGGTAATATATATTACATAAAGTTTCCCATTTTAACCATTTTTTAAGTATATAATCCAGTGGCATTCAGTATATTCGCAATGTTGCGCAACCACCTTCACTATCACAGAATGTCTTTGATAGGCAAAAACAGTGTGAAAGGTCATTCCTGGCAGAGGAAAGGAGTCATTTCTTCAGAGGAAAGGTCATTCCTGGAGAGGAAAGCTAGCACAGAGAAATGAAATACCAGGGAACTGCAACAAGTTGGCGATGGCCAGAGGACAGAATGCAGTGATGATGATGATGATGATGATGATGATGATGATGATGGTGATGGTGGTGGTGGTGGTGGTGATGGTGATGATGATGATGATGATGTGGTGATGGTGGTGATGGTGGTGATGGTGATGGTGGTGATGGTGGTGATGGTGGTGATGGTGATGGTGGTGGTGGTGGTGGTGGTGGTGATGGTGATGATGATGGTGATGATGGTGGTGATGGTGGTGGTGGTGATGGTGGTGATGGTGGTGATGGTGATGGTGATGGTGGTGATGGTGATGGTGGTGATGATGATGGTGATGGTGGTGATGATGATGATGATGGTGATGGTGGTGATGATGATGATGGTGATGGTGGTGATGATGATGATGATGATGGTGGTGGTGGTGATGGTGGTGATGGTGATGATGGTGATGGTAGTGATGGTGGTGATGGTGGTGGTGGTGGTGATGGTGATGATGGTGATGGTAGTGATGGTGGTGATGGTGGTGTTGGTAATGGTGGTGATGATGATGATGGTGGTGGTGATGGTGGTGATGGTGATGGTGGTGATGGTGATGATGATGATGGTGGTGATGGTGGTGATGGTGATGGTAGTGATGGTGGTGATGGTGGTGATGGTGGTGTTGGTAATGGTGATGATGATGATGGTGATGGTGATGGTGATGATGATGATGATGGTGATGGTGATGGTGATGATGGTGATGGTGATGATGATGATGTGTGTGTGTATTGAGTAAGACAGTGGCTGAGAGAGGATTGACTTTCAAGATAGGAGTCTAGAAAAGCAGACAGAGCCAGGTCATGGAGGGTTTTGTAAGCCATGCTATGGAGTTGTAATTTTATCCTACAGGCTATGAGAAGCCATGGAAGTCAATGGGCTGAATAACTCAGAGAAGTGTTTTCCAACCGGACTTCTGTTGATGATGATCAGTCTGCGTAGCACATGCTGTTGACACCCACCTCGGTTCCCGTGCACATCGCAAGCTGCTGTGTCTCTGCTTCTTTGCCCGAGGGATTGACCCTCTTGCTTGGCCTGTGCAGAGGACTCCTCTGAAGTTCTGAGGATTTAATGCCCCAAGAGAACCCTCAACTGTTAAGGGACAGATGTCAGTTAAACACTCCAGCCTTTGCATCTCTGTGGAATAGTTCCACATGGTTGCTCAGAGGGTCCATAGCAGGACTGAGCCCCGGTTGCCTACAGTAGTCACCAGACATAGTAACATAAGCATACATTTTGTTGGCTTTTCTCCCTTCCGTATATCACTTTCCTCACTTCCTCATTTGGGATTCCTGGGATCACCTCCCAAATACTACCTACACCCAAATCCTTGTTTCAAGTTCTACTTTTGGGGAAAACCAATCTAAGGCAAGTGCTTCTGGAAGTAGTCTCAGGTTGGAGCCTGCAGTTGGCTCACTTCAGTCAGATTGCACCAGAACTGCATTGCTGGTGGTAAGTGCAGCTGTGATAACGCCTGTTAGCCTGAGCGTCATAATGACTAAAACAGTCACCTGTGATGGGTTGGGTGAAAGAGGACACACTAGCTTAATGATCTCTCAAGCACTTGAAAAATATGGGGCCATTGGTAATGCTAAGGATTGTGGAACTGTTAATAGAAGAAAGTGAACAAAAGTCTCAGGCCAACCAACCATCAACTCACTGTGGCGCATTGTGAAAGCCAGAGGTCCTCCACGGAAGGATTTAAAGAAGGCCTCATCTCTTGCATCTGTAGGGCAAACTGTGTTGAAAATCAGGTCTAGGATTTGATGTAAGGATGATAGACCTACAAAAGAAGCCGAAAGCACAGTCCTAGGAGGTATTCCATGTTAGAAATCAAGCCCTTACAGGGAAAAAGTTGGTCTTGAAGACCTGGGATGGAGACTTTGGGTAGAAAGTGCAGCCTCGCAGAACGATCCTTTCCTCCTTAGCAGAAGCAAGCAACTTCCCATCGTTCGCAATCATACCTAGGCCTCACCTGAGGCAGATGTGTCACAAGATGCTAGTGTCTTCCTTGCTTCTAGACCAATGACTAGGATAAGGTCTTAAAATATCCTAAATGGGAAGGTAAATTTCATGCTATGGTTTATCCACCAAAAGAGCTACAGGACCTGGGTGATTTGTCCAGTAGGCACTGAAGGAACATATATGGGAGTGGATGTTAAGAATGTTAAATTGAGACATGGGTTGTGGAATGAACCACCCCTCAGAAAAAATAAACCATCCATCTAGCGACAAGTTGATTACATCAGACCCTTCCAACCTGGAGAGGGCAGTACTTCAACTTATCAGAGTTTATGTTTCAGTTTCCCTTCCCTGCTTGCAGTGTCCCTGCAAGCCCCCATTATCCAAGGACTTCTATTCTCAATTGATTGACATGAGATCCTTTATGACATTTCCTTAAACTAAGGGAGCTAAGGTGTGACAGTGGGCATATGACCATACGATCCACTGGTCTTTCCGTATACTGCATCTCCCAGAAGCTGCCAGACTGACAAGATATTAAAACAGCCTCCAACGGCTCAGCTAAGGTACCAGCTCAAAGATGACACATTTTGGAGCTGGGATCAGCCCTTTGTACTGTCAATCCAGTGTCTTATTTGGGGGATTTTGTGCTTTCTCTAATACAAAATCTAGGCTCTGCAAGATTAGAAGTCTAAATGTTCAAGGTGGGTAAAATATTTCAACCAGGGGCTATAATAAGGGTTTTACTAAACCTAAAGTTACTGTCACTGGTCATTTTGGGTTCCTCATGAAGATAGATCAGCAGGCCAACTGTCAGTACTAATATACTCATGGGGTTAAGTGACCTAGCTGTTGCAAAATCAGTAGTCCCCCGTTATCCACAGCTTCACTTTCCATGATTTCAGTTACCTGTGGCAACCATGGTATGAAAATATTAAATGGAAAATTTCTGAAATAATAAGTTCTAAATTGTACGCCGTTCTGGGTGATATGATGAAATCTTGAGTCATCCCACTCTGTCCCACCTAGGATGTGAATTATCCCTTTGTCCAGCATATCCACATAATATATGCTACCCTCACGTTAGTCACTTAGTAGCCATCTCGGTTATCAGATAAGATGTCTCAGTCTGCAGTGCTTATCACAATGGCTACGTCATTCGCCTCACTTCATCTCATCACGAAGGCATTGTATTATCTCACATCATCACAAGAAGGGTGAGTACAGCACAATAAGATATTTTGAGAGAGACCACATTCACGACTTTTATTACAGTATATTGTTATAATTGTTCTAATTTATTATTCGTTATTATTGTTAATCATTATTCATTATTGTTGTTATTACTGTGCCTAATTTATAAATTAAACTTTATCACCGACATGTGTGTATAGGAAAAAACATAGTATATATAGGGTTCAGTACTTTCCACAGTTTCAGGCATCCACTGGGGGTCAGCAGATAAAGGGGTAACAAAGCCTTAGCTACAGCTGCACCTATGGGGATTGTAATCAATTTCACTAATCCTCCCGTTTTTAAATTCAATTTTAGAGACTATAGCCCACAACTACCTTGAAGCATCAATGTCAGAGCCTACTCAATGTGGGGCAGGGATGATGTAAGGAGGCCAGGAGTGGGGGACTGTAGCAGACAGTGTAGATGTCCCACCCATGTGTCCTTGGCTCACCTCTGATTTGACCTGCAATTAGTGGGCAGTTGCCTTGCACACTGACAGCTTCCCACCTGGGACATCTGTTTTTCTGCCTCTTGGCATGAGAGCTTTACCCGGTACCACGGGAGCTTGCTCAGCCTACACTTGGGGCAGCTCGGACATGCTGGGATTTAAACCCCAAGAGCAAATACCAACAATAAAGAGCAACAGCCACTGGACAAGGAACCCATCCCCTGTCCTTCCGTAGAACTATTTTGAATCTCGTTGTGCACAGCTCCTCAGAGGATCCCCAGAAATAATGAGCTCTAGTTGCAGTGATACGACTATAAACACATGCTTGTCTTTTTTCCTTAGCTGTCCTACTCTTCTTATTCTCTATTTGTGCTACTTCAGATCACTTCCCAAGAAACTACCTATCCTCAAATCCTTGTCTCAGGAATCCAAGTTAAAACAGGGCCATGAGAAAAAGGGAAGTGTTCTAATATCAAAAGCTCCTCTTGATGACTTACAATTCATTTTAGCATATTAATAGTTTTGAAATTTATATAGTCATTTTTAAAAAGTGAAACAAAACAAAATCCTTTAAACCTTATTTACTTCTGTATTTCCCAAAAATATTTTCACATGGTCATTTAAACATGGTGTTGGAGGAGAGCTCCACAGATGCCCTGGACCCTCAGAAAGATGAACAAGTGGGTCCTAGAGCAAATTAAGCCTGAAATATCACTGAAGGCAAAAATGACGGAATTGAAGCTGTCCTGCTTTGGGCACATCCTGAGAAGACAGGGTTCTTTGGAAAAGACAGTAATGCTGGGAAAATCGAAAACAGCAGGAAAAGAGGAGGACCAAATATGAGATGGACTGACTTCATAAAAAAAGCCCTAGGCATGTGACTGTAGGAGCTGAGCAGGGCTTTTAGGACAGGACACTGTGGACCTCATTCATTCATAGGGTAACCAGGAGTTAGAGCTGACTCACTCATTAGGAGAAATGACTTTGGAATCAAATCTGTTTGAATGAAGACTCCATTATATACTTTAGAAATCACTAACCTCTCTATGTTCAGTATCCCTAATTTGAAAATGGAGGTAATAATATATTTACCTAATGGGATTGTTGTTAAAGTCAAATGAAATAAAGCCTAGTACCTAGTAAGGAAGTGGTAAATGGTCGATATTGTTACAATTACTTGACCATAGACTCTCCTTTAATAACATCTGTTAACATCTGGAACATGAATATTTTTTGGAACTTTTCATATGCATTCCTCTAAGGAAAATCTGACCTCTCACTTTGTGCTGAGAATTTTAGATTATAAATTTATATGGTGACTTTTCTTTTACAAAATACTTAAAGACATTTGTAGAACTCAAAAAAAAAAAAGGTGTTCCTACCAGTTAATTTCTGCGAATGAGAAACCTATGTATGATGCGTCAGGTTGGCACAGAATCTAAGTCTTATGAAGCTTCTTTGAGTATTCTCATTTTGTCTGTTTTTCCAAATTTTGTTCAGTGAAAAAGACATTTCAGGAGAAGGTTCTGTGTTTCAGAATGAAGTTGTCTACACTTGTCTGCCAGTCCTAACTCATGCTGTGATGACTCACTCACCCCCACATTGAAGGAAGGATTGGGTTGCTGTTACCAAAACAAACACGGGGCCCCAAACAGTGCTTTCCTTGTTGACAATCGGCTTAGAAGACCACAGAAACAGGCTGCTGCTTTGTATTTAATGTTCTCCCATTCCTCGTTTATTTCAAAGAGCTTCCCTACAATTACATCTATAAATTCTGAAAACTTTTCTAGCCTCTTCTGAGAACAAAACAAAAACAAAAACTCATGTGAAAGGGGTGAAAAACTAGGCATGTGTTTTATACATAAGTCCCCTAGTACCCAACAAACTGAACTGAGAAAACTCAGATGGAAGGCTGGAAGCAGGCTCTTTGCTGGAAATTGCTTTCCTTTAACAACTCAGCTTTCTCATGGTTCCAGGACAGCACCCCTCTATGAAAATGTGAGAGACAAGTCATCCCTGGATTCCAGAGTCCCACTGAGGCTGCGAACTAGCCAGTTGTAGTTGAAAGATTATTGTTCATATTCTGTCAGGAAGAGCAGAAGTAGCATTCTGAGCTGAGGCACTTCAGTGTAGCAAGCACTTCTTTCTTTTCTTTCTTTCTTTTTCTTTCTCTCTCTCTCTCTCTCTCTCTCTCTCTCTCTCTCTCATTTTTTTTTTCTTTTTTTTTCAATATGGCATAGTTTCCCTTGAGGTACTGGGTATTTGCAGCATGTGAGAACAGAAACAGATAAACATCATTTTACTCAGATTTTATTTTAATTGGTGATGTTTTCTGAACGTTGAATTTACCCTTAAAAGACATAAATCAGAGAATGGGGTGTGTGTTCACTCAGGTGCTAAATTCCTGGTACTGATATGAAAGCTGCCTCTGTGTTTCTGAGCTTTATGGAACAACACTTGGGGAGGCAAGTAAGTATAGGGCTGCATAGGGTTTCCAGGCGGGAATTCCCGCCCGTTCTCAGCTATTTTTTTATCGCTTTCCTGTTCCTGAATCCCAAGATATAAACTGTTTTCTGTTCTCCACGATGAATTGCTTCCAAAAATGACGGCCAATACTACCAACACCCTGGGTTCAAGAAGCCAATTTTCCCGATTTCCTGACCAACTTTTCTCTGGATTCGGGAATGGGAAAGCGGGGGGGGGGGGGGGGGGGTGGTTCCTGAGAATGGGCGGGAATTCCCGCCTAGAAACCCTAGGGGTGCGTACAGGGCGGGTGGAGGAAGGCTTGGCTTTCTTAAAACAATCCCAGGGCTCCCCTTTCCAGTAGGGGCTGTTCCACGTGGTGTCTGGATGACCTGATCCCACAGCCAGGCTGCTCAGGGGTGCTGTGCAGCCGTGCTCCTGGCAGAAGGTTGCTCCTGGCAGAAGGTTGCATCAGTTCTTTGCCTAAATTACAACAACCCTACCGGGAAGATCTCTCCAGAGCAAGAAGAGGGAGGCATGGAGAATGTGTGGTTCTAAGACAAAGGCATTTGTGTTTGTTCGGGGTCAGCCGGGAATTCATTTTATCACATTGATGTCTCTAGTCTTGATGTATCTAACTTCTGACCCCTTAGACATCTTCAGAAGATATTATTCCAATGGTACATTGTAACTTGAAATTAACCATGGCAAATGACAGCTTCCTTTACATACTTCATTTCATCCATCTTCAATATCTGCACTGAAATCAGGTTTTTTTTTTCCTTGAAAAAGGGGTTGGGCATTGAGGTGTTGCTTGACTGAGAACTGGGTGGGGTGGAATTTGGAAATATGAATTTTCACTGAAGTATTTTAAATTAAGATTATCCACCGAGCAACCAGAATAGAAAGCATAGAACTGAGAAACAAACAAACGATGCTCATATGGAACTTGCTTTCAAAGTCTCACTGGGCAATTTACTTATAGAGATTCAATTCAGAGTTTGTACTTTGACTCTATCTAAGTGTTCTCTCCTAAAAGTGAGAACATTCAAAAACAGTTGATAATAGGTTAATTGCTTTGAATCTTCATACTGGAAAAACTGGCTGGGCAAACCATTATACAACCATCTATTTACGATTATTCAATGACTCATTATCACTAAGACAATCTTCTGCCATTTAAATCACCAGGATTCCAATTCTTCACCAGAGAACCATCTTTGAATATATGCGCGCACGTGCACACACATAGTTCTGAGGTTTCCTTTATTTCTCCAGCTAAAGAGGGTAAATTCTTGAGATTAACAATGAAGCACAGAATCGTACAAGTTGAACAGCATTAACATGACAGGATAGGAACCTCTTTTAATTTCCCTTTTTGGCTGTCTGTTCCCACACCGGAGGTGTGTTATTCTCACCTCTGCCACACCCAGTAAGACTCCCAGATACTTACCAGAATTGCAAAATCCAGGAACAAAGGATGGTATGTATGACAAGGCAAGCCAAACTCTGCAGAAGAATTATCTCAAAAATCAAAGGGCTCTGACTATCCACTGATAGGTCCTAAGCTCAGTGTGTCTTCAGAAATTTTAAAACCTGAAACCACTCTACAGAGATAAGATAAAGCAATCTTTTGACTCCAAAGACCTGTTTTTAAAACTCCACTGCAAAATTAACTGTTGCAGAAAGTGAGGAAAAGAAGAATTCAAAACAGGGAGCTAAGCATTCTGCTCTTGGCCTCAGTTCCAATTACATCCTTACTGCACAATTGTATGAAATATCCTTGTTCAGTCATCCCCTTTTCACAGCAAATTTATTTCAAAATTCTTTGAATTCCTGTTTTACTGACTAGTAATCCTATATGTGTTTTTCTATAATACATGTTTCAAAATATCCTATAAATAATAATAAAGACGATATTCTATACAGTATATGGATGATTCTAATGTCAGCAGGTATTTGTAGCAGCATTTCAGTTAGGACCAGTAATCTCTAATACCAAAAGCAGTACATTTTAGAAAGGCTATTAATGAGTGCCTCAGAGAGACGCTACTGGGTTTTTATTTATGAGGCAATCTCCATCAGGCCAGCAAATCAAGACCAGACATTCTAATTTCAACCACACCCCTGGGATGATTTGGAAAATGGTTTATACCTGTGATGTGTATTGAAATAACTCATATGGTCCAATCACTGAGAAGTGCTCCAAAAGAAGACAGTGCAATCATAAAAATTTAAAACAATGTGTTTCTCAAACACTATGCAGTGTGATTCACAGATCCTGGGATTTCTGAATCCTTTTCTCTTTCCCATTCATTTCCTTCAGCTGCCTATCTTATCCCCACTCTCTCTGAATTACTGGCACACACCCTGACCTAGTCCTTCACACTTCTGACCCTTCTCCTTTATTCCATACTTCTCCATTATACAATGACCCCCAAACACCCTGGGAAGACACAACCCTCCCTGCAGTATGGATACATGGAAGAAGTTGAGGGACCCACACCAATACAAGGGTAGGAGAGGAAAGCCTGAGAATACTCAGATAGTAATAATACCTACTGTATTATTCTTTACAGCACCAAACAATACCACAAGTGTATTTTGTGTCTATTATTACTGTTATTTACTAGCTATGTGACCTTGAGAAAATTACTTCACAACCCTGTGCATCCATTTCTTCTCTGAATAATTAAATCCATATCAGAGGTTCTAAGTGAGGTTTGCATGGATTAGTACATGGGAAGAAGCATTTAGAAAACAGTATGCTACTTAGCAAGCATGATCGTCATCCCTGGGTCTTGCCTACAGGTAAGCACTGTAGACCACTTGTTCCAATGTGTAAATGTGGGGTGGGAGTCTGATAGAGGGAAAGGGAGACCAGGCCAACTGCCAAACTCCTCATGGAGAAGACCTCTAACTAATACCCCTGATTTACACCCTCCTCCTTTCCCATTCCCACTCTTTTTCCTGCCAACTCCAAATTTGGCACCTCTGGCACTTTCCAAGCAGCACAGCTGTTAACTTCCCTGACAGCCAACTTGAATTTATTCTGGGCGGCTTCACTGAGCTGTGACAATGTCACTCATTTTTCATCTTCCAGAAATTTGACAAAATCTCTGGTCAGCTAATGGATCCCTTTTTACTTATGGATTTATTCCCCCTGGTACTTGTTTATTCTATTTTTTTTTTCTATACTGGTCAGAAGTGATTATTTAATAGAATCTACTCCACCATTTTAAATCAGAACTTCTCTGGAATACAAATGAAGTTTTTCTTCAAAGCTTTAGGATTCCTTAAACTCATGATAGTCTACATTCACTTATTTAGTTCACCCAACTAAAGAAATATTGTTTCATTTTCAACTAAAAAAAAATTCTATCACAATTTAGATTATGGTCATTGTTTGTAGATATGAAAATCAATTTGAAAAACACAAAATGTGCATCATGTTACCCTTTTTCCTTTTCTCAAGAACATTTGAGTAAATTAACAAATGAGCAGATACACATACAAACACATTGAATCAGAGAATTATGAAAAGGGATCATTTGCAATCCTTTTATAGAGAAGGGGGGAGGTGAACTACCCAAGCATGCACAGCTAACAAGAGCCAACGTTGGGATGAGACTCAAACATGCTCTTTTCAGGTAGTTCTAGAAAAACAAAACAAGTCAGTTCGTCATTCATGTATATTATATTAATAGGACTCTCTTCAGTTGGTGTTTGTAGCAAAAATCAAACTAAGTTATTATGACTATATTCTTCCATTGTTTTCATTTCCTTAAAAAAGGAAAGCCTATGAAACTTTGTCAGTCCAGCAGTACAGATTTTGAAGCTAACACTAATTATATTCCATAATTACTTTGTGTGACAACTAATAGACCTTGACATATTACTTCTTTGTTACATTCAACAGTAAATGGCATTTAGCATTTACTTATAGTGTAAGCATGAGATAATTGCTTGGGAACCTAGAACTGCTTATTTAAAGGGTGGGGACTCTTAATATAATTACAGAGGCAAAAACACCTCTGCTTTACCATGGGAAATCTCATACAATGCATTGTTAGTCTACAGTTTCTCAGTCAAATTCTTCATTACTCTCCAGAATTCTCTGGAATTCTCCTGTTCTGTTTATGACATAAAGGTATCTGTCTTGGTGAATGTGATCCAACAATGAATGGAGGATCTTTACACTTGAACAAGTGTGAAAGTGGACTATGTTAGCCAAAGTAATGACACTTAGTGTGTCTTTGTCCCAAATGTTTCACGTTGAAATGCTTCTATTACATCAGCTTATTGGTCCCAGGAAGTTGTATTTTTCCTAAATGTGCACCATTAGGATAGAGTGTGTTACTTATTGAGAGGAAGAAGAAAGTTGCATGGGAAAGAAATCCAAAAACAAGAGTACATGTCTTACAGAACCTTGTATCTGAGACTGATTTTCATGTTCAACAGGGAGACCCAGTTTCTTAATCTCTAGATATCCATTATCTTCTTGAATTAGCTGTATTATGTTTTTAGAATGTGGCATTTTTAACATTGTTACTAACCACTTCATTACTTCAATACTTCACCACTAGTCACAGAATTAAAAAAAAAACCAAACAAACAAACCATGGTGTAAATAATCACCCAGACAACATACTTTTAAATTTATGAGAAACATTCACCTCATATTTTGAAATAATAGAAGAAAAATTTACTACTGCCAAGGACCAAATGAGTAGCAGCAGTAAGAAGAAACATCTCCCTTCTCCCACCATGCCACTCCTCAACCCTTCTTCACATTACATACACCATAGCAGAATTAACCTATGATGCATGTTGGGAAAAAAAAACTATCAGATGGGAAGGTAGACAAGGGGAAAAAGAAGAAAAGAGACTGCTTGTTGTTCCACCACCTGAATGAAGAATACTCCATCTCAAGGAGAAAGCAACTTTTCATTTTATCCAATGTTCTTACTACCCAACTCAAAACATTTTTTAAAAATTGCCTCCCCCCGATTTGAAATACTAAAAATAAAAAAAAGCCAAAACACTGCAAACTAGAAACAAGATTAGAACACCTGGTTTATTGGGAAAAATTTATAATAAAAACTGCAATTGCTTATCCTGCAACTTACAAAATAATAATAATTTGATAAGTAAATTGGTTTTCATTATGTTAAGTACAAATGGTAAAAAAAAAAAATCATGTGATACATAGGTATTTCCCATTCAGAGAGCTCATATCCCTGAATTCTCCTATTGCATGTTTCACACCAGATGTTTTAAATCTGTTTACCAAGGAAGACCAGGTTTTTAAGTACATTTAAATTTTTGCAAACAGTTGCAGTCTATCAGAAGCTGTGTCTAAGGACTAGAGCTCAGTCAACTGAGATGAAAACTTTAAGCCATTTCTTCTCTTTAGGTTGTTTTAATGTTATTTTTGTGATAGGAATGGCCTTCCTAATACTTTATTGCACAACCTAATCATATCTATCAGTCATGACGCATTAGACCCAGTCCGTCTTTCAACTCAATCTACTCTGATCTTTAACACATAGACACCAAACAGTCCAGATTAATATATCATTTTCCCACACCCCAACCCTACAAACCACTTTAAAAGAGAAAATTTCATTTTAGCATTCCCCTACATAAGGAGGCCTTACTACTGCAACAGGTTTTGGCCATGAAAGAATACTTTCCTAAATGACATATGTAAAGCTTAGCAAAAAAAAAATCAATTATTCAGGACAGTTAGTAGAAATTATCAGAGATGGTATGCATTTGGGAAACATTTTTACTTCTTTAGCTGAAGGCTGGAAAAAATATTTTTTGCATTTTTTAAGACTATTTGGTCACTGACAATTTTACCAACATTTCCGTCTTCTCCTGATCCCATAACAGACCCAGTCCATTTAATCTGGGAAAAACAAACACTTGGTCAAGTCACTTAAATCTTTGAAGCCTTCTCATTTTCACCTTATGATGGTATAAATTTCATATTCAGATTCTTTTATACATACAGTATAAAAGGTATACAAAAGATATTAAGGAAATATGGCATATTATAGGTAATAAAAAGAAGTTAGTTTTGTTTAACTCTATAAAACATATATAAAAGGTGAATATAAAACTATAACACCATTTAAGAAATATTTTCTCCCAAATTATTTTAGCATTTTGACTAATCTAATGATATGAACACTGCCCCCAGAAAAAGGTTCAAAGTATTCTGAAGAACAAAGTTCCATCCTGGCAGCAGCTCCTTTCCCTTCTTAGGCAGATGAGTAGAAATACCTGGGCTTGGCATTGCCCAAGAGGTCGTCTTCGTAGTTGGGGAGGCAACAGAAGAAGAAGGAACAGCCGATGAGGATAATTGTGGCTGCCCACCCAAAGCCGTAGGCCCAGTTATAGATGTAAGTGACTGCGGGGTTGAGGTGAAGGTGGAAAGTCTGGGTGTACTTCACGGGGTAAATGACCAGGGAGATGATCTGGAACACAGCTAAAGGGAAGAAAAAAATTCCAACATATGAATGCGTACGTGCACAAATGAGTGAATGCATAGGAACAACAGGTTAACTTCCTTTCCCACAATGTTTTTGCCTTTTCATAAGTGTTAAATCCACCTAAACAATGCTAATGAAAGGAGTTGGGGTATCTAGTTAACCATGAGCCATAAAAGATTATTAAATAGTGTGTCAGAGATATCTAGAATTGAGTGGAATACTGAATATATGAAATGTGGACAGAAGACAACTAGAAAATCACTCTATAGTCGATGTCAATGTACAAGCATTATAGCTACTGAAGTAAAAAGTGCCAAAACTGTGGTGTACAGTAGAAAGCAGGATGGTAACGAAGAGTCTGTTTTTCATCTTTGTATTTCCTATGCCAAAGATATAGTTAATATTTCCAGTGTTAGAAAAAATAATGCATATACATACGTATGTATATATACATATATATATGTATATATACACACACACATGTTCATGCACACACACACACACACACACCATTTGATATTCAAAAATACAGCACTGGAATATTCATCCAATAAATGAATGACTACATGAAACAATGCACCATTGATGCAAATGATCAGTGTGGAGAATTACCAGAAAAGCCTGCAAAAGGAAGTGAGAATGTGAAGCGTAAACAAAGAGGGAGAGATGGAAGGCAGGGGGAAGAGCATTCCAGGCTCAGGAAACAGAAATAAAAGAGGAGAATAGGGTTTTGGGGGAAGTGTGAGGGAGGATATACGTATGTCAAGCTTTCTAAACTCTGGTTGTAAGAGTCACTTTCTTACAATTATTATTTATCGTATTAATATTTTAAGCAACTTTGAAATGAAAAAAATACTTAATCTTTTAGTCTTTTTCAATGAACGTGCATACTTCCATGAAGCTGTAATGAGTATATACTTGCTGTGCTATGTTCTGCATTTTTTGGACTTCATACTTCCAACATACATTGCCATATCCTGGATATGAGCAGATTTTAGCTCTGGACCAGTGCTCTCCACAAAGAGGGGCCAGCTGGCTGTGCTCTGGGAAATGTACCAGGGAGTGTAATCCTCACCACCACTTCTTCTTTCACCTTGATTTTGTTCTACTGACTCCACAGACAAAACTCCTAAAGTAGCTTTCTTTTTCCTTTTTTTTTTTTTAAATTGCTAGAAAGGCTGCAGATGTTTCCATATGTTAATCTGTTACTTTTATTTCTCGATTCAGAATATTCCTCTTCTCTGGCAATTTACGAAAGTCAATCTTGGTGCAAATTTTAAATATTTCTCTGCTTCTTATATACTTTAAATGGCAAACTCTTCCTAGTTAAGTCTGTTAGTTACTGCAAAATATTGTGTGTGTGAAAGTAATCTTTATGTTATTCTCTAATTTGCCTAGGCATAAATGTTAAATATGGTGATTTACGCATTTTAGTTCATCAGATATGAAGTTCTTGTAATGGTTTGGATGAATTTCTGCAAAATCTAAATTGTATCAGCGCTCAAGTTTTCTGATTTTTTTTTTTAAGTAATTGAATGGATTTATTATTTTTTTGCAATTTTTAACCTTTTTTTTAAACGACAATTACTTTTGTACCAACCTAGTAAAAACCCTCCATCTCTTTTTTTGGTTGAGAGCCCACTGGCCCATGTGGGAATCGAACCGGCAGCCTTCGGAGTTAGGAGCACGGAGCTCTAACTGCCTGTGCCACCCGGCCGGCCCTCAAGTTTTCTGATTTTAACCCAATAATATATATAAAATTTAAAAATAATTGTTGCTGTGAAATGTATCTTAACAATCAAGTAGGCCTTATTCGATATTATTACCATAAAAATGTATTGAAATTTCTAGACTTTTTATTCTTCTTCAAACATTTCCCATTCTACTTGTCAGACTCTAAAGAGGAATTTTAAATTGTAGAATGAGTACAGAATTAAGCATGACCGTTAAGCTGTTTATCTGTTGAAGCTCAGTCCAATTAGCTTTCTTTACTTCTGCAACCCTGTTGGCTCGAGATGGCTTTTACTAGAGCTTAATGTTTTAATGCTAAGATGAACAAAAGAGTTTCACTAGGATGGTTTTTAATTGTGACAAAATATATACAATGCAATATTTATCATCTTAACCATTTGTTAAGTGTACACCTCAGTGGCATTAAATACATTCACAATATTGCATAACCATCACCACTTTCCATAACTAAAACTTTTTCAACATCCCCAACGTAAACTCTATCCCTAGTGCCAGGTGCCTGCCTAAAATTTCAAATAATCCTTGTTCCCAGACTCCTAGTTCTTGTATTCTACTAAGAAATGTTCATTCTGAGCCCCACACCCCTGCACAACTACATTTCTGAACCCCCAGCACTGGTGATGAGGCAATTCCAGATCTGGCCCCTCCCAGGGTCCCCCATCCCACTGCAGAAAACCCTTTTATGACCCACCACATCATAAGACCTCCTTCAAGAAATGAAATGGCTCAGGGACATTCCAGCCCCTCAGCATGGGACTCACAGGAGGCCAGCAATGGGCCCACTGTGGAGACACTGCACTTCCAGGGCTGACTCAGCCCTGGCCCGTTGGGGTAGAGGTGTCACTGAGCACAGGGTCACCTATAAGAGATAATATACAGAGTGATAACCTTCCTCATTTGGATGGGGAGCACAGAGTACCACCTGAGACACAGGAGGAAAGGGATCTAGGTCTTAAAACACATCTCTCCTCTGTGACTTCCGCCCTTGGTGACACATTTCTGAGAACGAATCAGGAACTGTAATTGTCAGGGATCTTCTTTGTGGATTGGACATTACTATAATGATGTCTGCTGAAGGTAGGTTTTCCAGGCAGGAATTCCCGCCCATTCTCAGGAATTTTTTTCACTTTCCCATTCCCGAATCACAAGAAAAGTTGGTCGGGAAATTGGGAAAACCGGGTCCTTGAACCCAGGTGGTTGGTGGTATCTATCAGCTGTCACTTTGTGGAAACGATTCATTGTGGAGAACAGAAAACAGTTTATATCCCGGAATTCGGGAACAGGAAAGAGAAAAAAAAAAAATTCCTGAGAACGGGCGGAAATTCCCACCTGGAAACCCTAGCTGCAGGTATGAATGAAGAATTGCTGACACACAATCTTACCAGCCAGGGCCAGGAGGCCTCCAATCACTCTCAGGAACACAAGCATTTGGGGTCCACAGAGGGCGAAGAAGGAGAGGATGAAACAGATCACCAGGATGATAAAGCCACAGAAGAGCATGGCGGCGGCTGCCCTTCCCCACGCTGCAAGAAAAAAGAAACAGTAATTAATAAGACACATAGGCCAAATCTAAAATCACTAATCAAAGTATCAATAGAAGTTTTTTTTTTTCTTTCTACTAATGATATATTTGGGTGCAAGGAGTTTTTCTTTTGATAATATTTAAGCATCTCCATATCTCAGGGGGAGAATAGGGAGTTGATATGTCGGACATTAATATACTGATATGCAGTAATGTCTTTCCCTCCTCGGTGTTTCAGGAAATGTTTTATCTCTGAGATGAAAGTTAAACTTCATTAAACTATTTCTCATTTAAAAAATTGGCCATATAAACTGGTATATTTAAAAGGCTCACTCAAGTTCTAACACAACACAATCATAGTAAACAACATTTTTGGTATCGAACAATCCAAATTACAATCTCTTTAGGAAATGTTTCAAATACCTTTAAAAGCATCTTTGTTTCATATCAATGTATGTTTCCATCCAAAAAACAATCTTTGAAAACATATGACTAAGCAACAATGTGAAATAAAAAAATTAATTATAAAGTAGCTGTGATTTTTTTATGACACGTTTAGCACACTCTTTCTAGACTTTTGCCTAAATTTTGACTTCTGAAGTATTCAGAATTTATTGCAAAAGCGTCCCTAATTATTGATATTGGCCTAAAAGCAATCAGGGTGAGGTGGGAATTGACTTCTAGGTTTGAAGACCTATGGTATAGGGGCCCCTCCGGCCCTGTGTCATGCTACCCTGCACCTGTGGAAATAGGGAGCGCCATGAACCCAGGCTAATGATTCCAGCCAAAAATTCTTATTATTCAATCTGCTCTGATTTTTTTTAGATTAAAATTTATTGGGGTGACAATGGTTAGTAAAATTACATAGGTTCCAAGTGCACAATTCTGTAACATGTCATCTATATATCACATTGTGTATTCACCACCCAGAGTCAGTTCTCCTTCCAGCACCACATATTTGACCCCGTTTACTCTCATCTACCATCCCCCCTCTCACCTTACCCTGTGGTAACCATTAAACTATTGTCTGTGTCTATGAGTTTTTGTTTCTTTGTCTTGTTCCTGTGTTGCTTTCAGTTTTATATACCACATATCAGTGAAATCATATGGTTCTTGACTTTTTCTGTGTGACTTATTTTGCTTAGCATAATAATCTCAAGATCCATCCATGTTGTAGCAAAATGGCACTATTTCATCTTTTCTTATGGCAGAATAGTATTCCATTGTGTATATATACCACATCTTTTTTATCCATTCATCTATGGAAGGACACTTTGGTTGTTTCTATGTCTTGGCCACAGTAAAGAAAGCGGCAATGAACATTAGAGCACATATACCTTTACGGATAAATGTTTTCAATTTTTTTTGGTAGATACCCAGGAGAGGAATTGCTGGGTCATATGGTAATTCTATTCTTAATTTTTTGAGGAACCTCCACACTGCCTTCCTTAACGGTTGTACCAATCTGCATTCTCACCATGAGGGTTCCTTTTTCTCCACAGCCTCTCCAACACTTGTTATTATTTGTCTTGTTGATAATGGCTCTGATTTTTAAAATTTCTTCACGCACAACCTTCTCTCTAGAGGTAATAACTAACATTTATGAATTGTTCTGTGTGCAGCACTAGGCTAAGGACATAACATATTTAGCTCACTGAATCCTCACACTAACTTTTTAAGGTTTGTACTATTATCATTTCTTTAGAAATGGGGCTGTAGTAAAGCTTTGAGAGTTCAAATAACCTGCCACAGCTACACACGTAGTATGTGATTTAGATAGAGTTTGATTTACAACCCATCTGAGTCCAAAACCTGACTCTTTTTTTGAGATATAGTTTACATACCATAAAATTCACTTTCCAAATATACAATTTAATGGTTTCTACTATATTGACAGGGTTATGCAACCATCACCACTTACAATTCTAACATTGTTATCACCCCAAAAAGAAACCCAATGTCCATGAACAGTCACTTTCCATACCCCTCTTTCTCCAGCTTCTGGCAACTATTAATCTACTTACTATCTCTATAAATTTGCCTATTCTGGCCATTGCACATGAATGGAATCATATACTATGTGGCTTTTTGTGACTGTATTTTTTCATTTAGTGTAATGTTTTCAAGGTACATTTATGTCGTAGATGTATCAGTACTTTATTCCCTTTTATAGTCAAACAATAGTCTATTGTATGGATATCCCATATGTTGTTTATCCATTCGTTCATTAATGGATGTACATGCACTCTTAACCTACCGTGTTTCCCCGAAAATAAGACCGGGTGTTATATTAATTTTTGCTTCAAAAGATGCATTAGGGCTATGTTCAGGGGATGTCATCCTGAAAAATCATGCTGGGACTTATTTTCCAGTGAGGTCTTATTTTCGGGGAAACACGGTATTACTCTATGTTGCATTGGAAAAGCAGTCGTGTGCACCTCTGCCCTGGTTTTACTCTTATCACAGTTTGGCTGACATATTTATCCTCACTTAATTCTAGGTCATTTGACTGGTAAAAAAAAAAAAAGAGATAGCACAGCAGAAAGAACAAGGGCTTTGGAGCCAGCTGGACCTCATTTATACCCTGCCTCTGCCACCTATCAGCCACTGTCAGTCTGTGTTATCTGTTAACCAAACTAAAAACGCCTTATTTTAAGATTATCGTCAGCATGAAAGCTTTTGTGAGAAAAGTCACGTAGCTTAGAAAATTCCTCCTGTACATCCATGACTCCTCTCCAGTACCTCAAGTTTACATTTTATTCTACATTTGCAAGGTTCTGCTCCGTCACAGAGATTGTTCCTCAGTTACCCACTGCATTTTTACATCTTCGTCTGTTATAGACAAACCTGAGCTAAGTTCTCCTGTTCCCTTTTCCAGCCTCCACGCTTCCCCCAGGTGTCCTCTAGATTCATGAATGACTGGGGCATAATAGGTAATTAAAGAGAAGACATATTTTTATATGCTCAAAAACCATGTTTTCACACCAATTACCCTGTAGTGGCAGTGGTCAGGATGGGGCTGAGACAGTACATGAGAGGGCCTTGTTTTCTATTTGTAATTTTTATTACTTCCCACCAAATCTTCCTTTTTTTGTGAGATCGATAAAATAGTTTAGGAACAAGGTAAAATAGAAATATTTTCTTTTAAAATAGAAATGAATAAAGTCAAGATATGCAATTGAGTAAGTCTTTTCTCACTTTTGCCTTCTCCTTCTAGTAACGTAACTTTCAAGAGAAGAGAAACTGAGCTTTGAAAAGCACATTAATTAATCAGACTGTCTCAAAGTCTAGCCCATACACCACAGAGTCAAAACCATCAATAAAGCTTATTAAAAATACAGATTCCTACCCTCCCTCCAGACCTACCGAATAAGAACTCGAAAGGTAGAGTCCAGGAATCCACATTTTACTGGTATTTCTTACATCCATACTAAAGTTTATGAACTAAGATAGATGATTAATCTTATAAAATAGAAACAGCACTACCCCCCCAAAAAAAACATGTAACTTTCAGTATGTGACCACCCCCTGTAGTCTCATTTATAGTCTCATTTCTAGATTCTTTTATGGCTACTGCCAATCATTAAGTTCATTTAAATCCAGTCATTAAATTCAAATAAGCAGACACTGATTTTTCTTTTTAAGTTGAGTTCACAGGTTTGAAATTGTGCAGTGAAAGGTCTGTATAAACATGCAAATGAATGCAAACATAATGAAGACAAATTGCATAGCAGAATGTAAGTTCTCAAGAAAAACATCCTAACAAGGAACATATTTCAATAACCAGACTTTGACTATCATATTAAGGTTTTAAAAGTATAGCTAAATGAATTATGTAAATGTTGCTATAAAAAGTAATACCAATAATTTTACCTGTTTATTTGATGAAGAATAATAAAGTTAGATTATTGCTATTATTACTTTTTCTAACATTAGAACTGAAATATAATTTACACTTAGTTTCAGGTACTTGAATTAAACAAATAGTAAGCCACTTCACCTAACCAAAAGCCAACAGGTGAACATACAAATAAACACAGACCATTTAAAGAACTTTTCCTATGCTATGTTAAATCAACCCTTTTAAAGCGCTGAGTCATCAAAATGGAAAATTTAGGACATTTTTTGTCTTGACAAAGTCTGCTTGGAAGTAGACCCGAAAAACCTGCTTCTGTAGCACGGAGACACCCACACTGACTCATTTATCATTGAAGACAGAAAACTTAGCATGGTTTTGAGGATTCTGTTTTGACTAATGAATGACAAGCAAGGCAATCTGCCTTCTTATGGCGGTGACTATTTCATTGTAAAATGATGAAATGGAACCTACCAGGTCTGAGTAGGGTCCTTCCAGCCCAATGTTATGTCTGAGAAGGGGAGCAATAGCTATGCCGACTGAGGACACGGCAATTCTTCATGACATACATTTCAAAAAGTTGACTCTGTATCCTAAGTACCTTTGGTCTCACTTAATTACCCAGAATGAATCTATCTACAAATTTACCCAAATCTTTTGGGAACTATGTATATTTTTATATTATACCACGGCCCAAACTCTGCCATATTTACCAACCCTAATGGAAAGCGTCCATTTTTAAAACTTGTCCTCAAGCTACTTCTTCCATGATTCAACAGATGGTCTTCAGTTCTTCAAAGTCAGACTGTGCACCTTGATCTATTCTGAAGATGAGTCTTTCATTACTATTTTATGCACTTTAAATTTTATTGCCTTTCTTAATTGTGTTTGTGTGTATGTGTGTTGTATAGGAGAGCAGGCAGGATTCTCACTGTAAACTATTCTCTGAATTGGGACCACAAATGCTTACAGTACTCGAGGTAAACAAAAGTTTCTGTGTAAGAAAGCTTTTTGTTTGTTTGTTTTGTGTCCTTAAGGGAAGATAAATTTGGTGTTTTATATACATAATCTATTATATCCTAAGTTTACTTTCTAAATACTACTTGGAGAAGTTTCTGGCCACTTGTGTAAACTTTGTCAGGCCAGCAATCATGTCTCCTTTGCTCATCATATTAACCCCAATACATGTTATCAAAGAAACCAGCAGCATTATCAATCCACTTTTAAATAAGATTCATTAAAGATCCATTTAATGGCTTATCAAATTTTGCTCTGGCTTGCAAAATTTCAACATTAAATCAACAACATGGAAGCCATTCAACAGTCACTAATGAAATTCTGACTTATTCCTAGGAACTGTTTTTAAATTTTTTGTATGAAGATGAATGCTATCTTTTTCCAGTGATTACATATGAAAACACAATGTTATGAAGCAAATATGGCTAGGAAGAGACCAGAAAGGTCAACTGGTAACAAAAGAGCAAAAACACGTAAAAATAAATACCTTGAATATCAAGCTAGAAACCATAAATCAAACTGAAGCTTGTGAAAACAAACAAACAAACAAAGTTTTACTTTAAGACAAGGAATTTTAAAATAAGGAGAGCATTGCTGATATTAATATTTTTAGTATTAATTTGGAGACTCACTAATTTTTCCCTTAAAGTTACTATTTCTTTTCATGAATTCACTGCATTCTTCAATAGTTTCACATGTGGGCACCAAACACTGACCAAAACAGTCTGTGGTGTAGCCCCTTACTCAGTGCCCTGCAGACACCAACCTGTCATTCAACTAGAGTAGGGTCCCTTTCCAGAACAAAGGATTCATCTATTAACAAGACCAAAGGCCCCACCTAATTTTTGTCTGATCTCTTTGTATTGTTTCTATAGGGTTTTTTATGTGATACATGGGTAAACTCGATAAAACCGTAATTGAAAAAAAAATAAAAAGATCCTATCTACAAATAAATATAAGCATGGATGGTACATTCAAAAACACTGCTGCATGTTCAGTGAGTAAATAATCTGCAGGAATACAGGCCAGTGCTTCTGAAACTTCAAACTGCTTCTGAATCACGTGGGGATCTTGTTCAAATACAGATTCCAATTTAGTAGGTGGGACCTGAGCCACTGAGTGTCCAATAGCCTCCCAGATAATGCTGAAGCTGCTCGACTGGGACACTTTTTGAGTAGCAAATATCCAAATATCGACAGGACAACTCCCAAAACAATCTACACAGGAAGAAGCAATTTTGCAGAAGTTTTGGAAGGCAGAAAGAATGGCTTAGAGAAGGAATAGCAGGGTCACACAGGAGAGCATTCCACAGTTGGTGTGGGATTCTTTACATGCTCTGCATTTTCTCCTGAAACAGAGCCGGATGATAACTAGTTACTGTGGTGTGTTTTACAGAACGGTAACACTTTACCCCTGTATAGTCTTCTTTTAAAGTCTGAGTGGGGAAAACATTCTACACAGGAAGATATAAAAACAGGAAAATCACACGAGATAAATAGCAGCAAATTTAGGATCTACCCTTAAATATTTAAAAGTCTGTCAAAATGAAGAAGGCTGGAAAGCAGAATTTACAGGAAAGGGCATTTCAGCTCCACCAGTAGAAGAGGGTATAAGAGAAGTACTTTTAAACAAATAGCAGCGTTGAGAACTGAATTAAGTTGCTGAACAAAGGAAGGTTCAGGTCAGTCATGGGAGGTGTTGAGAGCACTTGGCAAAAGCTTGAATAGGTGCACTCTTATTCCCTTCTAATTCTACCGTCTAGGAGTCTGTGTCTGTTCACAGCGAGAATACAAGTTAAGTTACCAACAAGGATTGAGGCTCTCAGGTGGTTAATTCTAAGCGCATTAAGTGCAGAAAATGTGGAATGGACTGGGCTACATTACTGGTTCCTAGATGTCTCAATTTTTTAAGTCAATACATATATTTTTAACCATGAAAACCAATTGAGAGTGGCCAACTTTTTATTTTCTTATGTAAGGACATGAACATGTGCCCTCAAAGAGCAATCTATCTATTAATGCCTAATATTATAACACAAGAATATTTTATTATCTAACCCTGCCTCACTGCCAAAAGCCACAAAAGGATAATCTCAAAATGAAGTCCCTTAAATTGAATTTAGCTTAATGTAAACCTGTTAACTTCATACATATTTTTCTCATTTCCTGTACATTTAAGAACTATAGGGCTACATGATCTAAAAATATTTCATGTAACACTGATTCTTTGACTTATCCAAGGCTGATTTCATATAAAAAAGCATTCTGTGATGTCTAAGGATGTCTTCGGTAAACGAGGCTCGGCAGTTCTGTCCAAATCCAAATCCACTCTTCATGACTGACTCCTCACTTTCATTCTTGGTGCAGAAACTCATCTCTGTTATTCTCTACCCTGACAAGCGGGAGCTTGCTTGGGATTTGAAAGCTACCACTGATGCATAAAATAGCCTCCTGATGTATTTTTTTCTTAAGTGGAAAAGCAGTAGTGCAAAAGTAGCATGTGTGAACGTGCATTCAAATTTAATTTTGCATTTTATTTAATACATGAAATTTGAATGATCATTTCCATGTTTAAGTCTAGATTTTCTTTTCCTGTTTTGAGAAATATAAACCATGATTTTTAAAACACTCAAACAAGTATCTGTAAAGCTGGGTATTTATTTAGTTGTTACTGTCATGAAAAGAACATATTCATGTAATTTGGTTCATTTATAGGAAAAAAATGAGGCAATATGATAATATAAAATTATTTAAAAACTGTTAATGGTGAAGATATATAAGACTCTGCTTTTTATATATTAAGGAACAGTTTACCTTTATTTAAAAGTCTATATTATTGAGTATTATTGCCAATACTTGCCAGGAATAACCTGTGTCATTTATACCAAATTAATGTATTAATGTTATGAAGATCAGTTAATAAAAGATATGGTCAAGCACTTTGTAATTAAAAAGGCAACTTCCTTAATAGTTACAATGATAAATCACAATGTTTACTTCCTAGAATATATCAAGTTTTTTAAAACTTCTTCAATTCTCTATAGTGAGGTATCATTTTAATTAGAGCCAACAACCTTACTCCTTGTTGTGTTTATACATGTGTGGGAGTGTGTGTGTAAACTGTTTGCTACATTTTAGATAAAGTTGTATAACCATTGTTTTCTGCAAGGCCTTACTGAGGCTATCTGAAAATCTGAGGGCTCAGAGACGCCTAATCATCACCCTGGAGTGTAGATATACACACTTGCTATATTAGTCCATGCCAGGAGAGGGAGTGGAAATTAATAAACACCCCAACTCATCTTTGATGACAACAGCCTGAGACAACCTCTCCTAGTGAATTCACATCTATTTTCTCCTTCCCAAGGTCTCCTAGTACCAGTGGATCTGCCTTCATGATTTGATTCTAGGTCTTCAGCTAAAGCCACGTCTAACACATTATTGGCACTTAATTGCCTTTGCTAAGGTCACAAGAATAACTAAATTAGGGTGTGAAGTCCACAACCCATGTGTGAAAATCACTCTTGTTACATCATAAAAATCAGTAATAGATTTTTCAACACACACTTGGAAAACTGAACTTTTCCAAAGGCCAATTTCTCTACTAAATTGATACATACACACACGCACACACAGAGAGAATCAGTGTTTTCTTTATAATTAAAAGTTAACGCTATAGCCCTCTGTCTAATTAAAAAATTAAACTGAGAAACAAACTTGCTTCCTCCCTTCCATATACATAGCATTATATTAATCTGAGGTTGGAAGAGCCACACCCTAGGAAAGGTGAGCTCATCCTTCAAGTCAAGAAAAATAAAAACTGCATTGTGTGCGTTTCACAAGAGGGCTGTGGTCACAGCCAGAGACTTGCAGGCCAGATCAAGTCCCAGCAATCGTGCTGATCCAGTTTCCACCAGCACCCCTCTCCCTTCCCGGCACTAACCTTCTTACTTCATATGCATAAGATTGCTGCGTATTCTTGGCTCTGTGTTAGTCTTTGGAGTGAGGTATGATTATCAAAGTCTGTTTCAAAACACATCTGCTTAAGCAGACCTACGTTCCCTACAGGATGCTAAATTCCAATGCATTTTAACTAGAAGACACAGAGATATTATTTCAAAGAAATTAATTCCCTTTAAAAACTTAAAGACTTGCGATGATACAAACCCTGGTAGGCATGCTGTTTGTTTTAAGAAAAGAAAAACATAGATATTAAGGAAAGAAGGAAAGTTGTTCAGTCTTTACATTTTATTACTTACTAACCAGGACCATGACTCCTTCTGGGGAAAAGTTCAGCAGGGGTCCTTCCAAACAATTTCACACTCCTTAAGAATCAGCACCAAGCACCGATAGAGGGCTCCAGAAATAAAATTTGGTTGGAGCCATTTAGGGGGGAGGGGAAGAGAATTCAGTCAATGATCCTAGCAGGGAATGAAAAAAGGCAGGGTGGCCTTCTTTCTCTTTCTCGATTTAAAACTATTAAACTCCCTTGGTAAGGTCCCATTGAATAGTATTTAGCTTTAAGCTTCTTATGATCATACTTGCCCGCACCCCACACACACCTCCGATTACAATAGACCCCAGCTGTTCTTCACATCTGCCAGTTAGCAGAGGCTGGCACCAGATAAAACCACGCTGCTCTCCCGTCAGGTCCATTTACAAGTTAAGCATTGAGACTTCCTCCTTGTTGGAAAAATAAAATACTCCATGTGCAATATATTATTTTTGTCCACTCTGCTTAATTTCGCGGGTGTAGAGATGTGTTTGGTTTTTGTTTTGTTTTTTTTTTCGATTTCAAACCACATTAAATTACAGTTTTCTAAACAGCAAGGCTGTGCTTAAACCAGACACCCACGGAGACAACAGCGCACAAGAGCTATCCTGAAGCGTTCAACATTACAGTATGTACTGAAAACGTAACTGTTGAAATTTTGACTAAGAGAGCCTTTTTGTTTTAGTGGAAGAAGAGCTGCTTTCACTCAGTTCAAGTTAAATGAATAATACAGCGACATTAGAGAAGGCACGTATTTTAATATTTTAATAATAGGAAGAACCAGAGGAGGCGGCGGAATGGGAAGAAATTTCAGAGGTCTCCAAAAATATACACTTTGTTCATTATATTTACTCATCAAACCTTTTCAAATGACTGAAATCATCTTTTGCACGTAACTGACAAACCCTAAGAAAAAACAGTTTTTGAACTAGGGCCATTTTCTTCCACCGTTCTGCCTGGTTTTGCTCGGGTAGGATGCATGAAGCTAAGCTCTAAACAGATGTGGTTTTTTGAATCACCCATTCCCCCCGACCCTGTTCAGTCCCTTCCCAGAAGGCGGTTTCCTAAGGCCCGGGCGCACGCCCCGACGCGGCCCGGAGGACTTCCCGGAGGCGGCGGCGGGCCATGGCACTCACCGAACTTCATTAGGCTCTCGCAGCCATCCGCGGTGGACCCGCTGCCGCCCCCCTCGTGAGAGCATCGCCACCATAACGAGGACGTCTGGATGTGATCGCTCGACTGCAGCCAGCCGCGGCCGGCTAGCGCGATGATGTCGAAGGCGATGGCGCTGAGCAGGAGCAAGGGCAGGATCCACCTGCAGCGCTCGCAGGCCAGGCCGCAGCGCAGCATCTCGACGGTGACGGCAGGGGGAGAGGAGCGCACGGGGCTCGGACGGCGGCGGAAAGTGGCCGGCCAGCGCGGGCAGGGCGACAAAAGGGAAGAGGTCGCGGGGGCGCGGCGCCCAGGCCCCACCTAGATTCCGGTGACTCAGAGCGCGCCGCCCCGACCTGCCCCGCCGGGCCGGGCGGCGCGCGGGGAGAGGCGGGCGCAGCTCAGGTTACACCCGGCGCGGGGGAGCCTCGGGGCCCCGGGGCCCACGGCCCGCGCGCGGCCCAGGCTGCTGCCACGCGCGTCTCTGCGCTTCCCCACTGCCTCATTTCCCTCTTACGTGATCTTCTCCAACAAATGTTTTTCTTAGGTCTACCACGTGTGTACGTTGAACTCTGCGCGGCGCCGGCTACCTCGTTAACCCCTGAGGTCAGATCTTGGTCTGGTTTTCGACGATACCGTGTTTAAGTTTCGGGCAGTTTGAGACGGGTGTTCAAAGTGTACCTGTGGGTCAGTGCTGCCCCGCTGGTGCGTGCGTGCGGCCAACCCGGGGGCCAGTCCCCACCCCTCCCCGGCAGAGGGGGCGCTTCCTCCCGGGCTCCACCTTTGTTCCCTGTACCGCGGCTCGCCTCGTCCTCTCATTTGTTTGTAGGCCTGCCTTTTCCGCTGGGTTATCAGCTCTTTTACAGCAGAGGCCATGTTTTATTGATCCGTGTAACACGGGTGTCTGTCTAGCACCGCGTCTGGTCTGCAAGGAACGCAATCAACATTTGTTGCGTGAACGCACTGAATTTAACAAATGCTCGGTTTCCGAAACGCTTCATCTGGCTTCCCCAGATACCTTCCTTCATGTCCTGTCTGTGCATGCCGCCGTCCCCTCCCTATCACAAATGTCTACCTATTTAAACCCCACTTGATCTCTTCTCTACTATTGGGTTTCCCCAAATAAACACCATATGTCCGTATGCATGCAGCACCTAAAATCCCAACTGCAGTGTCCTCGCCTTGCTTCTGTCACCACCATGACTCCTCAGGTGTGGCAGACAGGGTTGGGTGCAGCTGGGAGTGGCACTGAAGAGAAAAAAGTTCTCAGTGTCAGGCACCCCGGTGGCTTTGGGCAAGTCATGAAAAACATCAAAAGAGGGTCACATCTTTATGTCTCCAAAGATTTCTTCTGAATCCCTTGTTTTTTCCATTAATGTAATAGAAAACGAGGGGAAATACTTAGCAATGTTTACATTTTTAAATTTAGTTCTCTCTGTTTCAAGTTATGTGTTCTCAATAGAAACAGAATACTGTTTTGTTTTATTCAGTTCTCGGGCAATTTTTGAGAACGAATAAAAGTACTGAGACAGTTAGTGTCTGAAACCACATGAAATAATTTCCCCAGCCTTCGTTTTGCACAAACCAAGTTCAAATATTTTCACTTTCAAAGAATAGTACCAGGGGTATTCTGGCAAGAGTTAACTGCATATGGTGGAGATTGTGCAAAGGAAATATGCTCTCAGAGTTTTCAAGAGTATGAAAATATTTATTTAATTAGCTGTGTATGATATATTTGTGAGAAAAAATCATTTTCTTACAAAACAAATAGGGTACTGATTATGAGCAACGTGGTTTCAGACAAAATGAAAAGTTTCACTGGTGTCTTAATATCCCTGAATAATTTTGGACTAGATGCAACTTCTTATTCCAATGGATTTGCATAAAAAGGCTCGTTACCGCTGAGATGAAAGCAAGCAAAGTCTCCTCAGAATTTCTTGAAGAGACTAAACTGACCCTGGTTAGGTTCCAACAATAACATACCTCACAGGTCTCATAGATTGTGTGGAACCAGATAGCTCGGGTTCTGATCCTTTCCCATACTACGCGTGTGACATTGGTCGATTTAATTTCTTTGTGCCTCAGTTCCTCATCTATAAAATGGATGTGCTCACCCCCTAGTGTTGTAATGAGTATTAAAAGAGCTAATAATATATATGAAGTGCTCAGGATAACGCCTGTACACTTTCAGCCACGACGTAAGGGTTGATGACGGTGATGATAATTTTCACATAGGTTTCCCACTTCAATAAGATTGGAAAGGGTCTTTTTTATGTTTATAAGGGGCAAAGGCTATATATGAATACCCGCTGTAAATCATTAAGTTATCTTAGACAATGCAATCATTTATCCTAGTCACAGTTCTGAAATGGATTATGGTGGATAATAGACAGTTAAATAGCTCCCCTGCTGGAAAACATAGGGATTGCAGAGCACTCAACAAACGTAAACCTACCTGCAAAGTCTGTTTTTGTCAATTTTGGCATTTTATGGTTACAAAAGCAAAGAATATTATAAACAAAATGCAAAAATATATCATTGCAGGATAAAAATGTGTAGTTGTTTTATTCTCCTGTGCAGAGAAAGTAATCGTAATAATAATAGTAACATTTGCTGGGAGTTTACTATGTGCCAGTGTTTCACAACCACCTTATGAGGTGTGTACAACTATCAGCTTCATATAGACGAGAAGACGGGGTCAAAAAGACATTAAGTAGCTTGCTCGAGATGCACAGTCTCTAATTTACAAAACTACACTCCACCGTAGGCAGGTTGACACCAGAGACAGTGCTATTTACAATAACCAGTCATAAGAATTGGGGATACATCTTTCCAAAAGGGTCCTTCTTTTTCTATTTCTTCTTTCCCCTGCAAACATCCAACTCATTGCCAGTTCTCTCCCAAGCTATGATGAAATGCTCTTCATATAAGCTGCTGTGCTCTCACTAGTAAACCAGCGCGAGAGCAGTGTGATAGAACAGGCTACAGCAGAATAAGCACAGTACAGAGCTCAGGCAATCTGCGTTCTAGTTCTCACTGACCCTGGGTTTCCCCTGTAATCCTTGTCCAATCTCTTTTTTTTCCCCTGCTCATGCAAACTTCTAATTACCTCCATTCTCTCACCGCTTTTTCCTTCCTTAGCCAAATGTAATGTCTCTTCTACCCAGTGATGTGATCGTAAAAGTTTAACAACTATGTCAAGAAATAAAAATCCTTGATTTATAGCATTTGCCAATTTCCATGGTATAAATATTCCCCCACGACTGTTTTCCAGCTACCAACTTGATGTCATTGAACAGAGTTAGGAAGCAGTATCTGTCTCAAGCTAATAAGAGCACACCACTGCATCTACCCCCATATCCTATGAAAACTGTTCTATTTTTCACAGATCATCAGTAAGCTCACATTTGCCAAAGTCAATGAATATCATTGACCTCTTTTTTCACCAGATACTTCGATGTCTCCCTCCATGAAAATTTCTACATTCTTGGTTTCTACAAAGAAGTTGAAACCCAGTACCCAAAGATCACCAGGAACACACCTATAGTCAAATAAAGTTAGATTTATTAGCTTGTTGCAGTAAGGGAAACTGCAAACCATGGGACATTCTGGGATGTCCCGGTGAGAGGGTGTTAGGAGGGCCAAGTAATAAGATTTAGGCTTCTATTAGGGATTTTGGAGATGGTTCAAGGAAGTGCGTGTTTTGTTCTGAGTTACATTATGTTGGGAAGACTGATACCTTATTTTGCGGTTGGATGATATTTTTGTTTTTTCTGTGTTTAGATCTGATTATGAAATGGCCTTGTTTTTTTTTTCTTGTTCTGTCACAATCACAGAGTGACCTTGTGTGATGTTCATATTCTGTAAAATTATTTATGCTCAGCATTGGATCATCTCAGCATAGATATTGGTTGCCAGGCCAACTACCAACTGTCAGGGACTGTTTTTTTTCTCTCTCTCTCTCCTTCTCTCTCTCCCTCCCTCCCTCCCTCCCTCCCTCCCTCCCTCCCTCCCT
This sequence comes from Rhinolophus hipposideros, assembly GCF_964194185.1. Lineage (NCBI taxonomy): Eukaryota > Metazoa > Chordata > Mammalia > Chiroptera > Rhinolophidae > Rhinolophus > Rhinolophus hipposideros. The sequence goes on along the minus strand of NC_138049.1, from coordinate 24,429,527 downwards.
CCCTCCTTTCTTTCTTTCTTCCTTTCTTTCTTTCTTTCTTTTCTTTCTCACTGGTTCTTGATTGGCTCTTTCCATCCATCCTTTCCCCTTCTTCTTAAATGTGCTAGTCTTCCTCTGCCCTCCCCTCTCCCGCCCTCGTCCGGTGTTGGATTCTCTGGGTTTCATTCCTGTACTACTCTTCTGTTCATTCTATACATTTTCTTTGTGTTACACCCTCCACTTTCATGATCTCAACCTCTACCTACATACTCATGACTTGCAAATATGTGTGTTTTTAGCCCACACTTTTCTTCCATGCTTTAAACTTTTATATCCAACTTCCACAAGATGGCACCGCCTGGGTTCTCTCTCAAACACTTCGACCTCAACCAGTACAGAATTCAAATTGCCTCTCTTCTCCGAAAGCATTATCTTCTTTCTGTAGCCTCTATAGCACCTCCAGAATCTTAGTCACCAATACCGAAACTCTAAGATCATCCTTGACTCTTTCTCTTATACCCAGGTTAAATCTAGTAATTGACAGTTTTGCCACGTACCCTACTTCCCAACTATTTCTCTGTGCAGACTCTCTGCTTGATCCCTTGCTACTCCTGCTCTGGTTCACGTGCCTTAACTGCCCAGCTGTCTCCTAATTGTTCTGCCTGTCTTCAGTTCTGAACAGCACCACCCTCCTCCCCAAATCCATCCTCCACGAGACCACTAAAATGATCCAGCTAAGTGTGCATCTAACCCCAACACTCCTGCATGCATTCTCTCTGATTCTTCATAACCTCTACCATTAAGCATGAGATTCCTAAAAGTGACACACAAATTCCTCCAACGTCTGGCCTCTCCTGTCTCATCTGTCACCTCTGTTTGCCTTCACTTTCCAGTTTGTTTTTTCTTTTCTCTCTCACCTACACAGTACTATTTTTACCTTCATTCCTAATATTATTTCTGGAATACCTTTCTTCCCAATCCTTTCTCTATTTACCTAGTTGCTTCCTATTGAACAGCTTCAGACCTCATATTTCTCAGGAAAATTTCCCTGAATCTTGGCATGTTCCCTATAGCCCCATCTCCAATCTAAGATAGCTATGTGCTCTTTTCCTATGCGCTCAGAACACTTGAAACATATGTACCAATCACCTTGATATATAATAATCTTCTTTTATGTCCCTGTTAGACTATGAGATCCTTGAAGAAAGTGACTGTGTCTTATTTGTCTTTGTATGCCCAGCACCCTTTCTAATGCAGTGTTAAGTAATTATTCGATGAATGAATGAATGAATGAACAAATGACTATGTCAATAGCTATTGACCTGTGACAGATCTCTCTGAACTTCAGTGTATTCACTTACTTATTGAGTTGGTTTTAAAAAAATGAACATAAGAAAATTCTAAGAATGAACATTGAAAAGTATAAATTTATTCAGAACAGTAGATGGCAGTAGAACATTGTTTTTCTGCATAGCATTTGCAAGACTTAAAATTGAGCAAGTACCCATAGAAAAACTAACAGTCTCATAGTATGATTCCTAAAATGCCTCCACACTTCAGTTAATAATGCTGTGTTCATATTGGTTCCTTAATTGTAGTAAATGTAACATACGAATGTAAGATGTTAATAATATGGGAAAGTGGGTGCAGAGGTTTATGGGAACTCTGTAATGTCACAAGTTTTCTGTAAATCTGACACTATTCTTAAAAATAGTTAATTTTTTTAAATGCTTCTACATTGTTTGGTATATATTTTTCTCATATAAAACTATGAAAACTCCAATGTCAATCATTTTCTTTGTATAAAATTAAATATAAAACCCCAATATCAATAATTAAACTTCAAGTTTTAAAAATAGTTTCTAGATAAATAGGTATTTAGAAATAAATGTTATTTATTTAAGTATATAAATAAACAATACTATTTACATATTTTATTGTTCTGTTGTTGTTATGAATGTATTATATACTTATTTTAGAAAATTTGAAGAAGACAGAAAGTATAAAAAAGAGGAGTTATCCACAAATAATCACTTTATTAGAGAAAATTGCTGCTAATATTTTGACATGTTTTTTAGACATTTTTCTCTGTTCTAATAGTTGAGATCCTCTGGTAACACGCATTCTTCTGGTTTCTTCCTACCCTTTTGCCTTTTTCCCTCAGATCGAAACTCTCACCCATGGAATTCATCAGGGCTTGGTCCCAGCCCCCTCTTTTCCCTCCACATTCTCCCTTTACATGACCTTTAGTATTTCTATGGCTTAGATACTATGCTAGAAACTTCAAAGGTTACTTCCACTCCAGACTTCTAATTTCACCAAGTTGAATGTTACACAGGCATCTCAAACTTAAAAGAGCCCAAACTGAGCTCTGTCACCCCCAAATTTATTCTTATTCCTTCTTTGTTGTCTTTCCCATATTAATAAATAGTACAATCATCTACCAGCTCCTTGGAATCCATTTTCAACCCACTTACCCCATATCCAGCCTATCAGAAAATCTTTCATTGCCACCTATAAAAATATATCTCAAATCTGTGCAACTTTCCCAAGTTTACTATTACAACCCTACTCTAAGCCATTATCCTTTCTTACCTGGACTACCGTAACAGCTTCTTAATTGATGTTCCAACTGGTACTCTTACCCCCTTAGGGCAGCCAGAGAGGTATTTAAAGATACAAATCACGGCCCTACTTATGGTTTTACCAAAATTACAATGTCCATGACACCTGTATTGAAACTTACACTGACTGCTTGCTATGGCCTCCAGGAGCTGGTGGGTCCCAGCCCATCCCTATTAAAAGATCGGTCTGGCTTTTGTCTCCTGGTAGAACTCTGACTGACATAATTTTTCATTATTGAAAAGCATAAGAAAGAAAATTTTAAATCTTCATAATCCAATCACTTTACTCAGAGGTAAATACAGTTAATATTTCAAGGTATTTCTTTCTACTTATACTCATTTTTTTCTATATGGACACACACTCATACAAATATCATACACACACGCACTCATATATACAGAGGGTGCCAAAAAAATGTATACACATTTTAAGAAAGGAAAAAACTGTATTAAAATTGTAATACTCAATATATACTGATAACAAAAAATGAATATAAGTCACTTGTATACATTTTTTGGCACCCCTGGTATATACACATATATGTATTATATGTATACTGTTTTTACAAAATTAGAATTAAACTCTAACTATAACTCCATATCCTGTTTTTTTTTTTCACTTCACAGTTAAAATAATGAATATTTTGAAGTTGTTGATACTCATTGCCAAGTAACTTTTCCAATTACATTTGTCATCAACACTAGTTAATACCTGACCTGTCCTACCTTTGCTATCTTTGATTATTTTCCATATTTGGATCTTTGTATTTTTGTGTCATAGGCCTTATAACATTTGTTTCTCCAGGAAGCATTTATCGAGTTCCTCTCATGCAATGCACACAACACTCTGCCAGGAAATAGTCTAGAAATGCAGACAGGACAAGGTCCCATAGCCACCCCTCCTGCCCCGAACCTCCTATTACCCCCTGCATTCCACCCCCCAATGCTCAAGGTGTAGGGAAGGTAGTGGCACCATGTGATGCTGATGCCCATGCAGTTTGTTGTCCTACTGACGAGCTCTGGGAGCAGAGAGGAGGTCACAGCACTCTTGACCCTGGAACAACCAGCAGTTACTAAGAGTTGGGGCAGGACTGGTTTCAGGCCTATTTGTTCTCTGGGATGTACTTCTAACTAAATTCTTGTTCTAAACCCCTCCCTGGGACCAGTATGGCAACATTCCAACAAAGACTCATTGACAGCCTTTCAGTGGGTGGAAGCAATGAACGTTGTTTAAAATGGCTACATTCCAAGGACTTTACAAAGTTATGTTACAAGTAATACCTTTCTAAATCCTCCCAACTAACTGCGAGTTAGATGTCATTATGCCCATTTTACAGATGGAAAAACTGAAACTGAGCCATTAAGTAAATCACCTTAGTAAATAAAAGGATTCAGACCCCTATCTCCTTGCTGCAATGTCCGTGCTACGTCCACTTCATCACATCGATATCATGATCTCTGAGTTGAGCTAAAAGTTGTTTTTTAGATAAGTATAGCATTTGGAACAAACAACTAAATGGAGTTAATGAAGGGTTATTATAGACATATACTAGATGTGGATAATGGTTAAATCTCAACATCAATTCCAAGCTTTGAAATTCACTGAGTAAACAGAGAATGAAATACTGAACTAAAATAATGTTTTCTGGAACCCAAAAGTTTAATTAGAAATAATGAACACTCACATTTATTGAGTGCTTCAAAGTATGTGGCACTATTCTTACTTAGTACATGATATATATTAATTCTTTTATTCTCAGATCAACCATCTGAGGAAAGTGACATTATTATATCTACTTTGCAAATAGGGACACTGAGACACAGATAGTTTAAGTTACTTGCTCAAGGTCACTCAGTAAGTTGTTGTTAGAGCTAAGATCAGAAACAGGGTCCAGACCATCCTTCTTGGTCTAAGGCCTTAGCTCCTGACCACTATGCAAATAATAATAATAATAATAATAATAGCAGTTAACCCTCATATATGCTTATTATGTGCCGGTCCCTGCTTTAACCACACATTCATTTCTCTTATCCTCATGGTACCATGAGAAATATACAACTATTGCTTCTATATTACTGATAAGGAAACTGAGGCACAGAGACGCTAAATGACTTTCCTAGATAACACAGCTAGTAAGTGGTAGAGCTGGGCCTCAAACCCAGACATTTTAGCTGCTGAATCTGCACAATGAACTGCTAAAACTCAATTTTAGTGTGCATAGTCTTAAATTTACTGGACTACATTTGAAATGTGTAGAGCAAACCCAGTTGTCAATGTATGTTTTCAGACTCTGCTTATCTCTCCAAACCAATTCCCGAGCGTTCTTGCTCTCTCGCTCTCTCTCCACTATAAAGGTGATTATTGTGCTTCTGGGATCATCACCGAAATGCAGCTTGTGTATCCTGGGGTTATTGCAGCCTGGAAATTTTCCAATAAACAGTCAGCTAAGATCTAAATGTGTAAATAAATACATGCCCTTAAAATGTACTTTTGGAAAATATAGTCTCAAGATAGGGAAGGGGATGAGAAAATACAGGTCCAGGAGGAACAGACATATTGAGAATCACATACACTTGCTTTGTTGAAGAATTGCAGAGACCATCAATGTTTGGGAGACTTTCGTATGTAAAATTCACACATTTCAGTCTGTTTCTCACATGGACATTTGGCCTTATTTGGAGTTTTCTGTGAGTTCTCTGCTGCTTACGTCTGGAAATGTGTGAGACCACCCAGCCCACGCCATAATGACCTCTCAGAGACCACTTGGTCTGATCTCCTGCCTCTACACAGGTTTCCCTGTTGTTTCCCAAACTGACCTTACACACCTCCGGAGAATACCGAATTCTCTGTGTTCCTCCAGCATCTATTTAATCTGCCAGCATCCATGTCCCTTGATAGCAGAAAACATAACTGCCAAATAATAGATGGGATTTTCATGTGGATAGAAATGAGAAAGAGAAAAATATTCTCAAATATATGAATGTTATGTACTTTTTAGTGCCTCTATTGAGGAAAAAACAGTCGTTCCTAAACCCTGGAGTCTGCTGCCGTTGTCCTCGCAGAGAGAGACAGCATGGAGCCCCAGTCCAGAGGTTTAGTAAGTTAATAATGTTCAGTTAGAGAGTGTTGAGAGAGGTGTGTTGGCTCATAGGACTTTCAGAGAATATTAAATAGAATACAGGGATATCTTCCAATCTTTCTGACAAATATTCAGATTCATTTTTCTGGAGATTAACTTTGCAGAACGTGACATATCTTGTCCATCATTGTGTCACTGTTGCTGTTCCCACTCATGAGACTCAAACGAAGATTTCTCTTATCCAATTGAAGCAAAAGCTCTGTCTTTCTCTCATCCTAGTGTCCTGTACATACATAGGTATATATTCATATATGTGATATGCGCAATAAAATGCTTTGCATTAGTAAACCAGTGATAAATTTCTGGTTTGAGAAATTTAATAACTTTACAAATACATCATTTGTTGCATTTACAGATCTATTCATTTATCTCATACTGTCTTGGCATCTAGTTAGAAAATACTGGTGGGCTTAAGAAAAATAGAAATTATTGAAACCTCAAATGGTAAAAACAAATTAATCATGGAGGGGGATTCTTTTATTTTCTTTTGGGGGGTGTTTATAAATCACTTTATAATTACAAAATACTTTATAATTGATACAGTTTGATTATGGTTATTTTATGAGAAAAGGACTACATTTTTTATTTTTATTTTTTAACATATACTCTTTTTTTTTTTTTTAAAGATTTTATTGGGCAAGGGGAGCAGGACTTTATTGGGGAATAGTGTGTACTTCCAGGACTTTTCCAAGTCAAGTTGTTGTCCTTTCAATCTTAGTTGTGGCGGGTGCCGTTCAGCTTCAAGTTGTTGTCTTTTCAGTCTTAGTTGTGGAGGGCGCAGCTCAGCTCGCCAGTCACCGTTGCTAGTCGCAGGGGGCACAGCCCACCATCCCTTGTGGGAGTTGAGGAGTTGAACTGGCAACTTTGCAGTTGAGAGCCCACTAGCCCATGTGGGAATCGAACCTGCAGCCTTCAAAGTTAGGAGCACGGAGCTCCAACCACCTGAGCCACCGGGCTGGCCCTCCATTTTTCATTTTTTGAAATATTTAAAGCAATGTTTCTTTTAAAATAGCTACAAGTTAATCAAGCACTTTACCAGTTAGATTTGTGTCAACTAGAAGGAAATATAGACTCCACCTCTTGTTCCTCTAAGTTTATAAGTTACTATGGAAGACAGCTCATACTGGAATATACATGAAAACAAGTAGCATTAAAAAGTATTTATGACTAAGTGCTCAGTGGAAATGAATTGAGCAGATATTCAGAGGACAGCTGGGAGCAGAATTATTCTGTAAACAGGTATATTAATTTTCTATTGCTGTGTAACAAATTACCACAAACTTAGCGACTTAAAACAACACCTAATTGTCAGCTCACGGATTTGTAGTTGTGAGGTGTAGGCAGGCTCAGACATCTATTCAGATTGTCCTCTACCGAGGGTCTCCCAAGGTGAAATCAGGGTGTCAGCTGGACTTGGCTCTTATATGGAGCACAGGGGAAGGGAGTGCTTCCAAGCTCATTCACATTGTCGACAAAATCCAGTTCTTTGTGATTGTACACCTGAGGTTCCCACTTTCTTGCTGGCTGTCAGCCAAGCCCTCTCTATTCTTTGGCCTCCTTCATCTTCAAAGCCAGCAACAGGGCATTGAGTCCTTCTCACACTTCCAATCTCTCTGACTTCCTTTTCTGCTGCCAGCTGGAGAAAACCCTCTGCTTTTAATGGGCTTGTGTGATTAGATTGTACCCACCCAGATAATCTCCCCTTTGCCATGTAATGTAACACCATCGGAGTAGTGACAGCTTGTCATATTTATAGGGTCCACCTACACTCAAAGGGAAGGATTATGCAAAGAGTAAGAGTTATGGGGGCCTACTCTTAGAATTCAGTGAATAGTTCCCAAAGAAGGAGGGACCAGAGTGCATCTTAAAGGAAGGATGGGTTCCAGATAAAGAAATATGCTAAAACGTTTATTCCAGAGATAGGAACAGTTTATTCATTCAGTAGGTATTTATATAATATGTTGATATCTGAATAGTGGGATTAAAATGATGAGCAAAGGAGACATGATTCCTGGCCTGACGAAGTTTACCGAAGTGGCCAGATAGAACTGCAAGAGCTGTGTGCAGGCATATTGAGTAGTCCACAATTTTGGGGACAGAAACAATTCCTCTAAAGAGATAAGACATGGCAGAGTGTAGGGTCACATGGGTGTGTTTATACAACAAAGCATAGATGTGTGACACTTGAATGTTTTTACCATGAGGCAGGGAATTTTATGTAAGCAGCCCCGTGGCCTCTGGGAAGAAGCAGAGACACCTAACCTTTCTTCCAGAGACCTAATGTTGTTTAAACCTGCCTAGGTGCTCTTTAAAATTAAGCACCACTACCTTTGAGATCACGCTTTAGAAAAAGATGCAATGTGCTTTTTATATTTCTAAATTTTCAGAATATCTAAAAATTCATGAGATAGCACATGACCTATGTTATTAGTTGCCTTGATGGTATGGTTTGAGGTTAGTTACTAATCAGAGAAAAATATAAATAACATTGGGTGAAAAGAACAATTCCAACTGGCAAGAATGTCATAGAGAGGTCACTAAAGAAATTCTGGGGCTTAGACTGTGTTGTGTCTTGCAGACACCAGGACCAAAGCACTCGGCCACTGATGTTATCTGAGATGTGGCCCATTTGGTTTTTAGCACATTGGAAAATTCTGAGACCTGAACAACAGCTACTCCATGGTACATGAAGATGAGAATGGGTGCAGGCTAGAGGACTTCTGAGAATGCTGCCTGACTCTAATCACCACTGACATTTTAGGGCATCTCTCCGGATAGGAGAGAACTGGAAACAACGGAAGAGAGACTAGATTGCTGAGAAAAGCCAAGAGGGGAAAGTGGCGGAGAAAATGCTGTCATGGTGTGCCTGCTTAGTAACGGCAGAATGGATTTAAAGTCCGCCTCTAAGGGTCTAGATGACACAGACTCCTTAAATGCAGAGTATGTACCCTATTCGGTTCTGTCCCAGAGTCTTGGAGCTGTAGCCCACACTTTCCCCCTTCCCAATTTAGCCACCATTACGGTAAGAGAATCAGACCAGGGAATAGCCGGAGTTTCAGTCTTGATTTTGCAACTGAATCTATGACTTTGGAAAAGACTAAGTCTCTCTGGAATTCATTTCTTCAATCTGTAAAGTGCAGGAGTTGGACTAGATAACACAGAACTCTACAAATGGAGTGTAAAGTGAAATCAGTTATCTGACTCTGCACAACACTGAACTTGGGGTTACTATGACTAAGAGCAGAAAATAGAGAGGAGTACCCTCTCCCTTCTCTGAATTCCTATCCAGTCCTTGAGGACCCACTGCCCTTCCAGTGTTATTTGCTGGTTGTTTCTTGTAAGATTTACATGCCTCTGAAACCTGACCATGAACCCTTCATAAAAATGATTTCACATGCCTCAAGTTTATGAATGTAGTGAAAAAGCAACAGAAACAGAACGGGCTGTAACCTTACCCAGGCAAGCCTTATTTGCTTATAATAAAATCCAAATTGCTTTCTGAGGCCTAAAAGCCTCTCTGATCTGGCCCTTGCTAATCTTGCCAACCCCATCTGGTGTTATATGGCCTCTCCTCACCACGCTCCGTCCTGGCCTCCTTGCTGTCCCTCCAACACACCATGCACTTCACTGTCGCAAAGGCTTTGCAGTTACTGTTCCCTCTGCCTAGAACACACCTCCCCAAGCTCTCCACGTGTTCAGCACACTCTTATCTTTCAGGCCTAGTCCAGTCCCCATCTTAACTAAGCACACCACTCACTTTAATACATCCCCTGTTTACTGCATCTAACATGGTGTGTGTGTTAAGGGTCTCCAAGACCACACTCAGACTTGGTGATTCGCTACAAGGAACCACAGAGCTCAGGTAGTTGTTACATTCATGATTGTGGTTTATTAGTGAAAGGACACAGATCAAAATCAGCGAAGGGAAAAGGTGCATGAGTGAAGTCCAGGAGAAACCAGGTGCATGCTTCCAGGTGCCCCTCCCAGAGGAGTCACACAGAGATGCCATCAATTCTCCCAGCAGCAATGTGTGACAACACATTTGAAGTATTGCCGACCAGGGAAGTGCTCCACGCCTTGGTATCCAGGGATTTGACTGTGGGTCTGTCATATAGGCTTTCAGGGCCCATGTGACTGACCTTACTGCTCAGTTTCCAGAACCCTTGCCCTTACCTCCCTCCAGAGGTCAATCTGACACAGCATGGCTGAAGGCCTCAGGGATCTGAAACCCTCTTATCAGGGTGTCCTAAGGGCTCAGAGGTGATCTCCCAGGAGCTGGTCAAAGGGCCAGTACTCCTAAACACAAGCTTTTCTTTGGAATGTGCAGGGTTTGAACAACCAGGCCCTGCTAAGCTCACCCTTCACTGTGCAGTCTGAAATGGCACAGACAGACACTCAATAGATATCTGCTGAAGGAATAAATGAATTAGTAAATGGAACATGAATACCTATTTACAATAACTTCGTCTTACCTAACTTCTTATAGAAATTTTGTCACACTGGCACACCTTGAGAGCTTAGAAGGAAATTATAAAACATAACATTTTCACAGAGAAAAACAATTCTTCTAAAGTTAAGTCCTTGTTAGCATAAAATTCCAAGCATTTCTTCAAGCAATATTTACATTTCATAATTATTGGACTTAGCATGAAAATTCTATCTAAATATGTCATAAGTTTGAAAAATAATTTTGGCTTTGTAATAAATTTCACTTTATTGCAAAGCCTGACTTTCTCAAATTATAGTAATAATTCTACTACTTTTCTGAAACATTTATGAATTCCTTTAACTTACATTTCAGTAGCATCTTAATCTTTTGAACTTCCTTATGTGAAAATAACTTTTTATCTAATGTCATAATTTCTTGCAATGTATTCCAGTGGGATAAAAGAATCCTTCAGTAAATGTAATAAGTTTCCAATATAGAACTCTGCTTTTGTGGAGGGGTGTGTTTTATGATTACATTACCTGATGCTCAGCTTTTGCCATCTGCTCTGCCTACTAATTATAAATGACGGGAGAAGAGCTCACAAACATATAACATAAAAATGATTTAAAATCCCCGTATCTGTTTCTTCCATTAAAAAATGCTGCTAAGAAGACATTATTATTCATGATTCAGGCACAAATTATAAAGTGAACTAGTTATACATGACAGAACAATTTGTTTCCTGGAGCAAAGATTTCCTAAAGCTACTACGATCCGGGGGTATGACTACATTGAAAATTCCATAGCATTGTCGGCATTGTGAATTATTTAAGGGATGATGTTTATGGTAGCGCTGACCTCACAGTTTCAGCTGCGTTCACTCTGTGGTTTGGGATGAAAGGAATTATTAGAAGAAAAGAGAACAAGATGTGAGGATATATATACATGCTCTGCAGATTTGCATAATCATCATCATAATAAATCTTGCTGGACTAGAATAAATCTTACCGTGGACAATGAATTTAAGCTCTAATGAAAGCCATACTCTCATGATATTCATACTATTCCTGTTCAAATAAGTGTAAATCCCTTGCTTTTGGAAAAATCATTGCTCTGCCCATAGAAATCAAATAGTGATATAGTAGATTCTATATTAACCATATGCTTTGATAATAATAATAATAATAATAATAATAATCACCTGGGTGCTTATTAAAATCACAACTTTCTAGGCTCTGCAACTATAGAATACAAGTATGTTTCTGTAGTAAGGGAGGGGGATATAAAATTCATCTTCCAAATGGGCCAACAGAAAACGTCCTGCACAAAGCAGACCACATGGTTACTATCAGTAGGTGTGTGTCTCTCCCAAGAACTCTGTGATTCTTGTGAAGAGGGAATGGAAACATCTCACAGGAATTAATTTCCCTCTGTTCCTCAGTACCTACAGCACTTCCAGGAAAGTTTCCGCCTGGAGGGAACCATCCGCTATGTCACAAGGAAGGGCCTTTCAGGGAGAGTGATCAAATACCCTGGTTTGCCTAGGACTGAAAGAATCCCCACGACGCGGAGCTAAAACCAAGTCCTGGGCAAACAGGGATGAGTTGGTCACTCTCTCACAGGATCCAGGCAAAGTGGCTTTTCCAGAGACTTAGGAATGGGAGAAGTCCATGAGAAGAAAGCCAGAAAGTCAAAAAAAAGATCTGAGAACTCTCATAGGAGTGGACTATTATTTCTATCCAGTCCCTTCCTATCTGAGTATGTATGTTGTTATTTTTCTAGGGCTGCCATAATAAAGCACTACCAACTGTCTGGCTTAAGATAACAGAAATTAATTTTCTTACAGTTCTGGAGGCTGAGAGTCTGAAATCAAACTGTTGGCCTGGCCACCTGCAGGACTGAGGGAAGACTCCTTCCTTGCCTTTTCCTAGCTTCCGGTGACTGCTGGCAGGCCTCGACGTCCCTAAGCTTGTGGCTGCACTGCTCTGATCTCTGCACCCATTCTCACAATGCCTTCTTCCCTGGTAAAATGTGTGTGTGTGTGTGTGTGTGTGTGTGTGCGCACGCTTGTATGTGTTTATATTTCCAAATTTCCCTCTATTTTCTCTTAAAAACACACCAGTCGTTGGATTTAAGGCATAGCCGAATTCCTCATTTTAACTAATCCTATCTGCCAAGAGCCTGTTTCCAAATGAGGTCACACGTTGAAGTTCCAGTGGATGCCAATGGGAGATGGGGGCCCCAGGCAGCCCATTACAGCCTATAAGATACATTAGTGGAAAAAGAACTATTTTCAAAGGTGGTTCCTAACGGACCCTTCGGAGACTACACTACAGTGTTCCTACTCAAAGAGATTTGCTTGCCTACCTGGTGTCAACAAACATCACTTCCCAACACACAGATAGGGGCAACTTGGTAACAGTGTCACCGTCTGAAATGTGCAGTTATGTTTCTCAGCAACACTGTGCCCTTACAGAGTTTTGCTGGTAGTTTCTCAAACATGAACTAAGAAGTATACACTGAACAAGAAGGCAACTGGGCCTTTTCATATATATTTTTGGAGTTTGAGAGGAAAAAATAGAATGGAACTCACATTTATTAAGCATTCAACTCTACTAAGTAGTTCCTATACATTATTTCATTTAATCTTCACAATAAATGTGTGAAATAGGCATTAGCAGTTCCAGCTTCCCAGTGGTCTCTCCTCTCAACCAATAGGGGCCTCAGTTCTCCTGAACTCATTTATTCCCAAGACCTCCTCACAGGTCAGCAGGGATTTGGTTACAACTTGCTGGCCTGATTTATGTCACTCAGAAGAGCAAAGTTTGGTAAAACATGAGAATTAAGGTATTTAGTGGATTTGTTGCCCTAAGTAGTTACAAAGCTCCCTTCCATTCATTATTCAAAATACCTTATTCTTAGTGCAAGCCTCAGGGGGCGTTAGTTCTCCTTTCAAGTTGGGTCATCAGGAGCCTGTGAACAAACCATGCACACACACACACACACACACACACACACACACACACACACACACAGATTGTTCCTTCTCTCCTTTCCTCAGCTCCCAAAGGAGTTAGGTGTCAATTGTACTTAAGACCTCTCCTACATAGTTTGATCCCGAAGCCCTCACTGCTTACTACAGAGCAGTAGAGAAAGGAGCCCTAGGTAGGGAGCATCTCATCCCCCCCGGAAATCCGGAGGCAGGAACACACTGTCTCTTTAGCAGGGGTCTCTAGAGGGCACAGCTCCAAGGACGTGCTGGGGCATACCCTGCCCATCGAGGCGATTCAGAGTGAAGTCGGAGGTGCGAAGATGGGGTGTAAGGGCCAAGGAGGGGAGAGGTCCCTGGAGAAAGAATTGAGAGGAAAATGCAGTGCTGCACATACCAGTGCAAGCTTAAAGAGTCAGCGCTAGGCGGGTCCGCACTGCGTGCCTGCGCCTGAGAAAATTGCTGTCAAAAACAGTCCTGGAGCAAGGAGCGGCTCAGCTCCTGTAAGAGCTTCTTTTTGCTGTGGCAGGCTGGGGTGTGGGGATGGCAGCTCTCAGCTGCTACAAACTGCAGAAGCAGGGATTTCCACCCCTGCCTGGCTCCCATGTGGCAAGAACAGTAGCAGTCACCATCTGAGATAGTACATTAATTACCTCAACAGTACGCTGCACTTCGCAAAGCTTACTGTGTGGAGTAGTGTAAAGTCTCCTTTAACTTCGCAAACAGTATGACTGTGTTTCATCCAAGATCGCAAAATACACTTTCTTCAATGGATGGAATGGAAAGGTTCACTAAATCACAGTCGATTGAACTTCTTGTAAGGACGTGATTACAGTAGCTCATTCTGACACATCTTCATGTGACTCATGGGAAAAATAGATCAAGTCTGAGGAACTTCTAATGGTTTGTTTTTGTTTTTTCAAATATGAACTAAGTCACAGTTTTCAGAATTGAATTTGCAAAGGGTTATGTGCTTTCAGGAGTACCTAAGAAATCGACATGTAATTTCATAAGGATTTTTCTGATTTTTACATGTGGCAATAAATTTCCTCTCCAACATATTGTTGAAGGAAAGACAACTGCACGCAGGTGAACTTAAAAAAACTTTGGGCCCCAAGTATAATAAGTATTTGAGAGATGACAATAATATAGCTTCCCAAGGTTAGAGCATTGGTTCAAAAAGTCAGGGTTCTCACTCAAGCTCTCGAGTAGCTAACCATGTAAATGAAAACTTCTTTAACATGCTTCTGCCTTGGAAGTCTTTTCTGTAAAATAAATATATTCAACCAAGTCATTTTCATAGTGTGCCTTCCAAACCCCAGCTGAACTTTCATTCTGACTTTTCTCACTTATTCTCACTGGAAAGTGCAAGAGGCTAATAAACAACACCACATTTTCCTTTAAGTGGTAGCAACATAAAGGAGCAACAAGAATTGTCAAAAGCGTTGTGGGGTTTAAGACTGATTGCTTTTTGACTTTGGTTTTTATAGCAATATGCATAGCTAATTAAATTTGAGAAAATAGTGCCCTTTAATTTGATCACATGATCTCACACATTCCCTTTACTTTCTTTTAAAAATTAAAAAAATATTTTTTCACCCATTTCTCCCCACCTCCCAACCCCCACCTCTGGCAACCACCAATCTGTTCTCTGTAACCATGAATATGAGTTATTTTTTTGAGATTCCACATGTAAGAGAGATCAAACAGTATTTGTCTTTCTCTTACTCATTTCACCTGGCATAATAATGCCTTGAGGTCTATCCATGTTGTTACAAAAGGCAAAATTTCATTCATTTTTATGGCTGAATTGCAGATATAGGAGGTCGGACAATTAAGTTCACCAACTCATCCTAGAAAAAATGCTACATTCCTCACTGCTGAACATCACTACAGTCACCTTCGAAGTACTCCCCTTGGGAAGCTTTGCACCAATGCCAGCACCTAGTCCACCCTTCAAAGCAATTTTGGAACTCTTTTTCTGGAATGGCCATCAGAGCTGTCATCATATTACGCTTGATGTCCTGAATGTCATCAAAATGTCTTCCTTTCAATTTTTCCTTTATCTTTGGGTAAAGAAAGAAGTCATTGGGGGTGAGTAGAGAGGGTGTTCCAATCCAGTTATTTGTTTACTGGCTATAAACAACCTCACAGACAGTGCCCTGTGAGCTGGTGCATTGTCGTGATGCAAGAGCCATAGATTGTTGGTGAAAAGTTCAGGTCATCTAACTTTTTCTTGCAGCCTTTTCAGCATTTCCAAATAGTAAACTTGGTTGCATGTCCAGTTGGTACAAATTCATAATGAAAAAATCCCTCCGATATCAGAAATGATTAGCAACATCGTTACAAGTTCGCCAATTAATTGTCAGAGCTCGTTTACGCATATATACGTGTGTAGATATATACACATCTACACATATAGATATATCATGGTATGAGAAAGGCTGTTCATTAAAATTTTATTAATCAACAGGTGTCAAGCCTTTGGGGGTTGTTTATTGTTTATAATGTTATGTATAATTTATGTAGCTTTAACTCTATATGATTCCGTTTCCTTGACAACTTCATTCAAGTTATAATTGCCTTAGTAATTCAGAACTCCAATTTTTGTCTTCCCAAACCTTGAGAACTCTGACATCTGTAGGCCACCATTTCAACTTGGCCTCTATGCACTATGTTGTAAGCCGGCAAATGCTCCAAGGGAAAAAACAGCAGAGAACATCTAGGTCACTTCTGTGCATTACCCTTCCATCCAGGATCTTAGCCCTTTTGGTCCTGGCTGCTTTGGTTGTTTTTGATGCCTTTAAGTAATTGTTTTTAATTTTTTAAATCCAGTTTTATAATTGTTTTCAGCAGGACAGTTGTTCTAATACAAGCTGCTATAACATAGCCAAAAGCAAAAGTCCAGTTGTATCATATTCAAGTATATATTAATTATTACTAAAATAGAGAAATGTTCTGTGAATAAAGGAATTTTTCAATGTTAATAATTATTAATATTATCTAGTTTGGGCTATTTAAATTTTTCCTTAAATAAGGAAAAAAATTTCCTTTAATACTGTATTTTACACAAATTGCTCAAAATATATTAAAATAATTATTTACTTTTTAAATGCTCAAGACCACCATATTCAAATGAAATATTATTTTATATATAATTTAAATATTATTCAAATTAAATATTATTTTTCTAGGCTGAGTTTAATACAAAACTGAATTTCATCCAAAAATACATTTATTTTACTTCCAGATCATACAGGTGCATGTTTGGGTTACACTTGTTATTGCAAACAAGTTTATTTAGTATACTGGGAATTAGGCATCAGAGTAAGTGAAAAGACCAATGATTTGAATATCAGGCAAAACAAGCTTGAAGGGAGATTTGAGCAGGAAATATGGATTTAGCATCATCAACCTTGGAGGTCAGGGTTGAAGTACAGTTGACCCTCAAATATCATGAGTTTGAATTGCACAGGTCCACATATATGGAAATTTTTTTCAATAAATACCTGTAGTGTTTTTGATCTGTGGTTGGGAATCTGTGGATGCGGAAGGCTGACTGTGTGCAGTGATCTATGCCATTTTACATAGGTGACTTGAGCATCTGCAGATTTTGGTATCTGAGGAAGTCCTGGAACCAATTCCCCTGCAGATACCCAGGATTGACTTCTTAAGTTTTGGGGGTTCAAAAGTTGCATGTGGATTTTCCACTGTGCGGGAGTCAGCATGCCTCACCCCTTCAATGTTCAAGGGTCAACTTAATAGCAAATTCATTATATATTACCAGATTTGGAAAGGTTGCTGAATTGGGACTTCTTCCTATATGTTCATAAACAAGGGACTGCTTGGGCAGTCACCAAGCAGTCACCTCTCTTTCCCATTTCCAAATTTTTGGTCTTCCATCTATTCTTTTCTTCTGTCACACTCGACAAATGTCCTCCTGTTTCACAAGGACAACAGAAACCATCCGACATAGCTCCCACAAATTCCTCTCCCCACATCAACAAAGTAAAAGCCATCAAAACCCAGTTTTCTTTCTTCCTCTGCTTGTCTCTAGATTAGCCTTCATCCCCTAACTGGGACACTGACTCTATCTGTACGCTAAATACCATCTGTCTCATCTCCTTAAGATACTTGATTTACCTGTTAGGCCTGCTGCCTACTATTTCTTCAATTTCTGCCTTTATGTCTCCTTTCTTTCACTGTATAAACCTACTTCCCACCAAAAGGCTCTTTAATCTCAAATCACCTGCTGGTCTGGTGTTTTTCAAATTTCAGGTCTTTACCTATACTCTTTTTGGAAATGAAGTAGTGTGGAACCTACGATATTAGAATGCAACACATATATTCTAAATCTCAGCTGTCCACATTGCAGCAAATACTGGGGACAACAGACTAGAGTGACAAATGGTAGAGGGGGATGTAATAACTATGCAATGGCTGGGAGCCAGCCTGCCATTCACTCTTCTGTTCACGGGTGTCTCATTAGATTTTCTGGATTTGATCATAATTGAATCAAAAGAGTTAAAGCTTTTGAGTATAATTTATGCCAATGTAATTTACAGTTAATTATGAAGTGAAGTTTAGAAGAATGTGATCCACTGTTGGCAAAGGCATCAATACTTCCCATCAAATTTTGGTTATAAAATAGTAACTTTCAATATGTTTTGAATTAGGCATAACCATTAGGTGTTTTTGACTTTGCAATAACTGCACATTTTAATCAATCTTCCGTAAATTATCCTTAAAATAATTTATTTAATTATTAGAGGACATAAGAATGATGATGTGAAAAAAACAGAAGCATGTTCTGGTTGAACTTGTAGATCTGAAGCCGTAAATAATGACAACATTGGGAAAAATGTTTCTTCTAATCAATAAATTTTAAAATTTGAGCTGTTGTCCAAGAAAAAATAAATGTAAACCTTTTTAATAAAGATTAAGAATAGCTTGTAAAATGCTCAAAACCACTGAAAATGTGTTATTTGCAATGAAAGTCTTGCAAATGAAAACTTGAAATCTTACTTAAAAAAAAAAAAACACTTCGAAATACAGCAAGCCAAAATTGTTGATAAGGCCCTCAAATATTTTCAAAGAAAGGAAAAAAAAAACCAAAACATAAACGTGTCACCACTATTTCATGTAGGTTAATAACAAAATACTATAATATTTAGTTAAATATGTGTGGCAAAAGAGAAAATTACTAACATCGTTGCTGAAAAAATTATTCTCGGCACATGAATATGGTGAACATGATTCTTGATGATAAATCAGCTGAGAAATTTAAAAACTATAGCTTTAAGTGATAACACAGTCTCTTAACAAATTTTGGTTCTACAAAAGATACAAAATAGAATTAATACTTATTAGGTAGACATGAGCAGACATGGGTTATGTAATTCCTCTTAATGAGAGCACTAATATTTATAGTATTTATTCACAAGTTACTAACACTTTCAGTTTATGCCAAATATATATGACAAGGCAATTTTTATAAAGGATTTATTGTGTTGTTTAAATTTAAGCTGACATAATTGGTTTAAGTAACTTTGTATAATTGGAAAAATACATTATTTGAAAAACATAAATGAAACTGGTAAATTGTTATGGAATTCAAGTGATATGGAAGTAAATATGACCAGGAAACTTAGCAGAGTAATTTAAAATACTAGAAACTACCATCTATAATAGTATTTGGAATCACTGTTTCATACATTGTAAAGATTTGGTATCCTGAGAATTCTACTGAATCTCTTGAACTTCAAAACAAAACTAGTGATAGTTGTTTAATTTCATTAAGAGAACCTTTACTTTTTGATATGTTTTGTTCAGAAATTAGAGCTGTGGCAAAGATCAGTGGTCACTCACCAAATCCTCCTCCCTCTGCCACAGCAACAGAGCTGTGGCAGGGCCCTGGGGGCTCAGATGGACTCCATTGTACCCGAGTGTGTCTCTGCAACTGTCTTCACCAATGCAATAAGAGAAGGGTATGACTTCTACATCTGAGGCCTGGGCCCAGATATCTACTCTCTCTTCCTCTTCCTATGAGATGGAACACAGCCTGCCTAGGACCCATCTTTGATTACACAACTAAAACAACTCCCTAAGGGATGATGGGGCAGTAAGATAGATGTAGGGTACATGGTCTGTGCATGATCTCCTGGAAGTGCTGTACCAACACAGACCACTGACTCAGGACTCAATTTAAGTGAGAAATGTAAGTCTATGTTCTTTATAGAACAATATTGTTGTGTCTTTGTTAAAGCAGCTTAAGCTTTCCATGGTCCAACACATATATACATTATAATATCTTGGAGTTATTGGTTGTTATGAGAGAAATACGAACTAAGCCTTATGACCTCAAGATTGGGATTCACATTTTTCTGTTTAATAACAATCTCATTTAACAAACATTTTTGAGATGATATTTTAGCAACAAAATTGGCATATATAGCTCATTTTTAAAATATATATATTTTGAATTAACTGAATTTGGATCTATTGAGAAAGAGTAACAATACATTTCAAGATGTTGAATATATGGAACAGTTACAAAATATATTTTAAGTAATCACCATGGTTACTACATGTTCTTAACACTTTGCAACACCGGAAGAGAACATTCTTAATGAAGACACTTTGAATGGAATAAAATTAAAGATATTAATGATATTGCAAGTCTGTTTAAACTTCCAACATTTCCAAAACAGAAATTTGAAATATCAAGGAAAACCATTTGAATACCAGATCCATTGTTTTTCAAAATCCTAAATCCACATATGAATTAAAGTTGATGCTCAAAGAAAAAACGAATACTAATGCTTTGTTATTAAAATACATTGAAGAATGATTATAAGTTTATAACCATTTTAGATTAAGATTAAAGAAGAATTTGATAAAATTTGCAATTTCAGTTGCTAAGTACATTAGTATCTTGTTATTATAATAGCATCCTCAGCAACTTATTTGTGTGAACAAGAATTTTTAACCAACATACCTAAAAACAGTGGGAAGAAATAGACATCAAAGCACAAATCACCTGGGCTGTGCATGTAGCATTGTTCTCATGTCTCCAGCCTGGAAAGAATTTAAGACCAGGCAAGCATACCTGCAACAATGAATAAAATCATAATAGTAACTTTATTTCACAGTATTGTTTTATAAATAAAACTTTTGTTTCAGTTTTTTAATCTATGCATGTATCAAACTTTTCATCTCTGAAATGGTTATGTTTTTTCTAGTTTTATCTTAAGTAAACTTGTTTTTAATTGAAAGATAATAAATACTCTTAAAAGAGTAAAAAATATAAACACACATAAAATTGAAATGTAATTTATTCTCTTTCCTCCTTCAATCCACCCTTCAAAATGTCATTTGTTTTTTAATTTTTTATCAAACTTTTGACATAATGATTATAGATATTGAAATAGTCAAATCTATTTACCTTTCCTGTTTTCAGTTTCTTTTAGCTGGTTTGGTAGAAATAATCTTAATGCATTATGATAACTATATTCATTTATATTTCTAAACCTTTTAGATTCAATTATTAAATTTAACTCTTTAACACATTTATAATTTATTTTTGTATAAGGTATAAAGTTGTGATCTGAATATATATTTTCCAAATAGTTAACAATGCAGTCTAACATTATTACATTATCTACTACAATGTTTTTGAACTTTTCTTTTTTTTTAGCAGCCCTGGAAACCTTTCTTCAAATGATGGCTTCATGGGGTGTGTACATAGTGAATAGAAGGCTCTTTGGAGGGTGGGACTTTGCAAGTTTTGCCTCCTCAGTACAAAGAGGGCTTAAGGAGCAGTCAGAACATCCTGTCCCATTCTCCCCCCATCTGTTGCAGACCCTCCTGTGACATTCCCTTTTCTGGCTGCTCTCCCACACCTCAGGGTTTCTGATTGGTCCTTCTCAGACTCTTCTTCCAGAACTTGCTACTCTGCCCATAATCTGAGGGTAACAGGGCCCCCACCTCCCTCCCTGGCATCTTGCTTTTCCCGTTCCATCCACTGCACCCTGCAACATTTGCCAAATCCTAGACATGAACAATTCTCAATACCTGGCGGCTTTCCGATCCTCGTTTCTATCACAGAGCCCTGCTCTGTGTTCCTGCCCATAAGTAAAACACCCTATAGATATCTCATTATCATTTCAACCTAAACATGTTCAAAACTGAACTTACATACTTCCAGATTCAGAACGTTTCTCTCCCTCTCTTTTTTAACTTGGAGCGTGGGCCATCATCTTCCCATTTTCCCAAACAAGAAACCTGGAAGTGATCCCATATGCTACCACCCAATCAGTCAGTAAATTCTACTACTTTTACTTCCTAAATATCCCTTGCTAAATTTTCCTCTATTCCTTTCCCCAACCATTGGCTTAACTTATTTCTAGGTTACTGCAGAACCTTCTTACTGCCCTCCCAGCTGCCAGTCTACGGCTCTGTAACATCTCCTCGCTACTGCTAGTTACGTTTCTAAAGGAAAACGAATATGCTTTAAATCCTTTCTTAGCTCCCAATCACAGCTTTCCCAACAGGGAAAAAATGAGATTTCCAATGGAATTGGAAATTCCTCCAACAAGCATCCCAGGGCCTCCATCAGTGAACAACTCCAAGCTACTGAAACGGTGCTTTCTCTCAGATTTGAGGCCCTGGCTCACAATGCCGCCCCCATTCGGCCACCCACATCTGCCTCCTAAGATCAGCCTAAGGTGTCTTCGTTGGGGAAGCTTTCATTGTCCACCCTCTCCTACCCTCATCCAAGTCAGCCCTTTGCTTGGTGAGCCCCTGCGTGCCACCCCCTCACCCACATTTTTTCCCCCAGAGGGAAACAATTCAGAACAAGACAATAGAAAAAGGAGGAGAGGGGGGAAGAGTGTTTTAGTTGTGTATTAAGGGTTTTGGATTCAACAGTGTATTTTGTGTCCACCTCTTGTTGGTTACGGAAGTAATTTAGCCTCTGGGCTTGTTTCCTCTTGTGATAATGGGGATATTAACTTCTATCAACACCCACACGACAGTGTTGCACACATGTTGGGCAGAGTCACAATCTATTCACAGGTTGCGCCCTAGCCTGACACCGAACCTGGCACGAAGAGTGGCCCAAAGGAGCTGTTCACTAAATCGTGAACGCACGGAAAGGGGGATGAGCGGGTGCAGCGGGGGGTCCGCGAGGGGCTACGCTCCCCAACTCCGCCAGCCTGGCGCAGGGGCGGGGGGCGCAGGCGGACAGCAGCGAGGCCCCTCCCCGCCCACTTCCCGCAGCCGGTCAGACGCTCCTTCGGGCTGAGCCCTGCCAACGCCAGGCCGGCGAGCCAACTCAGGACATCCGCCTCCACCTTTCCGCGAAGCCTCGCTGCGCCAGGGGCCTGCCCGGACGGCTGGGTCAGGGACGCGCCCCCCAGCCTCCGGCCCACAGCCCGCCCCATCCCCTCGCGCACCTGACCCCCGCGGGCGGGGCGCTGCGCGGACGGGGCGGGGCGGCAGCACTGACGTGGCCCGCGGCGAGGAGAGGGCGGGATTCATCAGCCGCCGCGCGGGGCCGGATGCTGGCAGGCGCAGCGGCCGCCTAGCTCTCTCGGGGCCAGGCAGCAGCGGCGGCGACATCCCGGGTCGGGCCTCGCGCTCTCCTCTGGCTGTCGGCGGCCGAGCTCCTGCGTAGGTCAAGATGGAAGAGATCCTGAAGAAGCTGCAGAAGGAAGCGTCCGGGAGCAAGTACAAAGCCATCAAAGAGAGCTGCGCCTGGGCCCTGGGTAAGCGCAAGGCGCGGGGCGCGGGGCGCGGGGCGCGGGGCGCGGGGCACCTGCCAGCCGGTCGGGCGCTGGCGCCCCTGCTCGCTGCAGCCCGAGGGCCGCGCGGGCTGGGGCTGAAACGGCCCCTCTGCGTAGAGGGCTTTTGCTGAGCATCTGTGGTGGATGCAGTTCGCGCAATTCCGAGAGTTGCCTGCGTGATTTGATGTGCGCTGTGAGAATCTGGTTCAGCCGTTGACAGCCGTCCCCCTCCCTCTGGTCTATCACAGACCTTAGCGAGGAACCACTGTGCTCCCCTCCGGGCGGCCCACTCCAGCTGCCCAGCACCTTGGAGGATGGTCATTCATCACCCAGTGAGACCGGATTCGCCGCTGCGATTCCAAGGGCCTGATTCCCGAGCGCCAGTGGAGAAGGGGGAAGTTGGACCATCAACCCCGATCTCAAAACATTGGCGAGTGTAACTAGGAAGGAATGGCTTCTTTAATTTGAGTTTCCTGATAGAGGCCAGCTTAAGTATCAGCTTTCATGGTTATTGCACATGAAAAATAAAAGACGGGAGGGATTGTGTTACCTCTGCAATTCTGTTGTGGTCAGCCCCTTCAGACAGGTGGGCTTTGAGTTTTGTGAGCCCTACAGGCATTAAAATAAGTTCCACGTAGCAAATTTGTGTTTCCCATCAGACTCAGGTTGCAGAACTCAACCTCGGAGAAAACGGTAAGACATTGCGATCAGGCAAGAATTTGGGCAATCAAGGATGGGAAGGCAAAGAGATCAGGAGCATACTTTGGGTGATGGTGTTGCTTTAAAAAAAAAAAAAAAAAAAAAAAAAAGGAAAGGCCAAGGAGAAACCAGGGCATCGCTGTGGGCCGCTGGCTTTGCCCAAGTGTGCATGTGATTTCTCAGTTGCCACTCAATTAAAACCTAAAATTGAAATCCTTTCTCTCTCAACCAAAAAGCAATCAGTGTTTGTCATGACACTATACTGTGGCACAGTCTGAAAAGAGGTAGAGAAGTTCCATTGCAGGTTTCTCACTAAATGTAAAATTGTTATGGTATTTTAGATGACTCTTAATATTTAGAAGGTCTGAACTCACATATGTTTAGGTGTGTGTGTGTGTGTACAATCATAGTAATGCCACTTTTTTTGTTTTTTACATCTGCATACCATCACATTTTCTAGAATATTGTCTAGGAAGTTTATCTTGTAGATAGAATCAAAACTTGACCCTTTGTTTACTGTTAAAGAAAAATGGACCAGATAAATAAGTGAGCAGCAAGACTCTTAAAGCCAAAGTACTGTTTTTGCTTTGCTATTGTCATTCAGCAGAGTGATTCAGAGCTAGAATCCTAAATGCCTCTAATGAAAGGTCACAGATGGCTGGGTAACATAATAAAGCAGGGCCCGACTGCGCTCTAAACATACTATTCCCTTGTATTCATTATTATTTTGCTGTAATTTAAGCAGATTTAGATAAAAGGGAGAATAATAATCTAGGGGTTTTTATTTTTTATTTTTTTTGAGGAATGTTGGGGAACAGTCTGTTTTTCCAGGGCCCATCAGCTCCAAGTCAAGTTGTCCTTCAAATCTTTAGTTGCAGGGGGCACAGCCCACCATCCCATGTGGGAATTGAACTCGCAACCTTGTTGTTAAGAGTTCGCGCTCTAACCAACAGAGCCATCCGGCCGCCCCAATCTAGTGTTTTTAATATTTGAATTTTGATATTCATCATCTTATCTTAAACTGCAGTGTTGTTGAGTTTAGGTCCTTGAAGTCCAGAGTTGAGACAGGTAGATTGTCCAAGTTTACAGCCTAGAGTCTAGCCTGACTGTAAGAGTAGATGTGATTTCTTTCTCTAGCTATCAAGAGCAGCCGTAAGTGCATTAAATAGTTATTAACAGTGCAAATAGAATGATTAAACTGGAAAAAGGATCAAAGAAAAAGGGGTGACTGTGGGGTCAGGGTGTTGGGGGGTATTGGTGTGAGCTGGTGGGACTTTTGAAATAGGTTTGACTTGAAGAATGGGTAAGCTGTGGGTTCCTGCTTTTCTTTACTGAGTTATTTCGCAGACATTTATTAAGACCTCCGCTGTCCTGAGCAATGAGGTATATGGATGAATAAAATACTACCTGTGGAAGTTTGGTAGAAAGACATGTTGAAGGGAGAATACAGTATAAACAATGGCATGGAAATGATTTCCTGTTCTCTTTCCTACTCCAGTCCTTCTTCCACTGTCCCATCACTTGTTTTTTGCTATAAAACACTTTTCTCTCCTCAACCCCCATCATTTCTTTACAGATTAAAGTGTAAATTCATTAGAATCTCTTCAGAATTTAGCCCTAATCTTCTTTCTTCTCGCTTCTCCACCAAGGGTTCAACAATCCACAGGAAGCTGCAGCACTTTCTGGAACACACTGTGCACTGCACATTTCTCTGCCTTTGCTCATGCTAGTCCTTCTGCCAGGAATTCCCTTTCTAGAATCCTAAGACCCAAGTCATATAGGAAGCATTCATTCCCTGAGCTCCTCAGTTGAAACATTTGGTCCTCTGGATTCAGAACCCTGCCCTTATGACTTTCCTAGAGCACCTGCTACTTTGAATTATAGTTGGTTGTGTGTACAGCTGCCCTTCTAGGGGCAGGATAATTGAGAAATATGTTGGGTTCAAGAAACTAAAAAAAAAAAAAAAAAAAATGAAAGAAAGAATTCAAGCTGACTTAAGCAAAACAGAATTTGTTCACTTTAGTAACTCAATATCCCGTGGAAGGCTAGCTGTGGATTGAGGTAGGTTCAGGAACGAGACACTGTTTCAAGGACCTTACTCTGCTTTTTTGGGGGGTGACTAACATGCTCTGCCTGAGTCTCCACAGCTTTGGGCTCACGAATTATCACATTTAGACCATCTCATGAGAAAGGGGCATCAGTACACTTAGACTCCCTCAGGAGAGAGGGATCCTCTCCCCCTTAGACCATCAGAGGAGAGAGGGGTTTTCTTCACACCTAGGCCATCACAGGAGAAAGGGGTCATCTCTCTCTTGGACCATTATAAGGGAGAACGGTCACCATGACATTTAGACCCTCACAGGAGAGAAGAGTCAGCTCCCATTATAACCATCATAGGAGAGAGGGGTCATCTTCATACCTAGGCCATCACAGGAGAAAGGGGTCATCTCTCCCTTAGCCCATCATGAGATCATCTCGAGAGTGTGGCTCCTCTAGTCACTCGTTCTCTCTTTGTTCCAATGGGTTGTGTGTGTGTGTGTCGTTGAACCAGTTCTCCAGCTAAGGACTGGAATGGGCTAACTGGCTTAGGCCTAGGCTACAAGGCCCACTGAAATTCCAGGCTCAGGGAAGGATGGTTTCCTCAAAACAGAATTAGGGTGCTGCTTCAGCAGGGGGGATAGTGGGTGCCTGTCAACCGAAATAAAAAATGGTGACTGTGTAGATGTGAGCTTCTTGAGCACAGGAACTGTCACTTATGCTTCTTTGTGGCTTCTGCATCTAGAACATGAGAAGCAGATGTTCAATAAATAAATCAATGCATTAATGACTTGTTTGAGTTTTAAGTGATATTTAATTTTTTTTCTATTTATAAAACTTATATATGTTCATTTTAGAATGCTGAAATATATTTGAACAGTATAAAGACAAAATTAAAATCACCTATAATCTCACCACCCAGAGCTAACACACTAATTACATTTTGGAGTATTTCCCTTCTGCAAACGGTGATATCCATTTGTATGGTGGATTGCCATTTGTATTTTAACTTTAGCACTATCTTCTACTTTGTTATTGATACTTCTCTGAAAATAGGTTTTCTTAATAGTGGCATAATAACTGGCAAGGAATATATATGTATCTCTCCTCTATTTTGAGCTACCATGTTTCCCCAAAAAGGAGACTTAGCTGGACCATCAGCTCTAATGCATCTTTTGGAGCAAAAATTAATATAAGACCCAGTCTTATTTTAATATAATAGAAGACTGGGTCTTATATAATATATAAGACCAGGTATAATATAATATAACATAATATAATATAATATAATATAATATAATATAATATAATATAATATAATATAATACCAGGTCTTATATTAACTTTTGTTCCAAAAGATGCATTAGAGCTGATGGTCCGGCTAGGTCTTATTTTCGGGGAAACACGGTATGTAGGTTGTTATTTTTATTTACTGATTGATTGATTGATTGTCATTGAAGAAATGGTCTGACTAGAGAATAGAAAAGAATAAAGGAGCTGTCAGCCTGTGGCGAGCCTGAAAGACTGGCATTCTCCTTTAAGAACTGGCAATCCTAGAAGCTTGTGAGCTGGGAATGGCATGAAATAGAATGACAGAACATTAGAACTGGAAGGCACCATGCCCTCATTTTAGAAACTTTCAGTATTTTACATATGTCAGGGGACTCGTGTAGAATGGATTTGGAAAATGGAGGGGAGGAGAAAGAAAAATAGAGACTAGGACACCAATTCGTGGAAGAAAGATAGTCTATCCAACCAACGTCCTTCCCTCTATCTTCCCACCCACGTTTCCTTCCAGCTAAAGTTCCTCTTACCTTCACAGCCAGACTTCTTCAAGTCTGTAGTGATCACTGCAGTATCTATAGTGATTGTGTCCACATTCTCACTGTCTACTCACTCTTCAACTCCTGGGATCTGACTTTTCCCTCCATCATTCCAGCAAATCTCAGTGAAGAAGAAACACACAGACCTCAATCTAGCACACCTTGTCACACCCGTCATACAGATCCTCTTGGCCATCACTGAATATACCAGACTCCTGCTTTACTTGGCCTCCATGACCACGCCCTGCCAATTTTTATAATGCCTTGTGAGCTGCTCTGTTCCCTTTGCCAGCTCCCACTCCTCTCCCTAACCTAAATGTTCGAGTTTCACAGGAGTTAGCCCTGAGCCCTCTTCTCTTCCCCCAACCCCACTGGAGTTGAACACATTCATACCAACAGCTTCAGTTACGTTTCTGAGACTGTGATGCCCACATTTACTCACCAGTCCACACCTGTGAGCTGGCATTCAAACCTCAATGCAGCTACTTACTCAACATCTCTACATGAATGATTAGGGCTCATATGGCCACTTTGTGACTTCCTTTTCTCTTTTCCCCTTCTAGCTCTTTCTTAGCATTTGTAGAGATGGGCACTGTTGCACATCCTGAGTGGAATATAAACCCTTCTGTCAGATGAGGAAAAGTATGACAACTTGGTTGTTGGGAATTAGAACCTCCCCTTGAGGAGCAGCAGCAAGTTGTCCTGGACACTGGCCCTGCCATGCTGACTTGCGTGGCCTTTGAGCTGCTCTGTGTCCCTGAAGCTCAGGTCTTTGTTTCCTTGTTATCCTGTCTTAAGGACTGACCTCAGTCCTTCCACTTCCTCCCAGGGCCTTGTGGCATCTGCACCGCTGACCCTACTCATTCCCTCTTTCTGTTTCACGCATTGCCTGGCTTACGCCAGGGTTTTGTCCCATTGGCCACAACAGGCCCAGATCCCATCATCATCATTTTGGGCCTGTTCTTACTCCTGTGTCTCAGGGATACATTTGCTGTCCATTGTTCCCTCTGCTGTCTTGGTAGAGTGGGGAGAGATGTTTCTCTTTCCGCAATGAAAATGGCTCAAATTGACAGGGCTTGTTGACTCTAAGCAGTGAAGAGAGGAGTCAACACCGTTTGAGATGAAAAACTGAAGATAAACTGGAGCTGTTAAATTAGAACAGTTTTCTGTTTTTGGTTTTTCTTGGAAGAGGATAGTGACCTTTTCATTGTCTCTACAATTGGAGGCAGCAGTTGTGTGAGTAAGCCACAACAATGGTGAAGCACTGAACATCCAGACTGAATTAATGAGATTTGGGGATGAGCCTTCCATCAGTGTTTCTAATTATAGTGTGATTTTAAAAAGTTTGATCTACTATGGCATAAATGTGTTCAAGAATAATGAGACGTAGCATGAAGTGCTTTGTGAACTTGAGAGTCTCTCACAGGTAAGTTATCATTTAAGGTTTTGAAACTGTAGTTTCAAGGAAATAACTTTCTCTATTTCTATTTGAAGAATATAGTATTTTAATCAGTTGTAACTAGGTGAAATTGGCATTCTGGTTCAGGTTAGGGATTTAACTATTCATTCTGTGTCTCTATCGGGAAATGTGTCCTGATTTTTAACCTTCCCCAGGGCGGTCTCGAGGCTACCAAGGGAGAAGGATTTTTAAGTATGAATGATTTGCATACAGAGAATTGAGAATTGACTACTTTATAATGATAGACACATCTAAGGAAAAAAGAAACTAACAGTGAAGTTCTAGACAATGCAGATTCTCATTTTGTGCAGATTTATTTTTAACTTTGATTTTCCTTTTGCAGAAACCCTGGGTAGCGTGGATACCATTGTCAAGGTCCCTCCACACTTGCTGAGGTAAGAAGACTGGAGTTGTATAATATAGTGGAAGTAAACATTGCCCATTGTGTTTTCCAGAAGTCCCAGATAATCTCAGTGGTTTATAGCATAATACCTGCTGACCGTCGGCTTCTATGTATCCATGAACTGGGGTATTTCATGAGGTTGGCACAATGGGAACATGATTGCATTGGTTTCTACCTGTCTGTGGAGTGAGTGGTCAGTGAGCCAAAGGAACCCGCTGTGGAAGTCAGGGGTGAAAGGATAATGGTCAAGGAGAGAAATGACTATAATCTAAGTGAGGATATGGGCATTGGACAGTGTCTTCTACTCCAGATTAGACAGTGCGCCCCCCCCTAGGAGGATGCAGCTCTCCACCATGTGGGGTGTATTCAAGCTCCCATGGGCCCCTCAGCTGGACACCATCACACACACTCTGTAGCCACATGTAGCAGCCCTGAGACAGTGAATGAACCTATTTCCCCACTTTTCTCACTTCCCTCATCCTTTTATTCCTTCCATTATGAGAGAAATACGTGCCCTTTGTGGAAAATTTGGAAAGAACAAATAAGAAAGTAGTTCATAATTATACCACCTAAGGAAAATCACTGGAAACAGTTAATAGATTTTCTTAACAATCTTTTTTTCCCCACACACACATATATTTATAAATTAATGTAAAATTATATTTATAAATTAATGTAAAATTATATTTATAAGTTTGTTTCCTCCTTGTTTTTGTAGTCAACACCATAGGAAGAACATTTTCTAATGTCAATATATGTTCTTCAAATTAAAATGTTGCATGTTTTTCCATTATACGGCTGCTGTAACATAATTTGTGTAACAGCATTTTTATTATTAGACATTTGGATTGTTTCCAGAGCTTCTTTGAGATTATTAAAAATGCTGAATTTACAGTCTCTTGTTGGATGTAATTTCTATACTGTCAAGATACAATGATTTATTAGGTATTTTCTCTCTTTTCAAGTAGATTGAACAAGAATTATGTTTCGGTCTTTTTAAAAAAAATTATTACTTCTCGTGTAGTATCTGTTACGGGCTGATATACTGTGAGGGAATCCATGTGTTAATCAAACCAAGTGTACTTTTGTGAGCATAACACTTCTAAATGGACAGAATTCTGGCAGCAACGTTCT
Source organism: Rhinolophus hipposideros (assembly GCF_964194185.1). Lineage (NCBI taxonomy): Eukaryota > Metazoa > Chordata > Mammalia > Chiroptera > Rhinolophidae > Rhinolophus > Rhinolophus hipposideros. The sequence goes on along the minus strand of NC_138049.1, from coordinate 24,399,026 downwards.
TGCCTAGAGGAGGTGAGTGCCAGCTGGGGTGTTCATGCCCAAAGGAGAAGGTGAAGACTCTCCAGGAGAGACAAAGGCATGGATAGTTTAAGGGAGACAGTTTCCTGGTCCCCCACTCCTATAAGTACCCTTTCTTAAAACTGATTTGCTTCCAAATGGATTTTGCAGGTTACTTTTTACTTCTTGGCTTTCAGCAAAATTGAAGGAGGTTACAAGTTAATAGACCAAAAAATTTTTTTGATAAGTTTTCTGCATTCTCTTCTTATTTATGTAAACAAGGTTTCTTACTGTTTACATCTATAAAGGTGAAAAAAAAGGTATGGAATTAGTGGTAAATCCTACCTTGTTATAGTAAGAGGGAGTATTCATCTACAGCTGTTTGAACAAATTCAGGAGAACAATAAACTAATTCTGTCCATTTCTTTAGACATGCATTTCCAATAAAATTGTACTTTCCATGTTAACTTTCTTATAAGTAGTTATTAATGTTGTTTGGATCAGATATGGTCTTTAGTAATTATAACTCAAACCAGAAGAAAATTGAATACTTCTAAGCCTTATGGCCATAGGAAAATTTTAAAAAATCACTTAATACATACTTTGTTACAGAGAAATATAATACACAGATTAATAAAAGCCTCTTAAGCATAAAACATGTAACATGGAGAGAAAATTCTGTGGGGAAGTGGAATGGAAATATGAGTTTAAGGAGAAAAGAGAACAATGCAGCCTTCTTTACTGTTAAAGGGGAATTTGTTCACGTATATTTGATGGATAAACGTGGTTTGCATCCTGGAGAGGTATTTAGATTTCATTAGCTACATTTAAATGAGTGATATATGTTTTAATGAAACATCTTAATAATTCTAATATGCTAAAATTATAGCCTTTGCAATTAATTACAATTCTAATGAAAATTTAAATATCAATTTAAAATGTGTGAAAAACAGAATTTAAAAATGTTCTTAGTATCTATAGATGCAAACATGTTTAATGACATTGCTCTATATGTTGTTTGCTAGTCCGAAGGGCTGTTGAACCTCCAACGAGGTTCTCTGTGGTTCTGGGTCTGTGGTAAAAGGTCTTCCTTCAATATTAGGCCAAGATAATGATACCATAGAGGCTGCTGGTCTGTGAGTTGGAAATGTCCATCAAAAGACAACTGGTATTTTCTAACTCTTGGTGTGTGTGTGTGGGCAGATGACGAGGAAAAAATACAGTGTTAATGGGCCTACGGATATATGTTTAGACAGTTAGCTTTCCATGGCCTTGAGGTTTACCTCAGGGACAGATAGCCATCTTGTACAACCCATAGGATAGTCACAAAATTGGTGAGAAAGATGCTGGATGAGAAGCTGTGGATGAGTATATATAGGTGTCGTTACATATCTTTACCATTATTAGAAATGTAATTCAGAGCTTTTGTTCTATGATAAAGCGCTGATGATTCTATCCTTGTAAGTGAAGGAATATGTATTATCGAATTCCAGGTGTGCAGTGAGGTCAGTCCAGCATTTTTATACAGAGAATGGAGCCATGTGAATAAGGCATCGCAAATGTGAGCGTTGCACACAGATTTTATATTCTGAAGGAGAAGAATGAAGACACACATAGCTGGAAAACACTGTTATGAGGTAGCAAGTGCAAATTTATTGTAGAATGTTATCCATATAAGGAGTTTCAGTTTGACCATGATATGCAATAGTTGGGACCCTTTTGAAGCCTCTTTTACAGTACAGGAATAAGCCATAATTACAATTAGAAAGAGCCATCGATTCAATAATGCTCTGATTTACTATTTTACTTTATTACTGGGATGTGATATAATGAGGAGATATACTGTAGGAGGCTTTTCCCTCTTTGTTGTGTTCCTTTAATCCTTTGGTTCATCTTCCAGGCACTTTTAAACCCAGAGAGCACTTACTCTGTCCAGCCATCATGTTTAACATACCATTTTCTTATGGTTTGAGCACCTGCTCAAAGAAATCGAGTCACTGTAAATATTTCTCTGCTCATGAGAATGTGGATATGTTAATTCTTTTAAATATTTTTCTTCTATTATATTTAGTCTATGAGAAAGAAACCAGACTCATAAACTTGTATTCTCCTGATTTTGTATTCAGATTGTTTCCATTTCTGTTACATAATCACCACAAGTGATTATTTACAGATTTTGTTGTTGCAGGTTTTGAAAAGGGCTATAGGGGATAATTCAAATCACAAATATTTTTACTGTGCTGTATTTCTTAGTTTTTTCTTTTACCATTGATTGACTGCTTTTCATGCTATAAATACATTAACATTCTGATAAATAATTACTGATAGTGTTTTGATCAGTTCTGTCTATTAGTAATGATAGCTCAAAGAAGAAAGTTGAAACTGTGAGAAACCTATATGGTTGTAGTATCTTTTTTTCTCTTTCATCATGGATTGCTCTGAGGACTGCTTGTACAATCTAAAGTCCAGATGTTATGTGAATGATTTTAGTGACTAGATTCAGTCATGCATTGGACACTGTAGAGAGAAACCCATGATAGGACATTTTAGATGGAATTAAAGACTGGTCAGGCGTTGCTTGTTGCTGGCCCAGATTCTCTCACTGAGTAATTGCCCACTGTCCTTGTTGAAGCAATGAACTGCTTTAGCAACAGGTGAAGGAATTCACGTAGAGGTCCCAACGAGCTTTAGTGTCAGGGTTGGAGGAAGGTCCAGGGAATTTGTCCTATGTAATATTTCCTGAATTTGTTAGTATATGGTTTTGTGAAAATCTGTCCACTTTCCTGCTGTTAATATTGCTTTAGGTTTGGGGAGTGAGTTTTAAAAGTCCTTATCTTCCTCTATAAGGAGCCTGTACCCTCATTGTCTTTGCTTCTCTTTCCCATTTTCTTCTCTTATACATCTTCACAAGGTTGAATAAAACCTGTGAATTACTGGGCCATTGCAGTGTCCCTACATTCAAGAAAGATGTCATCAATAGCTCAGGTTTTCCCTTAGATTGGGGGTACCATTTCTGTATCCTCCTTGTTTTATAAGCCAAAGGCAGCTTAGGATGTCCCATAGTAGTCACAGACTTGGTAAAACATCTCTGACCAAGTCAAGTAACCATTCATAGCCCCTGACTCCATGGTTGTTAGCCACAAGTTTTCTGACCAAGAAATAAATAAGACCTGGAAGCCTGACCAAGAAGTAAATAACAAGATGTTTGCTGTTCTCTGACATCCTTCTTCTTTACCTTCTCACCACCTTTTTCCGGTGGTTTTGAAAATCAAGTGATATAATCAAAATAACCTGGTCATTTATGGAATTTTCAGGGCTGTTGTTGTTTTTGCTATGAACTTTCAGGGCTGATTCCTGTGTTTTGTGAGGCTTTCACCAACCTTGTCTGGCAGGAGCTCCTGGCTGAAGCCCACAACTTCTATAATGTTTAGCTTCTTGCAAATTGATGCATTGGCTATCCCCATCCATGCCCTGGTGTCCTCATGATGGCTTGTTTATGATGATAGCTAGATCTGTCTGATATGATTTTTCTCTCTGAAATGTTGGAGAGCTTGTATTTTATTCAACCCTGTTTGTTAAAAGGAAAAGAGCTTATGCCTCTTCTGTGGACCTTTCAGTACCATTGTTGTTTGTAGTTAGTGCCTCTTCCAAATCATTCTGGACCTGCTGGCACATCCCCAGGCAGTGTTCCCCCCACCCCCCATCTAATGGACTCCTACAGTGTTCTGCTTGTGAGCCTTGGTTGGGAGTGCCCAGTCGCTCTGCTGGCATCTGGGCCAGAATGCCCTGTCGGCTGTCTTCACCAATGCATTTGAGACTCCGAATTCTGGTGGCTGTGGGTCTGGACGCCCTCATATAGATCTATATTAATATGCAATGAGGTTGCTTTTCACCCTATGCCAATGCCCAGAGACTTTAGGCCTCTACCACTTTGGATGTCATGACTGAGCTGTTGGGCTGTCTGACTTACCACCCCATCTTCCGTATCAGATTACCCGGGGGATCACTCCCCTGGGCCTGGGACCAAAAGGTTCACTCCCCAAGGCCCGGGACTAGGGTGAGGCTAGGGAGGCCGAGTCACGTAAGTGCAGGACCAGATCCTGTCTTCATTTAAAATTTTAATATTTTGTTCATCATGAAATTTCTGTATTAATTTTGAGTTTTTAAAAATGTGGCATTAAAATATTATTTATCCTGATGACTGAGTTTTGTGGTGCTTCCTTAAATTTTGTGCCCAGGGCCAGGGCCTCACTCCCTTAACCCAAGGTCTGGCCCAGCTCTCCCCATCCTGTTGGAAAGTTCTCATAGCCACAGGGGCCATCCACACTCAAGTCAAGCTTTATTCTGCCTCCTCCAGATTCCACAGACTGTTTTCTTACTAAGGACGTTGGTTTCTGTCCTTCTCTGAGTGGAACCTCAGTGGCGTACGCCATCAAGGAAACAACCTCCTTCCCAGGACCAAAGCTCTGTTTAGTAAGCACCCAGTCCCAGGATACCCTCTCCCACATATTCTAGGGTTTTCCTGAAGGCACTTTCCAGCCACTGCCCTTTCTCCCTCTGGCCCATCTTATAAGTTTAAATAGAGTCACAAGTTCTCTTCCTTCTGCTTGCTAAAACTTGGACTAAAACACCAGGTCTGGACGTGTTTGATTAGCAATGCAATGCTCCCCTTTATGTGGGGCACAAAACTACCAGGGGAGCATTTTGTGAGCTGCTCTCTTTATCGAGATTGCCTACTGTGTGTCTTATAACATGCATCCTTTTTGACCTTTTCATCCTACCTATCCTTGAAGATTGAGCTGCGGTTGGTAGAAGTGGACCATCTTTCCTTTATGGCCCCACTATACTCTACATAATTCTGTCATGGCACTTACCCATCAGGTTGTCAGTGGTTAAGGATTCTGAGGACCTATCCTCAAGGACCTCATGCATATAAATTAGTCATCTTTGCATCCCCTCGTTCAGTGCCTTATAAATGTTTGTAGGGTGAAACTGCTTCTCCAAACTCTGTGTCACACCTCCCAGAGAATCTGTGCCCTCATCTTTTAGATCCTTGGAAAACATAGTGTTTGGAAGAATCCATGCCAGAATGGAATCTCGCCTTTCGCAACAGAACTTCTACTATCTCATTGAATGAAAGGGTTGATCCCAAACAGTAGAACCAGAAGCCCAACAACCAATCCATTGACCTGAGCTAGTATAGTCTCAAATCCCTCACTCTCTACTCCACCAAAGCCTTGACTAGCTTCATGTGTATTAGATCAGGGGTGAGGAGTTGGCGGTAGTTATTGGGACCCCTATGCCAAAGGATATTGAATATACAGGGTTGCAGCTCTCACTGGGTTCCCATGAAGAGACCTTGCTCTTCATGCTTCTTGCCCTACCCCACCCCCAACATGAATTCGACTTAGAGTATTTCTGTTCTAAAGAACCAAAGAAATTCCAACCCCTCCTGCTCCAATCCAGGATTTCCTCTTTCTCTTAGACCAGGTTACTTACTTACAACAGGATGGGTCCAGAGAGAGAAAACTGTCAAGGGAATCCTTGAGGTATCTTGTTAAAAAGCAGCCATTGGCACTGAATCTCTTGTTGGCATTTCTCAATGCACCTTGGGAACAATCCCAGCCATTATCCAGCCATGACCCAACTGCCATTTTGCTTACCTTTCCTGTGACTTTTCAGAACCAACCTCAACCTAATTACTTTTCTTCTGCCAGTTATAGTTCCCAGAAAGACTCCAGCAGCCTTTCTTCTCATTTGTTTTTGTATGTGTCCCCCAACCCCTCCTGTTCCCACCCTGGCTGAACCTCTGCCCAGCCCTCTGCTTCATTTTACTTGCTTGGTCCAGATACTTCTATCAACCCAGATGCTCACATGTCCTCCTTGTCTTGATTTGGGGACCTACTGAGTTTTCATGTAGAGTGGGAGTACTCATCAGCACTTATGCTTGGAGAGAACCATCTATAATAGCTTCCCATTTTTTGTATGATTTTTTAAATCAATTTTAATGCTTTAGTTCTGTGCTTTGAACCCTGGACCAACAGGATGTTCAAATTTTTTGTTTGTATGTTGTTCCCCCTCCTCCCTCCTTCCAATTCCAAGTCAAGCCTCAGTGTGGTTATGGAGGATACAGCTCATTGGCCCATGGGGGAATTGAACCGTCGACCTCAGTGTTAGGAGCCCAGTGCTCCAACCACTTGAGCCACCCAGCTGTCCTGTTTGTTTTTTAATTGAAGAAATCAGCATGCCTACCGTATATCAACTAGGAAGGATATATGATTTAAAATGGATGACAACAAATATCTCAATAGCAGTTTTAGCAGGCATTTTTGATCTCATCGCTGTTATTTCTGCCTTTCTTGTGTCACAGAGAAGTGTTGGGCTCCCCTTGCTACCTCCCACTGTCAAGAGGGGGAAGCAAAGAGTGCCCGTGTAGAATGCCCAGGTCCTGTCTTCAACTTGCGCTAACTGAATGGATGATGTCAGCATAAGTGCAGGACATATGCTTCTGATGAGGCGTCCGCATTATTCCAGGTGAATTGCAAACATCTGTGCTTCTCCTGGATTTAAATTCATCTTGAGGTCTCCTCTCTTGCTGATTTCTGCCTTTCCTCCCTACTGTAGCTGACTTCTCTGTGCAGAGGCACACAAATGTAAGTTTTGGCTCTGTTGATCTATTTGCTGGTTCTGCACTAGAAAAGAGAGAGAGAGAGAGAGAGAGAGAGAGAGAGAGAGAGAGAGAGAGAGAGAGAGAGAGAGAGAGCGCCAGGGAATAGGAGGTTTAAGACACTTTGGTTGGTCTAAGCCTGGCTCATTATCAGTTCAGAGAATTGTGTATCTTAGCGAGCCATGAAAGGAAATATGAAGTGAGACATTGAAAACCTTGCTGGGAATCAATGGGAACCATATAAGTGAGCAGGGCTTGTCCTGGAGTCACCTGAACTGTTCCAGCTTCCTGAGATCAGGCTTACCCTAAAGAGCCAAGCACAATGACATTTCCGTGTTGGCCACAAAAACCAGATTGCAAGGAGAAGGTGGAGTAGCCTTTGGCAGTGGTGATGCTGAAATCCATGTTAGAAAGCAAGGTGACCTGAAGATCTAGTTTCTCTTTTTTCCTCTCTTTACTGCTGTGGAAGACAAAGAGTATTCCTTTCACCTTTTACCAGAGTATAAGTGACAATACTCTAATATTTCCTAACTTACAAATAGCTGCTTCTGTGTGTTATCTGCCAGCCTGTAAGCCAGTCCTAATGGTTTTCATGTTCTATTCCCTTTGATAAGGAAGACCTACAATTAGTTCTCAATTATAAAGCTCTCCTTGTTAATAGCCCCTGACCTAAAAGCACTTTTAAATGATGCAGTCAATTAAAGAAGTGCCCAACCTACCCAAGCTAAGATGTAGGGGATATTGGGCTTGAGTGATACTCTGTGATGTGAGCATGATATTAATGTCCAGAAACCAGCCATGATCACTTGTCTTTCCTTTATGACAAGTCGTTGATGTCTTTATTTTATAGCACTTGGGTCTAAAGGGAAGTGTTAGGAGGAAGTATAACTCCATTTTGAAACAGTATAACAACCCAATCATGAATTTCGTTTTTTGGGCTTCTTCATTCCTTTTGAATGGGATGAAGGTAGAATTTTTGCTGTGCAAATTATTCTGTGCGTGGTTTTCATGATTAAATGGTGCCTTACAGGCAATTTAGGTCCAAATTTCCTTCCATTTCAAAGTATGCCTCTGAGATATTTTATATTGATGGGTTATGAAAATGGATTCCAAGGGATGTGTAGGGACCTGAGCTCATCAATTCAGTCATGTAAAAGGCTCCGTGAGGTATTGGTATCTCTTTTTTTAACCCTTTAGGACTTTTCTATTGGGGAAGACACGGTCCAAAGCATCATATTTAGTTGCTTTGGACATCTTTGTGTATTAAATATTTCACATTATTATTGTAGTTTTATTTTACTGCATATTTATATATAGTTGAACTGTTTATAAATCAGTAGCTTTGTATAACTACACAATACCTGGTGTATTGTTTTCAACTTAAAGCCAATAAATCTGACATAGGAGATCTCCCTCTACCTATTCTGTAATCCAGTACTCTGTTAATATGATGCTTCTTAGCATGCTGAATGGCCTTACGACTCACGTTTTCCCAACTAAATTTGGGGCACGTTAGAACATAAACTGACATTTTTTTAAACCTTTATTATGTGCCAGAGACTCTCTCAGATGCTATACATGCTGGTCTCAGTCCCGACAGCACTTCTCTGAGGCAGGGGAGACACTGAGGCTTGGAGAGACCCTCACGCCAACCCAGATAGAGTCAGGACAGTTGGACTCCATTCTTAACATTACAGAATATTACCTATCCCATTATAGATTTAACACAGAAGTTTATTTCTTCTTATTTGTAATTTATGTAAAAAGCTGAGCTATATAAACCTCCATTGCATGCAGTAAATTATTTGCTGAAGCACCATTATTGAAAAGAGTTCTTGAGAAATCTGCTGTATTTAGCCACTGTTCATACGTGTGTGCAATTTACTAATGTAGGAATATGAATAATATGACCTTGGATTGAAGTAACTTTAAAAGCAATTTCCAAGGAGCCAGAGCTTTTCAAAGTGGGACATGTGGCCTCTATTCAGACTTAGGGAAGAGCCATGAATTAGAGCTATCGGGTGTATTGTGTATATACATGACTTTGCCAGGAAATGGCCTAAACGGACTTTTCCTCTCTGTAAGGCAGAAGGAGACCTTAAGATAAAAGAAACACTAGTCTGGAGTTGATGTGACTACCCAGTGGGGAAGCCTGAGTAATTATGTAATTAAATAACTCACCCTATCCTCTCTGAGCTTCTGCTGACTTGACGGAGGGAAGAGGCCAAGTCACAGCTAAGGTGGTTTCTTTAGGGAAGGTTATTAAGATGAGGAAACCTGCAGAGTAACCAAGAGAAGATTTTGTGTAGGGCTCATCTAGAATAGATCATGTTCTAAACTAAAGAAATGCTTCTAGAATAGATCATATTCTGAGTAGGAGCAAACCTGGCCTAATTTTTAATCTAATGAAGTCCAGAGAGAACTGCTGTATTTCAAAATTGTTTCCCATGAAACTGTAACCTCCCCCATTTACTTGATTTATTTTGTAAGCCCCATTTTTATTTATTTGTTTATTTATTTATTATATATTTATCAGCTGGGAGAAAAATCTTTCAAAGACAAAAGGGGGTTTCGTATGCTTATTTCAGAAACTATTAGTAGAGAAGATAGTGGGAAGCTGTGTCCAGCTATGCATGGGTTGTTGCAGGGAAGGACAAAGGGAGGGGGCTGGACATAGAGGTCTCCCAGGATTGAGCCATGGGAGGGCGGCTGTATTACCCTATGGGATTTTAACTCCAACTCTGAAAAGGGGGAGGGAGATATTCATGTGTTCCAGAGATAGTAAAAATATAGATGTAATTTAAAGTCAATTGGATATTTGATTACGAAAGAAAAACAGTTGTTAGTTTAAGGTGTGTGTGCCCAAGCATGTAGTACAGTGACTCCTTTATAAATATTTGTTCGCAACGATTATCTTTAATGTCAACATCTTTACTGGAGACATCTGGAAGGGGTCCTGGGCTCTCGTGAAGGAGAGAGTGGCAGGTGGGGATGGGTGTCCTGGATTTGGAGTCAGAGGCAAGCAAGCAATGTTCTGTGTGCTGGGAACACAGTGGGGAACAAGACAAAAACTCCCCTCCAAGAGGCTTCCCCTTTCTGGGGGGAAGTAAACAGATCATTGAAATACACACACTAAGTCCTTGATCCAAGTCCTGGTTCTCCTGTGTATGCCCATTGGGACCCTGAGCCACTCATTTTGCTTGTCAGCTTCTATAAATGGAGATGGACACTGAAAGATGGACACTGGTGAGGTGCCTTTGTTTCCCCAGTGTGATCATTGATGGCCCGGTAGATGCAGAGGAAATAGATCTAGAGGGACCCCATTGCAGGCCACAGAGGCAGACTGGGCCTCCCCTGCAGGGCTCAGTGTGCCTGCTGCCTCCTGTCTAGGAGAAGAGCCTCTGTTTTACCTCCTCCATCCTCTAAAGCTTTTTAACATTTGAGAGAGGTTTATTGAGATAACTGACATAACATTGTGTAAATTTAAGGAATACAATTGGAAGTTTGTACCCTTTGACCTCTTTCACCCATCTCTCCTCTCCCCCATCTGTGGCAACCACTAATCTGCTCTCTGTTTCTATGTGCCCGGTTTGTTTTTCAATGCCACATGTAAGTAAGATCATACATTGTTTGTCATTTTCTGTCTGACTTCTTCCATGTAGCATAATACCCTCAAGGTTCATCCATGTTGTTGTATATATAGCATTGTGATATTGTGGTTTATGATAAGAGATATGTACTATATTTGGCCTTTGTCTGCATTGCTGGCACAGAGTCCCTAAAACTCTTGGAATTTTGTTAAGTGATGAGAGCAATAAAGTTGTCCTGTTGTGTTAATTAGGTGACATTGGAAAACCTATTGGATAGGAGCTGGTTGTCAAGAGCCAACCCCATGATTAGAGGGTTGGAACTTTCAATCCCACTCCCTGACCTCCAGGAGGGGAGAGGGGTGAGAGATTGTAGCCAGTGATTTAACCAATCATACCTGTGTAATGAAACCTCCATAAAATCCCAAGGACAGGGTTCGGAGGGCTTCCGGGTTGGCAAATATATGCAGTGCTGGGAGAGTGGCGTGCCTGCAGAGGGCATGGAAGCCCTATACCCCCTTCCCACCTATCTTGTTGCACGCATCTATTCCATCTGGCTGTTCCTGAGTTACATCCTTTTATAATAAACTGGGAATCTAGTAAGTAAAATGTTTCTCTGAGTTCTGTGAGCTGCTCTAGCAAATTGATAGAACCAAAGGAGGAGATCATTGGGACCTCCTATCTGAGGCCAGTAGGTCAGAAGTACAGGTGATAACCTGGGTCTCAAGTACGGATGGGGGACAGTCCTCTGGGACTGAACCCTTAACCTGTGGAATCGGATGCTACCGCTGGGTAGATAGTGTTTGGAGTTGAATTATAGGCTATTGAGCTGGTGTTGGAGAATTTTTTTTTGGTGGTGGGGAACCCCCCCCACACACACTTTGGAATTGGGTACATGACGCCTTTCATCACACATTTTCCTTATCCGTTCATCGGTCACATTAATGCAGCAGTTTTGAGGCTTTGTAGTCTCAAGACGTTTTACACTTTTAAAAATTATTCAGGACCCCAAGAGCTTTAAAACTATTTTTGGATTATAGTTACCATATTCGACATTAAAATAGAAATTTAAAAATATTTATTAATTCATTAAAAATAATGAGCCTATTACATATTAATATAAATCACTTTCTATGAAAAGTAACTACTTTGAAAACAAAAACTTAGAAGAATTTTACATTTTTTGCAAATCTCTATTACTTGGTTTAATAGAAAACAGCTAGATTCTCAGGCTGTGTCTCTATTCAATCTGTTACAATCTGCTGCTTTGATTGAAGTAGATAAAGAAAATCCAGCTTCTATAGATAAGTGGTTTAAAATCGGAGGGGAATTTTAATCACTGTTTGAAATAATTGTGGATATTCTTTTTTTATAACTCCGTTGTATATTCCTGAGAGATTGAGAATGAAAATAGTTTTGCTTACATGGACCCTCTGAAAGGGTCTCAGGTGTCTAGGCTACACTTTCCTCCGCATTTAAATGCCAGAATGTCAAATCATTCTTTCTTAAGAGTCTCCAGGTTTTCCTCTTACCTAAGGACCGGAGGTGCTCTCAGCCCTGCCTTCTCTGGGCATTGCCTTGGAGTCTGGAGCCTTTAGGACCGCACAGCAATCAAGCTGTTATGCTTTGGAGGGAGGTGCTATCCTGTTAGCACAGGCCTGTGGAACTGTTACCTAGGTCACTAATTATACTTATACCATTCCTCTCGCTATGGCAATTGCCCTGCAATAGCCCTACAATGTATTCCTTAGAGGGGTCTTGTGAAGATTACATAAGATATCAGAAAAGACTGGTACTTTGCAAAATGTGCAACAAATCATAAGTGAAATATCACTGATAAAATAGCTCATGGTGTTTTGACTGTTTGAAGCATGATTAAGGGTTTTTTGTTTTGTTTTGTTTTTTTACCTTCAGTGATGAGTTTCAAAGTCTGATTTTAGATAGGAAAACAAAGTTCTGACAACAAAGTAGCAGATAAGAATCTGGATTTAAGTAATTATTTCCGATTCCTAGGACTACAAAGGGGCATGAATTGGTCCTTGGGAATTAGAAATAAATCAGTCTGGGCAGGCAAGATATGGAAAACTTAACGGTGGCAGTTCTAAATGTTCTTTAAAATAAATTCTGACATCTGAAATAAGGGAACTGAAATCAGATGCCGCTCTTATCAGCGTTCCTCTTCCATTTTTACTTGGACTCAAGAGACTTCTTTAGCTGGCCACTTTGTGACAGTCCACAATGAAGGTGGCTGTTGATGGAGTATGGGGGTGGGCGGAGGACACCAAATTCCCAGTAGTACTGCAATACATACCGACCGAAAGGTAAGGCTTTGGCTGTGTCTTTACATGGAGAAAGTGCAGAGATTTTCTTAGTTTAGGAGGTCATTGTTGGCTATTTGTGAATTATCTGGGCCATCTATCATTTTCCTCTGGAACTGAAACCTTGGTTGCCTACTCAATATCCAACCACTACCTAACCCCAACAGAACAGGACTGGGTATCAGGCTCTACCTTTATTATCAGCCCTGTGCTTCAGGGGAGGCTGCCCCATGTAGACACGACAGCCTGGTCTGGCATGGGCTTGTCCTGTCTCAGATGTATCAGAATGGAATGTGAGAGGGACCCTCTCTCAGTCTTGTGCTGGTGAAGTTCTTCCTCTGAAACTTAACACATCCAAATGATGGTTGGAGGGGCGGGGCTATAGCTGTTTTGAAGTTTGAAGGGAGACAGCCAGGGGATAAAGCTGACATAGAAAGGATGGATCAGCAGAAAGATGGAAAGAACCTGAATTCTTGGCTGTGTCATGGGAGCACTGAATTACCTAAACCTGGAGCCAGCCTGCCTCCTTGTTCAAGCCACTTAAGGAGTTGGATTTCCTTTCACTTGCAGCTGAGAGCACCCTCACGGATACTTGCTCCCTAAAGGAACCCATGTGACCCTCAGGGTCCCCAGGGAGAGAGGAAAGCCCAGGTGAATGTGGCAGCCATAACAAACATGAAGATTTATTGGTGGGACCCTTTTCTTCTTGTTTGGCTGCCATTTGGCCATATTGTTGTCCTTGTAGTTTCTTGTGCAGAATAAGGATACGGAAATTCTACACTGAGTGTTTGGTAACGTTTGTGAAATAGTAAAAGAGAGCTGAGCCATCTGTGGCATCTATAAGGTGTAGGCTCTTGGGGTGGGGCTTTGGCATTCTCTCACGTACCCTGGGCACACAGGTGCACAGTGTGGTCTGTTTCACTGCCACAAATAACTGATTGACTTGTGTGCTCCCTCACCCAGACTCTAAACTCCATCATCCTTATGCCCAGGGCCCTTGCTATAATGTGCCTGCCTCACAGTATTGAAAGGTGCCAGTTATGGAGCATTGGTCTATGCCAGGAATTTTACTACTGACTTTATGCTTTATTTTATTAAATTTTACCATGGGTACTAATATAATCTATATTTTAATGATAAGAAAACTGAGGCTGGAGTGATAACATCATTTGCTTGAAGTCACACAGCTCATCTATGATAGACAGAGGTTTAAATACAGGTCTGACGTGAAAATTGTTTTTAATGAGTATATTCTATGCCTTTAATGCGTATTTGCTGAATACCTATCATTTAGATGTATTCAAATAAAAACTGTTGTTGTCCCTGTTTCTTCATTTCACCTTTCACCTTCGGGAAATAAGGCACATATGTCTTTACTTGAATTTGGCTCTTCTCTAGAAATAGGCTTTAACAGAGTAGATAAGTTATGAATTCATTCAGCTATAAGTAATGGAAGCCTAACTAACAGTGGTTTAAAGAAGACGGGGCTTAATTTTCTCATTAATAGGCAGCCTGGAGGGAGGCTGTCAGCAGTGGTTATGTCCAGGATTCTGTTGTCCTTCCATTATATTTGACTCTTCATACAACAAAATGGCTGTTTTGGCTCCAGTCATCACATTTCTATCCAAGAGAGAAGGCAAACAGACAAAAGGCAAAAGGGCAGTGCCACTTAAACAGATCTGGTCCTTTTTATTAGGAAAGCAAAAGTTTTTCCACAGCTACAAGGGAGACAGGAAAAGGAGACAGGATTATGAGGAAAGTCTTAGACCAATCTGGGTCTTCCACTTGGGGGAGACCACATTGCCAGCTTTTAAAACCAAGTTGGAATCCAGTTACTAAGAAGGCTGCTAAGACTGCTAGCCACACATTTCAAAGAAGTAGAGGCTATTAGCATTTGGAGAGGTGATAGAGATATCCCCGTCTTGCAGGTAAGACAGCTGAGACTTCTGAAGAACATGTGTCTGAGCCAGGACAAGAGAAGAAGGCTCATTTCCTTAGACTCTGCTGCTTTCCTCACTACACCTCCCTTATATTTCTATGAAGTGTTTGCTTTCAAAGCTTTTCATATCTCTACTCAGTTTATTCTTCCCATCCTTTTGAGAAAGATTAGGAAAGGCTGAACCTTCCTAGTGTCTTGTGAATAAAAAATATTCTCCAGAGAGAGCTAAGTAACATGCCCAGGGTTATATTCTCTATGTGTTGGCCAAAACAAAACCACAGATCTCCAAGTTGGACCAGAGTTCTTCTAACAGACCCCTTTGCCTTCATGACACTGTAGAATTCCATTATGGCCATCACACTTAAAACCAGAGCGAGGGGCTCCCTGCTCCGACACCCTGGGCTTTCAGTTGGGCAGGCCCAGCTGCACTGGCACCCCAGCAAGGATGGCTCTGGCTTCCCAGGGATGACTGAGTGGAGTCCAGCCTGCATAGGGATATCGGGCCCCTCTGTGTCCCCAGGGAGAGATGACAACCACCTAGTGTGGCTATGAGTGGCGATGAATAAGTGCCCATAAACTTGACCATGAATGTTGATTTGACCCTGTCTTCAGCAGTGGGTTCCTGGTCATTTTGATCCTGCTCAGCATGTTCACGCCTCCCCAGGCTGGAACGGAGAGTGCCTCGTTTCCTCCTGACACATTGGGGAAAATACCATGATGTGAATAGTGTGTCGTCACCCTGGTAACAAGGCCTCTGCGCAGCCGAAAGAGTATTTAGGTGATGGAGTCAATTCTGTGTTCTGCAGTTTAGGGATCTCTCCTATGGACATTAGGATAGAAAAAGAGTGTGTATGTTGAGGTTTCGGGGGGGAGATACCTCTCTTTAGCTAGAAGAGTTTATGGAGTGGGGTTTTACCAATAAAAATAATAATTGTAGCAGACTAACAATGGTAGTGTTTTAAATACTTGAATACTTGATAAATTTATTGACAAATTTCCCTTTCTCTCATGTGAATATATTTATCAAACTTGAGGATCTTCGCTTGATTTCACTGATCTTGTGGGCACCCATATATGTTCTATTGCAAACTCACCAAGTCTCTGGGTTTAGGACATTTACAGACAAGCCTGTTGCAAAATGGCTGCATTGCATTTGCTCTTTGTGGTCTCGATTGAATATGAATGCGGAGAATAATAAGGTCAGGCCGACTTATGTTAACACCCATGAGAAGGAGGGTCTAGATTGGCCTCCTGGTTTACAATGCTCTGAGTCCTTTGCTGTCCCATTTTCATGCCCTGGACTGGATTGTTGTCAGGCAGCTTTTTACTGCCTGAGTTTTTCGGTCTTTAATTATTCTACTAAGAGAAGAGTCTGCTACTGTTTTTTTTTTTTTTTTTTTTTTTTCTTTTCTCTTCAGTGCATAAAAAAAAACCAACTGGGCATATTTGTTTTTCTCCCAGTCTGTTTCACAGAGGAAGGTCATACAGTTGTGTGCTAGAGTTGATATTACCTTGAGTGGAATAAAGCAGCCTGTTGTTAATATATTGTTACGAATGCAGCTGCCTTCAGGGGACTGGGTTCGAAGGTAGTTTAAAACATGCTGAAGGGTAACTGTAATGCCCCATCGCAAACACAACCTTTAAAATTCAATTTATCCTGAGAAACAGTCTTGTCTTCACATCAGAGAGTGCCAGACCTGAGGCTACTGAGTAGCGGATTAATGTAGATCTTATTTAGCTGACTCTTCAGGCTGGCAGAGAGAAATATAGAGTCTATACTATGTTTAAAGCAGACAACGAATAAGGAAACAAACCAACCTTTTTGGTTTTTACACAAGGCCTATTTTTAAAAAGTGCTTGGAGTGCAGAATCTATTGGGATATTCAGTCATTGAAGCACCACAAATATACCATATTACTGCTGGGAAAACTTGCTGTTTATGGGAAAATAAAATTTTACATCATTGTTCTCCCTCTGATGCTTGTTGCCAGAATGAATTGCTTAAGGGGAGTGATTGCTGTACATGGATGGCAGAAAGTGATTTTCGATGCCTGAAAGAACTACAGAGACTCTAACTTCAAATTATAAAAAGGTGTTATTTCCCCCCAGCTTTACTGAGGTATACTTGCCAAATAAAATTGTACATATTTAAGATTTACAATGTGATGATTTGATATATATATATATATATATATATATATATATATATATATATACACATTGTGAAATGATGACCACAGTCAAGTTAGCACATCCATCACCTCACAGTTACAATTTTGTGTGTATGTGTGTGTGTGTTGTGAGACCACTTAATACCACTCTCTTAGCAAATTGCAAGTATCCAATATCGTATTGTTAACTATAGTCACCATGCTGTACATGACATCCCAGAACTTACTGATCTTATAACTGAAAGTTTGGACCCTTAGACCAATATCTCCCTATTCCCCTACCCTCCAGCCTCTGGCAACCACTGTTCTACACTCTCTTTCTATGAGTTTGACTTTTTTTGGATTCCACATGTAAGTAAAGTCATGCAGTATTTGTCTTTCTGCCACTGGTTTATTTCATTTAGCATAATGGTCTCTAGGTTCATCCATGTAGTTGCAAATGGCAGGATTTCTTTTTGTGTTTATGGCTGAATACTATTCCATTGTGTCTCTATCTATCTGTCTGTCTATCTAGAAGGAGAGACATCACATTTTCTTTATCCATCCATCTTTTGATGGACACTTAACAAGACATGGTTGTTTCCATGTCTTGGCTATTGTGTAGAATAGTGCAGTGAACATGGGGATGCAGATATCTCTTTGAGATACTGATTTTGTTTCCTTTGTGTATATGCCCGCAATGGTATTGCTATATTTAGTTTTTTTGAGAAATCTCTATAGTGTTTCCCCTAATGGCTGCACCAATTTACATTACCACCAACAGTGCACAAGGGTTCCCTTTTCTCCATATCCTTGCCAAAACTTATCTCTTGTGTTTTAATACTAGCCATCTAAACAGATGTGAGGTGATAGCTCATTGTAGTTCTGATTTGCATTTTCCTAATGACTGGTGACGGTGAACACCTTTTCATGTGTTTGTTGGACATTCAGATGTATTCTTTGAAAAAACACCTATCTAGATTCTTAGCCCTTTTTTAATTGGGTAATTTGTATTTTTGCTATTAAGTTTTATGAGTTCCTTGTACATTTTGGATCTGAACCCTCATCAGATCTATCATTTGCAAATAATTTCTCCCATTCGGTAGGTTGCCTTTTCATTTTGTTGATTATTTCCTTTGTTGTGCAGAGCCTTTGTAGTTTGATATAGTCTCACTTGTTTATTTTTGCTTTTGTCGCCTGTGCTTTGTTGTTAGGTCCAAAGAATCATTGCCAAGGCCAGTGTCAAGGAGTTTTTTCCTATGTTTTCTTCTAGGAGTGTTATAGTTTCAGGTCTTCTGGTTAAGTCTTTAATCCATTTCAAGTTAATTGTTGTGAGTGGTGTAAGATGGGGTCTAAAAGGTATAATTTTTGCCTATGATATGAAATACACTTGTTTTAAATTATTTAGAAAGTAAGAGCATACACACGTGATAAACTGGTGAAAAATAACGTTTTTGCATTGGGAAGTATGATCTTTCTACAGAAAATTCACAAGCCTAGAAAATATAATTATTGACCCACAATGCCATATTACTTAAACTACGCATTAGATTTCATTACAACTCTCCTTTATAGAGGAGATAGAAGCCTAAAGAAGGTAAGATGTGCCCAGTGATAACTGATAAAGTCTGAACTCTTAACTCTTGCAGTTGGCTATAAAAGTCAGATCACCTGGAGATAATAAATCTTAATATTTGGTTTATTTTCTTCTGCGTGTGTCTAATGACAATTTTTAGGTCACATAGTATACATGTTATTTTCACTTAGTATGATATCATAGCAAAAAATGTTTTTCAAGTCATTGAGAGTTCTTTAAAAACGTTTTAAGAGCCATTAAAATTCCATCAAATTGATGTACCATAGGGGGAAAAAAGCCATGTTACTATTTCCCTCATTACAGTTACGATCCAAACAATTGATCAGAAATTGGCATAAAAATCCCAGGGAGATCGCCCCCTTTTTGAAGGTATGGTCTCGCTTTTTAAATTTAGTAAGCCATTATAATGCTAGTAAGGTAGTTCACAAGGACGTTCATTACCAGTTGATTGTGAGCCAAAGAGGGTTAATAGGTTTCCCTCCACAGCTATTTAACAACATTCCTCACCATCTGTGTAACCAGCCACTGTCTGCCGTGTTATGGGAGTAGAAAAGGCACTAATCTTGCCAGGAGGGCTCTAGGAATGCTCCTGCAGAAGTATGAAGGAGGGTGGCATTTGGAAAGATAGAGGGACGTGTGAATAGAGAGTACTTGAGGCTCAAAGGCACTCAGCCTGTGTTTGAGGAACAATTGTTAGCCTTGAATGGTACAGTCTACCATGGCACTAAGGATTAAGCTTTAAGGTACTGGCCTTGGCCTTGCCATTGATTCGAATGAGCCTGATGCTTAGCTTCTATACCTTGGGTTCGTTTTGACAATTTAATGCTTGACGTTTTACTGTTGTAGATAAAAAGCCAATAAAAGAGTGAAGGATACAGTTTTTGTTTGTTTGTTTGCTTGTTTGTTTGGTTTTTACTTTCTGGGACCTGTGGACCTGTACATCTTATATCTGAGTTTGCTATTCAGACAGAAGCAGGTCTTCATTTTACTTTCCCTGAGAGAAGTGGGGGTTTTTGTACTCTCTTTCATGTGCTGGGTTGTTTTGGGGAGCACATAAGACAACTGAAAAATTAAAACTTTTTATTACTTTGGTTAATTTCCAGGGATGCTTATGCTTATTTCCGTGTTATATATGCCTTTCCCGTCCCCTTTTGGCTTCTTGTGGTGGAGAGGTATAATAACATTTTGCTATGGAAAGAGGGTAAGCTTTTGTATTATACAGTCCTTACATTTGAATCTGAACCCATCCATTCACTAGCTCTGTCCATGGGTACGTGACTCTGGGAGCCTGTTATACTGCAAAATGGATATAATGCCCACTGCCCTAGTTCTTGTGAGGGTTAAATGAAATAATATAATGAAAAAGTTCCTAGCTTACAGCCTCCTCTGATAGAAGGACTGATCCCTTCTCTCCTTTCCTTACTTCCTCCTCTGGAGAAGTGACCAAAGTGTTTCTAGTTTTTCCTAAGTTTTAACAGTAGGGTTAAGCTTCTAATGGGACCTGAGGCCTTATAATATTTAGGTGAAACGGGACAAATTACTTACTGTCTTTTAGCCTGTTAGCTCATTGATGACATGGAGATAATTACCTATTACATAGCGTTGTACATACTGAATTAAATGATTGTGTGTGTTGCCAGGTTATAATGCCTGGCGCAGAGTGGGTACTCAGTGACTGGTAGACTCCAGTACTGAATGGCTATGTATTTCAAGAACAGCCTTCCTCCTGCTATCTTCCTGAGCATCACAGCTTCCTCTGACTTTTCCTTTGCTAGTGTCCTTTCTTCTCGCCACTCACTGCCTCGAGGGATTTTTCTAAGCTCTGTCCTGCTTTGTTCTTGTACCTTTCCCTGGATGTTTCATCTATTTCCAAAGCTTTAGCTGTCACTTTTAGATTGGATAATGTCTAAATGTTTCCTGAACTCCAGACCAGTCCATCTAATTTTCTACCTGTTAGTACTTGGATGTCAACATATATAAAAATAAACTTATTATCCTTCCCACTTCCTTCCTCAAAACTGTTCTTCCAGTAGGTTCTCTTTATTCCACTTCTGTGCTATCTAGTTATTCTTTTTTTCTATTTCTGAATACAGGCCTAATGCATTGTTCTTTCAGCACTAGGCTCTTGTAGCAGAGTGTAGTCCTTCTTCCAGCCTTTCCTGCCACTAGTGAAGAATGATGACAACAACAAAGCATAACGACAAGACAGTGGCAACAGTAAGAAAAAAAGTACCATGACAACAGGTATTTGTTGAGTGTCTACAACATGTGAAGCACTATCCTATCACCCTAAGTTCCTGGGTGAGGTGGGACCCTGGCCTGGGCCCACGTTGTAGAGGCCCCATTCTCATCTTCCCCAGGGCAGAGGGAACATGCCCACCTGAGCCCACCCAGCACCCTCAGCTCATGCTCTGGCTACTTAAGACCTCAGAATTCCCTACTTAGATTATGCTGAGCCTCCTTCTAGAAAATGCAGGTGGGCCTTTTCCCCAGCTTTTTCATTTAGAAGGCTGATGGTACCACAGGTATGTGCATCTATAGGCCCAAGGCCTGGCCACAGGGCAGCTGTTTGCATGGGTTGTGGTCTGAGAGTGGCATGCAGGCTGGGGTGTCTATACTTGTGCCCATGAGATCCCTAATGGGGCAGGAAACAGCCAGCGATGGAAAGAGAAAGGGTTGGACCAGGAGCCTTCAGGAGGGCTGCAAATGTTAGGATGGCCCTGGGCAATCCATTAGAAACTTTTCTAACATGGCTTCTTATCTAATCATTATAATGCTTTTCAAGATAGGTAATATTCCATATTTGTAGGTGAATAAAAGTGAGAGTTGAAGAGCTAAATACTTAGTGCACAGGTTGCAATTGATAGAGCCTGAATTTGACCCAGATTAGTTTGACTCCAAAAGTTGTTTCCATATATTCTACTTTTGATCCATTCTCTACATTTTATCCAAAGTTCCATTTTGTAGAAAATGTCTGAGATCACATTATTCCCTTGATTAAAAATCTTCCATTAGCTTCTCATTTTCAAATGGCTGAAGGGCAGTCTCTCTGGCATGCATATTAAAACCTGGCTCAAATCTGCTTTGTCAAACATATTTTTCACCTGTCTTTCCACCATAGCTTATCGGGTCACAAGGTTATTTTGGCTGTTCCACAGGGTTGTCTTATGTGCTCCCCAAAACAACCTGTTCCACAAGGTTATTTTGGCTGTCTATGAATCCACTCGGTACCTTTGCACCCACAATCTCAGCTGGGAATGTTCCTGTTCACCTGGCTGATCCTATACTGTCTTCTCCATTTTAAGGCCAAATGCATGTCACCTTGTCTATGAAGGCACTGGTGTTTTTCTAGACAGGATCTCTCCCACCCCCATTATACTTTTATAGTTGGTTGTGTATACCTTAACACAAGTGTGTGTTATCTTGTATTTGTAGGTGCTTATTATCCCTTGTCTGTTACCTCCCTCAGACTGTGGGGTTCATATGAACAGCAGCTGTGTGTCTCATTCATCATTATGTGCCTACCATTTCAATACAGAGCCTGGATATATAGTAGGCTAAACAAATATTTATTTCATGATCTTCAACTAAAAATCTTATGTACTTCTCACAAATGGATGATTAGCCAGCCATTCAGGAATACAAATTTTAGTTCTGACTGTCGTCTTGATCTTCTAATGGACTGCTTTTACAAGACATTTTGGCATCATCACTGGAAATTTCTGTTTCACAGAAAAATTTTACTTGACGTTTAGTTCTAACAGTTAGCTGTCATGGCATGTAACTGGTCAGAAATCATTATGATAAATGTATATGTGTATAATTTTTGAGCTTTAATAGGACTGTGAGTTCTGAATAGAACATAAAGAAATTACATTTTTTTTCTCTAAGTGTCTAGTTTTGCTTAAGTTACCTGTCTTTGGTTATATAAACTTTTCTGAAAGGTATTTATGCCGTAGTGTTGCTACTTTTTAAGAAGTAGATACACATTTGCATAAAGTTATTAGCACATAAAAAAGATTGCATTATGGTATTGTCTAACTAATTTTCTCTTCTTCCCTAAGATTTGAGCATTTGAGTCAGAAATCTTTTTTGTTGTGGTGGTTTATTTTCATTTGTCTCTCCATAGCAGAGATACTGACTGGGCAAAGTCCTATCGCTAGATTGCTAGATGCAGCATTTTTATCATGAGAAAAAAAATCATTAAATAGCAAAATGCATGCGGTTCTGTGTTAGAGGGCAGGGCAGAACAATTCCCACAGACATACTTCATGTTGTTGGCATATTCACACTCTAAGCCCAAAAGCTTGACAGTAGGAAAACGTATCACAGAAAGAAGCAAATTTAAGCGTGCTGATTTTAGATCATGTGTATAAGACTAAGTAATTATATTTTAGGGTCAAAAGAAGGCTTATTTTCAGTCAAAAATGCTTTCAGGAGAAGAAAGAATTCAGTAAGTATTTGAAAGATAGTAAGGAAATGTATTAGGGAAAAGGAAAAGAGAAACTATTCCTGGAATATAGCCCAGTTTTTGATAAAGTGGGAAGGATGGTGACTTGTTAGAAGAGATGAAATTAACACAGAGGAAATTCAGGATAGATGGAAGGTAATGACCACCGGAAAGGTGCCCATCCAGAGTTCCAGGCCAAAAGCTTTGAAGGAAAGGAGAGTGTGTTTATGCATGTGTAGGACAGGGCTGACTTTACTTTTTCTCTTTTTCTAAAGGTAATGTATTTTATTCTTAAAAAAAAAAAAAATAAATGTAAAAACAAATAATAAAACCAAAATCATCCATATTCCCAAATGGCAGAGATTACATTCTGGAGTTGTTTTGAGGAATTTGTTTCCAGTCTCTCCCTCCTCTACCTACTTTGTATGTATATGTAATTTTTTATTCAAGAGTGGAACCGTAGTATGGTATATATTCTACATTGTATTCTCATTCTTTTTTTATTTTTTTGGCATAAGATTTTCAAAGCATTTTGCTGTGTTGTTGAAAACTTTTCAGAATACTTTTAATTATTGTATACTATTCTATTCTATAGCTGTACCATGATTTATTTAACCTTATTTGCATTATATATAAAACTGTAGTAAAAAATATTTGCATCTAAAACTTTGCTGCATCTATAATGGTTTCTTTAGAAAGATTCGTAGAATAGAAAATCCTAGGTCAAAGTATTAATGTTTCTAATCTCTTGACAACATTATTGACTTTTTTTAAAATAAAAGTCTTAAAGAGCAAAAAGTTTTTATGGTGCCACAGGAAGGGGTTTTTTGAAGAATTAAGTGTGTTTGTTGATGGAGGTGAGGAGTGGCTTACAGTGTGTCACACTGGAAAAATGGAAAAGTCAATATGTAAATGATTAACATGGAGATAATGTGAGGAAATGAAAGGATGGATTGACAATGGTCAGAAAGAAGTTTCTTTATGAAAAGTCCTTCACAAGTTTAAATGCCTAACCCAGTTCTTGGAACGTGGTTTGAGAGTGACAGATGGTAACCATGAAGGTCACAGGCTTCTAAGGAGCTTCCTGCTTCACCTCTTATCAGGGAGTAAATTTTTCTCTCCCTCTCTTCCCTTCACTACCCTCATTGGTAAATGCCAATGATAGTCATCCCTCCTCATTGGTTTGGGGTGAGGATTAAATGAGATCATGTGCAGAAGCCATTAGCCTGGTATATGGCACAATGAAGGCTTTAAGAAATGACCCTTCTGTGACCTCCACAGCCATACTCCCTTATATTAGCGAGGAGTCCTTTAGTGGAAAGTGACAGAACACTTGACGCAAAGAAAAAGTCCAACACAAAGTGTTGTCAATGGAATGAGCAGGCTATTTGCTTTGGTCCTTTTTTGCTAGACTTGTTTATCTTTCAATAAAGATAATCTTTTCAGCCAAGCTTTAGATGGCCTTGGTGTTAACACTTCTCAGACATTTTCCTTATCAGTTTTTTAATTATCGGAAGGTGAATTCACACTTGCTCCTATCTTGGACAGGAACGATGTCTGTTTTCCTCTGTTTTATGCTCAGTGCCAAGTGCAGTGCCCTGAGCATAACAGATGCTCAGTAGTTGTAGAAAAAAAATGAATTCCAGAACAACCTCCCGTATGATTATTATGGACTTCAGGTATCTTTTCTTTCCTCTAGAAATAAAAAAAGCTGTGGTATTTTGCCCCTGCTCATAGAATTTATATCTTATGGCAGAAGTATGAGTATTGATAATGCTAGATTTCAGGTGAAAATACCAAGCTGTAATCCATGTTTAATCTTTTTCAAAGATGAGTAAGGTCTGAGGATGTAATGTACAGCATGGTGACTATAGTTAACAAAGCCATTGTATGCCTGAAAGTTGCTGAGAGAGTTGATATTAAAAGTTCTCATCACAATAAAAAGATTGTCACTATTTGAGGTGATGGATCTTAACTAAGCTTATTGTGGTGATCGTTTTGCAATATATACATATCATTCTGTTAAACACCTTAAACTTATACAATGTTATATGTCAATTATATCTCAATAAAACTGGGGAAAAAATTTTCAAAATAAATAAACATTTACTCTCCCTTATAAATTGTTTTCTTGACTTATAGTGTCTTGTATTTTTTAAATACTGGAAGAATATCGGTGAAAACTTTAAAATAAAAAACGCATTCTTCTATGATAATGTAACAAAATATTTATTTATGTTGCTTTCTATTCTTTTGCAGCTCACTGTTAAAGTTAGACATACCAAATAGTAAAGATGAAGTCTAGATAGTATTTAAAATTTTTCAGATGATTGGTAAGCTTAGTTAATTGCCTGCAGTTGTCCTTTTGTTACAGAAACAAATCTGTTAGCATGGTAAGGTCCATAATGTAATTAAAGGTTTTCTTTATGGACAAGATCAGCAGGTAGAATAGCTATAATGAATAAATGGGTTGTCAATGTAAGTACCAGAGAGCAATGGGAGGAAAGGCGTTCCATGTTTAGTATTTTGTCTGTATGCAGGCAAATTCTCTCACCTTTTTGAGCTTAGCAGAAGTAGGAAACACGATTGATGGCTATGTTTGTGAGGACTCAATGGCTTTCTAGCTTTAAAATATATTTTCTTCAGATTATCCTAGTATTCCCTAGAGATATTATATAAATATGGATACAAATGTAAAGTGTAAAACAAGAAAATAAAAGATCTGCCATACCTCTGTCTGGAAATACCTATCATCAACATTCAGCCCAGCTCTTTCTTAGATGGTATCCTAATTGATTTTCATTGCTGTATGTCCCTTTGTACTTTTTGGATTTCTTTTATGTACACCTATGCCTTTTATAATCAAATGATATATAATAAAAGTTTATATCTTGAGGGAAATACGAACTTAACCATATTATGTTATTTATGATTTTTAATAGGTTGAATCATATTAAAATTGCCAATATGCATGCCTTTCCAATCTACAAAGATAGCAATTTCATTCACTCAATTTAATTGCAGTAAACTTGCTAAGAAATTTTGAAGGCCTGCAGGAGAAAGGAATGTTATGTTGTTTACAGCTGTATCTCTAGGGCCTAAAATAGTTTCTGAAGGATGAATCTAATCTCTGTTATGAAATAGAAAAGAAAAAGA
This sequence comes from Rhinolophus hipposideros, assembly GCF_964194185.1. Lineage (NCBI taxonomy): Eukaryota > Metazoa > Chordata > Mammalia > Chiroptera > Rhinolophidae > Rhinolophus > Rhinolophus hipposideros. The sequence goes on along the minus strand of NC_138049.1, from coordinate 24,373,165 downwards.
TTGATACTGAAAAAAATAATTTCATTAAAATAGAAATAAAATGGAAACATTTTAACTGCCCTGCAAAGAAAATCAATTCAGGAACCAATTTGGTTCCAACTGGCTCAATGGAATTGGTTCGGACAAAGTTTAGTCAATGGAAATCCATCAGTGTTGATACAAACTGTTTAAAGCATCAGCATTCATCAACATGCAAAATAACATCCCGAGTATCACAACAAGGGGGTGAAAAACCCTCTGTACTCAAATTAGGAAAGGTTGTCACTGTTAAGAGAAGTGATGGCCGCCAACTTCAAGGCCATATTTTTTCCCGCCCCTCCAAACTGCCTTTAGGTTATCATCACACTGCACACCAGCTGTCAAATGCAATGCATTGCTTCATGAATGACCACTCAAAATAAGGTAATTTGTATTGCTTGATGCCTATCCTCTCTCTTTTAACCTGGTGGAATTTGGATATTGTTTTTAAAGCCAGAGTCCATAGTCGGTGGGGAGCTGTCTGCTGGTTTAGACGTTGTGGTGAGGCCTAAAAACGTGTGTTGTGACGACATGAGTTTAAATGACAGTTCTGTCATTTACAAACATAGGACCTTGGCTAGGTAATCGAATCTCTTAGTTTGTTGACAATTAAATCTCTGCTTTCCAAAGTTATAATTAAATAGTAAATATAAACACGTGTGCATGGTATTTTGCACATCGAAGCCACTGGTTTTCAACCAGAGCCCTGGTTATAGGTGACGAAATCCAGGCAGTAATTGAATAGATGGCTTAGATCATAGAATCCTAGACTTGGAGCGTATAGTCAGACTTTAGAAATCTAAGGTATTTTCTAGTGCCTTCCTACGCGGTGCATCAAAGAGGAGTCTGCCTACCATTCAGGACTATATTTGCTTTTATTTAAAGTTCATGGTGTTCATTTGAAAAGCAATTTTTGGTAAATCCTAATTTTTCTCCTATTTGCCTATTTTAATTCAATTTCCCTTTTTCTATTGTGATCTTCAGCCCAGTAAAGCTGGTCTGTGAACTGTGACAATGCAGTTAAGGAAAAAGGCTCAGTTTCCCTGATATGACCAGACACAGTGTCACAGAATCGTGTCTTCCTCATGCATATGCAGCACTGCTAATTATTCTGCTTTAAGAAATAATGGCATGTCAGGACATGAAACCTGGGGCCACTGCCTTTATTTAATTAGGCAAGAGTGAATTTGCACATGCCTGTGCATAAAAAATTATCACTTAATGTGATCGAGTATTGTTTTTTTGGTATGCCCTTTTCCCAATGAGGCAGCATCTAGAAAGATGGAAATATAATTTATTCTAATACAGTATCTGCAAAGGGACTGAGTGTGTGCCTTGTTGCATCTTCATTATAAATTTCTTCCTGAGACCCAGTTAACAGGCCCTGTTATTCTCTTCTATTAAAATCATTTTTTAAAAATGAGGCAGCAGCGTTTTCATGGTATCACAGAGCAAGCAGTACAATTAGTTCCCCATGAGCTTCCTTCATTTTCTGCAGGTGTTCCCTTCCTATCAAAGTCAAGCTCTGAGGCTTGTGACGCTAACCTAGGACTGCTGGGTCTGAGAGGACTGGATCCTGAGAAGAGAGTTCATCATCCCCCTTACCTTATCCCCCTCACTTCCTATACACACACGCACACACACACACGCACACACAAAACTACATTCCATCCTAGTGGAACCCTAATCCCAGCCAGGGAACATGGCCTTCTTCTCTGAGGCAGACACTGAGGTTTCTTCCATGATGGGCAGGGTCTTTCCCCTGAGGGCAAGGGTTCTTAAGTTGGAATCCATTTGGAGTTTGGCGGGAGCTTTGAATCACCTGAAATTATTTTCTAGGCAGAGGCTCTTTTGCCAGATTTTTTGAGATCATGATCCCAAAAAAGGTTATGAAACAGATTTCTTCTAGCTTTATTCTGATCTTGTGAAACCAAACAGTGTTAGAAGGAATTTGGTCTTGGGAGTCAGACGGAATTGGGGTTGAATGGTTTTTAACAGATTTTAGCTGTGTGGCCTTGGGAAGAATATGAAACCTTTCTGAACCCCCATTTTCTCAAATGTAAAACAAGGGTAAGAATGCTTATTTTAAGATTGTGGTGACAGGTAAACTAAATAGAGAAATAGTAAATGTTAATTTTCTTTTTGTCCCCCTCTTTCATCTCATGACTAAAATGAAACAAAGTATTTGTTCTGTCTTATTCCAGATCTTCCTGGGCACTCATCCGGGTACCTTGCATGCAGTAGACCCTCCAATGTTGGTTGAATGGCTGGTTGGATAGATGGAGGGCCATGGTTTAGTGCCCAGATGAAATCTCGCAGTCTACTTCCTTAAAACACTTTCTCAAAGAGATCTTGGTGCTATAATTACTTTGGCTAAGAAAACTCTCCTACGACACTTAGCTTTATGTCGTGTGCAAAACCTGTCTGGATACTGTTGACAAGATTAGATCTGCTTATCCTGTGCTGACAACCATGATCTGTGCTGGACCTTTGTCTGTGTCACAGACAATCTACAGCCAGTAAGCCAAATCTGGTCTAGTGCCTGTTTTTGTAAATAAAGTTTTATTGGAACATAGCCATTCGATGTTCATCTGTGTATCATCTATGATTGTTTTTGTGCTATGGCAGAGTTAGATAGTTAGAACAGAGACCATGTGGACTGTAAAGCCTAAAATATTTATTATCTGCCACTCAATGGAAAACGTTTGTCAACTCTGGATATATAGGATCTGTACTCCTTATTATAACTCTGCAGGATTGGTCTTAAGGTGCTTTTTTATGGATTGAGAAGCTAAGCCCCAACAGAGTTAAGTGTCTTGACTGAGATTGCACAGTTTATAAATGGCTAGGTCTATGTGATTTCATAGCCCCTGTTCTTTCCTGTAAATACTGATACCTTTCAACTCAGCCAAAACCTACCTGAACCAGTTACATCTTCCGGTCCTGTCTGGTGACCATGAGTGGCACGGGGAGCAGTGCAGCAATGTCCCCTGGAATCCTGGTGCAATCTGTCAGTCCTAGTATATGTCCATGACCTGGCTCAAGTCTGCAGTATAAATCGTGTGAATGTATAAATAGGAGAGAGAGTGGAATGAGGATTTTGAATACTAATACTGCAGATGGCAGAGTAATATGGATATACACTTGTTTATATGCTGACATAATGCTGCTTCCCAAGGGTCAGCAGGTTCAGCATTTCCAGGAGTGGCCTTGTTGCTGAACGTGGCATCCAGTCTTATTTGGTGCCTTTGGTGAGCAATGGGTAATATTTGTACATTTTTAGCATATAGTCACTCCACAGAAATTTTCCCTGCTCCCGGTTCTGAGACTGTGAGAGCTTTGGACTTCCATACTTGCTCACTGGTACTATGCCCTTGCTGGCAGATCTGACTCTAAATTCGAGGGGAAAGTCCTTTCACAGTGAATTAATTCTGATGGAAATTGGACGGTTTCAAGGGTTTACAGATGAAGTTCTATTGTTCTTCTGTTAATACTCCATCTGCCCATTATTCCTACTTCTCACTCAACTTCACCCTTTCAATTAATTTTTCCAAGCTTATAAACTGGTTGTAATTAAACAAAAGAAACAAAATTGAAAAAATCAGCTATTTCTGCTTTAAATGACTGCGTTGCTGTGTTTGCCTTGTAACTGTTACACGCTGATAACAATAACAGGCAAAATTATAGCCAACCAACTGGAAGTAATACAGTTAGGTAATTGATCCATCTGTCAAAGGATGTATCTAATGAAAAATGGCTGTAGTGTGAATTGTCATATAAAAGTGGGTATTATAAAATCAGGTTAGTGAAGTGATAGCTGAGAAGGATTAGGAAGGCAAATGTTCTTTCCGATAGTCTGTTTTTGTTCTGTGTTTGTGGCGGCATTAGGGAGTGTTTGTGACTTTCACTTCATCTGTCATGGAGCTGTTGATGGAGGATTCCATGGAAAAGCAGCAGAGCTGCAGGGTGGACAGGAAAGAGCCAGAGCTATAATTAACTTCTGTTTCCTTGTGTTCTACAGTAGTGACCCTTATTTCTCCAAAGACGAAATCGTGTAGTCTTACCTTGTGGCTTTCACACTCTCTAAAGTCAATGACTCTTTCAGTTTATGGTGAAAATATAACACAGATAAAAATAGGGCTGCTCTGGTTTAAGTGGGGGTGGAAGAACCTGGTAGAATTAAGTAACATTTCATTTGTTGTGCCAGTATAACTCCATGGGGAAATACTGGGTTGATTAAAATTCTTGGTCTATTGTTTAATTATTTAGAATGAATGCTGCTAACAGATATGTTTCTCTTTGTAGCCTTTTTGATTTATTCCTAACATGTTTTAGTACATTATTTTTTTAAGCTTTAAAATATACAAGTAGCTCTCCATGTATTTTTGTTTGTTTCTTTCTTCTATGACACCAGGTAATTCTCATTGGTCAAAGCTATTGATGATTCCTTTGTACTTCTATCTTCGAAATGGGTTTATTTTTCCCAAAATTCAGATATACCTCTTACTGGAGATGATTGTAAATGAGTATTGAACACCTTGAGTTGGGGAGCCATTAAGAAGTTGGTCGAATTTCAGTTTATATTGATGAGGCAAGGTATTGGTGGTGATGTAGTCACACGCTAGGTGAGGGAGAGGGATGAACAAGGCATAGAAATCTGTATAAATAGTGCTCCCTAGAGTTGTTCACCCCAGGTATACTGGGTACAAGAAGTTCTATTAATTTGGGAAATAGCAAGGCACGTTTATGGACTACCATGTAATAAGGAGAGCACTAAAACAATTGTTTGAAAGTCCTTGTGTTTGCTCTTTCTGAAGGCCATACGAAGAACGCAAGCTGATGCTATGCTACTATTTCTGCACAGCTCTCTTGTTATGTGGTATTTTTTTTTAAGCGCATGTGCATTTTCATGATTGGTCATAGTTTTGTGTATGTGTGTGGCAGCATTTGGGGGGTGGGTGGGTGGGCATAAGGCTTGTATCACTTGACTGCCAACTTTGCCGAGCTCACATGTTGTCCTTATTTATGTGTTTGCCAGGGAGAAATGCCTGCTGCCTCTCCAGTTGGCTTTAGAATCCAAGAATGTGAAGCTGGCCCAACATGCCTTGGCAGGGATACAGGTATGGCTCTCACTGAGTGCAATGAAGGTGACAGAAATTGACAAGCCCCTTGGCATGGAAAGAACAAATAGTTCACATCTTAAATACTAGCTGTTTAAAGACCTAGGCAGAAATTTAATTGAATTAGGTAATAACCATAGAGGATAACAGGATTTCCTTATATTTACTAGCATTTCTCTGTACATAGCATTACCTTGTTGAGCCTTCGTTGTCACACACTGATTCCTGGGGACCCAGCGAAGCCCACACAGAAATGAAATAGGTTTTGTGATGTCCAACTTTTAGGAGAATAAGGGATCCCAGGAGAGAAGTTACCTCAAGTTCAATACTAACTCAAATCTTGTATACACTCAACAGCTGTGGATCTGTGTAAGGAAAATTAATGGTAACCCTGAAAGATCTTGTTTTGTTTCCTTGTCTACTGTTAGGTTGGCAAAGGAATTAATGTGTTATATATCCAGAGCAAAATTGGGAGGAAAAAAGAAATTTCGTCTAATAAAAAAAGTTAGATTCCTTGAATTCATTTCCTTCTCTGAGCATTTGTTCATTTGTGTGTTTACACCATACAGAATAGATCTCATCTCCACAGTGCGAAGAAGATGGCTATAAAAATACATTGACTTCTTAAGTGGCTTGGTTTTTAAGAGATAAGCACTCTGAAGGTCCAGCCTGCGTGGGTTGATTCTGTGTGGCCTGGATCGGTCGTATTTGTAGGATTTCTTTTCACATCAGTATGTACAATTTCATGGTTAGCTTCATAAGCTCAGCAAGATCCCTAATATCTATTCAGAGTTAACACATATAAAAAAGTGAGAAAATTACGATTTTTCTTCCTCCAGTGGATTGGCATTAGATCATATATATTTTAATATGCAATAGCATTACAAATGTTTGAAAATCACCAATAATGTTATTAAAAGCTCTTTGCTTTTCTCCAAGGTAATTGGGTCAACCATAAAAATAAATGGGAGGCTGTTCTGACCTGCCACTGATGTTCCCTTTTCTCTAGTATTCTGTAGACCTTTAATTACTTTTTGGCTTTTACTCCTCCAGTACTTTAAGTTATGGTACCATGATTTCAAGGGCGTACGTAGTCATGGTAACATCAATGACCTGGTGGGCAGTTACCTTCCTCTTACCATCCTTTGTTACCTCCCATGAACGTTAGGCACTTTTCTAGGGCTTCACAGTCTTTATCACTTTCATTAAAAAGAGGTTTGTATATTCACTTTGACTTTGGGCCGCCCTGTATGCACTACATTGTACTGAAAAAAATCTCTTTTTAGAGAATGTAGGCAAAATGGCAGAGAGTCATAAGAAAGAAATTTGCTGTACTTGTTCTCCAGGTCTGCGATGGCATTCAGCTAAAAGACGGAGTCATTACCCTGGATGAATCAAAATCTGAAAGTTTTTCAGGGCAGCAACTCTACTCCGAATTAGCCAAAGACAAATTTAACAGGGATTAATATAAAATCCTTCACCGAGGTCTCGGAAATCCTCTGCTCCGGGACAGAAAGGGGGAGAACACCTTACCTGCAGCCCTTGTGCGTGAGGGTTAGGGCGAATCAGCACAGAATGTGCCCTGACTTACAGCTAAGCTAATTTGATCTGAGAATGTGATTAAAGTTAGACATTACTGTTTTTGTTTGCTTTTAGGCAATAAACACATTTAATTGTCTTCTGTAACTAGAATCCTAGAGGCGAGCAGTTTTAGGTTTGATGCAGCAACTCCGTGGTGCCACCAAAAACCCCATTTGTTTCTATCTCTCCCCATGCTACCTTTTTATTTCTTTAAAAAAACCTTTTATTATTTTAGAGTTACAATAAAATTGCAAGGAAGGTGCATAGATTTCCCATATACCCCCTATCCCCATGGGTTGTTTTTTGATTTTTGATTTTTGGTTTTTTTTTTTTTTGTTTTTTTTTTGTTTTTTGTTTGTTTGTTTGTTTGTTTTTTACCAAGGATGAGCCTACACTGACACATCGCATTCACTCACAGTCCATCATTTACACACACTCTTGGTTACATTGCTCTTTAATGCCAGACTACCCCTGAAGTGTTACATTCACTCTGGAGGCCATGTGTTAAGTGTCTGTGAAACCATGTGAGGCTGAGAACATTGGAAGGTACCTGAGGAGGTTTAGTATGGAGAAGAAAAGATATAGGTGGACTTCATAGCTGACTTCCAATCTTTTACAAGCTTAATCTGTGTCACTCCAGGGAAAAATGAGGGAGCAAAAGGTGTAAGCAGGTGGGGTTTGGTACAAGCTGAGAAAGAATTTTATGAAAAGTGAGAGTTGTTCTGAAACAGGAAAGGGCTGTCCTGTGAGGTGTAATGACTCCTGGGAAATCTCGTGAAAGTGAGTGCCTTCCTGTTTAGGTTTTTTGTGGGGATTGGTTTTCTGATAAAAATACATTAAATTTGTGAATTCATGAATAATTCCTGGGTAAATGGCAGTTCACAGCAGAAAGTAAAAAGGTAAATATCTGAGAAAAGGAACTTGTGCTCTACAAGATTTCTCCTTTCCAGTGACAAAGCTAAATTCAGAAAGGGTATGTGTGAGCAAGACGATTGTGACGAGCTAGATTGCCCTTGGCACATTTCATCCTTCACCTCTACCACCCAAATAACCTATATGGCTGCCACGTTAGAATTTTACTGGATAAATGTATAATGAATCATCTAATAGCAGGAGAAAGTCTTCGCCAAAAAATGTTTACAGAAGGTTTGATGCATTTTTCTTTTCAGGGACACAGAGCATGAGTTTTTTCCTAATGGCCTCCAGCTACATGCCTCCTAAGAGAAATTATCCTCAGTACATACTAAGGTACTCTAATAGAATAAGGCAGCAGGGGAAAGCCTATCTGTGATCACTGCCTTGTGCCTCTTTACAGAAGCTTCTGTCAGAAGAAAGGTTTGTATCCATGGAAACAGACTCTGATGAGAAGCAGCTGCTGAATCAGATCCTGAACGCTGTGAAAGTGACGCCTTCCCTCAATGAAGATTTGCAGGTGGAAGTGATGAAGGTTAGTTTGACGTGGGTACCTGTTTGCGTCATTGGTACAGGAACAAACTAGGACAATGCCCTCACCCCCCTACCTCCAGCCCTCATTGTTTGCTTAAAAATGCCTCGGCATTATGGTCATGCTAGCTCACCCTTCATTTGAAATATATGGTTATTATCCTTGTTTGTGGTCCTGCAGAATTACCTTGATTGTTGAACAGAAATGACAACTAAGTAAAAGGTACAATTTCAATACATCTGTAAGATTTTTGACCTGATCATGCACAACAAATGTTGTCAGAAAATGTGTTTATCACTTTTTGTGATAAATATATGTGAATAGTTCCAGCTTGGCGTAGATCTGATTATTCTGTGTATTCTGCTTGCCTGTATCTATTAAAACAAAGTAAAGACCTAATGATGTTTTGACATATACTAAGGCTTCTGAATAGTTGGTTTAGAAGAAGGAAAATCATCGTTGGGAGCCATATCAGAATCACATCTGGTTTTTTTTTTCTATCCTCAAATGATGTGAACCTAATCTCCCACATTCCAGTTACCATGTACTTTTTAGGGATGCATCTCTCCCTCCCCTTTCTCTTTTCCCTCCCTTGAGAATCACCATGATTGGGAGCCCCTTACACTGACTCTAGAGTGTGTCTTATCTGGTGAGTGAACCGTGGATTGGACAGAAAAGGATGGAAATCTCTTTGCCAAATAGCACGTTGGTCAGAGTGACACAGCTGTAACCAATGAGCTGGCCATCTGTCCGTTTCTTCCCTAGAGGAATGCGTGTAGAAGAATGTTTAAGAATTGTTGATGTCAAAAAAAAAAAAAAAAAAAAAAAAAGAATTGTTGATGTCATATAAAGGTTGATCTCTTCCTGAAAATGTACTGAAAGATTTTTGTCTTGGATAAGAGACTTCACTGCTGTAGATTTCATTCTCTCCACTCAGAAAAGAAAAGATTGACTTCAGTCATGACATTTTCTTAATGCCCTGGGCCTCTCCCTAACCGTGTTGGTGAGTAGTTTAGTGTAGTGATTAATTAAGAGCTCAGACTCTGAAACCAGCTGATCTGGGTCTGAATCCTTATTCGTTGCCTAGCAGGATATTCTAGAACATGTTCCTTAACCACTCTGCCTTGGCTTCCTTATTTGTGAAATGGGGTTAATAGTAACACCTACCCAATAGGATTGTTATGAGGATTAAACAAGGTGAAGAACTTAGCACCGTATCTGGCACAATGAAAGTGCTTTTGAAGTATTATATTTTACCATCTCTATTCCAACCACGTCTCCCATTACTACCTCCTGCTGCTGAGTCAGAATCTCAGTGGGTGGGTCTAGGAATATTCTTATACACAATACACACTGAGAATCTCTGAGCAAGCTGATCTTGACAATCTCTCTTTTACTCTTTGATTCTGGAATATACAATTTTGCCCTGTCCTTTGACATACCTTTGGCAGCTGTGCACTCATAGGAACCGAGGAGTAACCACCTCTAGACTTTTTACTTCTCTCCTACCTCTGGGCCACTGTTGAGAGAAAGGCAAGGCCAGGTGCCATGTTAAATGCTTTTATGACTTCCGAGTCTAGTCTGTTGAGTCTTCCCACTGTTAGTTAGGCCTCCATATATGCAAGGTGAAATCCGGTGTCCAACTAAGAACCATACCTCACAGATTTCATATAATTCTGAAAATTTTCCCAGGAATATAGCTTTTTGTAGAATATAGGAATTTATATTAAAAATTGAGAAAGTACCTATTTTTCTAGGAGCTGTGGAGAAGCAGGATGTTTAATGGTTATGTCAACCTGTTTTGAAAACTTACATTAAAAAATTCCAGCCCAGTAGTGCCTTTTGCTAGCCTTGCTGAGGACAGGAGTTGACACATGTTAACTCTACTGGAAATCCTGGAAAGCCTATCTTAATGGACTTTGTAATGACACCATAATAGACCATGGTACCTGCAGTTAACATCTGGGAAGAAAATCAGACATTGTCAGAGAAGAGAAAAAACAGTAATCTGGGCTGCCATTCTTTACTATAGATTTCCAAAATGCTTAAAAAGATAAGGATCTTTGCTACATGCTATTGCTTTTAACTCTTTAAACATTGGAATTGGGGAAAAAATATTCCGATTCACAACAAACCCAGCCTTAAGCTCGTTTTTTGTAGTGTACTTTTATTTTAGAGAAATGTTTTAGCCAAGCAGCTAGAAAATTAATGATAATTATACTTTATTTATTTTTTTTTAAAGATATTTTTTTTATACATATTTTTTATTTATTTATTTATTTATTTTTGTTGAGAGCCCACTGGCCCATGTGGGAATCGAACCCGCAGCCTTCGGAGTTAGGAGCACGGAGCTCTAACCGCCTGCGCCACCGGGCCGGCCCGATAATTATACTTTAAAGTTATATTGTTATTAGCATCAAATGAAACTTCAGAGATGGCAGTATGACAGTGATAGCCTCCAAGTGAGAGTTCCATATCGTTTCCAATTTCTGAGATTTAGATTGCTTGTGTGTGTGGGGGTGTGTGTATGTGTATATAGAATAATTTGGAGATAAACTGGGGGTGCCAAAAAAATGTATGCAAGTGGACACTTTGGTCAACATTGCTCAAGCAGTAGTAGTTTGCCGTAATCAATGTATATTTTTTGGCACCCTCTGTGTGTGTATATACACAAACACACACACACACATATGACTATGTATGTATGTAGTCATGTGTGTGTGTGTATAAGTGTCTGTGTATATGTATATGTGTGTATATATATACATATGTATGTATACACACACACACACACACATATGTGTATATATAGAGAGAGCACCAAAAAAAGTATACACATTTTAAGAAAGGAAAAAAACTATTAAAATTGTAATACTCAATATATACCAATAACAAAAGATGAATACATGTCATGTTTGACTTCTGCAATTACAAGAGTTCTCAAAGTGGTTACTATCAACGTCTGATTACTGCAAACTACTGCTTGAGCAACACTGACCAAAGTGTTAACATGTCTTAAAATGTGTATACATTTTTTGGCATATATATATCAGAAACAAGTTTTACACTCTTTCTCTATGCATGAGGAATTTCTGTACTAACTTTGGTCATCTCCAGAAGCATGTACCCTTTTATCTTATACTTCTGATAATATTTGTAATGATCTAAGTAAAAACGCTTAAATAAATTCTGTTTTGCTAATGTCATTATGACATTAAAATGTTTTTACTACTTGTTCTCCCAAAAATTAATTTTTAAAAAAGGGAGCAAGAGAGAAGTGCATGAATTCTCAAAGGAAAGACTGGATTCCCATTACATATGAAGAGCGTATTAATTTATTCTTTGTGCTTCTGCATAACTCATTCTCATGATAAATTATTTAAACTAGATATTGCATGTAAAAATCCTCCACTCATTTTATATTAAAATTTTGTGATCAAAGTAGACCCCCCCCCATCCATGGTTTCACTTTCAGCGGTTTCAGTTACCCACGATCCACTGCGGTCTGCAAATAGTAAAAGGAAAATCGCAGACATAAACAATTCAGAAGTTTTAAATTGTGTGCCATTCTGAGTAGTGTGATGAAACTCTCATCATCCCATCTTGTCCCATTCGGGATGTGAATCCTCCCATTGTCCAGCGTATTCATGCTGTAGACACTCCCTGTCCGTTAGTCATTTAGTAGCCTTCTCCGTTATCAGATCAACTGCTATGGTATCGCAGTGCTTGTGTTCAGGTAACCCTTATTTTAATTAATAATGGTGCCAAAGCACAAGAGTGTGATTCTGGCTTTCCGGATATGCCAAAAAGAAGCCATAAATTGTCTCTTAGTGAAAAGGTATGTGTATCGATATGTATAGGAAAAAACAGTACATACAGGGTTCGGTACTATCAGTGGTTTCAGGCATCCACAGGGGGTCTCAGAATGTATCCCCTGCACATAATGGGGGAGTACTGTAATGGAAAATCTTTAAAAATGAGATATGGTAGGCATTTTCCAATGTTGGTCTGTGTATGCTATTCAGGAGAGAGCTAAAACCACACTGTGCAGTTTTTATTATGTCTGTCTAATCATAGCACAGTAGTTTTTATAACAAATCCTAGGTGCTATTTTTAAAAAAGCTATATTGTGCATTTTATTCACATATTGCTATCTCCTAGTATTTATAAACATGAGAAATCGAACCATGTGACATTCTTAAGCACGTATAGCAATTGTATTAAGTTCCTGGAGAGAAAAAAAGATGGTTTCCTCTTTTAGAGAGTTCCCTGCAATTAAACAGAAACTAACAATGAAACCCAACATTCCAATGGTAGTGTTCTCACTTAAGAAGAAGGTCCCAGACTTTCAGTTGGAGGGGTTAAAAAAAAAATCAAAGATGCTTGCTTCTGACAAATTCAACAGGGATGAGGTTAGATCATTTACCCCAGGAACTGAACTGTCGTACATGGTTTTACTATCTAACAGGAAGGGGAGCAGAGGCAACTTTGATTTATTAAAATGGCCATGGAATCCAAATAAAAATTTTATAGCTTGAGCAAATACAATGTAAAATTGTAGAGAATCAGAAGGCACATTCCTATGAAGATAGATTACCTTTGAAATGAATTATTAGACGGCAGGGAACTATTTAGTAGTTAGGTTAAATACCTGTCTGCTTTGGTAACATTTTCCCATAGTGTGTGCCATTTCCATGAGTGCAGTGCAGACTTAACAGGAGCCAGGTGCATAACTAATGACATCTCTGACTAGAGCAATTAGGACTTTTTGTCCCTTCTTTCTGATGGATAACCTTTCTGAGGTTATTAACTGATACAACTGGGTGAGTCTTCAAAGACTGTGAGGAATTACAGCTGGCCTTCTGCCTCTGTAAGTGTGTCAGAGATGAGAGCATTTGGTGTGGGGAAGGCAGGCTGGCTTTGTAGATAAGGAGGTGATGCTGGATAGAAAGCATTTGATGAATGCGCTGCTACGGGATGTCTTATTTTATGTGCATCTTTAGGTAATAGAAAAGAATATTGGTGGAGGGCTTTATAGTTTTCAAAGGAGAAACGTCAGGGTGAATATTTAACATTTGTAATGCATTGGACACTAGTAAGTACTTGACATTCATACTAAGATCACACACTAAGTGAAATTGCAGGGCCAGTATTTGAACTGTAATTCAGCCTCATGCCAAACCTGTACTCTTAAACAGTAGGTTATGTTGCTTTCTGAGTCTATCCTGAAAGACATGTAGGCGGGAGTCATTACTGTCCCCATTTTAAAGATGATTGAACAGAAAAGTTAAGTCACAGGCTAATAAGGGGCAAAGCTAGAGTGGCTCAAAGTCCTGAGAGTTTTTTTACCCTCCCACGACAGTGTATTTCCTCACTAGTTTCGTGAGCTAGATTTCAAATATAAAGAAGGAGTCAAAGCCACTTTCCCACCAAATTGGCTAATGACTGTGGTGTGTGTGTGTGTGTGTGTGTGTGTGTGTGTGAGAGAGAGAGAGAGAGAGAGAGAGAGAGAGAGAGAGAGAGAGAGAGAGAGAGAGAGAGAGAGAAAGAGATTATATGTCAGGAAAAGGGAAAGAGAATGTCATTTATTGTTGAGGTATTTTTATATTTTATAACAAATGCCTATCATATGTCTACAGAAAATATAAAAGTGAATGATTGTGAAAAAAGAGCTTACTATCTGTAGAGCTGGTAGACCTAAGCTTCAGGGTGTCCACTTATAACTCTGGTCTTACAATTGGGAGGAGAAAGTACTCCTTAAATTATGGACCAGCATTGCAATCCAGTCTTTGGTCTGGGAGTAAGAAACAGGCCAAATGGAAAGACCATTTCTAAATCCCCTCTCAATAATGTTTTAATGGCAGAGTCTCATATGTGGGCCATTTATCCAAATGGTTAGTTTTAATGTTCATAACTTTGGTCTTCTGGAATGCCTTATGGTAGGAATGATCATTAGTGAAGTTTGAGGGTGATATGGCTAAACTGTCTTGCCTTCTGATAACAAGGAGAAATCTCTTCTTAGTCTACAGCTACTGAGACACATTAGAAGATTTGCAGTAATCTCTAGTATTAAGGAAAATTCCAGTGTTTGATAAAAAAATGTTTAATTTCGGAGGTACCATTGTTGGAGGTTGATCTGCCATGCTTACAAATGTATTATTTCTGTGGTTAACATAGGGAAGTGTCTAAAATATGTGATTCTGTAAGTAAATTATTCTCAAACAGCCCTCCTTCTCTTTGCTGCTAAGATTGACGGATGATAGTCTTTTTCTACTTTGTACACACATTGATAAAATTCTTACTAAGTCTTCTCCCATGCTTCTTTAACTTTTACTGTAACTGCATTAGACAGGCAATAAAAAATGTATGAAAAAGTAAGAAGCAAAGGTTGAAAACTTAGGAATGTGATTTTCCTTTAAATAGTTTATGCATTATTTTTTGAGATGAAGATATTTTCACATTATCTATTAATTTTTTAAGCACCATTATTTCTATGTGCCATACCATTTGAATACATTTGAAAACAACTCTGCTAAATGTTTTAAGACATGATTTTTGTTAAGCAAGTACAAATGCAGAGGCCATCAGTATTTACTGTGGATGTTTTAGAGTTCCTGGTAGAGTGGGGAGACCTCCAATTTTTTCTATAATTTATTCTGCACATATTTCATTGCTTCCTGTTTGCTAGTCACTATGCTAGGTACAGAAGATTCTGTGATGAAGAAAACAGAACCAAAGTGAAACAAAAATGGCATCTATGTCTGTTTGGAAACTAGTGATGGAGATAGAAATCAATGAGATACATAAGTACATACAAACTGTGATAAATACAATTAAAGAAAAATCTAGGGGGTGGCTGGATGGCTCAGTTGATTAGAGCACAAGCTCTGAACAACAGGGTTTTCAGTTCGATTCCCATGTGGCTACATGAGATGGTGGGCTGTGCTCCCTGAAACCAAAGATTGAAAACGACAACTGGACTTAGAGCTGAGCTGCGCCCTCTACAACTAGATTGAAGGACAACGACTTGGAACTAATGGGCCCTGGAGAAACACACTGTTCCCCAATATTCCCCAATAAAATTTATTTTTTAAAAAATCTAGGGAATTAAATTAAAAGTCTATTTATAATAGAGCATGATGGAGGGCAGATGAAGAAGGTGACACAGAAGGCTATTCTTAAGAAGGAACATTTAAAGCAAATAAGATCTAAAACATAAGAAAGAATCAGGCAAGAAGAATAGGATTGGTAAAAGGGAAGAAAGGACTGCTGTAGTAGTGTATTAGTTGGATTCGTTTCAGCTGAAACAAGATAGAAGTTTATTCTTCTTTTGCATAAACTTTGGTCGGTGTTGGCTGAACCACATTGTCAGAGACCCTTGTTTCTTGGATTTCGTTTCTCTGCCTTGTTGTCCATGATGGCGCTCCATCCTAAGTCAACACGTCCACATTCTATCCAACTGGCAGGAGGAAGGGGAGGGAGGACACTTCTACTTACATCCCATTGGCCAGAACTTGGTCATATGGCATCACTCAGTTGTACGGAAGATTGGAGAGTGTAGTCTTTACTTTGGGGAGCCACGTGCCTATAGTTCTCTTCTTGAAAAAGAAAGGGATAATGTTGAGAGATAACAGGCAGTCTGCCACGATCACTTACTGCATGAGAATAACAGTCTGGTTTATTTTCCCTCAGTTAAAGGCAGCTGGCAGATTCTTCCCTCTCCCCTATCCTGCTCTTTTTTATACTGCATTTTTGTCCGAGGAAAGGGATAACAGTGCATTCAGAGAGGTGTGAGGTTGTCTGAGACCCAGTGTACTACCTGCAATGGGGTTACAGAGGAAGAAAAAAGATGAAGAAACTCATAAAGCAGTGGTATTTCTAATGTTCTGATTCATAATTTGAGTGAGTTCAAAGGTATTCACTTTATTATTATGCTACTCGTACTCTTTTCTAATAATTGTAATAAAAATGAAAGCTAATACATGTTTGGGGAAACGGCACATTATAATCTCTCCAACTAGTTAGTCCTAGCCTCTCGATTTAGGCATGACTACAAAATTTCACTAGGTAGTAAGTGAAAACTAATTACATCTGTTAGTATTGTTTTTATCCCTTTGGTACCTGGCAGAGCATCTGGCACATGGCTTACTAATTGCTTTTTAATTTAGTTATTGACTAATGGAGAGAAGGAAGCACATGTGGTAGTTTTCAGTGGCCCACCAGGATAAACGACATAAACAAAAGAAACTCCAGTTATGATTATAGATAACAATCTGTGTGAGTTCAAAAATTGAAAAAACCAACATGGATTTGTAGTTTAGACTTGAAATAACCTCATACATCATCAGATCTTTCTTTTTATAAGAAAATTTAAGTTGGAACGGTGCAGTTACTTAGTTGGGCTTACACACTTATTGGTAGCAGAATTGCTTTTTCAATCTTTTGTATTTTTCTGGAAAGGCTTTGTGGCAAAACTAGGCATTGATCTAGTCTTTGGATGTGTGGTTTTAGATAGGTAGAGAAGAAAACTTTCCAAACTTGTGTTTGAGTTAACTGCAAGATCAATGTGGGTAATATGGCTTCTAGAAAATAATGAAACATAATGAGAGAATAGAAATGTCTTATAGTAGATAGGAATTCCTTGAGGAACCTTTAAGTGGACAAGTGTGTCTACAAGAGTGGGAGAGTGGTACGCTGTAACTGTCCTATGAAATAATCATTGGACTCTACCATTTTTAAATTTCTTGTTACCTTTTCTTCTTTTCAAAATATCTGGTAACAAAGTGGTAAGAACACAGCTTCTGGAGCTGGAATGCTTGGTGACCTTAGGAAAGTTACTTATCGGTGACTCATTTTTCTGACATGTAAAATGTAAATAACAATGATGCATACCTCCTAGAGTTGTAGTGAGTCTTAAATGAGTTAATATAAAAGAAGTGTTTACAATAATGCCTGGAACAGGGTCTGTATTAGCTTTCATTTTTATTACAATCATTAGAAAAGAGTATGAGTAGCATAATAATAAAGTGAATACCTTTGAACTCACTCAAATCATGAACCAGAACATTAGAAATACCACTGCTTTATGAGTTTCTTCATCTTTTTTCTTCCTCTGGAACCCCCTCTATACCACTTATAATGGAGTAATTTTCTTCTATAGTAATGTAAAGGAAGAGTGTGTGTTTCATTATGCATATTTCTGATTCCTAAAAAAGGACATCATCATATTTACTACTATTGAATTGGAGCTTAAAATAATTTTATCTACCCAGACATACGTAGGCTCCTAATTATGAGCCCTGATTCCACAGTCTACAGAAAACACCCCCACTGTTTGTGCCAATAAGTTTCTTTTCTGCTAGGCAGAATTCATATGATTTGGTATTCTAGAAGAGTTTTATAATTATTAAATGTTTAATAAAGAGAGAACCAAATTGGTTTTTGCCCTTTAAAAACTCTTATTTCGAGGGCCCTTGATTGGTCATGTCTATAAGCGTTGATTATAAAATTATCAAAAGCCTTGTATATAGTATATGAGTAGAGACTATTATCTGAGATGAGGCAACGATTCTGGGGAGAGTCTAAGAGGGAAAGAGAGAAGGAAGAAGTAAAGGTGTCATCAGGGACATATTGATGAAATTTGTTTCTTAAAAATTCACCTGTGAGATTAGGTGAAAATAAATTTGTTACAGATTAAACTAGAAAAGATAATTCATTGAACTTTTAAATTTGTTTTCTTTGAGATTTTATTTTCTTTGGCTTATTCAGTGAATATATATTTTATTACCAACAATATATAAAACTTTATAGGATTAAAAGCAAAACATTCAAAGACAAGGGTTTATAATCTAATAGGAAAGAGATAAAGATGTACATATTTACCATAATTCAAGGTAGTTGTATAATAATTCCATGATTCAAAGATGTACACATGTGCTATAATTTAAAGTAGCAGAAGAGTTTAATGGGAAAATTCAGAAAGAGAAACCATATTCAGCTAGGCAGATCAGCATTTCAAAGAGGGGATACTATTTGAGTTGGAGTTTGAAACGTGTCGAATTGAGATAATTATATTGGGACAGAGGATATTCTTGGTAGAGAAGGAAAGTCCTGGCGATGGAAAAACATGGTATGTAAACTGGACTTAGTGCGGGATAGTGAAGGATGAACTTGGAGGGGACGTTGAAGCTAATTCTAGAGGGCCTGGTACAGTAAGCAGGAAAGTGACATGTCTAGAGCTGGGAGTTAGATGTTGAAGGTGAGGGGAAGAGGGCAGAGTTTTGCAGGATGGCCTGGAAATGAGCAGAAGCAAGTCAGAGGCACTGGTGAAATGACTTATTGTGAGGGTCTAAGCAAGAGGTCCCAAGGACTTAAATCAGGTTGGTAGCGTTAGGAAGGGTCCCCTGCAGCTGAGTGCAGAAAAGTGCAGCTGACTGCACTGAGCTTATGTACGGAGAGAGAACAGGAACAGCTTGTGGCAGTGACATAAGTAGGTAGTAAGTAGGTGGCAAAGGGAAAATCCAAGATGACTACTGGACTTGGAACCAGAGTCTCTTACTGAATCATGGGTCTTAAGGGGCCAGCTTAGGAGAGAGAGAGTGTGAGTCCATATTGTCAGATATGAAAGAATTATAATATTTTAAAAGAATAATTTAAAGAAATAGAAATAGCATAACATTACAGAATTTCCAAAATAGAAAAAGATAATTATAAGTCCCATCATCATGACTGATTTTTGTATATTTATTTCTAATCATATTTTGTATATTCACTTCTAATCATATCTATCCACGTATTTACAATTCATTGTGTTTACATTACTTCTTGCTTTTCACTTTAGATGATAAGTATATCCCACATAGCTATGTTTATCCCTTTAAGTATAATTTTAATGGTTGCATAATTAAGAATTTCAGAGCCGGAAGAAGCATTAACTGTTTATGATAGTCAGATTTACGTGATTTTCATGCAATTGCATATATTTATTTGTGCTGTTGAGAAACTGAAATTAAGGATAAAATGTGGGAGAAATTATGACTCTAGTAACAGATTTGTGAGGCCTGTAGCTAGAGGTAAGAATATGAGAGTTTGCCAAGGGAGAGAGTTTCAAGGAGAAAATAAGAATAAGAACGGTTTATCTGCTCAGGTGAATAGCCAAGTTCATTAGAATTTAAAATTTACACATTTTTTCTATAGATATCACTGGTACAGGATTTCCTAGCATTAGGTACTAAGGGCACATCTGATGAATATCAATATCAAACTTATTACTAGTGGCAACTGATAAAGGCCAGAAAAGAAGCTGACACATGACCATAAATCAATGAGTAATTTGAAATGTTTTCCAAACTGAGTACTTAGGAACTATACCAAAATCTTCTATTGGCTAAAAATATCTCTTAGAATAGCCATTTGGGCAAGTTGAGTCAGGAAGTGATTTCTCTAATTATCTGTCATCGCAGCTTAAGATAAGTCAATTTAAGTCAGATGTGGTGGAAGTTTCATGTGATAAAATAATTTGATTCATTTTCTTTGAATCCAAGTAAAGATTGGGGTTGTAACTTAACTATCAGTTGTTAACTTGCCATCCGAGAGCTCTGAAGCATGGTGCAGGATCAGTGGCTTACCCCAGATCCCCTTTGGAAGTTTTGGATTCTGGCTTTGAGCCTTTTGGAAACAGAGTAATGTTGTAGAGGTTCTCAGCTATATCTACAAGGCATATGGGGCATAAACGACCTAAAACACTGGTTCTCAACTGGGGATCATTTTGTCTCCCTGAGGACATTTGGCGATATCTGAAGGCATTTTTGGTTGTCGCAACTGGTGGAGGAAGTGCCACTGCCAGAGGCCCGAGATGCTGCTAAACATCCCACAATGCACAGGACAATCTCACCCTTCACTGCCCCCCCCCCAATAAAGAATTATTTGACCCAAAATGTCTGTAGTGTTGAGGTTGAGGAACTTTGATGGAAATGCTTGGGCATCCACGTTGTAAAAATTGATGACAAGAAAATGCCCTCTGAAATTCTATATGTGTACTTTGGGACACTCTAAAAATATCCATTCTGCTATCTTCAGAAGACTGAGCCTGCTTTGTTGTTTGTACACGGACCATGTGGGAAACAACCTGTTTCTACTTCATGGCCAAGGTACACTTTCAGCAGTTCACACCATAAGGCGGCACGTGCAGAAGTTGGGCATGCCCTGCACCCAAGAGACAGACACGTGGTATCTTAGTATTCAGTGCTTGTCACTGAATTTTCTGTCCTGTTTTTTTTTTTTTTTCCCGAATTTGACAGAGTTAAAAAAAAAAAAAACTGGAATGTTTTTAAAGAGAAGGAATTATGCCATTTTAATTTTATGAAGTGTCCAGCCAATATGCATGAGATGCCAGAAAGAAATATGCATTAAGTAACAAAGCTAAATTTTCAGCCAGAACTGGAGCTGGGATTTGAAATATGCCTGGCATTACGGATTTCAAGAGAGTCTGTTCATTACCATGCACCAGGAAAGACAAGGCCTTCTATGGGCTATACTCAAATTTTCAGATACTTTTTTGAGCTCTTGTAGATTATTTTGTTTGGTTTGACTTATAAATAGTGTCTGGTATTTAGAAAAATGAAACTGTAATCACTTTAAGAAGCACTCATGTAGAAGTCAATTTTAATAGTTTAAGAAAGAGGAAACGAAGAATTCCTTGTGCATTCAATATGCTCCCATGTCCTTGATGTGCCTTACGGTAGCTTGACTCCCTCAAATCAGCTTGCTTCTTAATGGAACCCTTGCCTTCTTCCCTGAGTTTATTAATTATAGGTGTTACAATGTATTAAATTCAGCGTTCCCTGAAAACAACATTATGACTAGTGCAGTGTGACCCTGATAAGCTTTCCCAGAGTACAGTGCCTTTTCCCAGTCATAATGATCACTATAAGTATTGTAATCCCTTATTTTGTGACTGTCTTCAAAACCCAATGTTAGTCTTGCAAGGTCAGGGATCAAGGTGTCTTCTTTTGTTCACTACCATGTGCCCTGCACTAGATCTGACCCCTTCGTAACTAACACCTCAATAAATATTTATTGAATAAATGAGTGGGAACCTGAGCAATGCAGAACACAAACAGATGTAAAGTGGACGTGGCGTTGCTATCCTGTAAGTTCAAGAATCACTTCTCAACTCTCTGGAAAGGGTCCTGCTGAGGACTTATTTGGAGAGTTGGCAGAAATGAGATATTTGAATTACAAACCCTAGGCAAGTTACCATCTACTGTGTTCTCAGCAGAGCCTAGCAGGAGATGCCAGGTGGGGAGAGTGTTCCATAAGTCTTATGGGAGACACCCTCTGGTTAGCAGAACTGGTTTTCTCCCTGTCTAGAGTGAAAGTCTGCCAGATGGCTGAACATCCTGAAAGGAGGCTTACTAAATTTTGATTGCCCTAATCAGGCCATCTGAAATTCCAGTATCATTGCCTTATGTGGTTACAAAAACTGCCTTTAGCCAATCACACCACCTGGATCTGATGTTCAGATTTCCAGGGCAATTTTCTTCCTTACAACTGGGCTGTCTTACCACATTATCTACACATGTTACAATAATGACTAGGCACATAGGTGTACAGTCCCGCCGACACTCTGTGAGATTGATCATTCATGTGGACAGGGTGTCGGAGGAACTGAGCCTGGGCCAGGACTCAGCCATGCTCCCAGGGCCCAGCAAGCTATTGTAAACATGGCGGGTATCAGAAAGTCAGACCTTAGTACTAAGAAGATTATAAATCCAATGGGCATGGAGAGAGCACACAGATTTAAGTAGTATATCTGAAGAGTTCCAAATAAATGCTGTAAAATAAGCCTTTTGCATTTTCTGCCCATTCTGTGATTGTCACATTTATAGCAGTAATATCTGTATTAGGCATTTTGAATGAGATATATCATTGTTATCCAAAACATGTTACTTTATTAATATCTAGTATAAAGCTCTATGAAACATATGGGAATGGGGGAGATTGGAGAGATTTCAGCCCGCTTGACTAGCACGTTAGGGTCTTGATGGGGAGAACAGTGATAGGATGATACCCAGGTTTCAAATAGATACAGGTGACCATTGCCTTCTACTTTGGGAATCCCTTGTGTGCCTTTGCCAAATGGACCTGTCAATTCATTCCCGCTGGAATGACTGGAATAGGTCTTTAACTTCTTCGACATCTTATTAAATATCTGCTTTTCTACTCCGATTTCCAATTTCCTTACTACATCTAGTTTTCACTGTGATTTATTGGCCTGACCAGCCCTAAAATAATATGTGCAAAACACTTAGCATAGGGCATTTAAGTTGGAGCAGTAAGATTCCATCCTACTATTTAGTATCATTTCTAGCCTCTACCTTCACACTGCCATACCTTCACTCATGACATTTCATTTGTTGGTTCATATTTCTCTCCTGTATCAGTGCTTTGCTCAAATGACATTTCATCTGTGAAGTCTCTCCTCTCCAAAGTTGTGATGTCTTCAAAGTTATTATATACAGTAGTCCCCCCCTTCTTATACATGGGGAATATGTTCTAAGTCCCCTGGTGGATACCTGAAACCTTGGAGAGTACCAAACCCTGTATATATTACGGTCTTTTTTCCTATACCTACATACTTTTTCACTTAAATGAAGCACTTTATGGCTTCTCTTTGGCATAGCTGAATTGCCAGAAACTTATCACTTGTGCCAATTCTTTTAAAATATCAGTTTCACATCTCTTTTCCAGTCTTTTTTTTTAATTTTTATTTTTTTATTCAGGGTTTCTATACACAGTTTAAATTGAGAAACTGCTTCTTGCACACAGTAGCTAGTCAATTACTTTTTTAATAATTAGGGTTTTTGTAGCCTTTGTAATGAGTTTTCCCTTTTTGTGGAAGATGTTGTGCTTATTTTCTCTAACCTCTCAGCTCATTTATGGAGGCAGTACCAGCAAGCTAGATTGCAAGATGCTGCCTATCTATCACTCAAGTTCCTGCTGTCTAGTGATAATGTAGTCAGTATGCTTTCATGACCCTGTCAAGAGTGTATTTTTAATAGAGTTGCCCTCGATATTTAGGTGTTCCTGTTTTCCTTGAGGCCAATGTGCTCAGAATGTGAATTTAAACATTTTGCCCCCTCATTATGCAATGGAAGTCAGACACTTTAAATTAATTTGCCGTCACCCTCAGTTTTCTACTCTCAGTCTGTGTTTTAATGCAGTGAATTAATGCTTACTAGGCATTGGGCACGTTAACTGTTTCTCCATTTATCATTTCTAATAAGTCATTTCTATCTGCTACATCAGCCTTGCTAGACACTGTGTGCCCTTTATGTATCTTGTGAGTCCTGGGGGGCCCACGGACTGTCAGCCCTGTAATTAAAACCTGCTGTGCTTCCAACACAGCAAATTGGGTGTGAGCTTAAGCACCTAGCTTCATTAATGTGCTTCATTTTCCTTTCGTTATTGTTTCTTAGCTTTTGCATATAGCTCAGTGAGTCTTTGGATATTGGTGGCCAGATAGTAGGTGTGGAGAGTCTTTCTTAAAAGGTCTTTTGGACCCGATCAGCATTGGCTGGCTATAGGGATCCTGTTTCCTGCAGACCCTTGCTGCAAGGCCTCCCTGTACATTTGCTGGCTTCCCTGTGGCAGCGGGAGTTGAGCCTCCCTTTCCCTGAGGATCTTGATTACCAAATACCATCAACTCAACCTCCTTCACAAAGATTTCACTATAGGCACTGTTCTCACTTCTTTCAGCCACTGCTGCCAAAAAGCAACTGTTGCTCCAAGAAGACTGGGTTGGGTTTTTGCAAACTTCTTTCCAAACCTACTCTTTTGCACTTTGTATGAATGCAGTGGAAGGCAGAAAGTTGATCAGTATTCCTATAAGCAATGTTATTAATTATCCAGTTCAGACAAATATTTGCCATCGTTATTTTCATATTGTAAATAATTGCTAGTTGCCAGTATTTATTGTGGATACTTAAAAACTAAGAGCCCAGATGGACCAACTCACTGCTCCACCTCCACAGACCACCACCACCGCCAGCCATTTTTTCATACCCTCCCACCTGCCTGACACGAAACATGGTGGGGAAAAACAAAAACACAAGAAAGAGAAGCTGGGCGAGGTAGCAAAAAGTCAAAGCAAGAAAGCATCATATGAAAAAGTGTCGAGGGCCTTTCAGATGCTCACTGGATGTTATATTCTAATGGGAAGATTATAAATAAGTACATAACCATTTATGAGACTAGTGTATGCTGTGAAATAAATGAAACAAGGAGATGTGATAGAGGCCATTTTAGAGAGGGTGATCAGGGAAGGCGGCACGCCCCTCTTAGGGGGTGGCATTTGAGTTGAAACCTGAAAGAAGCCAACCAAATGACTAACATGAGAAACAAGAAGAGGAGGAGCCAAAGAAGGAGGGTTTCAGGCAACGGTACCACCAAGCACAGAGGTATTAGAAGATGTGACCTCTCCCCAGGCCAAATAGGTCCTGGTGACACTGCTATCCTCAGCTTTCATCCCTTCTTGCGTACAAGACCTTGATCCTGAAAAGAGTCATTGAACAAAAGGAAGCCATTTCCCATGAGGCCAAAGGGCGGTTGCTCCCATAATCCCTCTCTTCTAGCCAGCATGACATTGACATTGAGACAATTTTTATCAGGAGTTGACTCTTGGATACCAGGCACCTTGAGGATCAAAGGACTGAAGAGCAGACCCACAATTAACTTATCTAACCTTCTGACTAAAATTGGCAAAAATCTCTTTTCCCTTCTCTAATTACATACGTATTTGTTTTCTCCAAAGGAATGACTGTTCCTAGGACTGGCCTGGCTAGTGACTAAGACGAGAGATTAGGAGAGATTCTTTGTGCCATCAAACAGTTGCACTTTTTGGTGTGCTGATTAGGTGTATATCCTGTATTAGGTAAATTTGCTACGCTTTCGTGCTCTTTCATGAATTGGGTAGAACCAGATAAGAAACATCCTCAGATGCTGACAGGCCAAGTTGCAGGCAGGACATGGTTGTTGCGTTTGGGATAAAGGAGCAGGCTCAGCACTTTTATGTCTCAGCCTACCATCGAGCAAAGTCACAGTGTCAGAAGCCAAATGGACAGGGGAGAGTCTGGCATCTTGTCTCCAAAATTAGAAGGAATTCTTAAAACACTACAGGCTTTTGTCGATCTGTTCTCTTTAATAGTTCTACAAATAGAAAGTGAAATTTTAATGGTAGTTAAAGATCTTGCAAACGTCATGGGCTCACTGTCTATATATCTTGGAGAAAAAGGGGAACCTGGGACTAATAAATAAGTACATCCCGGGCAGCATTCTGAGGAAATTACAGGAAGGAAGAGGAAAGTGCTCATGAAAGAATATCTAATCCCATGTGGATTTAGAAAGGGGACAAAACAGAAAAGTACAGTGATGCCTGAGTCTAGGAAAAGGTAGAAACAGTATTTCATAGCGGTTCAGGGCATGGAGTCAGATTTCTTGGGTTCAAATCTCAGCCCCACCACTTGTTGCCTGAGTGACCTTTGGCAGCTTATTTAATTATTCTGAGCATCAGTTTCCTTATCAGTAAAATAAGGGCAATAAGAATGACACCTACTGAAAATACCAATCTAGATAATTCATGTACAGAGCATAGCACTGAGCCTGGCCATGTGGTTTTTGTTATTATTGGACAGACATCCTGGAGGTGTTGAGGAATGCTGTCGCTGGTGAGTTTTGCAGTGGTCCTTCCCTGGGGGCATGGATAACAGCCTTTACTTTTAAAGTATTCATCTCCATTTTATTGGACAATGGATGGCCACTAATTAAGGAGCAGTGGCTGGGACAGAAACACATTCGATAAAGCCAAAAACAAAGGAGTCATAAACAGGACTGCACAAAGGGCATGTGGAACAAAAATTACTATCTAATTTTTTAACCCCTTCTCTCTTCCTTCCTCCTTCCCCTCCTGGATGGTAAAGGTTTTACTCTGCATAACCTACTCCCCGACATTTGACCTGAACGGGAGTGCAGTGCTGAAGATTGCGGAGGTGAGTGCTCGCTGCTCCCCCAGCCCTCCTGTGCTGCCTGCTCACAGCTGCTTCCCCCCAACTGGGATTAATATTAGGGTGGAGCAGAGCCCAGCAGTGGGGTGAGCTCTTCTCTGATCATGACTGTGGGGAGTTTCCACTAAGGCTTGGATCTGTGGGAAGCTGGCTCTGGGGTCCATTGTCCTAAGTTATGATGCTCTGCATGCTTTGCTTTGCTGAACTTGAGGCTTTAACCATGGAAATAACAGTACTGGTTCTCTCAACTCTGCCACACTTAGGTATTGCTTTCTTCGTCTGTTTGTCCTAAGATTAATTGAAAGGCATTTGAATTTTAAAAAAATGTTTTTTAAGAAAGCAAGTATGATATTTAGAGAGATGTTTGTTGATTTAAGTCCATTTCCGTCTGCCAAACCATGATGAATGCATTTTGTGGCTATCATTAGAAAACCTTCTCTTTTCCATCTCTATTGCAGCCTAGAGTAATAAGTACCTTCCAGCGCCCCCAAGAATATGTCCCACAGGACACTTGGCTTCTTGACTGTCTGGCATATGCCTTTGGCTTTTGGAAATATTATCATTCCCAAGCTGTACTTCAATATGCTTAGAATAGTTTTCCTTCCATTTCTTGCAAAGAATATCTTCAGGATTTGTATATTTTGACAAGAGTACGTGCTTAGACCTTAAAGAAGCAATGATATTCTGAATTCTGAAATAATGGAGACAAAGAAAGTCAAATAGTGCTCATGGGTATTGAGTATACCAGGTAGAAGCTAAACCCTTTGGGCATTTTTTCCCCATTTTTCTCATCATTATCGAGGTACAATTGACAAATAAATGTTGCATATATTTAAGCTGTACAACTCGTGTTTTGATATTTGTATACATTGTGAAAAAATGACCATAATCAAGCTAATTAACATATCCATCATCTCACCTAGGTATTTATATTGGCCGATACACAGGCTTTTATAATAGTATGTGCCATTAAAGGGTGAAAATTAAGGGAAAATTATTTTTGAGCACACAGAACATTTTAGGTTTCTATCAAAATAAAAAGGAGCAATTAGGTGACCTCTCATTACAATATAAATCAATTCTCAAATCTGTATTTATATAGGTAAAAAGAACATTTTTCTTTAACACATATATGTTTTACTCTGTATACGTAAAGAAATAGCATAGCTATCAGTATTTTTAAATTGAATTTTAAGAGATGAGTGCTCTTATTATTTTCAGGTTCACTTTTTTTAATTGTGGTAAGAACACTTAACATGAGATCTACCCTCTTTAACAGAATTTTAAGTGTGATCTCTAGAACTTACTCATCTTGCATAACTGAAACTTTATACCCATTGAATAATACCCTTTTCCCCACTCTTTCCAGCCCCTGGCAACCACCATTCTGCTCTCTGTTTCTCAGCATTTGACTATTTTAGATACCTCTATTGCTTTTAAAACGACACATGTAATTTCTGATCAGAGCAAGAAATAGGGTTGGCACGTAAGAGGCCTGTTAGTCCTTCGCCATGTGAAGGAAAAGGGTGATGCAGTGTGTCACTGCCCAGCTGGTCCCCTGGCCAGTGGAGCTTGCGAGGGGGGGGGGGGTTGGGGGAGGGGCACAGATTGTTGCAGGACCCTCAGGAAAGGGGGGAGGCCACCAGGGATTCCAAGCTGCCCCACCAGAGGAAGACTAGGTTGCTTTTATCATCCTCAGGGAACCAGTTTTTGAATCTGAAAGATTCAGGTGTAATTCCTAAACTGCCAAGGACCACCTAAGTCAGGGGTGTTAACTGAGGGTATTGGGAAGGTAGCGTAAAGACTCAGCAATCCTGTCCAGATAGGCTGAAACAGCAAAACACAGTGGTCTCTACCAAACCTATAAAGGAAAAGCAAAGCTTTTGGGTTTTTTTGAAGAAAATTCAGCCCAAGAGTGATGTACAGATAAAGGCGTCAGGCTTGATGGTAAAAGTAGGGCCTCTGGGGTCCCACTGTTTACATGTAAATCTGCCTCGGCCACCTTCCAGCCATGTTGCCTTGGGTACCTCCCTGGCTTCATGCTTGTTCTCTGGAAAAGCAATGCTATCTCATAGTGCAGTTGTGTCGATTAGACAAGAAAAATGGAATCCATGTAAAAAGCTTTCTGTGCAGGTCTAGCCACATAGTAAACACTCAGCCAATGTTAACTACGGTTGTTGTTATGGAGCTGCAGAGTGACAATGGTGTCCCCGTTACCACTATATGATGTTAATCTGGCCGGGACCCTGGAAGGATGCGACATCCATTGGGCCAGCTTCCTGAGGGTGTGTAACAAGCGCTCTCCCCTTCTTGTCCCACCCGCCACCCTCTGAGATACCCTAGCTGGAAAAGAGTTCCCAGCAGAATGTCTTTGTGCAGGCAGTTACGCAGGGGTCAGACCACTGTGGAAAAATGTGTTCCTTCCAATGCTGGCTTTGACTTATTGTTCATGTTAAAGACTTGATGTTCATCAGAAGGCAGAAAGACTTGGTAAAGATCTTAAAAATAAACTTTTCATCCTGGGTTTGATAGTGTGCAGGCTTCCGGAAGATGTTTTCAGGCCCTGCCTCCCCTGCAGACCCACTGGAAGATCCTTCCACCCTGTTCATGGCAGGGCTTATGATTTAGGCTGCCCGTTATCCTGGCCCTCAGTGAGATGCAGCACTCTGCTCTGGTGACGGGGCACACTGGAAGAGTCTCCAGCATAGGAAGGGTAGGGACACTGCTTTGTAACAACCATGAGAGTCACCACGTCCAAGTGCTTTTGATAAATGGCAGTGCACAATGGCTCCTCTGTGATAGCCTGGACCTGGCAGGGACATCAGCTTCAAGAAATAAGGATCCAGCTCCTCTGTCTGGTCAGTCCGTGGGTAAGGACGTTCATAAGCCAATCTTCTGAGAGGGGCCGCGTGATCCATGAGCATGACGAGCACTGCAGGTGCCAGGACCGGGGCTTCACTCCACCCAGCTGCACTGCTCAAACACCCACCACGAGAAACAGCCTGGAGAGTGCACCTCTCGCTGAGAAGTACAGTGGGCCTTCATTCATCAGGCATGGTTGCAACTCAGCATAGTTCTACCAGGCACAGCTATAGTTCTGGGCTCTCTACAGCCATTCCCTCTTAGAGTCGATAATTCTGAGCAAGTGGTAGAACCGGTCGGTATGATTGAGCTTTCAGTCTTTACACTGCGTAGCACGTGCTGTCATCAGCTTGTTTGTGGAAGGGCCACTCGTAGGGACCCTTGTGCTGGCCCTGTGTAAATGGTGGTAGCCCTCCAAGGGGCAACCCCTCCCCTCATCCAAACCATGCTCAGGCATGAATACCCTGCATTCATCACATTGAAGTTAAACTAATTTTGTCTTTTATATTTAAAATAAGTCTTTTTATTTAGAGAGGAGTGTGTATCAATTCCCTCCTAACAATGATTAAAGATTAGAATAAGAGACAGGCTTACAAAAGGTTGCATAGGTTCCTACATAAAGTCGACTATTTTCAGTAGTTTCTTGATTAAACTTAGATTTTTCCTCTTTACCCTGCTAAAATGAACTCTCTCACATATAGGGTACTTACAATCACCAAGCTTTGGAGGCCTTACTTTTAAGTCACTGGTTCTCATCAAAGGCTGCACGTTAGAATCACCTAAGAAGTGTTAACAAAAATAAGCTGCCTAAGGTTGCCCCAGACATTCTGACTTTTTTGGATTTGGAGGGACCTGGGTATAGAAATTTTCTAGAAGCCGTCAAGTGCTTCTACTGTAGAAGTCAACTTGAGAATAACTGCTCCGGTAGTTACTGTTCTCTCCGGCCAAGCTTTGTTGTAAAACTGCATTGAAATGAGCTGCTGCGCTCTAAAGCCTCAAGTGTGGTCCAGCCACCAGCTGCATGGCGGCATGTCAGGCGCCAACCAAGACGTAAGAATCTGCCTTGTGATAAGGTCCCCGTATAATTCATATCCATATTAAAGTTTGAGAAGCACTGCCATAAGTGAATAGTGGTATAGTCTCATTAAAATGAGATCTAAAGATAATGTTCTACTGGGTTCATAGGCCTGAGACCCGGGTGAGAGCTTCCTTGCCTCTCTGCCATGACTAGTCCCCAAGAAGTATGGAGCCCCACCTAGCAGCAGCATTCTCTCCATGGTGACCCCCCCCCGCCACCCCGAATAAGGACAAGTTTTGGATTTTTCTTATCCTCCTTGTTTTACATCTTCTCCTGCCAAATCATGTCCACATTTTCTCTTTCCCATTTGTGAGTTCTTGACATATATCAAACATATTTCTTAACAGTTGCTTTAACATTTGAATCTGCTGCAGAGCTATCTATCCCACTGTTCCTTCTGAGTACATATGTTTTCACCAATAAGACAGTATAAGCCTTTAAAAAAAAGAGGGGAAACGTCCCCCACTCAATCCATATGTATGTAATCTAGCATAAGACAAGCATAGAGTAGATCTATTTATATGAACAATATAGCAACAACTTATAAATGTAAGCATATGGTTCAGTAGTTATAACTATTAGATTATTAAATGAATAATGTGTAGGTAACTAATGATAATAATACAATCATCTGAAAACATTGTTTACTTCAGACACGAGATAAGAATAAACATCTTTTTTACAGGACTTCATTTTATATTTCCTCAAATTTGCAAAACAGTTTACATAGCCTTTCAGTTTTCACCATAGACATCGCTTAAGAAATGCTTTTTCATCACCAAAAATAATGAACCAGAAAAGAGAGCTATAGTACCATAAAATATAATGGTATTCCATAGGCTTACTGAAACCCAGTGATTTTGCAGGCTTGCAAGTGCTTTTCACCTGCTAATTTAGCCTTTGAAAATCAGCCTCTCTATTTTTAAAGCAGGACATGTCAGCCTAAAACTACCCCTTAGCTCCAGGAAGCTTTCTTGATTGTATCTGCACTTTTCATAAAGATAAGTCTTTAACTGAAAGGGAAAAAAAAAGGCCTTTTCTCCTATTGTCACTTTTGATATAGCAAGGAAAACAATTTACAAGAACACCTTAAAACAAACCTAAAACTAAAACTGCTGTGGAAATGCTGGGAAAGAATCCAGACATTTTCTTCTTTCCTCCATATTCTGGTCTACGTTGGCTGTTACTCAAGGATAGTGTTTACCCTGAAACCTGTTGATCAGGAAATGGAATGTGTACTTAAGTATGAAAAATCTCCCCCCACAGTACTGCTGAAACTATAAAAGGATCATTAAGCATTTAAAATGCAAATAAGAGGGCAGTCTTTGTTTGTGTATCTAACTTAACTTGCTTAATTAAACTGCCATAATGAAAGCTTTTCAGTACAGCTGTCTTCCATGACACAGGAAGAATAAAAAATATCATCAAATTTAGACATGAAAATCCAACACGTGTTTTCTGTTCAATCTTATGAATTACCATTACTGAAACTCCATATGGATACGTAATTCTTCTTTTCATTGGTTGAAAGCTGGGCCCAAGTTTTAGTTTTCTCTTCCTTTGATGTCCAAATTAGCAGATATGTAGAGTTTTCCAAGGTTAGTTTTTACCTTAATGTAGGAAAAGCTGTGGGAATAAAAATTGCCAAGGTCTTGGGGTTAAGGAAGAGATGGTGCCATAGCCAGAAGCTCTATGAATATTAATTTGAAGATTATTAATTATATTGTTCCATCGGAAAGACTTGGGGCATATTCTCATGCCTGCTGAAGGCTCCTTTATAAAATTTTCTTAAAGTGAGAAAGCCCAGTTCGGAAATGTGTATTTTCTGGTTTGATCTTACTGAGTCATGAGAAACTTCTAGTCTTTGGTCCTTTAGCATGCTGTCAGGTTGAAGCAATCTGTCTCAAAGACCATTGTTTTACTTTTTAAGATTCTTACTTTCAGGGACCTTCCTCTATTCACTTCATCTATCAATTCATTCCTCAATTTCCAAAACACTGGTTTATAATAGTAGCTATTAGTGTTTGAGTCCCTAAGGCAGGTCAATAAGTAGCATTTTACACATAGTCTCTTTTAATCTTTTTCACAATCAACGTAGATAAAGAATCCCAAGGAAAGGGAGGTTAATTTAACCAAGTTTCTATAGCTAGACATTCAAATCTAGACTTTTGCTATTTCAAATATGTGCTGTTGACCACTATGCTATATTGCTTCCTGGTAATCTCCGTCTTAGAAAATGTCAGCAGAATCTTGCCATAGTATAATAATATTGGCAACCCACTAAAAATTGTAGGAGTCTTATCCACCTTGGACCTTTAGCGAGGCATTTAGTGGCTGTATGGTGTTTCTACATGTGAAGCAGAAGTATAGATGAATTTCACTTTTTGTGTGACCATAAATTCAGGTGACCATTAGGCATATACCACTTTCTTGGGTGTCTTTATATATTGATACTCAGTTTATCTTTTCTGAGCATTATGCTACCATTACTGGATCTAGAGTTTAGTTTAGCTCCACGTTTCCTTCTAGTAACCCTTTCATTTCTCCTTTGTGAGCCAGTCTTTTTACAGTCTCTTGTTTGACCTCTTTGAGGTATCTGTTCTTTGGCTACCTATTACCAGATGGGCTTTGAGCAAACTAGCCCTTTTGCAAGGAATTGCCACACTACCTTTAACCTCTGACTTGTATGGCTCTTGCAAAATGTATTTGGAATTAGAAGACACATAGACTGATATAGAGATCCTCTCTACTTCCTTTTGGGCTGAGTCAGAGGGCTAAGGCTGGAGTTTAGTAGGCCCTATGTAGACCAAGCAGAAGACTCTGCCTGAGAAGGTGCAGGAATTGATGGGTTGAGGTATCTTAATCCATTTTAATATGTCAGCTAAGCCAAGAAGAATATGGAGGAGGAAGAGGGAAAGGACAGAGTTATCTATGTATTGGCACTTTAAGAATTTCCTTTTCAGTTGAGGTCCAAAAGGAAAACCAGCGCATTTCTCGACCAGGCGTGGTGATCAGACTTCCTTATACATGTATGTCAAAGGAATACTAAAACAACTTCAGTTCACCCTGTGTGTGTGTGTGTGTGTGTGTGTGTGTGCACGCACATACATGCATGCTTGCATCAATAGCACCCATTTGATGAGGTGTCTCCTGTCACACACTCCCCAGTTCCTGCTGTTCACCTGGAAGCAGCCTGGCCACTAAGCTGTCATCATGCTTCAGCATAGAGTTTAGACTTGTAGTGTTAAGCAGAATTCTCTTTGTTTCTAATGTGATCAACAAGCATTCATATATAGTCTTCCCTATGTAGAAGATAGTTCTGCTTTCTTGTAGCTTAATCTCTGGTCCTTTCTATTTTTAATTGCCATAAAAATTTCCCAATTGAAAACATGCTAGCTCTTCTCTTTATGGAGCTTATTACTCAGTAGCATGCACTGTTTTGACAAAGCTGTGCCACTAACCCCATTCAGATAGGAAAGAGGAGGTAAGTGCACTGTTCAACACAGTGAAGGTCATACATGCTTTGCAAAGCTAAGCAAATTTCTATTATGGAAGCTTCTCTAAAATTTATCACTTTGGCCAATATTGAATATCTGCTACATTCCAGTATACTACTTCATATTTAATAATAATGATTCCACCCTGGGTTTAACCTAGTACTGTTATTTATCAGTCTACTAACTCAATGATATAAAACTTTTATTGCTACGTATGGCTTGCAGACTTGTATTTTTGTTTTGTTCTGTTTTGTTCATTTTCCTTCTGCTGTTGGGGTTTGTTTCGCTTCACTAACAATTTCTGTTTTTGCTCTCAGTTGTGTTTAGCATGCCGTAAAGCTGGATGTCCACAAATGCATGACATGATCAAAATGTCCATTACGAAACTCCTCACTGCCCTGTGTCTTCGTGTGTTCCCTGGCGATCAGGGACCTGTGGCTTTTCACAAGGTATTTGATTGGGTCCTTTGAGCCTCTGTCAGAGGTGCAGGACTGAGGCATTTCAAGTATCAATTCTACACTACGAAAGCAAAGGGCATGGGAGGTAGAAATGACACTGGAGATACAAAACGAAGAAATTGAGGAGCTCTTTCCCAGAAACTCAGCCTGCATTTGGACGTGGTATTCTGTTAGCTTCTCAATTCAATGTGCACATTTTAGCACTGCCCCAAAGTAGAAAAAGAAAAACATTCACAAAGTGGAAAATCATTGGCCTTTAATACAGTGGTCACATTTATCATGGAAATGCTCATTCTGTGAACCATACCGTTTTACCAATTCATTGTTATTTCTTTAGAAGATGTGAAGATAACTGAAAAGCTTTTCTTTCTGGGTACCTAAAGATAGCAGTATTGTCAGATTCATGTTCATTTTTATATTTAAAAATATACCCTTTTGTTACATGCAGTATTTATACTCCCAACTTTGGTAGAATGAGCTTCTTAGATGAATCCTTTTTTTAAAAAAAATAAGACTAAACATGCTTACCTTGTCCCTTTATAAAATGCCTCCTGCAATAAGTCATTTCCACCGTTACACCTCCAAACAATAAAAGTGGTACTGATATTAAATGTCAGATAGATTTGGTATTAGGGAAGCTGTTGCCTGTATACAGTACCATATGTGTTCCTTAAAATCTGATTTCTCATATGTGCCCTCTTTCATGGGTCTACAGTGACTGATGTAAGTTTTTAAGGAAGGTTTTATAATGGGTATGGCTCTTGGTATTCAACAGAATCATGTTTATATTAACGTGTGTAGTTCAGCTCTCAAAAGACCTACTCTTTCATCTTTAATGCTTCTAAGACTTCAAATTCCTTGTTAAATTTGAACTTGGGGATCTGAGAGATCAGCTGTTATACAGATTTGGGAGAATGTAAGCTTTAAAGAAAACTTAAGTTCTGAGGTATAGACAGCGCGAGAGTGCCTAATTACACCGTAGAGAATTTGGTTTCATCAAAGTGAAACACCTCACTCATTTAGATATATTTTCAAGACTTTTAAACCATTTTATCACATGCAAACGTAAAGGTCTGTCAGGATTAAAACTCCTTTTTTTCTAAGTATGTTTAAATTGTATCTTCAAGTACATTACAAATCTATGATCATTTGCAAAAATGAATTTAAGGTTAACACGCCCTAAATGGTAGTTTAAAAAATAAATATTTTGCAACTTGCTCTTATTTTTTTCACTTAAAATGAATTAATCTAAGCCAACTTCCAAATACATTTTTGAGGGTTAAGTGCTCATTTGGAATATTAAGCATTCAACAGGAGATATATTAAACTGTTAGAAAATATTTACTTTTACTTAGTTAATTGTACCAAAAAGATTATCATAGAGAGACCTGGCAGAAAACTCTAGCTTACGCAGTAGCAGCAACAAAGGTTAATGTTTAATCTCTCTCCCACCTCAGTTATCAATCATAAAATTAAATTTGCATTTTAGGTGAGAACCCAGTATTTTCATTGTAGATAATCTTGGAGTTATTCCTACAAAAATAATTTAGGTACATTAAATTCCTTCTTTTTCTTTTTGTGGGTCTAAATATGATTGGTAAAATGGAAAGGATAAACACTTTATGGAGAGAGAAAAAGTGGGCAAATTTAAAGCATAAATTTATTGTTATGCCCATCCCTATATCTTCCAGAGGAATTAGAGGCAATAAAGTCTGAAAAGTCATGACATTTATCATCACCATCTTCAAATGTGAGATTTTTTTTTTCAAATTGAAATCTCTCTGTGCTGCAGAAGAGCTTTCTGGGGTTCAACTGGACATTCAGACTCATAAAACCGAAGTAGGCCACAACTGACATTATACTCCCTTAGTAGGGTATGGAACAGGGGACAGACTCAGGACAATGACAGACATTTGTCTTTCACAGCCATCCTCATAGCAATCTAGAGGCTAGTCTCTGGCTCTCAGACGTCCACTTGGGAGCAAGATGAGAGCCACCTCAAAGGTGGGTGCAGTCACTTTGACTTAGGAACCCCATGTTTCAACTGCAGTTGACCCTTGAACCATATGGGAATTAGGGGCACTGCCCACTCACACAATTGAAAATCCATGTGTAACTTTGACTCTCCCCAAACTTAACTACTAATAGCCTACTGTTGACTGGAAGCCTTACCAATCACATACACAGTCGATTAACACATATTTTGTATATGTATTATAGACTGTATTCTTACAATAAAGTAGAGAAAATAATATATTATTAAGAAATATCATAAGAGAGAAAATACATTCATAGTACTGTACTGTATCAATACCGGAAGTTTGAAAAAAGATCCACATTTAAGTGGACCCAGGCTGTTCAAGCCCATGTTGTTCAAGGGTCAACTGTGTATAGGAACCAGTATTTCTGCAATTCCATGAGCACAGCTTGCAGAGTTCTCTCCAAGGACATGGTCAGTGACAATCGTCACCCAAGGAAGCCCAAACCTGTGACTTCCTACCAGGATTTTATAGTTAATTCACAGTTTTCCCAATTCAGATGCAGTTTAGTAATCCAGGGGCATTTTATCATAAGCCACGCTGCCTAGTAACACAGCTGACGTCCACCTTTATCAAGTTTCCAGCAGAACACAGCAAAACAGAGTTAATCCAAGGTCAAACTTGTTTATAGAACAGGAGAAAGGGTTTCATTAATGCTTTCCCCACACTTCATAACTCAGGAGTTAATAAATCTGTTCCTATTTTGCTGTCGAGGGAGCTTTTCTCATTAATTCCCAGCCATCAAAGTTCATTCTAGGTATAATTACTTGGCATATCTGAAAATCACGAAGTTGTATTCTCCTATGATGCTCAGAAGAATAAGCTCCTAAGAGTGATAATCTTTTTGGAAATTTCAAGCTTGAAAATAAATGTTTAAAAACAAGTTCCCAGGGAGTTTAAATATTTGTAGAACCCGTTGATAACTAGTCCTAAATCAGGCTGACTTTCTATTGAAGAGGGGTTTAACCTCCTCTCCACTTAATTCCAAAGCATGTTGGTAATGAACTGATATCTACAGAGCGTGTATGTTGCTCTTATTTCTTTACCAGGTGTGCATTGAGACATACATATGTAGCTGTCACCAGCGTAGTATAAACACTGCTGTGCGGGCAACTCTCAGTCAGATGCTGAGTGACTTGACTTTACAATTACGTCAAAGGCAGGAGAATACGGTGAGCCTTGCGGTATCCACATTTCATCAGAGTCTTGCCCATGTCTCTGTGTAACTGCATGCTGTGTGTCCCACTTCCTACATGCCCTCCACCCCCACCCCTGTGCACCTCCACCCTTGCCAGGGCTGCTCCCTACCGAAACAATAGGAAGGGCTGGCTTGGTTTGGAAGAACACTTACTTATATAAATTAAGCTCTTTGAATATGTGTTTGCTCATTTCCCTCCAAAGCTTTGAGAGTTGTTTTCCCTTACTGTTTCTGTCATGTTTTTAGTCGTTATTTTAAAATTCACTTTTTAAAAATCATTTTTTAAAAACTTGTCAGGTTGAAAATTTTTATATTAACGTATTGTGACATATTAACAAAGACCAGAAGTAAATACAAAATTAATAGCAGTTAATTACATGCTTTGAGGTTTGGCATATGTGTTTCTCTTTGTTAATTAAAAGGTTGTGGCAGAAGGTCTCCTTAACCTGAGGAAAGCTGGATTTGTCTTCTTTCTATCATCAAAGCCTACTGGAGCTTTTTGCTCTAAACTTGAACAGATTATCTAAAATGAACGATCCTGGGGAAAAAAGTAAATGTAATTGGCTTCTTGTATACATTATCATCTGGAAATGGTAATGAGGAGATGGTTCCTCTTCAAAATTGGTGTTTTTTTAAAAAATCTACCTCTGTCATGGCATTGTACACCAGAAGCTAAACATTAATGAATGCCAACTATAATTTTATATATATAATGTGATGGTTCAGTGTGAGGTCGGAGGGATAGTGGATGGGGGGAGGGGGGTTCACAGTATGAGGGATATAAATGATGAACGTCTAAAAAAAAAAAACAAAACAAAAATAAAAAAACAGTTATTGTAGAGGAGTTGTGATTTTTTTTCTTTTGTATTTCTATATTTATCAAGCATTACTTTTATGAATAAATGTTGCTCTTCTAATTAAAAAAAAAAAATCTACCTCTGTAGCAATTCAGTTGAAAATTCTTTTAAAGTCTGCAAGAAGTATTCTAAAATGAACACTTCATTAGTTATTGTTTTAGAATACAGAATCTCAATGGCAGTCTGAAATTTTTCAGAAATTGATTTTACAGAAATTAAGATTTCATGTTTAACTTCAAATATTTCTAATGTTTAACTTCAATTATCTAATTTTCAGAAAGTCGTGGAGTTAAGTGGAACCTTTGAGATTATCTGGTTAAATTCTTTTATTACTCAGAAAACAAATGAGAAAGATGAAACTCAGAGGGATAAAATTGAAATCTAAAATTAATGAGATTATCAGTGAAAGAGCCAGAACTACACCCCTGGTCTCCTAACTGACTTCCAGGCTAAGTTATTAATATGAACTCTGGCAGCCAGTGTTGGAAAAAGCAACACTAATCAGAAAAAAAACAAATACTAGTTTTTTTTCTTTTGTGTTTGCTGTATCCAAAGCCCAACTTTCTATTTAAAAAGTAATGGTTTTAATTTGAGATATTTTTATTATATTAGCTTACTCTTTGTTAAAATTATTTCATTTATGGTAGCATTTTTAATATGGTGGTATAACAATCTTAGTTTAAAAGAAATTCAAATCTCAAAATAGAGAACATATTAAAAGAAAAATGTATTTTTAATGGAAATAAACCTAAGATGTCAAGAATCCTTATATAAACCTAGTCATATGCCATCTTGGCTAAATGACAATATGATGAGGTACTATAATAGTAATGATATCTTAATGTTTTGAGATGAAACATTTAAATAAAACTTTGAAATTTCAAAGTGATTTCCATTATATTAGTCATTTAATCCTATTTTTTAAATTTTAAGTAAGAGAGTGTTAGCTGTCAAGAAAAATGATTCAGCCTTTTAGCTAATGTTGCTCTTTTGTAAGAATGGTAACAAGGTATAGTTGCAGAAATCTAGGTAAAACTGAAGGGTCATCTATCCTTGTCCTGTATACTATGTGGCTACTCAGCCTTCTGGTCCTGTTCATC
This sequence comes from Rhinolophus hipposideros, assembly GCF_964194185.1. Lineage (NCBI taxonomy): Eukaryota > Metazoa > Chordata > Mammalia > Chiroptera > Rhinolophidae > Rhinolophus > Rhinolophus hipposideros. The sequence goes on along the minus strand of NC_138049.1, from coordinate 24,333,851 downwards.
AGTGACAATTTATTTGGACTCACCTCAACTGGAGGCAAGATCCCAAATTAGGTAGAATATTAGCAGTTCCTGTTATTTCCTTTCTGTTACCTAACTTTCCGGTCCCTAACGACAGCTCCATGTCCCAGAAAAACACTATTCTCAGTATAATATTTGGAGCATTCATGACTTCTACTAGAGAGAGACATAAATTTTGCCACCTAAGAATGGTTATTTTTAAAAAGCTATTAAAGAGGAATGGTCCATAGGAATGGTGAGGTTCCCTCTAAGGAGTGTGTGTGTGTGTGTGTGTGTGTGTGTGTGTGTGTGTGTTCCCATGGGACACTTAGCATTACCTGGGGAAGATGTGTGTGGTGTGTAGTATGGCCAATCAGTTGGAAGACCTTACAGGCTATCTCAGAATTAGGAAGACTTAAATACAATGGAAAGAAGATAAATCTACAATGCAAAAGCATTAGCCTGAAATGTATCTTTAACCTAATGTCTATTCCCACTTAACCCCTACTCCCAGTACAATTTATGCAATTTGATTTTGTATGCTTCAAAAACCTGAGTTACTATTCAAACTTTATTATTGAATTATTTAAATGACAAAAGCCATTGTTAAATTGTGATTTACTCATTTCCAAAAGAAAAAATGCTATCTGTACATATTGAGGGGTGGGTAGGTAGTGGTGGTTCTCCTGTCCTTCAAAATGATTCAGGTGTATTTCCTCCAGAAAATGTTCTAAACTTGTATTTAGCTGTGTGTTGAGCTGTAGACACTGACAAAGAATGCTGCCGTGGAAGCAGCTGAGCTTGCAAATTGATGAACAGAGAATGGTAAAAATAATGTGCCTATAACAAGTGTATAAAAACAAGAACAGCTATATGCAGATATGATACTATATATAGAGAACCCTAAAGACTCCACCAAGAAACTATTAGAACTGATAGATGAATTTAGTAAAGTAGCAGGATAGAAAATTAATATTTGGAAATCAGTTGCATTTGTATATACCAATGATAAAATATCAGAAGGAGAAATTAAAAAAACAATTCCATTTACAATTGCTCCAAAGACTATAAAATATCTGGGAATAAATCTAACCAAAGATGTAACAGATCTGAACTCAGATAATTATACGACACTGAAGAAAGAAATGAAAGAAGACATAAATAGATGGAAACACATTCCATGTTCATGGATAGGAAGAATTAATATAGTTAAAATGTCCATACTGCCTAAGGCAATATACATATTCAACGCAATTCCTATCAAACTACCAACGACGTTTTTCACAGAAATAGAACATATAATCCTGAAATTTATATGGGACCATAAAAGACCCCGGATAGCCTCAGCAATCTTGAGAAATAAGAACAAAGTGAGAGGTATAACGATACCTGATTTCAAACTATACTACAAGGCTACAGTAATCAAAACAGCATGGTACTGGCATAAAAATAGACACATAGATCAATGGAACAGAATAGAGAGTCCAGAAGTAAATCCATGCCTATATGCCCATCTAATCTACGACAATGGAAGCAAGTATGTACGATGGGGTAAAGACAGTCTGTTCAGTAAGTGCTGTTGGGAAACCTGGACAGACACATGCAAGAAAATGAAGCTGGACCACCTCCTTACACCATATACAAAAATAAATTCAAAATGGCTTAAAGACTTAAATGTAAGATCTGAAACCATAAAATATCTAGAAGAAAATATAGGAAGAAACTTCATGGACATTACCCAGAGTAAGATTTTCACTGATCTATCCCCTCGCACGAGGGAAGTAAGAGAAAAAATAAACATGTGGGATTACATAAAACTAAAAAGGTTTTTTACAGCAAAGGAAACCATCAATAAAACAAAAAGGGATCCTACTGAATGGGAAAAGATATTAGCCAATGATATATCTGATATGGGATTAATATCACAAATCTATAAAAAACTTACTCAACTCAACTCCAAAAAAACAAACAACCCAATTAAAAAATGGGCAGAGGACTTGAGACATTTTTCTAAAAAGGACATACAGAAGGCAAGAAGACATATGAAGAAATGCTCAACCTCACTAACCATCAGAGAAATGCAAATAAAAACCACAATGAGATACCACCTCACTCCAGTCAAAATGGCTATCATCAATAAATCAACAAACAACAAATGCTGGCGCGGATGTGGAGAAAAGGGAACGCTAGTGCACTGTTGGTGGGATTGTAGATTAGTGCAGCCACTATGGAAAACAGTATGGAGGTATCTCAGGAATCTGAAAATGGAACTACCCTATGATCCAGTAATTCCACTCCTAGGCATCTACCCGGAGAAATCCAAAACTCCAATTCAAAAATCTGTATGCACTCCTATGTTTATTGCAGCACTTTACACAATAGCTAAGATATGGAAACAACCGAAATGCCCATCGGTAGATGACTGGATTAAGAAACTGTGGTACATTTATACAATGGAGTATTACGCAGCCATAAAGAAGAAAGAAATCTTATCATTTGCAACAACATGGATGGATCTAGAGAACATTATGTTAAGTGAAATAAGTCAGAAAGAGAAAGACAAGTACCATATGATCTCACTTATATGCGGAATCTAAAGAAAAGAATAAGTGAATGAACCAATCAGAAACAATTTTGGGGACAAAAGGAAAAACCGAGAGTTGTTAGATGGGCGGGGGCAGGGGGGGTGGGGATAAGGGGAAAGGTGAAGGGATTAGGAAGCAGCTGGTAACCACAAGATGGCCTCAGGGTTTTCTGAAAATTAATTTGGGGAACTTATTCAATAATGTTGTAAAGATTTTGTTGGGTATCCGATGGACATGTGTCCCATTTGGGAGACCACCTCAGAGATAATGTGGATGCCTGATCATGGCATTGTACACCAGAAGCTAAACATTAATGAATGCCAACTATAATTTTATATATATAAAAAAAAAAACAAGAACAGTACCATGGGATGATTCATGAGGTGTGATAAAAAAAATACAGTGAATGTTTAAATTTAAAAAAAAAATTATGACAGTAAAAGACACATTGCCATTAACCCCCCTCAAAATACTCCCCCTTGCTTTTAACACACTTATCCCATCATTCATGCCACTTTCTGAAGCAGTTCTGGAAGTCCTCTTTCATGAGTGTCTTCAGTTGCACTGTCGTGGCTGCCTTGATGTCCTGAATTGATTAAAACATTTACCTTTCATGGTCATTTTGACTTTGGGGAAGAGCCAGAAGTTGCACAGTGCCAGATTAGGTGCATAAAGTGGATGAGGACATACCATAATGCTTTTATTTGACAGAAATTGCCATACCAGAAGCGATGTGTGACATGGAGCATTGTCATGATGGAGGTTGTAACCATTTGCCCATTTCATGTTAATGCATTGTTCATGATCCATGCTTTACAGCACACTTTAAAACACTCCTTCTCTCAAGCGTAGCTCACACCCAACTGATGGCCCCAAACAAATTGAAACTTGTCACACACTGTTACTAGGGTTCAGTATGCTGCTTCAGGTATTGAAGATCCCTGCCTTTCAGCTGGATGGCACTCAGCAGCAGCATTCCCCGTATTTTTTCATCACTCCTCGTGTATATCTGATAGTTGATTAGCATGAAAATGCCCTCTTGTTACTTCCCATGCTAAGAGGTAGGGAGACTAAAGAGCCTCCTTCCTATTCTCTGCTCAGTAGTCACTGAATTCTCCCTGTAGTGGGAAGTCTAATCTAACTATTAGAAAATATCTTTCCCTTCCCGTTCTTTCTTCTCTCAGCGTTATTTCTCTACCTTGAGTGTTCTGGAGGTACCAATCGACCACCTAGAGTAGTGGGTCTGGTCAGACAGTTGAAAGTTAATGTGCTTCCTATGCTCCCCATAGGAAGCTGGTGCTTCTGATCAGCAGTCATCTTTGGACCTGTATTTTGAAGTCCAGAAACCTGATCCTTTTATGACTAAGAGTTTGTATTCATCAGGTGCCAGTCAGAGTGTAGTCTGTGACCTGGGACAAATTGTTATCTGTGCAAAGGGTTAACTCACATGTTTAGGTAGGTATTACCCCAAGTCATAGCTCAGCACCCTGGAATCATAAACTACACCACGAGGCCTAAACGCCTGGGAAGATGGTGGACTCTTGAATGAATTATTTTTGGAACTGATAAACTCAGTTCCAGATACCATATAGTCTTTTCATAAATACCATGAGTAATGAAACACTATCAAGATCTGGAGGGTGAGCTAAGATGAGTTATCTGAGCTCCAAACACTCAGAATGACATTTTGTTTCCTAGAATTTTCCATTGTCTAAGAGTCGGGAATTTTCTTGCCTGAATCTGCTAATTGTCCTGTGTGTTTCTCTCTTGCTAGATAATTGAAAACCCGGATGTCCCACAGGAATTCAGGAATCAAGGTATTGGATTTGATTTTTGCTGGTTCAGTTTAAAAAGTGGGTAGAAGAATGCCTCCTGGGGGGGCATGGTGTTGGGGATGTAGAGATGAGTAGGTGCTCTCAGAGTAGTTCACCGCTTTCCTTGAAGCTTCTGCTCAGCTTTGCTTTACTTTGTGTGCTTTAACCAGCTGTTGTCTTCCTTCTGTTCTTATGCTCTTTACACCAGCCACACCTATTCCTGTTCCAACTGTGCTAGGGAAATTAACTCCTTATAGAGCTTCCTGTTGGAGGCTGTGGGTTTCTTTGGGTTTTTTTTTTTTTTTTTTTTTTTTTGGTTACTTCATTCTTCATGAAGTCAGGTTTATCAATTGTTAAAATGAGAATTGGATAGAAGGTTGCAGAAACCTGATTGATATAAAGTGCTGTGACACCCAAAGTATGTTTATGAAGCACCAACTTTTTGATATGAAAAATGAGTCATCTCCCAGGGAATCTTGAAGAAGGACAGATATCAAGGTAAGGAACTTTGATTCTGATCCACAGGAAAAGAAAAAATCGAGGTCCACGTATATAATTGACAAGCAGTTTGACTTTTTTAAAAAAAACTGTAGTATTGTTTTCTGAAAGAGGTATGGAAAATTCAAATTATCTGGTTAAAAAATTGAAATGTAAGTTTTTCAGATTTTATTCAGTAATTTAAAAAATAATGGAAAGATCTGCTTTTCTTTGATTTTTTTGCCAGTTAATAATATGGAAACGGGACTGGAGTAGAGAAAAGATGAAAAAGTGGGAAAGAAAGGGAGAGAAGGAAGCAGCTAAACAGCCGCAATTAAGAGAAAATGAGTAAATGAAAGAAATGACAAAGAGAAATACTTTAAGTTATTTCCTAATGCATTGTTTGAGTGTGATATTTTAGTCACATCTTGCTACATTCTTGGGCTGTGGGCCAGAAAGTGCTGTAGCTTCTTTTCTCCTTATGAAGCTCCCAATGATTTGTCCCAACATTTTCCTCCTGTCTTTTCTTCTCTTTTAGCAGTTGCAGTTCCCATAAAATCTTCACTTTAATATAGAATGATTTTATAAACCAGAGAGAGGTCAAAGTCGTCTTGATCAAAGATACATCTTTGAAAAACATGTTAGTAAAAAAAAAAAAAATGGGTGAACTCATTTGAAATTTATCTAAAATTGAGTTTGAGGACGACTTATGGGTTTTATTTATTTGAAACTATGTTTTATCATTGTACATTACCATTTCTCAATTTTTTTCCTGCATTTAAGATCATAAATTCTTAGAATCAGCCATTTCTCTTTCCCCTGCCCTCTTCCAAGTTTACTTTTATTTTTTTTCTACTTTTTAATTTACTTTTATTTATCTTATGCTCTTGCCATTTTTTCTCCATCTTCCTGACCTCATGGTCATTCACTCCTTTATTCATCATCAAATACTTAGCCACATTTGTATAGATCTTTATGGGTTTTTATTATTTAGAAAAAAACAAATGCTTCTACTTATTACTTCACTTGGCCCAAAATTCTGCGAAATTGTTGTTGTTTATCTCATTTTGCCAAAGGGAAAACAGAAGCTTACCCAAACTCATGGGATCAGCAAGTTGTGGACCAGTACTTGGAACAGATTCCAAATTTCAGCCTTTTTCCAGTACCCTCCAATGCTTCTGTGGGAGTGTTGTTGTTGCTTTCTGGACACGAACATGTTTGGAGGGAACTTTTTATTTTTCCTGAATTTGCTGTTGCTCCCGTAAGACTATGTGCTCTAGGATGCTGGACAAATAGTTAAAGGGGGTAAAGATGGTGACCAAGTTGGTCTGCCCTATTTCTCTAGTTTCCTAGTTTGAAAAGCCCACCTTTCTTCCATGCTGCCATATTTTATTTATTTGGGATACAGCTCAAGTCTGCTCAGAACACCCAGAAAATCAAGAGGTCAGAATAAGGGACACATATGTAGTCTACTGGCCTAAATATTAAGAAAATCATTGTCAATTGTGTTGTTTCTTAAACTAACCAAAGTTCCTTTCATTAAGTGTGAAACAATCTATTATTTTTGTTCTGAACTATCTTTTGAGTGTTTTACTTTAGAAAGGAATTATTATATTTAATTCCTTTCTGTGATCATTGTGGTGGCCTGAGGAAGGCTCAGCGTCTGAAAATCATCTTTGCAGTCCTAACGACATCGAAAATGGAGCATGGGAAGGACTGTTGGGGGAGCTTCCAGTGCCGCCTGCCCATGTCTAATGCCTGTAACCTCCTCTGTTTGAAGGGTTGACAGTAGAGGCCCTCTGTGATGACCTTGTCTCTGTGCTTACTGTTCTGTGTGAGAAACTACAAGCTACCATCAAGTAAGTGCCTTCAACGCTGGTGCCCTCAGTCGCCAGTGGTGTATTTCTGAAGTACCTTTTGACTATAGCATTGCTTAAAATTGCAGAGTATAGGGACAACGGTTCCTCCTATTGGTATTCACTTGTCTGTCTGAGAAATATATTCATTGACCTTGGGCAAGCCCACATTACCCAGTATCATTACTGAAAGATATAATTTTCTGATGGTAAAACAATACCTTGCAAATAAGAGTTAGTCCCTCAAACATGATGCTCAATGGAAATGATGTTGGCTAAGAGCTAGTGGATGAGGACTCGTCCTAACCCAGACATGTCCCAGTTATGTGACTCTTAACTGAGTCTTCTCATGAACTATCTTACCTTCCTCCTCTGTTGAATGGCAGACTTGGACTGTGTGGTCTTTTTCTATTTCTTCTAACATTCTCTGAGCCTCTGAGCTCACATGCATATCATTAAAAAGAACACGTTACTCTGACTTTTATATGCTAGTCATTTTTTGCATGCCACTTTAATCAGTGATATTAGTTCATTTAGGTGACGTCGCTGCTCCAACTCTCTATGCAGCAAGTTAATAAGATAACTTATGCATCTATCATAAAGCCAAATGATAAAAGAGCCAAACTTTCCAAGATGAGATGAAAAGTCTCCTCCAGCTACATATGTAGTTCGTTGCAAAATTCTGCAACATAATAGGATTCTGAAGTTCTCTTTGAGTTATAAAAGATACCTTACGTTATTGTTTACTGGTAACTAGAACATTTGATAATTCAGAAAACTTTTATTTGTAGAGTTTTATATGCTGTAATCAGCTGGGAGAAGTAGTCTAGTTACAAATGGGGATGAGGTCTCTCACCTTGCTGAGAATATTCCAGAAAGTTGTTTTTGTTGTTGTTAGGTTTTGTTGTTATTTTTTCTATAAACTCAGGATTGTTTTTAAGCTAAGCTTAGAATTACTCTTAAAAGTTGTTGCCAAATGGCTTCTATATTAGTTTATCCATTGTTCCTCTAGGTCACCTATATATTTTGACCAAATTAAGCTCTACTCCCATCAGGCATTTAAAAAATGAAGAGACCTATTTAACGTGTAGGGAGTATAAACCAAAAAGAAATTGCACTTGACTTCCCCATCTCCCAGCCTCAAGCTGCTCCCACCCGGGGTCCTAGACAGGCCTCAGGTCTGGGCATCATTTTCCCTCAGGAGGGATGTGTCTAGCAGCAGATCGGATATAAATGGCTCCTCCTTTCCTCTGCTCAGGTCCCCATCTTTTCTGACCATGCAGGGTTGGAGCAGTAGGGCTAGGACTCCGATTGTTATCCCAACCTCAGGGCTCTAATACCAACTACAATGACCCCACCTATGGGGTCCCTGTGCAACCTGCTTTTCTTGAGACAGTCCCAGGCTATGCCTGTTGTGTATGACTGTAATCACCCTCCTTCACTCAGTGTCCTGGCTAGGATAAGTATTCACTCTACCCATCCATGACCAGGGTTTAGGTCTCTTCTAGCGCCGACTCCTTCCCACCCCTGCCCAGTTCCTCTCCATCAGAGCAGAGCCAGCTGTTATATCAGAGCTGGAATATGTTTCTCATTGGCTTGTTTTCTCCTAGGATATAATCATGTGTGCTGTCAATCACTCTTGTCTCACAGCATTATGTTTGTCGGATTAATTGCCTAAAACCCGTTCTGCCCCTTACAGACTTTGGGCAAAGATCTCAACCACCCTAAGCTTATGTATCCTATAAAAGAATATATTTTAATATAATAATGTTTTATATAATATAATATTAGTAATATAAAATATATTAAGTTTTTGTAAGGATCAAATGAGATAATTCACTTAAAAGACCAAATTCCCTTAAAAGACCAATAGCCAAAGATCACCAGGAACACCTGACGGTAACAGACAGACTTGTTATAGTGAAGGAGTCTGTACACTATGGAGAGCCCTGGGGCATCCAGTAAGAGTGTTAGGGGGCGTCGTTATAAGATTTGAGCCTGATGTAAGTGACGCAGGGGGGGTTAAAGAAGTGAGGATTTGACCAAGGATTGGGTGCTCTCAGAAAGTGGGGACAATTCTAGCATCAGACATCTTAGTTTTTGTTTAGCCGATGGAGGAACAAGTAGGAAATAGAGTTATTGGCGAAGCAGCAGGAGCCATTCACAGGGGAGGATGATATTTGGTCATTTTTGTTGTTGTACAGAATTTTCTTTTAAATCTCTGTTCAGATGTGATTGTTGATTTGCTCTCATCTTGTTCCATCACCATTGTGGAGGGTACTTTTTTGGTAGTAACATTCTGTGAAATGGTTTATGTTCACCAGTAGGGCACCATAGCTAGCTGATAGCTTAGGTAATTAGCAGCTGTCAAGGCTGCTTCTTCTCCCCCTCTCCCCACCCCTGCCATCCCCTCAGATCTTAGCATTATTAAGGAATAAAACAAAGACCACCAAACCTCTGAAAAACATAAAGGCTATGTTTACTATTTTGCAGGCAAGGGAAAACCAATAAGCTAAACATTGTGTGTGTGTGTGTGTGTGTGTGTGTGTGTGTGTGTGTGTGTGTGTGTAGTTTACTAAGGGAAAACTCAGAGTTTTTAAGTCCTAGAAAAGTTGGGGAGCGCATGGTAGTTATGCCATTAATAATTAAAAACTAGCTATCAGGATAAGTCAGAATGAGTCTATCGGTCTATAAATGATAGGTTTACAATGTACAACAAACCTTTGTTGTTTTAAACGATTGGTCGGGAAAGAGTCTTCAGCAAGGTCCAGTGGGGCTTTAAGTTCATGGTTCTTTAAAACCTGGATGTCTCTAACATCAGCTATAGGGACCCCCCATCTATAGAGTGACCATATGACCTGGTTTACCTGGGACAGTCCAAGGTTATGCCTGTTGTAATTATGATAGACATTCGGTATTGATATCTTCTAAGAAGTACTGGTATAAGTGGGATTTTTTAACTGCACAGTGCCTAGCATATAATAACAATTTGATATGTATTAGCTCTAAAATGGTTTGTTTACTTTCAGAATTGTCAGTGCTAATTCTAGTTTATGGTGCAGTTAGGAACATTGAGCTTCTTACATAAGAAATTTGACTAGATTGTTAGGAAAATACATTGCATAAACATTCACTGCAAATGTGCACATATACAGATTAGAAACTAAAGGTTACGGATTTCTATCAGTCACTAAAAAAAATGAAAACGTTTCTGAACCATATGACTTGAGAGTAGGCTTTAAATGGGGAAAATAACTCGCGTGATATGTATATGTTTTTCTAGTATTTCTCATTGGACATTGGATCAAAGATACTTTAGGGATATTGTTATATACAGCTTAATAGTTTTTATAGGATTCTTATCGTCTTGCTTGGTTTTTCAGTGCAGTTCTCCGATCGTAATTCTGCCTCTGGATACTGTGCACCTTATTTGTGTGTGTGTGTGTGTGTGTGTGTGTGTGTGTATATATATATATATATATATTTTTTTTTAAATTAAATTTATTGGGGTGACAATTGTTAGTAAATTTACATAGATTTCAGGTGTACAATTCTGTATTACATCGTCTATAAATCCCATTGTGTGTTCACCACCCAGAGTCAGTTCTCCTTCCATCACCATATATTTGATCCCCCTTACCCTCATCACCCACCCCCCACCCCTGTTCACCTTATTTGAATGTGGTCTTTCCCATCACAATTCCATTACCCTAAGTTGGGGGTTCTATTGCTAAAGAGACTGGGGGTGCAGCTTGCTTAGTACAGTTAAACAGATCTTTAAGTCCATCTAGTCAGATAGTACTGTGCTCTTGGCTGCTCTCACTCTGATGATTCTGTTAATTCTCCTTATTACATTTTCACACCTTTTACAATTTCTTCTGATTTTGTTACCTTAACTCCTTTTATTTCTGTTAGTTAAACTTGATACCTCTCCTACCTTCTAAATATCTTCTTCCTCTGAAATCACACCATGGTCAGTACCTTCCCTCAACAACCATTTCCAAAATCAAGGCTCAAATACCTCATAGGGGTTTAGCTCTGTAAGGATATATATTCATGATATGTTCAGTCTCTCAGGAGGATCCAGAAAATGCATTCAGGTACTCAGAATAATTTAGATGCCCCGAAGATATGGTATTAATAGACCTCTGTATTTAGGCAACTTGAGTTACATAATGCTGTATAAATCCAAGAATTTTTAGAAGGATAATTGGACTTAGAGAGATATTTTTATTCTGTTGGTCTCCCACTGCCCTCTCCCCACTTCCCTTGCCTCTGAGCACAGAATGTCAGAGAGGAAAACATACCAGAGCGTCTTAGAATCAATGAGGCAAAGCTAAGTGTTTATATCGTGTGTTCCATTCCACTGCTTACATAGTTACTTCACTCCCAGCCTCCTTATTCTAACTAAATTCCAGCTGTTTCTAAGAGAAGTAAAGTCAAAAAGGCTAACGATAAAACAAAACTCTAAGAACTCCACAGATCCCAAACATGCTGCCCGATTGCCTGCACAGTTGCCTTGCTAGTCTGGGCAGCTGCTGAGCGCTCACAGCCCACTGGTGCAGTCATGAGAGCTATTCTCCATGGATCATGTGCCTGGGAAGAAGTTCAGAGATGAGCAGCAAATGAGACCAGCAGATACTCAATCTGCCAGCCATGAAATGCTCAAACAAAAGACCAGGCAAAGTGACTCACAAAGTTTGCAGATTTGTCCTTAGTGTGTTTTGAAAGTGTTGCCTGGTTTCTAGTCCCCTTTCTGCCTGTGCACCCCACATATTTGTCTGTCTACAGTCAGACAAATATGAAACACACACTGCACATGCATACGTGTGTCTAGTGAGAGGCATGTGTGGAAGGTGCTTAGATTTCAAACAGCTCCACTAAGGACATGATTCATGTAAGGCCGAGAGCATCCAGTTTTTTCCAGACTGCTGCAACCCACAGAAGCTGCCACATTCCATCTCCAAGGAGACTCCTGGGCCAGTTACCTTGGCAATGCATTCTCCCTGTCATTGAGTCTGAGGCTTTGACTGTTCATAGCTTTTCTATGGGTTTATTTCCAGTGATTCCAGAAATTGAGAATTTTTACTGTCTATGGTTGTTTTAGTTTTGTGATGCTAGATTGACAGTTTTAGAGATAAAAAGGCATTTTTGAATTGGGGCACTTAATAATTATTTTTCTTAATGAGTCAAGTGATTGGTCAGAAAGACTAGCCTGGGATTATAGCAAAGGCAGTCGTTTCAGAACTGATTTTTCAAAATGTGGCTTATAATTGATGTTGTGGCCCTTCTGTTTTGCCCTTTCCAGTCTGTTCATTTCTACAGCATCCAGAATGATTGTTCTGAAATATAAATCTGCTCATGTCACTCTTGTACTTGCAGAATCAAGTCCTTACAAGACCCTTCCTGGTCTGGCCCCTGCCCACCTCTGCAGCCCCACCTCCTGCTGATGACATCCCCACACTCTGTGCTCCAACCACACACCATCCCCCCACCCATGCTCTGCACACACACCCTCCCCAAAGCCTCGGTGAAAGGCTCCTACTTGAACTTTAGGTTTCTGCTGAGATGCCATTTTCTTTGGAAATTCTTTCTGGACCTTTCTGAGGAAGGTTAGATGCCACTGCTATATGCTTCATAGAACCTTGTGTTAAATTATTCATTTATAGCACTTCCTACACAGTGTTTTATGTAGTTGTTTATCTCTCTAGTCCCATGAGAATAAAGCCTGTGCTGATTTCAGTCAGGAACTATGTCTTGTGTAAAGTGTAGGGAAGCCCGTGGCTATTAGAGGTTAGAAACGTAAAGTCCTTACCTGGCCCAAGAGTGGCTAACTATGTCTTGCCTTTCTTACTCTTTCTCCAGCCACCATCTTCCTCTTGGCAAAATAATTTTTGCAGACTCAGCCTTTACTCATCTCTCCTTCCACCCTCAGAGATGTTGTAGAGCACATCTAAATAGAAGTGGAATTCCCTTTTTCAAAATGATGCCATTGTTTTCGTCATTGTACAGTGCTGTCTGAACAAGGGAGAGCGTTGTAGAGTATGAGTCAGCAAACTTCTTCTATAAAGGGCCATATACTGTTTCTGTCCCCTGTTCATTTTGTTTTGTTGTTGGTGGTTGTTTGTTTGTTTTAAAACCCTTTAAAAATGTAAAAATCTTTATTAGTTCACAGGCCATGGGTAGGATTTTGCCTTCAGGCTGTTGCTTGCTATAGCTTGTCAACCGGTTTTAGAACTTACTGTCAATTATACAGTCATGTCACCAAGGTATTTACCATAGCACTTAAATGAGGGGACCCCAGTCCCCTGTCTTTCGATCCTTTGTCTTACAACGACACAGCCTTTCTCAGTTTGGCAGTTGTGTGGATGGAACCGTCTGGACTTTGGGACAGTCTAGTATCTTCTTCCTTCCTGTCTCCTTAAGTTTGTAGTCTGCCTGTCACTGGCCCTTCCTCTCCCTTTCACCCCCTTCTCCTGGGAGTTATTTAAACTGTTAGGGACACTGAGCTTCCTTTTGGCATTTATTTACTTTAGGAGAAAATAGACACGACCAAAAATTATTTTTAAAAGCAAGTTTCTCCTTTACCTGAATATTTCCTTTCCATATAGGATTTCTGAATGAATTCTCTTAAAAGTATTTATTATATACTTGTAGTAAATGTGTCCTTGAACATAAATTCTTCTGTACTCCTGTCTGTCACTTGACACCCACCTGGATTGTAATACTTTCTGGTGGTTAGGCAGAAATCTTCTGGCCGTAAGAATGTGTACCCCATAAAGTTGTCTGTGTTTTTAATCTGGCTCTATTGGCTAATCCCATAATAGTAATTATGAAAAAAAATAATTTGCACATTGAAAAACCATGTTGTCTTCAAAAATAAGAAAAGTCAAAGGCAAATTAGTAAATCAGTAACCATTTAAAAGAGAATATGGTAACCGGTGTTTTGAAGGTTTAGACAATTGAATATATTAAGAATTAACATTTCTGGAATAAATTGTGGAATTCAGTTAGGAATAACATATCAATATTTGTTCATTAATGGTAGCAAATGTGCTATACTAATGTAAGATGTTAATAACAGGATAAACCACGTGTAAGGGTGGATAAAATATGAAATCTTTGTTCCATGCTGTTTTTCCGTAAATCTAAAATTGTTCTGAAAACTCAACTTCATTAATTAAAAAAAAAGAAAAAGTCATCCTAACTCCTATATTAGTTTGCTCAGGCTATTGTAACAAAATACCACAAACTGGATGGCTTAAAAAATGGAAATGTATGGTCTCACAGTTCTGGAGGCTGGAAGTCTAAGATCACGGTATCAGTGGAGTTGGTTCCTTCTCAGGGCAGAGGGAAGGATCTATCCAAGCCTCCTTCTTGGATTGTAGATGGCCACCTTCTCCCTTTGTGCCGTCACGTTATCTTCCCTCTGTGTATCTCTGTCCAAATTTCCCCGTTTGATAAGAACACCAGTCATATCGGATTGGAACCCACCCTCTTGACCCCACTTGAACGCAATTTCCTGTGTAAAGACCCTATCTCCAAATAAGGTCACATTCTGAGATACCCTGGGTTAAGACTTCCCTAATCCCCTCACCAGGAATTTGGTGGTGGGGAAGGAGAGGGAGCAACAATTCAACCCACAACACTAACAATCCCCCCGCCAAAATGAACACTTCTGTTCAATATTTTTCCAAGTGATTTCTGCACATCCCCTCTGTAATGGTGCCTTTATGTTGTATGCGTTTATGAACTGGTCTCGTTCTTCTGCAGTGACAATCAGCAGCTGCAGCTGCTGTACCTGGAGTGCATTCTGTCCGTGCTCAGCAGTTCCTCTTCCTCCATGCACCTGCATAGAGGCTTCACCGACCTGATCTGGTGAGTGCTGGTCCTCATGCCCTCGATGTCAATCCCTCCTTCTAGCTGTGTCCTTGGGTCCCTTCCCACAGCATCCATGGGCTACCAGTGGTTTCATCCGTGTGTGAATGTTTTAGAGGGTGAGAAAGGGGAAGGGATTAGGCAGTACAAATTGGTGGTCACAAAACAGTCACAGGGATGTGAAATACAGTACGGGGAATAGAGTCAATAATATTGTAAGAACTATGTATGGTGCCAGGTGGGTACTAGACTTACGGGGGAGGATCACTTCATAGATTATATAAATGTCTAACCACTGAGCCATACACCTGAAACTAATATAAAATAATATTGAATGTCAACTGTTTCATATATATATATATATATATATATATATATATATATATATATATTCACAGGATGTGAAGAACAGCATAGGGAATATAGTCAATGGTATTATAATAGCTATGTATGTTAGATGGGTAGACTTGCTGGGGTTATCACTTTTGGGGTGTGTAAATGTCTAATCATTGTGTTGTTTTGTACTCGTACACCTGAAAGTAATAATAAAAAACAAATGTTTTAGAGGGAAAGTAGGGAAGTTGCTTTACTTACATGCACCAGACAAAAATACAGATCATTCTTCTAACAAAGTAGGCCTCCAAGGCCCTCTCGCTTTTTGTTTACATCACAGGCTCGTAAGACTCAGAAATGAGGAGATTATTTTCGAGGTTATTAGTATGTTCTAAAAGCATACAAGAAAAGCACTAGGAAGTTGTTCTAAAAGCAGCAGAAAGTTGTGTGGGGGGTAGGGGTGGGGCTAGAGCTATGGAACGCTATTCTTAGCCTTACCTTGGGACATTCTCCATCTCAACCTGAATATGAGTCACTTAGGCGTAGTCAGAGATTCACACAAGTGACAGGGCCCACAGGCAGCCAGCTAGTTGCTCTGCATTCCTGGGCTTATCCAGAGGGAGGAAGATGAATGATCTGTGTCAGTATGTGTGTCAGAATTTTAAGTAACGTCTCTAATGAGAAGTACAAATAATTCTGTTATTTATAGTAAAATGAAACTTTATAACTAAGTCAGTTAGCATCTTGAGTCCCTTTCTTCATGTAAGATGGTTTCTTAATACTTCTGTTGATATATTATTTAATTAACCCTAGCTTGACTTATGAGAAAACGTATTTTATTCATATACCCAGAAGTGATGGAGAAACATGAAAAATTGGGGCAGGACATAGCCAAAAGAAGAAGCAATAAAGAACCCGACTCTAATTATTTGTGTGGCATCTGGTATCTTCCCTTAGGATGGTATTCACATTTGGCTTGCAGTGAAATTTATTTTTCTTCCCATCACTTCCTAGGAAGAACCTTTGCCCTGCTCTCGTTGTAATCCTGGGGAATCCAATTCTCGACAAAACCATCACCTCTGCTCACAGCAGCAGCACAAGTACCAGCATGGAGTCAGACTCTGTGTCTCCAGGAGTTTCTGACCACGGCCGGGGCTCGGGCTGTTCCTCCACAGCGCCAGCTCTGAGTGGGCCTGTGGCTCGGACTATCTATTACATTGCAGCCGAGCTGGTCCGGCTAGTGGGGTCAGTGGACTCCATGAAGCCCGTGCTCCAGTCCCTCTATCACCGCATGTTGCTCTATCCACCACCCCAGCACCGGGTGGAAGCCATCAAAGTCATGAAAGAGGTAGGGAGGCGCTGAAGAGTGCCACCGTGCTTGCCCAGGGGGTCTGAACAGTGTTTTGCACACAGGAAGTTTGTCAGTCACCTGCTGAAACTTAATTGCTGGCTCATGTTATCCAGTAACAGACAAACAGTACCTTTAGGGTTGGGGGTTTGTGTGTGCAGGTGCTGGGAGCTGGGGTCAAGGGAGGTGATAAGTGCTCACTGGTACAAAGCCGTTTGATAGTTGAAGCTGTATGTATCAGACCGGGCTCCAGGATGAGGTTTCATTCTGCTCCCTATTGTGCTGTTTGTGCAGATATGTGTTTATTCATCTTTGCCAAACTGGATTTCAAAATGATTTTATACTCAAGTTGTACATTATCCAAAAAAGAGCATTAATCTGTGATTAGTAAAAGGAAGTCCTTTGCCCCGTCCCTTTTTAGGCCTCACATCTCCCTGATGCCATGACCCCAGAGAGAATGTAAAGGTTGTTCAGCTTATAATAGCCATCCCAGTGTGTTCCTTAATGATTTGAAGGAGGAACTGGAGTTATTTGAAGGTATTTCAAGCAAGGATTCCTCTGCTTTCTCTTAAATAACCAAAAGAAAAGTGAGCAACATTGTTGTATTTGTGAACTTAGAATTTTTTCATCTGTACATAGTAATATTCCAAGGGTTGCAAGTTCAAAATGCGATCAAGTACTTTGTAAGTATGAAGTCTAAGCAAATACTTGGTGCACTTATTGCCACCCTAAGGAAGAGAAAAATAAAACATATGAAAGCTGAAAATAGCTGCTTCTCATTACCTCCTGCCCAGAGTAGCATACCGATTCTAGCTAGTTTCTTTGTCTCTTGCCTGTTTCCTTCCTTTTGTCTTTCTGGACTAAATCACCACTTGGCTCCTTACTGCCTCTCCCATCAAGTCTGAATTTCTCTGCCCACTTTCCAGACGCTTCTATCATCCTTCTCATTTCCTATCAGTTCCCAAGATCACTCTTATCCCATCTGATTGACTCTGCTTTGTTCGGTTCCCAGCTTCAGGCCTCCTCTATTCATACTCCACTGCCCCTGTTCCCATTGGCCACTCCATGTGACAGAGTTGAGTGGTTAATTACAATAGGCTGCTGGCACTTTACATTAGCTTATTTACAATCGGTTTTAGGAAGCTAATGTTATGCTCAGTTTCCAGATGAAGAACCGAGGCCCCATGAGAAGTTATTACTTGCCCCATGTTCTTGTGATTAGTAGAGTTAAAATATGAATCCAGGTATTCTAAATACAGCTGCCTAATTGCTGTGAAAATCCTCCTTCTTTACAGCTCTGCTTCCTCAGACCACGATAGACTTTCTGCAAAGAGGGTATTTTGTAAGCAGCAGCAACCTTTCTTTCCCCCTCGGAGTTGACAGGTTTGCTGCCCACAATAGAGCCACTTGAGACCTGAATGTTAAATAAATACTTTGCATAAGGGGTATGTAGGTGTCTAAATGTATTTTAAATATTAACTTCTTTACTACTGCAAACGATATTAGTTATGCTTCCCCCCCCTTTCATAGACATTCTAGCTTCCCAATATTATTTGGCAGGAAAAGCCTGGAATTAGACACTAGCACATGAGCCAGGCAACGCTGCCCCATGAACAGAGCAGACTAACATGGGCCAGATTGTTCTGAAAAGCAGTGCCTCCACTTGCTGTGACAGCACCAATACTTTGGGAAAACTGGTAACCTAGAAACCAAAATATGCTGCGTTTATGCACACAAAACCACTGGGCACCCAGGATGTTTGTTTAGCCTTTTGAGTTTGAACGCTTGGTGTGTTATGTCCCTGTTCTCTTTAATTTGTGACTCTGCCATATATACCATGTACCTATTAATCGAAGACATACAAAATATTTTGTCTATCAAAGTATATTGCCACTTTCCCAAAAATGAATAGTAATCAAAAAATACACTTGCTCTTCCTTTTCTCTCTGCCACGGATCAGCTTTAGAAGGAATTCCTAATGTTTACCAGACCTGTTATACCCCAAGCACTGATACCATAGCCCTCAGTTCCACCTGAAGAAGCAGATATCAAACATACCTTGCCTCTCTTTAAGTATTTGTTGGGGGTTTTTCAGAAGCCTAATCACTTAGCACCTTTTCCCTCCAGACTTGGAAACACCTGAGAAATAAACACAGGTTAAATGGGAATTGAAATAATATCATCTAATTTATTAGTGGTAAAGTTAGAGAATGCAATGGATCCCAAAAGAAAGTGATATTTCCCCCTCCGTTCCCCCTAAAATGTACTTACCCTTCTAGCCAGAGATGGGAGAGCTAGAGGCCCATAGGCATGGCCACTTCACTAGGATGTAGTAGGCCAAGCAGTGGGGGGGGGGGGGGGGAGAGGAAGAGGGAGAGAGAGAGAATGTTTCAATGTCAAAGAAATACAATGTGGAGAGAAAAGTGGAACCTTCATTTCTGTGCCTCCAGGAGAGCGGAAGTTGCAAATATCTGGGATAAGAAAGGAATAATATGGGAAGAGGGAAGAAGAGTGCCCCTTAAGATATAACATTTTCTGTTTAATATACCTTTTCCTGTGAATGTAATTCACTTTGAAAATAATGGACATAGGGATAGGATGTTTGTTTAAATACACTTAATTAACCAGTCTCTTCTCGAATTAATTTAGCCTCAAATTGAAATTCTCCATAAAGACTTCTACCATATTGAAATAAAAATTAGTTAGAACTGAATAATTATGAAAATTCTATACATGAATATTTGTAGGATACAACCAAAGCAGTGCATAGGATACGTATAGCTTCAATTGCTTATATTAAAAAATAGCCTGCAATTAAAGTTCTAATTCTCCAACTTAGGTTGTTGGAAGAAGAGCAGATTAAATTCAAAGACAGTAGAAAGGAGGAAAAAATAAGGATAAAAGTAGAAAGTAATGTGATGAAAAGCAAACATAGTATAGTGGATCAATACAGTGAAAATACCAGGACTAAGAAAATTCAAAAACTCTTGGCAAAAGCAATCGAAAAATTCCAGAATAGGTAAAAACAAACAAAAATAAGAATGAAAAAAATGCATGTAACTGGAGATGTTGTAAGCATTAAAGAAATTAAAGACGGCAACTTTAGGCCAATAAATTTGAAAACTCAGATAAAATTGATAAATTCCTTAGGAAATAACACAACCTTTAAAAAGTTGGCTCAGGAAGATATTGACGATCTAGTCCCATAATCTTTAAAGAAATTGAATCAGTAGTTAAAAATCTTTCTATTAAAGAAAATTACTGACCTCATAAAGCTTTAGAAACAAATTATATCAGCATTCAAAGGACGGGTAATTCTACTAATACATGAACTTTTCCAGACACTAGAAAGAGGGACTACTTCTCAACCTAGTTTTTAAAGCTAGGCAACGTGGGTAGCAAGATAAAACCTAGAGAGTATAGATAGGAAAGTTAAGTTATAGGCCAGTCTCACTGAAGAACATAGAATGCAAGTGCTTTCTCGTTGTGTACTATAAACATTTTGAAACAGTCCCTCAGAGGATTTTCTTGCCTGAGCTGGTCCTGAATGAGGGAGTGGGGAACATAGTGTCAAGTATGTCAAGAACACCTAGGCCAGTTTTATTAAGATTTGAGTTCCAAACAGTTGTTTCTCCTTGGACTGTATCACTCAGTAGAGAAAGTACGTGTTTATTTGATCTCACAGCTTTAAAACCTTGTGCTTTTTTATGATATTCACTTTTCTGGGTTTTTTTGGTTTTTGTTTTTTGTTTCCCTTCTTCTCATAGCTACTTGGGAGCCCACAGCGTCTCTGCGATTTGGCAGGACCCAGCTCAACTGAATCCGAATCCAGAAAAAGATCTATTTCAAAAAGAAAGTCTCATCTGGATCTTCTCAAACTGTATGATACATTTCCCTTTTCGGTCTATGGTGCTTAGCAAAGACTGCTTCTCTGATAACTACTAACTTTGTTCCCAAATCCCTGAAATTTTATGAATCTACACTATATGAAATGTGACTGTTTAATAACGTACCTGCAAGTCATATGAGAAGTCTTATCCCAATTTATTATAAGCATATGACTTTCCATATTTTCATATTGACTTCAATAAAACCCAGTGTACAAAATGAAATGTACAAAAAATATTCATTGGGGTTATTTTAAGGAAAAGCTTTTTGAATTAAAATAGCTATAGGATTTCTTTACATGGACCCCCCCACTCCCCCCTGAAGAAAACAATATCTGATTTGGAAAAGTTGCAGTCACATACATCGGTTTGGGAATATGTTCATTTTATAGACGGTGTCCACATTATCATAATCATAGCCCTTATAACTATTTTCTGTTTGAAAACTGAATACAAAGATGAGATTACCCATTGCCTGTCCTTGTAAGAATTTTGAATTCCCATCTGGAATTTTGTTGTACCCAGAAAAACCAGCCAATCCTGAGAGTGTGATTCAAGGTGAGTCACTTTACCTGGAGATTTTCCTCTGCCAGCTTGGGTGTGTTGGTTTCATTTACTTTTTGCCCAGACCATTGAATTTCAGGTAAATTAGGATATCTGTTTTGAATACTCTACTGTTCACCAATCTAAAAGTTCTGGTTGATTTGGGAGCATTTTTCCGTGTCTCAAGTATTGATGTCATTTCCTCCTTGGCACACTTGTAGCATCATGGATGGCATGACCGAAGCATGTGTCAAGGGTGGCATTGGAGCTTGCTATGCTGCCGTGTCCTGCGTCTGCACCTTGCTCGGGGCCTTAGACGAGCTCAGCCAGGGCAAGGGCTTGAGTGAAAGTCAGGTCCAGCTACTGCTTCTGCGCCTTGAGGAGCTGAAGGATGGGGCTGAGTCGAGCCGAGACTCCATGGAGATCAACGAGGCTGACTTCCGCTGGCAGCGGCGAGTCCTGTCCTCCGAACACACGCCGTGGGAGTCAGGGAACGAGAGGAGTCCTGACATCAGCATTAGTGTGACCACGGACACAGGCCAGACTACTTTGGAGGGAGAGTTGGGTCAGACTACACCTGAGGACCACACCGAAAACCACAAGAATGGCCTCAAATCCCCAGCCATCCAAGAGAGCAAGGAGACGCTGCTGAGCAAAGTGTCAGAACCGGACGCGGTGGACCAACCAGATGTTGTTCAAAGAAGCCACACAGTTGCTTACCCTGATATAACTAACTTCCTGTCAGTGGACTGCAGGATGAGGTCCTACGGATCTAGATATAGTGAGAGCAATTTTAGCGTAGATGACCAGGACCTTTCTAGGACGGAGTTTGATTCCTGTGATCAGTACTCAATGGCCGCAGAAAAGGACTCGGGGAGATCTGACGTGTCAGACATTGGGTCGGACAACTGTTCCCTTGCTGATGAAGAGCAGACCCCTCGGGATTGCCTGGGCCACAGGTCCCTGCGAACTGCTGCTCTGTCTCTAAAACTATTGAAGAACCAGGAAGCTGACCAGCACAGCGCCAGGCTGTTTGTGCAGTCCCTCGAGAGCCTCCTTCCTCATCTCCTGGCCCTGCCCAGTGTGGAAGAGGTGGACTTGGCCCTCCAGAACTTTGCATCTACCTTCTGCTCAGGTTGGTAAACAATGTTTTGCCATACAGTCAGCAAAACTATTCAGAGCACTTTCCCTTAATGTGCAATGACTATCGTGCTTCTTTGAAGTGCTCAGAGCATCTTAATCAATCTTTGGGTTTCTTATACTTAAAGAGAGCAAAGGAATGTAAGACTTTTGGTGGTGATTTCTTTGAGTTGTAGGCAATTGATGGCTGGACTATACCGGGGGTGCCAAAAAAATGTATACAAGTGGACACTTAGGTCAATGTTGCTCAAGCAGTAGTTCGCCGTAATCAGAAGTGTCTGGAGGCCGATGGTAACCACTTTGAGCACCTCTTGTAATTGCAGAAGTCAAACGTGACTTGTATTCATCTTTGGTTATCGGTATATATTATTACAATTTTAATAGTTTTTTCCTTTCTTAAAATGTGTGTACATTGTTTTGGCACCCTCTGTATTATGAAGCTGATAAACATATATGGTGTGGAGTAAAGGGTAAGAGATAGCTGCATTCTAGAAAACTGCTGCTGACTGAAACAAAATGACAACCTGTGATTCTCAAAACCCTGAATTTTTAATTTGCTTCTATACGTTGGTGTCTAAAATCATAGAGCAACACACTTTTGGCTCATGAATATGCAGACTATTTTGAATGAGATCCAGGCTGCCCTCCCAATAGATTGTGAATTCCCCTGAATTTCCAAACTGTGTGACACCCCAGTGTACTTGGTCACATCACATTCCCCAATCTCAGCCCCTTCCTGTCTGTCGAATGTGGATATTGTGACCCAGACCTACTAGTTATGCTAGTTTATGTGATGGCAGAAGATAGCCACCTAGAATTTGGGTGGGGGAAGAAAAAGAGTACAGAGAAGTAGCATCTCATACAGTGAGTTATGGTTTTAAAGAGAATTTTCTTAAAAGGTATTTATAAAGGGAAAATGCGGCTTTTTCCTTTCTGTGTAGGAAGAAGTCCAGTTCTTTCCTACTATTTGTTTCTTTCTTGTGTATCTCTGCTAGTTCACTTCTGATACTTCTGGTCACCAAACTGTGGAGGTTTTTCCCCATAACAGCAAGGGTCTCTAACACAGCTGGGTGTCTAGTCTAACTCAATTCTGATACTATTTACCTGGAAATAGTCTCAAATCTCAAAGGTAAGGGCCCAGGCCCACAAGGCTGCCCCACCCCTACTTCAGATGCCAGTTGCAAACCCAGGTTGTTACCTGTGCTTCTCACTGACTATATACTGGAGGTTTCCATGACCCCTTCCTCAGGTTCAATTAATTTGCTAGAGTGACTCACAGAACTCGGGGAAATACTTAATTAGGTTTATCAGTTTATCAAAGATATGACAGAGGGTACAGATGGACAGCCAGATGAACAGATACATAGGGCCAGGTCTGAGAGGGTCCCAAGCACATGAGCTTCTGTCCCCATGGATTTGGGGTGTGGCCACCCTCCTGGTATATGGATGTGTTTACAGCCTGGAAACTCCTCAGACCCGCTACTGTTGCGATTTTATGGAGGCATGATCAATGATTAACTCCATTTCTAGCCCTTCTCCCCTCTCTGGAGGATGTGTGGAGGGGTGTGGCACTGAAAATTCCAAGCTTCCAATCGTGGTCTTTCGGTGACCAGCCTCCATCTGGAAGTCGTACATGAGCACACCCAGAGTTACCTCGTTAGAACAGAAGATGTTCCTAGTCTTGTTATCACTTAGGAATTTACAAGGATTTTAGGAGTCCTGTGTCAGAGACGAGGTCAAAGACAAACATTAGAACAAGAGACACTCCTAGTGTTCTTCTCACTTAAGAAATTATAGAGGTTTAGGAACTCCATGCCAGGAACTGGGGATAGATAGACAGACAGACAGACAGACAGACAGACAGACAGACAGATAGACAGACTTATATTCCTAATGTCTCAGAATAGTACAGAAAGAAAGCAGTTAATAGGTTTAAAAACCATTTTATTGCAGGAATAAATGATTGCCTGACCCCAAGGTGGTCAATTATGGCTTCACCCGAAATTCAAGGGTCTCTTGACCACAGAATACTGTGGTGGATGGACCTCCCTGGGCCTGTGCTCAGACAGAAAGGCCTAACCCTGAGCACCAACAGACAACTGTTAAAAGCCAAGATCATCACTTGCTCTTCTACCACTGACTTAAACATGTGTTTGTCATTGCGCTTACTGCATTTATCAGTTTTTGTTAATGCATCCACCTTCCCTTCTCTATACTTTCAGCTCCTTGAGAGCTGCAACCATGTCTAACTAATTTTTGATCTTCCAACAAAGAACACATCACACACATAACCAAAAAAATTCTAGACCAATTACTGGAACTTGGTTGGAGCTCACTCCTGTGTTGTTAAGAAGTAGCTTAATAAAGTATCTTTAGGAAGCAGACCAGATTGTCCTTTGTCAAAAGGACAGAAAAAGACACTTTAATCTGGGAATATTTAAAGAAGAACATTTTAAAATATGAGAGTAATCCAAAGTTGTAGCAAGCACCAGAGAAGATACAGACCTTTTAATTCTGGACTTCTCAGATGACTCTGACTTATCTTCGAGGTTAGAAAGAGATGCATGTAATTTCTCAGCTTTCCTAACTGCATTGTGATTCTTTTCAAGACACGAAAATACGAATTTTCAGTACTGTCCAACATTTTTCTCAATATTTTTTCTTTTGAAGTTAGATATAAAAATAAAGTTTGAATATTTAATTTGTGTGAAGGAACACATACACACACACAAAATTCATGTCTTACTGAATGACTAGGGAAATGTGTACTCTTCTAAAAAATTATATTTCTAATATTTTGTATACCATCGTTAAATTTGACTTTTTTTATTATATTTATTGGGGTGTCATTTGTTAATAAAATTATATAGGTTTCAAGTGTACAGTTCTGTAATATGTCATCTATATATTGCTCTCTATCTCTTTCTTACACACACACACACATATATATACACACACACAAATGCTTCTTAAGTCAAAATTTATAGAGAAGCTTCACTATGCTGTGTGCTAAGCACCCCAAGATATGCATAGCTTATTCTCAATAAGCCAATTGACTGTAGATTGATGAACTTGCTCTTTGGTTCTTAAGATGTGAAATAGTTCATGGGTTTACGGAGTCATAGGTAAAGTCTGAATTGGAAGGAAATGTCACTATCCTTTGGAAAGAGTTTTGTGGAGCCTCTGAGCCTGTGCCTCTTCCTTGCTAGAAATATTCACGGGGAAAGGAGCTCTGCAGCCTTCTCTGACCACCTCGATGTCTCTGGTGCCAAGGCAGAGTCCAGCAGACTTCACTGGTCCCCAAGAACGACTGTATATCAATAATGTATATCAGTAATGATGACTTTGAGTCATCAAGAAATTGTAAAATCATAGTTAGGGCCTTCTATTTTAAATTATCCATACAAAACAACTCCACTGCAGGCGTTTCAGCGTTTAAATATTTAAAACTTAGCTCTCACATAACGTCATGTGTATAAACAACATGGCCCAGTTATTGCAGATAAGTAAGTTGCCACAGTGGTCAAGACAGACTCCCAAGGGCCTTGCCTTGTTTTTCTTGAGAATTAGGAAACATACTCTTAGTGGAGTCTTTTATAAAATTTGAAGCTAAAGTATATTTTCATATTTGTGCCTTTGTGCCTTTTAGATCAATACAGTACATGCAAAACAGGACTTGAGTGAATACGTCATGTGGCCAGTCTGTGGACCTATGAATGTGGCAAACTGCTCAAAATTCAAAGGTCTATAAAATGTTCCATCAGGCCCCATATGGTGTGACATTGATTTTTACTTGTAGAAATCAATACATTGAAATTTCAAAATCTTTTGTTTGTTTCCACATATAGTTTTCAGTGATTGTCTGTAATTATGTTGTTCATTTGTCTTTTAATTGCAGTGACCTCTACAGTACTTTTACCAATTAGAAGTTGGTCTCTATTTCCGAATTACGGACCAATCCCTCTGTGGTCCTGTGACCAATAGGGCCAGTTCTCCTCAGTTCCCGCTGTGGTTTAATGGATCACACTGACCATCAGTGTGGGTCAGCCAAAGCCACTGAATGCTGGCCTGGGTTCACCTCTGGACTGACGCAGTGTTCTCCTTTCCCTTGCAAGTATCACCTCCCAGATGAAAGACTAGTACGCAGCTGAAATGAAGGAGATGGCATTTCACCCAAGAGACAGTTATAAAAGTGAAAGCAGAAGAAAGGGAGAAGACACACAGTGTCCCTGAGTCATAACCCAGATATTTACTCATTCGGCGTCAAAAGTTTTAAACCTTTTTTTGCCAAAGTCTCCCATCTTGCATTTACCATCGTGACTTGTTACCAGGGTCCACTCTTCCGACTGAGATGAGACTCACCTGGCATTTCCAGGGACTCCTGTCCGCAGATAGCTAACCTCCCATTGAAATGAGCCTCACTTAATTCCACAGGATTCCAGGGAGCCTTTCCTTTGAAAGCAATTGAAGTGTCTTATGGTGGGTGATTTCAGACAAACACAGGTTTTATAAAGATGGTAGTAGATGTGAGCTGTGATAGCTGCCCATTTGCCTCCCTGCTCCCGCAGGGAACAAGTGGTGTCTGCAGAAGGTGGCTCTTCGGGGACTAAAAACAAGAGCCAGCTTCACATGGCGGTTGATGGAGGGGAGGGGGGCACTTGGCTTTGAGATTACAGTTCCTTAGATTAGTGGAGTTCACTTACTGACCAAATGTGAGGCTTATTGCAAGTGGTTTGATATTTATGAAGTACCAATTTTCACGAAAGATAGTATAGCAAGTGTGAATCTCAGTTGTGCGAGAAATATCTATTTCTTTCAATTAAAACAAATCTGACTGCAGACCCCCCCACCCTGCCTAGCTGGCTAGACATTTAATCTCTGTTAGGCGTCAGGTCCCCATCCTAGAGTAAAACCAGAAACTGGAGCTTATTTGGGATCTGGACAGGAAGCCCCTCACCTCTTATACTGCCAATGAGCCCCCATTGTCCCACTTCCTAGGCTCTCTGGGGGTTCAGTGATTTTGTTACTTCCCTGCCAGTGCGGCGCCTGGAATGCTGTGACAAAACCAGGAGCCCCTGTGTAGGATTGTATATTCTCCCCTGGGGTCCTGCCAACCCCTTCCCCCCACCCCACCACGTCCCATACTGTCAGGCAGCAGAGAGATAAAGACCTCAGACCTCTGCCCAGCAAGGAATCTCCCTTCTCTGCCTCAATGCTGACTCCCTCCTCTCATCACCTTCTGAGAATGGACCCCAGTCTCTGGAAAGAGCTCTGGCTTTCTGAATGCAAAACCAGGAAGCTGAGTACCCTGTTGCCAGTTTCAGGTTTGGGCCCTGTGATTTAAACACCACAAAAGGTGACAGTACACATTTACCTCAATATCATTGAGGGAACAAAAGGTAAAATACAGGAAGAAAGCCTCAAGTAAATAAATTAATATGTAATCCTGACTGTGTCAGTTAGGATCAGTTTTTATTGCAGATAGTAGGAAACCCAAATGACTACTGAAGAAAGAGATTCATTTTCTGTCTCCTACAGTAAGTGTGAGGTAGGCGATCCGGTGCTCCGTGACGATCAGGGATCCAGGCTCTTCGCTACCCCTGGTGAAAATGTGACTTTTATCTGAAAGTTTCCTCACTTACGAAGATGGCTGCTGCTCGTGGAGCTGCGCCTTCACATCCACGGCCCAGTTGAGAAGGAAGGGAGGAAAGGTGGCAAAGGGCCCACCTTAGAGCTAAATAAAGCTACTTTAAGGAGCATTCTAGAAGCTCCACATAAAAATCTTGACTTTATAGGCCCCTCCCATTTATAAGAAAGACAGGGTATATTGCCACCCCAGGCAAATAAAAAAAAAAACAACAGGAATCTGTTACTAAGAAAGAAGAGGTGGTTTTGATTAGCAACTGGCAGTTTCTAATACAGCACCATATTCTGTTGTAAAAACTGAGTATGGATTCAGTTTTGTCCTCATAATAATATCATTAGTCACTTCCATTCTCAAATGTCTCAAAAAAGATAGAAATAAAGCTAGTTTGCCAGGAATTTTATTAATACGATGTGTGTGTGTGTGTTTAAAACTATCAAAATATATAGTACTTGAGAAGCCATCTAGTGCTGTTGTGAGCTCCAGCTCTGAGCCCATCTTTAAAGCATGAGATATAATTGTTTGGGGTTTTATTTTTTCTTTTAGTTAGTTTGTAGAAAGCAACAAGAATCCGTGAAAATGAAAACCCTATTTAGTATGAAATGATGTTTAGAAAAAATAGTGGGGGGAAACCAACAGCTTTTTCTAAGTATATTTTTGGAAACCTTGTTTCCTCATTTTTAGCAGCTTCGTTGAGATACAATTCACATACCATACAATGCACCCATTTAAAGTGCACAATTCAGTGTTGTTTTTTACATATTACATTATTATTTATTTTTATTATGGAAAAAAATATATATATATAACTTAAAATTTGCCTTTGTAACCATTTTTAAGCATACAATTCAATGGCACTAATTACATTCACAAAATGTTGTGCGGGGTTAGGGTTAGTGTTAGGGTTAAAAAAAAGAATGTTGTGCAACCATCATTATTTCCAGAAATTTTACATCATCCCAAAGTGAAACTCCCTTCCCCCAGCTCCTGGTAACCTCTAATCTGCTTTTTGTCTCCATGAATTTGCCTCTTCTATATACTTCATGTAAATGGATCTTACAATACTTGTCATTTTGTATCTGGCTTATTTCACCTACCATAATGTTTGCAAGGTTCATCCATGTTGTAGCATGTCAGACCTCCATTGTATGTATGCACCACATTTTGTTTATCCATTCATTTGTTGGTGGATACTGGTTGTCTCCACCTTCTGGCTATCGTGAGTAATGCTTCAATAAATATTTGCATATAAGTATCTGTTCAAATCCTCGCTTTTCAATTCTTTTGGGTATATGTCTAAGAATGTAAGTTCTGGACCATATGGTAATTCTATGTTTAGCTTTTTGAGGACTATTATTACTTTTAGAAGAGAATGTAATTATGAGTCACTGCACCAATCCTACATTCATTATTACATCTAGTTGTCATAGAAAATTTGTTCATTCTTACTTAGTCATTTATTTAGCAAATATATTTTAAGGGACTGCTATACTCCAGGCACTATTCTAGACACTAGGGATTCTCTAGTGAACAAAACTAACAAAGCCCCACACTCTGATAGAGCTTATATAATAGTAGATAATATAGTAGTGATGGCAGATGATAAGCGAATACGTATTAATATAATGCTGGGTGGAATAAATGCCATTGTTGCAATGAAAACAAAATCACAGTGAGGGGAAGAATATTGCAGGGGTGGCAGTAGGTTGGGGGATGCTATTTTAGATGGAATTGTAAGGAAGGTCTCGGAAATGTTGACATTTGAGCAGAAACCTGAAAGAATCAAGAGAGAAAGTCATCCAGGGATCTGGGGAGACCATTCTGGCAGTGGCAAAAACAAATGTACAGGCCGGTTCAGGCTTGGTGAGATCAAGGAACGCAGGTCAGTGTGGCTGCAGGGAGTGGAAGCAGAGAGGAGGGGAAAGTTGGGGTTTTATTATATTGCGATGGGAAGCTGTTGGAGAGTTTGAGCAGGAGATAGACGCAGTTGACTATTCTGCCTATTTCCAGGTAGAGCAGCTGCGACTTGGAGGATTTAAGTGATTTTACCCAGGTAGCTGGTGAGTAATCAAGACTTGCCCAGGTAGACTCCAGCGTGCGTGCTCTTCCCCACCAGGCTGGGGTGTGTAGCTAGCCCCGACGATGTTCCTTGCTGGCTCTTGTCGCTTTACGGAAATGTCCTAAACAATGCATGTACCTGTACCAGTGGTATTGGAACGTGGCTGTCCATAGGCCCGTGTACCAAGTACACTGTTTACAGCCCCTAAGGACTCTTTGTTCTCTTTAGGCATGATGCACTCGCCTGGATTTGACGGGAACAGCAGCCTCAGCCTCCACATGCTCATGAACGCAGACAGCCTGTACACGGCCGCCCACTGTGCTCTTCTCCTCAACCTGAAGCTCTCCCATGGCGATTACTACCGGAAGCGGCCCGCCCTGGCCCCAGGCATGCTGGTGAGTGTGTGCTTTGCACTTGGACCCCCTGAGGACAAGCGAAAGCCTCTGGGCTGAGAGGGATGCCCTGAGAGGGATGACACAGTGTATTCTGTGCCATACTGCTCTGGAATGGGCAGTGCCTATGGGGCTGTGGGTGGTGGAAGGAGAGGTGATAGGATTTGCACAGTGTTATGAGCCAGAGAGTCACCCAGCTTGCTCCACAGAAAGAGCAGGACCCCAAGTGCCTGGAAGTGGCTGCCTGCCAATGGCCCAGTAGGGTCACATGTGTAACATACCATCAAAAACACGTGATTGGCAGGGCAAGTAACATCAGAAGATGGGCACTGACTGGTCCCCTTTGCTGAAAGTGAAGGCACCTTTTACAAAACCTCTTTTGTCTTCCAAAATCTACCCAGACCTACTCATGACCCAAAGCTAAGCTTACTCATTTGTTAATGACGAAGCACTTCCTGGGAGGTGAGGGATGAGAATGCTGGCCTATTCTGTGGTCAGGCTCCCCTGCCTGAACAAGCCACCCCACGACGTACCATCATGTCAGTCTGTGAGCTGCGTGAAGGGAATCAGCAGTCCTTCATTTGCTTGATAAAGTGTAAATTCCCAAGGGTCGGCTGTGGCCTCGTGAGTGTAAGTCACGTATCTGTGGAAACATGTTCTTTCAGGGAGCTCCTTCCATCTCTGCTGCTGTTGGGCAGTGAGGTGCTCTGTTCAGTATTTCTGTGCAGTTTCTAATCCTCCCGCACATCAAAGTAAAAATGTCGTTTCCCCAGTCCTTCAGCGGGGTTCTTAAAAGGATATCGTACATGAAATGAACTTTGTGAAGTTTGGGATTTCTCCATCTCAGTTTCCCCTTCTCTCACCAACCCCTTCCCCCACTCAACAAGGTTTTCTTTTTCCTGTAAGCATTGACTCAGTGGACATGTGAAGGGAAGAGGCAGGGGAGGAGTGGAGAAGCCTGTATGTTTGCCGGGGATCAGAATTTGGTCACCTTGTCATGTGATCTTCTCTGTAGAAAGAGTTCATGAAGCAGGTCCAGACCAGCGGGGTGCTGATGGTCTTCTCCCAGGCCTGGATCGAGGAACTCTACCATCAGGTGCTTGACAGAAACATGCTGGGAGAAGCTGGCTACTGGGGCAGCCCGGAGGACAACAGCCTCCCGCTCATCACCATGCTGACAGGTCGGTGGCTGCTTACGTGGCTCTGTGGCACTGGGTGAGGTGGGAGGGCTCACACTGCAAATCCCCTTTTGGGGAAGCAATGGTGTTTGAAGCAGACCTTGAAATGGCACCCACAGTGCTTCTCTGGCCGTTGGTGACAGTTTCAGAAAAAGTGTCGTGAATTCACTTCTCAGGCATTTTCTGTTATTTTTCCACATGGGACTCTGCAGAGCTCACTGCGCCCTATTAGATTAGGAATTACTTAGCACCTTTGTCTGTTGGTGGAAAACTATAGGCGTCTTCTGGGATATGAAGTGCTGTCTGGGCGCAAAGCCCAGAATTATTCCTGGAACCGCTCATGTACTGATGGATACTGCTATTTGCATTGTGCTGTATCATTCAGTGCTGCTGGCAATTCGCCAGTGATATAAAATGATTGATTTAAAACTTGGCTCCATTCCCATTTCTTATCCATATCAGCGGTCTTCCCTTCCTTTCTCAGCTATACCAGATTTAAAAACAATGCCAAATAGTTGCCCAGCATCTTCGTTTTCCATGTCCAGAGATTTAAAAATCCTATGTCACTATTAGAAATTTGACATGAGCCCATAGAGAACATTATGGGATATGGTCACGAAGTAATTTTTTTTTTGTCAAAAGCAGCCATTTGTGGTGTTGCATGGCTTAACTCTTATGTCAGGGAAAGATCCGTGAGTACTCAAAAGTTTACTCTGGTCAGCAGCCTTAATAAATTAGATCTCCAGGCTCATCTTGCATTTAATCTGAGGGATCCTCACATGGTTCCAGCTGACAGGATATGTAGAGCATGGTCCTACATTGGATGTCTCCCCTGCCCTCTCTCTAGTGCCACATGTCCTCACACAGCTAAGCAGGGCTCTGCACCAAGTAGGACACACTAGCAGGAGCAGGACTGGGCTGGGCAGGACAGTCCAGCTAGGAGGCAGGATCTGTTGTCCAGAGGGTGTGTTATGTTACCTGTGGTTGGTATTGGATGCTCTGACCAAAGTGGCAGAGTGGACTATGGGTACTTGGAACCCAACAATGAGGCATGTGGGGGAAGGTGTTATTTAGGAGTCAGATAGGGAGTCAAGACACACAGTGAGGTCTTTCCACAGCAGGCAGAGTCCTGGTCATTGTCTGGCATTTGGAGTCTTGATTCCAGAACTAGGATGGAATGTGGGGGAAGCAAGGCTGGGTCCTAAGCTTTAGGTATGAGAAACACTGGATATGTGACCAATTCGTATTTTATTAATCATGATAACATTTACATCCATTTGAAAAATGGGAATTCATCAATGTGCGAGATATTTACTCAGTCTATTTATGACCAGTGCTTGGTTTCCATCTGTCTTCACAAACTCCGTTCAATAGGGTTTGAAGGTGCTGCCCAGAGCTTAGAGGTTCCTTGGAATTTGACTGACGATCCTAAACATGCCGGGTTTAATTTCTAAATACCATAGTGTCTGCCAAAATTAATCTCTTAACTTAAACCTTAATAAAAGGAGTCATTCAGCAGATGTAAAACTGAACAAATAACAAGCTATTCACAGTAGCTATATTCATCAGTCATCACTGTTAATCAGCCTCCTCTTTTATAATAGAACAGTAAGCTCAGTTGCTATGTCCATAGGAAAGTTATCAACTTTAGATTAATGAGAGAAAAACAGGCTTTTCGTGAGAATTCGACACAATTAGGCTCTACGATTAATTTTTGTAGCAAATTTAAGGTAGGAAGTGACAAGAGAATTTGAGCAGTAATTAACCTGGAGCTTGGAAACTTCCATCTGATCTTTTCATTATGTGCCAGGGAAAGCTATAGCAACAATCTGAT
The DNA here is from genome assembly GCF_964194185.1 of Rhinolophus hipposideros. Taxonomy (NCBI): domain Eukaryota; kingdom Metazoa; phylum Chordata; class Mammalia; order Chiroptera; family Rhinolophidae; genus Rhinolophus; species Rhinolophus hipposideros. The sequence goes on along the minus strand of NC_138049.1, from coordinate 24,300,886 downwards.
CATCAACACTGTACTAACCATGGCCTATCCTTAAGTCATGTTAAAGTGTTCTATAAAATACTGCAGTATTAATGCTTGCATAACCTTTGCGTTACTTGAATTCATCAGTCCTTTACCTAGCCTGTTGGCAACATTATAACTTAGATAAATGGGCAATTTCTGGTGAAAGTCATTAGACCACTTGACCATAAGTCAAATTAATTTCAGTGATACTGGTCTGTTCCCACTTTAGTAGCCATATAGATTTCTCCCTGCTTCCCTCCCCACACCAGTTTTATTGAGCTATAATTGACATATGACATTGTCTTCACCCAAGCTGCACAACATAATGATTCGATATACATATATATTGCAAAATGATCACCACAGTAATTTTAGTTAACATTAATCACCTCACGTAGTCACACTTTTTTTTTCTTCTTGTGATGAGAACTTTTAAGATCTACCCTGTTAGCAACTTTCAAAGAAATGTGTTGCCAGAAGTCGCTAGGCTTCTTGGAGTTACTGTAAGAATAAAAAGTATAATAAAATAATTTTCAAAAACCATGCAAAGAAGTCTCATCCTATTGGAGTGAAATTCTAAAGTCAAAGAATAAACTTATGCTCCCCTCTTTTCCCCTTCCCTCTCTGTGTTGCATTGAGCTATGTTAGTTGCATTCAAATTCATATACTTTAACTCCATGGTCATTTCTCCAGCGGTTCTTCCTTTATGCTGAGAAATTTGGGGCCCAGAGAATGGAGTGCCTGACTCAAGGCTACAAGGATACTGAATTCAGAGACAAAGCTGAAGCCTAGTATTCTCAATCCCGAGCCAGTCTCTTCTTGCCAGCATGTTAGGGAATGGTTTGTTGAGCTAATTTTGTAGATGAATTTGTGTTAACCAAAATTTAAACATGGTAAATTGGGATCCTACACTGAGCTAGAGTTTGGTGTCATGGAAAGAGGCATGAATGGGAATCAGAAGACATGACTACTGAGTCTAATTCCTTCTGTTACCAGCCTGACATCCTTGGGCAATTTACCTACTTTGAGTATTTATTTCCTCCTCTGTGAAATAGGAATAATAATTCTTAGTCTGCCAATCTACTTGGAGTTGTTGGGAAGATCTAATGAAAAAATAAATGTGAAGTAAAAACACTTTGAAAATTGTAAAGTATTATTATTAAGGTATTACTATTGTACTTTGGAACCAGGTTATATGATTATCTGACCAAAGAGGTTTATTCTCTTCTTAATTCTTATGAGGAAGCTCTGAAACACAAATCCATGTTAAGGTATCTTGTACATATAAAATTTGGGAATAATGCCACTATTTTGAATAAAAGAAGTATTCAAATATCATAATATTCTAAAACAATAGATTTTCTAACAACAGAGATAGTAGAGTCTAGCTTTATTTTTTTCAAATAAAAAATATATAACCTAAGAGAAGAATGCTCTAGCAATGGAGAAAAAAAACCACTGGACTCAATGAATAACACAAAAATTTTAATATTCTAATAAAAGGTTGCTACATACTTGTTACATAATAGCTTCAATGGATATTTGTTGGGGGGAAAATGAACGTTGTGGTGGCCATTTGTTTTGGATGGACTCTTCTAATCAAGGAAAATCTTGTTCTTTTTTTCTTGACAGATATCGATGGCTTGGAGAGCAGTGCAATTGGGGGGCAGCTGTTGGCCTCTGCTTCTACAGAGTCTCCTTTCACCCAGGGTAGGAGAATTGATGACTCCACAGTGTCAGGTAAGAGTCTTGAGCTTATGGATATACATGCATCGCGTTTGATACTAGCAGTTAAACCTTTACGGATAGTTTTGGTGCTGACATAAATGAATTAAGGTTTTGTCTTTGCACAAGAAGGGCCTGAGGGAAGTTACTTAGCATCATTCAGCTGATGGTGCAACATTTATTATTTAAAAGCATAAAGTGAAATCCGTTAAATTGTATTTCCCGTACTAGAAGTGCATACAACTCCGTATTGCTAATTTGATGGTTAAAGAATCCCATACCATTCATTGCCAGGTTGTTTTTTTCCCTGGAAATGACCCAGTCTCCTTCATATTCTAGGTGTGGCATTTGCTCGCTATATTCTGGTTGGCTGCTGGAAGAACTTGATTGATACCTTATCAACCCCGCTGACGGGCCGAATGGCAGGGAGCTCCAAAGGCCTGGCCTTCATTCTGGGAGCTGAAGGCATCAAAGAGCAGAACCAAAAAGAACGGGATGCCATCTGCATGAGCCTCGATGGGCTGCGCAAAGCAGCACGGCTGAGCTGTGGTCTAGGTACCAGCAGGAGAATTTATGACCCGTGGCCTGAGGGATGTGCCCATGAAACACATTGGGAATGGCCCTAGAGGGAAACAAATGTTTTAGAAGGGGCTCTTCCTGGTGAATGGTTAGAGACTCACTGAAGGGGTAACTGTTTGTTTCCCCTAAAGGAGTCGCGGCTAACTGTGCCTCGGCCCTTGCCCAAATGGCCGCTGCCTCCTGTGTCCAGGAAGAAAAAGAGGACAAGGAAGTCCAAGAACCCGGTGATGCCATCGCACAAGGTAACAGCCGAAGGGCCAGACTCCACCTGGTGTCTTATATGCCGTGTGCACACACCTGCACAAGCAAGAGCAGACACTCGTCTCCGTTCCATGTGGGATACACAGCGTATGTCTATCACTGATCACGAGATCCTACGGGGTGATAGGCTTGGGACTGTTTTACCTGAGCTCCACCTGGCTGAGCTGGTCACACCTCTGTCATCATGTGGCCTCTGGGTTTGGCACATCATAGAGTGCACATTTGAGGACCCTTCAGGTTTTAGTGGAGGAGGGAGGTCAGAATGGCCAGTTTTCTGAAAAAGAAAATGAAACAGATGGAGGAAATCCCTGAGAGGAAGCTCACAGAGACTTTGCTCTTATCAGAGAACTCAGGAAAGGGTTCTTTTCCTGAGAACTTTTCTGAACTTAGGAAAGGGTTAAGTGCTTAACTTGCTAAAATCAGTTAGTCAATGAAGTAGATGATTAAGTATAAGGAAAGAGAGCAGCCTTCCTAATTGTAATGAAAGGTAAATGGTAGGCAGCAAACAGAAGGAAAAATTGGAAGCTTGGTACAATTTATACCAATACTATGTATCAGGTATATAAAATAGCTAGTTGCAGAAACCATTGGCACATTTTTAGAAAGCTGAGAAAAACAGGTTAAGGCCACTGTTCCTCAAACTTGAGTAATATACAGAGACCCATTTGGAAGCAGAGCAGCCTTCACAGATCCTAGTGTTAACTGAAAAAAAGCTATCACAATTTGACTTAATATGCACAACCATAAATTATATAAAAATCCTTACATTTAAAGTTCTTTTAAAATTTTAAAACCAAACCTAATATTCAAATTATATACCAATAAAAAAGAAAATCAGAGTCACATCCCTGAGACACAGGGTAATTTGCTAAAAGTCAATTTGCCCTTTACAGCAGGAATACAGTTCAGCTTCCTCTGAAGTGAGCGTGCTGTATTTCTGGGTTCTGGACCATCCCTCAGTTGTCCCACCAGACCATTTCCCAATCACTTGACATCTTTATTTACAGAACATGTTGTCATTTGGCCTTGCCTTGGCATTTTGCATACTTGACATCTTAAGTCACCTTCTGCACTCTTTCTCATTAGTCATCTACAATAAAAAATTATTTGAGAATCACAAATATACAGTTAAACACAGGAGTTACATGACATGGTAATTTTCGGTTATAAAGCAGTCATCATGCCACTCAGAGTGAAATGCATATTCTGTTTTAGGTGAATGCATAACTTTAAATAAATCTCAGAGAGAACTTGTGGAACATCAGGCATTCTTCCATACTATCATTTTGAGTGCACAGGGACAGGATCTGGGCACAGATGGCTTTAGGTGGCATCAGCACATGAAGTCCATCCTCACTGCTCTGCCTGACCCAGAACTCAGGGGTGGTCCTGGAGGAACTCCACCTATAGCTCAGGTCCCATCCAACTTCAGAAGCAACAAGCTGGAATAACCATTGTCTGGGGTCTGTGGACTGGGGAGTTTGCACGATGACCCACAGGGACCTGCCATTGAGGAACTTGCTGCCAGTGATGTCTGCAAGACCCTTGGCTCTTTCATGACGGCACTTTCTTCCTTTTTCCTCTTTTCTCTCTCTTCTGTCTCCCTCATTCAGACTATTATTTTAATGACTGTCTTTCTGGTACAGTGAAACTAAAAGTGGAGCAGAAACTGGAGCAGATCGGGAAGCTACAGGGGGTGTGGCTGCACACAGCCCACGTCTTGTGCATGGATGCCATCCTCAGTGTGGGCCTGGAGATGGGGAGCCACAACCCAGACTGCTGGCCACATGTGTTCAGGTGCATTATGGGATCCTCACCCCCACATGGCAACCACCCTATCCTGGGAGCTTGGGCATGGTGGAAGGGGTAGATTCCAGGGTCTGCCAGCACTTAAATAGATGATGATAATTCACAGAGTTTGGATGAACCCCAAATGATAGATTAAAAAAAGAAGAGGGAATAGGAGCCCAACTGAACTATGTTTCAGAAAACAGAGTGACAGAATTTGATTTAGGAAATTATGAATAGATTATTGACATTATCTAGGGCAGGCAGATGTGTTATTCAAAGGAAGAAAAACCAGTCTGTTAAATAGCGGATGGTGAATACCATGTGAGTTAAGTGAATACTATGCAGATCTGAAGGCTTATCATGTCAGCATATAATATTGCTGTATGTTCATCAATGCCCTCTTCATTTGAAGAATAATTTTGGATAGCTTACTTGGACACATAAAGTACAAGATGCCTAGACAAAGAAGAAATAGAGTAGTCATTGCGACAACCAAAATTTGGCTCTAAGTTTTTATAGCATAAAAATGAAAAGAACCCCCGCAATCAGTTACACAGTTCACAGGACGTGTAAAATGAAAACAGAGAGCTCTGCCGTCCTCCTATGACTAAAATGAAAAGCAGGCCTCCCCAGGCATCAGCATGCAGGCCGACCTGGAACCATGGAAGGAGCACTGCCTACCCAATGCAGGCACAGGTCGAGTGCTGGACTATTTTTTAACCTCTCTTCGGCGCACGCCTGCCGGCCACCTTTCACCAAGCTGTTCCCACAGAGCAGCAGGGGGGCAGTCAGGACCAGGATGATGTGCCACAGAAGGTCTCGGGTACCCAAATCTCATGCAGGGCACTGGCCAGCTCTGGGTCCAGTTCAATATTCTAAAAGTAAATACAGCAATTAGTGCTTCTCGACTTTCAAAGAGAGAAGCATTCAGATCATTCGAGGGGTGAAAACCCATCTTGAGAGGAACATGAGAAGGAGCCAGGATGAAACAGCCTGGAGCACAGTGCTGACTGGTGCCCTCTTCATTGCTCTCACAAGCAAAAAAGGAAAAAGAAAAAGACCTAAATCACTCCAAAGCAATTTATATGAAACCAATCAATTGTCTGATTGTAGAATATCAGTGGATTATCCAGGACAGTCTTTACTAGTAACTGGACTTATTCTGGGACTTGTGGCCTCTTATAAACCATCTTAGTCCCAGGTTCTATTGGGAACAAACTATGTGGAAGTTGGCAATTGTACCATATATTGTGACTCTTCTCTGTGTTTGCCATGAATTAAGGGAGCAGCCCACCTACCACCCCAGCACTGGTTATATGGGGCTCTCAGGACCAAGCGGGACATGTCTGGGAGAACCCCTGAGAGAGGGCCCATTGTGGCCACGGGGCCTGTCTGCCATGTGTCACTCATTCTGGGATCGCAAAGTAAGGAAGTCTTTCCTGAGTCCTAATCAGAGTAGTACAGAGTTTTCTCTTGAGAAAACTCCCTCAAACAGCCCAAGTCCAGAAAAGCCAGCAAGCTAGACAACACAGAACAGGATGAACAGAGCTTTGTCGCCCACCTTTCTCCCAGAACAAGGCAGGAGAATTTGAGGCATCCTTACCCCCACTTCCAGAATGTCTGGTCCCACTCAAAAATAAAGTATAGTGAGAGGGGAGAGCGGTTGGAGAGAGAGAGGAAGACAGAGAGTGCTATCATCAGAGGACAGAGAAACATTTGGGAGAACTATACAACTGGATGAATTTCTATGTTACTGTGGGATTTACAGAGTTGGTGTGGCTGAGTTACAGCTTTTAATGGCTGCTTGTCTGTGATTCTCTCTAGGGTATGTGAGTACGTGGGCACATTGGAGCACACCCACTTCAGCGATGGCACCTCTCAGCCCCCCTTGACCATCAGTCAGCCCCAGAAGGCATCCGGAGGCTCTGGGCTCCTTGGAGACGTGGAGTGTGAGGGCTCGCCCCAGGAGCAGAGCCTGGACCAGGAGAGCTCCCTGAGCGCAGTCCCAGTCATCCAGCCCCTCTCCATCCAAGAACTGGTTCGGGAAGGCAGCCGAGGCCGGGCCTCTGACTTCCGTGGGGGCAGCCTCATGACGGGGAGCAGTGCCGCCAAGGCCGTGCTCACACTCTCCACGCAGGCCGACAGGTGTGTGCCCACCTATCTTCACCACACCCCAGAAGGGCTGCTCACCACGGAGCACCCATCGCCTGTTGGCAACGCCACACCCACTTCTTCTGGTCTCCAATTGTTCTCAGGACAACTTGATTTGTTACCCCGCCATTTAAACCTCTTTTAATGACTTTCCAACAGACTTCTGTCTTCTGCCACACCCCACACTTAGGACGAACTGCTGTCTAATGATCAGACTGGAGGCTCTGGCAGCAGGCTGCCCTTACTCCACGACTCCAGGCGACTGCACCTCCCTGGGCCCTGATTTCTTCATTACAATATTGGGTCATGAAGTAGCTCTCTCACTGGGTAGCGGTGAAGGTAGATTAATTAGTACACTTGAAGCACTTAGGCCAGAGCTTGGCACATAGTAAAAATCCACTCTTTTAGGATAATTAATAGTTTTAAATCCCACACCCAGGAGTGTGATATATTATTCAGTGATGCCCAACAACCACGTTAAGAGGTGAGAGGGAAAAATCAATAATAACTCCAACTGTTTGGTGACACTTCTTGATGTTGAAAGTGCTTTTGTCACCAGTCCCATGTCCCCACCTCACTTCACTCTCCACACTTGGCCATTGTTTCCCAGGCTATGCAGCACAAGCCCAGGGAAGTTTGTATGGAGAGGACAGACAGACAGCAAAGGGGTGGAGAAGTGGGAAGCCCTCTCCTGGCTGGGGCTCAGAAGACCCGGGTTCTTTCCTAGCTTTGACGCCAACCAACTGCAAGGTCATGTGTATGGTAAAATGTTGCACAGAAACTACCTTCTTCATCTACTAATCCAGTGCACCCTGTACATGTACTAACTCAGTATAGGATTCCCTTTCTCCTGTTTATCCAGCAGCATGGCTGTGAAAGTGTTTTAGAATCTGGATACAGGCGTGAGGTGGGATGTAATATTCACCACTATTTTCTCACTAGGAAAGAGGGACAAGAAATAGTTCATGGGATCCAGACACCAAACAGTGCTAAACTTGTAATTACAAAACAGCAAGAAAAATGTGTTCGTTATAATAATTGGTGAAGGATTAATTCACTGGTTCCCATCTTATGTGTCTCATATTAGCCTTCAAAAGGGACTTGTTGTTCATTTTATATGAGGGACATTCTCCTTTACGCAGCACGTGGCAGGCACTCCAGGGCGCTGCTTGCCCTTCTGTTGTCGCCGTCGGTATTAGATCGCAAGATCCCAAATTCCAGTGAACCTGTGATTCTCCTGTAAGCCCTACTACGTCTGCTCACCTCCTTCTCCCTAACTTCTACTAAAAATGTCTGTGCCCAGCTGAGTTGAAAACAAAAGAACCTGCAAGGTCCATTATGTTAAGGAATATTCAATATTCCGGTAGATACCGGAGCTTTCACCATGTCTTGGGCTCCCGGTATATGAGTTAGAGGAGATCAGGCCAGGCCCCATCCTCAGGGGTCGTACAGGTTGGGGTTTACTCTGCTTTTGTATTCTCAGAGCCACACCTAGCATTAGCTTCATCAGTTGTAGCCCAACAAAAGCCTTAATTAACTTACTGTGTTTTTCTTTAATGTAGCTTATGAGATCGAAGCCCATTCTAAGGATTCCATTCCTAGTTACTCAGTTTCTGGGAGTGATGCTTTGTCATCTTTCAACTTCTTGCCGAACATTTTATGAGTTCCTACTATGGCTGAGCTAGGCCCTGGGAGTACAAAGATTTTTTTATTTTTTTATTTGAAATAGGGCCTGTGCCCTTCAGATTAAGCTCTCGGAGTTAAAGCGTACTTGTACACAGTAATAATAGATATAATGATGCCATACATTTCTTCACGGTGTTCACACAACATTTCCATTAATCACATCTAACAAAGTACTGTACTCATTCTGCCATAAAGACATTGCTGAATTGTTTCCAAGTAACAAATCTTTTTATTTCATCCAGGCTCTTTGAAGATGCTACGGATAAGTTGAACCTAATGGCTTTGGGAGGTTTCCTTTATCAGCTGAAGAAAGCATCACAGTCCCAGCTTTTCCATTCTGTTACGGACACAGTGGATTATTCTCTGGCAATGCCAGGTAATTCCTTCTCTGAAGAAACTATGCAATGAGGTTAGCAGGAAACAGCCCACACCCGATACTACCAGGCTGCCTGAAGACTTAAATCCGCATTCCCTTCGCACTTGGTCACCCTGGCTAAGTTCGAGTGCAAATTTGTCATCTAGTTGTGAGGCATGATATGTGTGTGGGGGTGGGGGGAGGGGTGTTATTCTTTGTGAATGGAAATGCTGCGGCTGCCACTCTTACCGGTATTACGGCTGGAGCTAAGTTTTATGCTTGTAATATAGAAAGTATGTGGCTACTCAGGGTGCAGATAACTTCTCCTGAGGGTGGTAACCCTTCTCCATATCACAAAGCATACCCCTCACCTCAGTCCAGTCAACTTGCAGAAGCAGCTACTGATTCCAAAAGGAACTGATGGATGAGAAAAATGGAAGGATCAACAGAAGCCTCATCCTAGAGAAACTGCACTCAAAGCATAATTCTATAATGGGTCAATATCACTGTGCTCAGGGATGAGGCCAGAAGAAGGCCCTTTTGAAGGCCAGCCTGTGGAAGAGGGAATAGTTGTAATGAAGTATCCAACGGTCCCAAGTAGGTGGCAGGCTGCTCACAAATACAACTGTCCATCAACAGCTGGGGTTGTTATGCTGAAACAGTGAGTACATTGTCCTGATGAGTTCAGGCAGGTGCAGAGCCATGTGCTGGGGACATCCTGTGGTGGCAGGTTGGATTGCACAAGCTCTGAAGTCCCTTCCATATTTAAGGATCTGAAGTTCTAAGTGTAATATATTTGGACTTTTGATCCTTACTGCAGATTCCAATTTGAGAATCACTGTCTTTTCCCCCACCAGTTTTTAATAGACATTAAAGACCTTAGCTGTATAAAGCCAGGCGTTCCAGACCCATCAGACTTACAGAGCACCTCTGAGCCCAGAGGCAACCTTCAAAGTCTTTTGCATTGGAGAAATCAGCAGACTCTGAGCTTACAAAAATCAATGAGTTAAGAAAACCAATAAAATGCACCTAATCCACACACACACAAAAGAAAAGTAATGAGGAGGATCAGGAAGAGGCAGCAGGCTCAGGAGGAGGAAATTGGCTTTGAAATCAGTCAGACATGAGTCAAAATGCTGCCTTCACCATTTACCAGCTGCGTTGCATTGTCTTAGGCAAGTCAGTTTATCTTTCCAGCATTCAATTTTCTAATCTGTAAAATGGCAATAATTACGTTTACTTGTGAAGATGTGCTTTAAAAATTAAAATGGTTAAAGATGCAAAGAACCAAGTCAATGTCTAAGGCAGAGTAAACATTCAGGAAATGTCGGTGATTATTAGTACTGTTATTTTGAAGTTTATTTGATATGGAAAGACTAATAAAGCATTTGGGCTGGAAGAGCCTGACAATGATCAGCATTTTGTAGGCAGTAAAGGAGAAGCAACAGGACATGAGCAGGAAGGTGGCGAGGAAGACTAAAGTGGCGGTGGCAAAGAAGTAGTAAGAGATCAGAGCAGGCAAGGACCACACTGAAGCAAACAGAGCAAGTTATACAGCATGTTATTGGGTAGCAAAGGGGCTTGACTGGTTTGGCAGGGGATTCAGAGGTGCCACTAAGGATTGACAAAGTGGATAATGGCTGCGAAGGAGGGCAGTAACAACAGCCATGACAACAGCTAAGAGTGTGGGTCAGGTAGTATGCGTCTCTGTTAAGCCCTTTGTGAGTATTACATTGAATCCTTCAGTAACTTTAAGACATATGTCCTTGGTGCAGCCACTATGGAAATCAGTGTGTAGGTATCTCAAAAAACTGGAAATGGAGCTACCTTATAACCCAGCGTTTTCACTCTTAGGTGTCTATCCAGAGAAATCCAAGATGCTAATTAGAAAAAAGTTTATGCACCCCTATGTTTATTGCAGCACTATTTACAATAGCCCAAATGTGGAAACAACTGAAATGCCCATCGGTAGACAACTGGATTAAGAAACTGTGGTACATTTATACAATGGAGTATTACGCAGCCATAAAGAAGAATGAAATCTTACCATTTGCAATGATATGGATGAACCTAGAGAACACTATGCTAAGTGAAATAAGTCAGTTGGAGAAAGACAAACATCATATTATCTCACTTATAGGTGGAATCTAAACAACTGAATAAATTGGCAAAGTAAACAGAAATAGTTTCAGAGATACAGAGGAAAAACTGATGGTTGTTAGAAGCGAGGGGAGTGGGGATGAGGAAGAAGGGGAAGGGATTAGCATAAATTGGTAACTACAATACTGCCAAGGGGATCTGAAAGACAGTTTGGGGAATATAATCAATAATGTAAAGATTTTGTAGGGTGTCAGATGGGCACATGTCTTATTAGGGAGACCACTTCATGGATGGTGTAAATGCTTGACCACTGCACTGTACACCTGAAGCTGAATAATATTGTATGTCAACTATAATATATATATTTATAGTCTCTATAATATATATATTTATAGTCAGGGATATGGAGTACAGCATAGGGAATAGAGTCAATGGAATTGTAATAGATATATGCAACGACAGAGGGCCAATAGATTGGGGGAAGAGGGTTGTCACTTTGTGAGGAGTGAAATGTCTAACTGTTGCATTGTTTTGTACACCTGAAACAACTAAAAGAAAAAGAAGTTCTACTATCCCCACTTTTACAATGAGAATCTGGATTAGAGAGGTAAATCTGTGGTCCAACGTAAGCCAACTACTGCTAAATGGTGGAACCAGGATTTGAGCCCAGCAGCCTGGCTCCCAGGCCTCCTACTTAACCACTACATCATTCCTTCTTATGAACAAGGATTGTTCACAATCGTCCCAGCAGGCACTAGGGATGTGGTGAGCAGGAGAGCTGGGTTCAGGTCTTGTTGAGTGAACCATTGAGTTGCTCCTGAATCCAGGCTCTTCTCCTCTCTTGGTTAGCACACACCAAGTAATCCTGCTGGTCCGAGTACAGTTCTTTGATTTTCATCTTTTCTCTGTGCTTGAACAGCTCAAACTCTTTCTGAGTTTGGTCATAATGGCTTTTATGGTCTTCCCTTCTTGTAGGAGAAGTTAAATCCACCCATGACCGTAAAAGTGCCCTCCACCTGTTCCGGCTGGGGGATGCCATGCTGAGGATCGTACGCAGCAAGTCGCGGCCCCTGCTCCACGTGATGCGCTGCTGGAGCCTTGTGGCCCCACACCTGGTGGAGGTGAGCACCTGGAAAGTGGGAAGCTCAGGTTCCTCCTGTAGCAGAGCCAGCACAGGGTCTCCAGTCCTTGTGGGGACAAAAAGCACTGTGGCCACAGTGCAATGAGAACGTGCCCATCACTGGGTCACAAGCATCATTGTTCTCTGATTATACCTCATGGCATCTAAAGAATCACCGCAAAGGGCAGTGCCACCCTCTGACCCTCTTTCTTTACAATTTGTTTAGGTGCCTACACAGCCAGTTTTTCATTCTTTCTGATCTCGTATCAACCTGAATCTGGAGCCTCATTTTGTATTGGAATATAACAATGTCTTTTGTTCCTTCCAGTCTCTCTTTTTAATAGCTAAATGTACTCTAGGCAGTATATTTCCAGGTAGGAGAATCATGTGTCCTGGTTTTCCCAACAAAATTAATACTAAGACCCCTTTCACTCTCCAAAGGAAAGCAGTTTGTATGAGAAATTATATGGTAACTCTACATCTCAGCATCTCAGTTCTTGATGACTGGCTACTTCTAAGTTGTTGGGGAAAGTATTACCCTGTTTTGCGGTGATTACTATCCTTAACAGCCCTTTAATGCTTATCTGGTAGAGATACATAATTAAGCATTTTTTTGGATCTTAATTCACTAACCTGAGCCCATTCTAGTAAGAAAAAGGGTAGAAAATAATAACTTAGTTATGGAGAAATAGTATACGAGTTATTATTACACTATAATAAACCAGCCCCAAAACCTCGTGACTTAAAACCACAACCATTTATTTAACTCTTAATTCCCTGGGTCAGAAATTGGAGCTGGGCTCAGATGGGCGGTTCTTCTGGTCTTCAGGCTTGGCTGATCTCACCTGGCCTTACATGTTACCTGTAGTCCGCTACTGCAAAGACTGGGGCCAGCTGGTTCATAACGGCCTTGACTGGGAAAGCTGGACAAATGGGCTCTCATCCTCCAGCAGACTAGCCCTGGCTCATTCATATGTCATTCTTAGAGTTCCAAAGGAAAGCAAGAACAACTCCAAATCTTAACAACTTTTCGAATTTTCTGCTTGTATAATGTTTGCTATTCTCCAGAGCAAGTCACACATCCAAGCCCAGGGTCAGGGTGGGAGAAGACAACTAGAGGGCATGGATACAAGGAGCTGTGAACCAATTAAAGTTTTATTGGTGCAATTGGCCCACCTCATTGAGAAACAAATGACTCTTCTGATCTTTATCTGTTTGGACCACAGCTAAGAATGAGACGTGGGCAGTTCTGGGATCTTTATAGCCAACACATTCTATACTACTTGAGAAAACTGTCATGTTACAGGAAGAAAAAAAAATAATGAAAGAAATTGCTAGAAACACTTTATTTTTTAGAAACATTTAAGTGAAATTAGAGTTGGGTCTGATCACTTGGTTAAATTATGTAAAATGCAGTTTAGTGTGCTGTTCATCAATACACATCCCTTGACATTTTTTACTTTAACAGAATTGCTGCTTCCACTTCCCTATGGTAAGGTGGGTTAGGAAAACCTACAGAAACCAGATTCTTACTTGCCTGAAGTCCTGATGGTGTTCTACTCTCTCATGAATTTTGCAGGCCGCCTGCCATAAGGAAAGACACGTGTCTCAGAAAGCTGTTTCCTTCATCCATGATATACTGACAGAGGTTCTCACCGACTGGAATGAGCCACCACATTTTCACTTTAATGAAGCACTCTTCCGACCTTTTGAGCGCATTATGCAACTGGAGTTGTGTGATGAGGACGTCCAAGACCAGGTCAGTGTGTCACGATAATCAGCATCTGCTTTATCAGAGTGAGCTCTTATTGAATGCCCTGTCAGGCACTGTCCCAGGACCTTTGCATATTTCACCTTCATTGTGAATAATACTGTGTGGAATCCATGACAAAGAAGGTTAAGCCATTTAGCTAAAGGTACTTGATCAGTGCTTGGTGTAACTGGGATTTGAGCCTAGGCAATCGGGCTATACTTGTCTGTACTCTTGTACCCAGCCTATACTCTGAACCACCATCAGACCCTCCACTGGGAGACAAATGGTAAAGAAACTAACTGGAGACTTCATAAGTAGCATGACAATGGTCTAGGAACACCATTCCGAGATCTTCTCTCGGAAATCTACTAAAAGTGTTAAAGATTTTAAAATTCCTTTTAAATACATTGACACTCTGGCAAGAAAGTAAGGAATACTAAGATGCCAAAAACTAAGGAACAATGGGAAGCCAGAGAAGTAAGCAGAGCTCTAAGACTTTTTTTTTTTTTTTCTGTGAGAGAATTTGTCATCAGGTGAAGGTGAGTTCCACTATCACATTCTTCAAGCAACAAGAACAGAAGACAAATCTCAGTACAAACTTTATAAAACTGGTGTGTATTCAGGCCAAGATTGAATTAAAAATGAACCCAAGTACCACTCCTCCCTGAGGATACTATCAGCATGTTTCTAACATTGGCTCTTAGTGGAGATAAAAAGTAACTCTCTAGGATTAAAATTACAGCCCTTCAATGGGGGTCAGTGGATGAAATCTCACCACCTTGGTACTCTGAGAAACTTTATACAGGCACCTAAAGAAGTAATAAAATTCTCTCTGTAGGAACTCATTTCAACTCAGTCCACAAAAATATCTGACAAAGTTCCAAGATACGTGAGTTCACAGTGTTTAAAAACATGTCACAAAACACATGGGGAAATGAGGCAATAGTCAGAGGGAGCTGCTGAAACAACAAGACGGCAAAAATCAGACCTAGAAATAATTGAAATATTGGTATCTTTCATGCAAAATATCAAATAACAACTTTTAATGAAACAAAAGAAAAAAATGAAAATATGAGTTAATACCTGAAGGTTAGGTTGGGGGATTCCAATAATAGTGAACTAAGTAATTAGATCAGCTTCCCACAGGGAAAAACTTGAAAAAAATTAGATTAAAAAAATGTTTTTAATTGCTAGAAGGCATGAAAATACTACTAAAAAGTGGATAACTTTGAGGCCATGATCTCAGAGAGAAAGAATAACCAGATGCTGTGCCTGCTATCTGGGACTATTTTTCCTAAAATCGAATCTACTAATTTCAGAAGAGGAACCTGAAAGACTAAGAAAATAAGAAAAATTGGAGTCTGGGTCCTGCCAACCTGGTAACTTCTTGACAACTTAAGTCAAAATCATGAAGAGAATAGAACTTTCTCAGAGGAAGGGTGAACCTTACATAGACTAGTCTAACAGAAAATAATATCCAACTTCAAATAATCCCAGTCCCTAATTTGATAGTATAGAAAATGACATCATCCCAAGCTTCAAATTAGTTCTTATTTGCAGTTACAATGTCTGTATTCAATCAAAAATAATAGGGCTCCTTAGGAAATAGAAATTGAAAAGAAAAGCAATAAAAATACACACACACACACACACACACACACACACACACACACACACACACATCCTGCCAGAGATCTCAATATCAAAGTTATCAGAGACAGGCTTTAAAATAACTGTGCTTAAATGTGTTCAGAAAGATGTAGGATAAAGGGATTATTGGCTATGGTGGAATGAAGAAGTTAAGTGAATCTTCCTCATAAGAATTGAGTATAAAACAGGACCAAATTGTCAAAAGCAACTATTTCAAGGCTCTGGAAATTGACCAAGGGCAGACAAGAAATTGAGTAGCATTTATGATTAAAATAGTTCTTGCCAGAATTTTGGTAAAGAACAGTAGGAGTCTGTAGCCGTCTTGCTGAAGACTGCACCTACCACCCTTACTCCTAAGCTGTTGGCAAGAATAGAGCCTGGGCTGACCCGGTAAATCATTCGCTTTTCTGCTGTAAGGGACAGACTTGGTTTGCAGAAGAGGAAAAAAGATCATTGATTTGTCGGCTAAATTTGTCAGTGAATTCATTAGGAAATGAATGAGAGAATCATGCAACTTCGCTAGCCTGAGACTGCGGTGAGCAGTGAACCAGTACGAAATGTAGCATGATGGGGCGATGGTTAGCTCAGTTGGTTAGAGTGCGGTGCTCTTAACAACAGGGTTCGATCCCCACATGAGGATGCCCACATGGGCCACTGTGAGCTGCGCCCTTCACACCTGGATTGAAACAACTACTTGACTTGGAGCTGATGGATCCTGGAAAAACACACTTAATAAAAAGGAAGGAAAGGAGGAAAGAAGGGAGGGAAGGAAGGAGAGGAAGGGAAGGAGGGAGGGAGGGAGGGAGGGAGGGAGGGAGGGAGGGAGGGAGGGAGGAAGGAAGGAAGGAAGGAAGGAAGGAAGGAAGGAAGGAAGGAAGGAAGGAAGGAAGGAGAGGGAGGGAGGGAGGGAGGGAGGGAGGGAAGAAACATAGCATGAGTCCCTGGAAACCAGAGTTCGTAGAAGGACTAGATAAGTTCCTCACACATCTGGCTGATTGAAACATGGACATATGCAGGATAGACCATACAGATCCCATCAGAAAGTAAAAGACAAGGGAGACTTAAGAATTGGCTGATCTTGGAATATTCTCTCCAGCCTATACACACAGACTGGTCGGCAGAGGGTGGAAGCCTTAAAGGCTCACGTTATTGGAGCACAATGTCTGCCCACGTCATCTGCTAACCTCTAACATGTGCAACGTGGGGACAAACACTGGGAAGTCAGGCTAAAATATAAAACTAAAGAAACTGAGCAGAGACATGGTTGTCTCACACTATGGGAAGAGAAATACAAGGTCGGACAATTAAGTTCACGAACTCATCCCAGAAGTGCTACATACCTCGTTGCTGAATATCACGACAGTCACCTTTGAAGTACTCCCTTTGGGAAGCTATGCACTGACGCCTGTGCCTAGTCCACCCTTCAAAGCAATTTTAGAACTCTTTTTCTGGAATGGCCACCAGAGCTGTCATCGAATTACCCTTGATATCCTGAATGTCATCAAAATGTCTTCCTTTCAATATTTCTTTTATCTTCGGGTAAAAAAAGAAGTCATTAGGGGCTGGATCAGGTGATGAGGGAGGGTGTTCCAATACAATGATTTGTTTCCTGGCTAAAAATTCCATCACAGACAGTGCCGTGTGAGCTGGTGCATTATCGTGATGGAAGAGCTATGAATTGTTGGCAAAAAGTTCAGGTCATTTAACTTTTTCACTCAGCCTTTTCAGCACTTCCAAATAGTCAACTTGGTTAACTGCTTGTCCAGTTGGTACAAATTCATAATGAATAATCCTTCTGATATCAAAAAGGTTAGCGACATTTATGCAACAAGTTTGTGAACTTACGTAATTGTCAGACCTCGCATTTCACAATGTATGTCCAAGCAATTTAGTTTAAAAAAATGAAAGCTCAGAAAGTAAGAATCCAGCATTGCTACAATGTATTATATAAAATGTCAGATTTTCAGAAAAAAAAATTGATACACGCCAAAGGAACAAGTAAGAGGGATACATACTTGGGGGGAAAAACAGTAAATAGAAACTGTCTTAGAGTGATCCCAAATGTTGGATTTGGGAGACAAAGATTTATAGTAGCAATTATAAATATGTTCAGATAATTAAAGGAAAATATTATGAAAGTGACTTAAAAATGAGAACCTTAAGTACAGAAATGGAAAATGTGAAAGAAGTGCAAATTCTTGAAAAGGGCAATAACTGAAATGAAAAAAATCCACTATATGGGTTTACCAGCGAGATTTAAGATGGCAGAAGAATTGGTGAAATTGAAAATAGATTAATAGAAATTATTTATTCTGAACATCAAAGAGAATTAAGTTTGACCAAAAAGAAATAAAGCCATAGAGACCTGTGGGACAATGTCAAGCATACATGTAATGGGAGTCCAGATGAAGGAGAAACACAAAGGGGTGGGAAAACATACTTAAAGAAATAATGGAACCCCAATTAGCATCAACACAAATATATCCACAGTAGATACATTATAGTCATTTATATGCTACAGCAGCATATATACAAGTACAATGGAACAATACAGAGACTAGCAGGGCCCCTGTGCAAGGATGACATCAAATTCATGAAGCAGTCCACATTTTGTGCAGTTCCCGAGCATCCTGCCACCATTTTCTGATTAACACAAATACACTAAAAATACAAAAAACAAAAAAACCACAACAGTTTAATAATTGGACTTCATCAAAATTTAAAATTTTTGCTCTTCAGACACCATTATAAAATAAGAAGACAAGCCCGAGGCTGTGAAAAAATATTTGCAAATTACAGATCTCAGAAAGTTTGAATCTAGAATTCATTCAAAATTAAAAGACAATACTGAGCAGTAAATAGAACTGAAAATAAAAAGACAGTACTGAGAAGACAAAAACCCAATCTAAAAAAAAACAGCAAAATATTTACAAATGGCTACTAAGCATGTGAAAAGTTGCTCAGCAACATTAGTGGTTAGTAAAATGCAAATTAATGCAGTATGGCTGCTTTTGTAGAAGATTTTTTGTGTGAGTTTGTCTGGGTTCTGTTTTTTCTCTTTCACTAAAATTAACTCAGAAATAGGGAACATCACCCTTCCCAGAAATTCTCCTGCTTCTTTTAAAAGGGATTTAAGTGCCACCTCCTTTGCCTCTGCCAGGTCGTCACATCCATTGGTGAGCTGGTTGAAGTGTGTTCCACCCAAATCCAGTCAGGATGGAGGCCCTTGTTCAGTGCCCTGGAAACAGTGCACAGCGGGAACAAGTCTGAGGTGAAGGAGTACCTAGTTGGTGATTACTCCATGGGTAAGATTGTGTGTTGGTATTATATCCTGAAACTTTACTGAATTTGTTTATTTGTTCTCACAGTTTTTTGGTAGAATCTTTTAAGCTTTTCTACATATAAGACCATGTCATTTGCAGACAGAGACAATTTTTCTTCTTCCTTTCCAATTTGTATGTCCTGTATTTCTTTTTCTCGCCTAATTGTTCTGGTGGAGACTTGCACAGGAGTGGTGATAGTGGGAAGGATGTGTGGCTGATTCTTGCTATAGAGCATTAGTTCTTTATGCCAATTTCCATGCTATCAAAAGAAATTGAACAATAGGGAAGGAAGGCTGACATCTAGCCATGTTTTATCGGCAGGAAATAATCTGGTGTAGTAGGGACACAAGTTCTGAGTTCGGCCAGCCAGCCAACAGTCCTGACCATTTTCAGGCCCTGTTCTGATTGATAGATTGGACAAAACGCTGAGGGACTTCTGTTTTTTCACTTACACATATGTATATTGAGTTTATTCCCAAAGCCAGAAAGAAGGATGTCATCCACTTGCTAGTAAGAAGCAGAAAACTATCATAACACAGAGGACTACAAATAAGAAGATTGGGTCTGGCTGGAAATGGATGGGTGCCCATAAAGCATGCCCAGTAACCAGGGGTGTCGTGTCAGGGGTCCCCACGATCACCCCTACATTCACCAGTGACCCACCAGAAAGACTCATGGGACTCAGCATGTAGTTATACAAGTTTTATTGCAAGACTCACAGCTAAAATATGTTATGGCAACATGGTAAGGCCAGGCCAGATTATAAGGGAAAAAACAGAATCTGTAGGAATCCCTGTGCAGGCTTCCTTGTGTTCTCACCCTCCGCTGAGGGGTCCCATGGAGCCCACTCTTCCCCAGCAGTGAAAATGCCACAACATGTGTATGATGTCTCTGCCCAGTGAAGTGCATTAGAGACCCAGCTGAGGGCTTGTCACGGGGAGGTACTCTCTGCCTAGCATATACCAAAATTCCAGACTCTCTGAAGGAAAAGCAGGTGTTCAGAATAAATCACATTGTTTGCACAAACCATGTAGGCACAGTGAACCTCATTATCAGTTAACAGTTTCCTGGGAATATTCTGAAGCCAAGTTCTCAGATGCCAGCCAAGGGCCAACCTTACAAACAGGCCTTTCTAAGGATAGCAATCCCCAACCTTTTATATTCTTTTCTGCACAGGTGTGAATGAATTAGTATGTGCCATGAGGGATTTATCTAAACCTTCCCTTCCCTATAATGAGAATTCCAGAGGCCCACATGTTTCCCTTCCCTATAGACCTACACATTGCCTTAGCCCAGCACTCAGCCAGCTTTGCCCTGCTGTCCCTACTGAGCTTTCCTTAGCCTTCCTGCAGCTCCCCCTGCAGGGAAAACTGAGAAGGACAGCATTGGAGCCAAGCCAGTTGTCCATACAAAAGACCCTGGCTTTTCTCCAGAACATTTTTTCCAAGGCCCGGTGGAAGGTATGGGAAATACAGGCAACCTGAAGGGTAAAGATTTAACTTTCTTAAACATCTACTGTCTTTCTCCCTCAGGAAAAGGCCAAGCTCCAGTGTTTGATGTTTTTGAAGCCTTTCTCAATACTGACAACATCCAGGTCTTTGCTAATGCAGCCACTAGTTATATCATGTGCCTTATGAAGTTTGTCAAAGGACTAGGTAAGTGGAGTCCTCCTTTCATTCCCTGTGACAGCTGGGGACGCTTGCCTGCATGGCTTTGTGTGGTCAGCCTTGGAGACAGGCCCACTGCCTGCCTGGAGCAAGCAAGCAAGCAAGCAAGCGAGCATGCTGAGATAGAACCAGGTGGCGTGGCGTGTACTCAGAAGCACAAAGCTGACTGTAAAACCATCTTGGGTGTTTGTCCAGGGTTGATATTTGTCCTTGTGTTCATGGAATAATCTTGTAATGAAGCATGTTTTCAGTCTACATATTTTATTTCAACTTCTTTCTGAATCTTAAAATAGTATTATATTCAATAGCTTTCCTTGTATAGGAAACTATTCTCCCCGGTGTCAAATAATTCGCAACCTGAGTTTGAGTTCCCAGCTCCTAAACAAAAATTAAGAATGCGTCCCCCAGGCCGTATTAATAGAAAAATAAATTGGGGGGTATAAAAGTCCCCCTTCTCTGAGCCTTGTATATTTCAGGAACAACATAGCTGATTTTATGCTTAATATAGGAATACTTTAACAAAATCGAGTCTTGCTACGCAACATGAACTGCTGTAGCAGATTTTTATGTAGCACGAGTTTACCTGGGGTGAAAGGGAAAGGAAGGGCAGTTAATTAAGCCAAATCTTTAGAAGAAACATAAGTCCTGAAGTTTTGAGAATCTCACCATGGAGTGCTCTTAGACCTAGAGCCTGAGAACCTTTTCAATGAAGAAACCAAAAGATTAATAATATTCTAATTCTTGCTAAATAACTGACAAATTCTTTTGCAACGAGGCCACAAAAAATCTAGGTGACTTCACTCATGTTCTCCTTTGGGGGGGAGCAGGAACAAAATGCAAGATTCAGGACAGAGGCTGGAGGCCACAAGTCTGACCTATAGACTGTACTTGTTACATTCTATTATTCTTCATACACATTCTATTATTATATATTCCTTGGGAAATAGAGGACTGAGCTGAGGGGCAACCATGGCGGTCACTCACTTAGCGACTACCTGCTGGGCTTCAGAGGAAGATTTCTTTTGAACAACAGAGTAAGATTTTTTTTTTAACTCTTCTCTAAACACTGACACCAGCTTTTCCTCATACCAAGCAATTCTCTGTGACACCAACTAGATGTCCTACAATTCAGTTCAATGCTGCCACTACCCAGAGTTAGCTCAGCCCCCACAGGTTAAGGGCTCAGTCCCCCAAGACTGTCCCCCACTTCAGATGCCAATTGCAAGTAGCTGGTATCCAGGTTATCCACAACTTCTGTCAGACTTGGCCAAAAATTGCAGGTTCTTGTGACCCCTCCTTGCCACACACACATCCCTTTGGATTTGATTATTTGCTGGAACAGCTCACAGAATTCAGGGAAACACGTACTTACATTTACCAGTGTATTATATAATAAAGGATATAATAAAGGATGCAGGTGACCACCCAAAGAGATACATAGGCAGAGGTCCAGAAGGGTCCCACGTGCAGGAACTTCTGTCCCCACGGAGTTGGGATGTGCCACCTTACTGACCTTCTTTCACCAACGCAGAAGTTCTCTGAAACCTGTAATTTGGGGATTTTTGTGGAGCTTCATCATGTAGGCATGATAGATTGTTAACTCGATTTCTAGCCCCTCTCTCCTCCTGGAGGATGGGGCGAAGGGCTGAAATTTCCAAGCTTCTAATCATAGCTCGGTGTTTCTGGTGACCAGCCTCTACCCAGGAGCCCTCCAGGGGTTGCTTCATTAGAACAAAAGATTCCCATCACTCAGGAAATTCCAAGGGATTTAAGATTTGGGATTGAAGGCCAAATATCAGATGTTCCTAGTGTTCTTATCACTTTGGAAATTACAAGGGTTTTAGGAACTATGGACAGAGAAATATATGTGTAAATATATATATGTATATATATTTACACATATATACATATACACACATATACATATATTCTATTATTTCACAGACCTGTACTTCGTTTTAGAACCATTAGTATTTGTATTATGTTGTTCAGTAAAGACTGGAGTACCTGCTACGTGGGCATGGCAGCTGTACTATGGGGACGTAAAGATAAAACACACTTCCTGCCTGTGAGAAGCTCACAGCCTCTTCTGGGAAGCAGTCATATAAATCAATAATCACAGTTCAGTAAGATAAATACTTTCATCGAGGCTACTTTAAAAAAAAAAAAGTCATTTAAACTGAACAGCCAGCTGAAAAGTGCAACTAAGAATGACTCCCGTTCCCCAAGTTACTTACCCAAAAGGAGAGCAGGTTAGATGTGGGGTACAGGAAAAAAGTAACGAATTCTATCTTTGGACATTTGGATGTGTTGAGTTTCTGTGAAATATTCAACTGGAGATGCATGTTAGAAATTTGAGATTTTCTCTTAGGGAGGGAATTGGGGGCCGAAAATAGAGATGCAGAATTATGAGTGTGCACATGGAAGATGTTTAAAACAGATGGGTCCTATTTTTTCTGTGAATTATAAGGTGGAATTATTTGCATGGCTCTTGGGGTCGGTTGGAACCTGAGCCCGGGTTACAGCCATGCTGGCTGTGTACTGCCCTCGGCTCTAGGGGGCGCCATTTGTATAGATGTAACAGTAGCCTCGGTTAAAAAAAACAAAAAGCTTTGGAACACTTGGCTGTGATCAACAAGTCAGGAAACAAATTTATTTTGAATTCCCACTTGGCTGTTTGAACATGAATTCGACCTGGTCTGTGTTTTTATACTGCAAGGTGTGTTAATCTAAACCAGGAGTTGGCAAACCGTGGCCCACAGGTCAAATCCGATCACTGATGGCTTTTATAAATATAGTTTTATTGGAATATAACCATGGTCATTTGTCTATGGCTGTTTTTGTGCGGCAGTGACAGCGTTGGGAAGTTGCAACAAAAACAGTATGACCTGCAAATCCTAAAGTATTCACTGTCTGGCTCTGTACAAAAAGTTTGCCAATTCCTGATCTAAAATATAAGAAATGTTTATCTTTTTTTAAGGGAAAACATGCCTCTTTGTCTGCTTCTGAATTGTAACTAAAGCTTAGTAATTATGTCTGTTTTCCCACAGGGGAGGGTGCTAGTTGCTGCAATTATAGACAATTAGAAACAATTACAGTACTGTGGAATGATTTTATTAAAAGTATTGAAATAGGTTCATTATATGAGAAGAAAAATAATTCACGACTACTGTTTACCTATAGAAAATCTAGACGCCCTCTACAGATCTGTTAAATCTCTAGATACGTACAAAAAAAAAAAAAAAGAAAGAAAGAAAGAAAGTCACTTCAATTCAATTACGTAGTCTCCATCCCCAAACCCCAGATGTTTAGAATCTTCCCAGAGTCTTCATTTATCATCACTCTTTAGTGCTGAGCACTGGCAGCAAATGAGGACCTTCTCCAAATAGAGACAGGCTTTGCACTTCATTCCAGCCCAGCACTCAGTTAACCTCCCCAGTCGTCCTCATCAGAGCTTTAGAAGTCACACCATCAATAGGAGGGGCCCAGGGGCATGAATTACTGTGTGCCAGGAACACTGAAAGTCAATGTTCAGCCACTGTCCGCCACTGAAAGTACTGTGGTGGAATAGGGAAAAAGTGTTCGCTGTTTAGTAAAAAGGGGAGCTACAAAAAAATGTCAACAAAATAAGACGCACAGTATAACCCCCTCTGTGTTTAACATGTGCACATGCAGGGGGCCAAAAATAACCAAAAAGACTGTTCTCAGGGTTGTACAATTTGGAGTAATTTTCGTTCTTTTTTTCTCCATTTTAGTAGACATTTGGTGAACTAATGTTGTGAATAAATAGGTCTTCTGTTGTACGGAAATAAACAAAGATGACTTTGTCTCTGTCTCCCCGTGCTGCCTGCCCCAGGGGAGGTGGACTGTAAAGAGATCGGAGACTGTGTCCCGGCACCAGGAGCCACGGCCCCAGACCTGTGCCTCCCTGCCCTGGGTTACCTCAGGCGCTGTTCTCAGGTACGCTGAGCCCCGGGCCCTGAAACCTGCCTCAGAAGAAGATGCTTGCAAAATATGTGTGGGTGTCTTTTACTGAAGCCCAAGGGAAACACTTTCTGCTGTCTCTGGGGAGGAGACTGGAGCTTAGATTCGGGGTATAGATATTGTCCCCATCCCTTCTACAAAGGAGAGGAAGAAAGTAATAAAAGTATACTAGAACACACAAGTGGACCCGGAGATCGCTGAAACTTCTCATTTATACTCAGATGAACTACTATAATCTGTGTCAGGCTGAGGGGAAAGGAGTCATGAGTTCATGGGAGGTCTTCCTGATATACCAAAATGTGGACGATGGGGGTGCAGACAGTGAAGAAAGACACAAACAAAGAGGGATCAAGTTCAGTCAAGACCTACAGATAAATCCAGTAAAACATCACCTAGCAGTGTGGACAGTGACCTTCATTGCACTAAATCCAGTAGTTCTCTGTCCTTACCCATGTCAAATGCCAATGGAGCAAAACCATTCCTCCCTCCCTGAAGCCCTTTCTCCTCTAGGTGTCAGTGATACCCTCTCTCGATAGTTTTTCTCCTGTGTTTTCAGGTTGTGTTTTAGGCCTCTCCTCATCCCTCACTGACAGCATTAAGCCCATGGCTTTAGAAAGAATACATGGCCCTGACTTGTTCCTCAGCTGCCTCCACAAGGCCACATGTGACACAACCTCAGCTCCCTGTCACCTCAGGTCCTTCCCTCTCACTCACTCTGCTGCAGCCACACTCACTTTTTGCCCCTCAAATACAACCCAGGGCCGTTGTTGTTCCCTCAGCCTGGAATTTTCCGTCCTCAGATCACTATGACTCTCCTTATTTCCCAGATCGCATCTGAAACCTCACCTGTCAGAGAGACCAGGGCTTAGGTATTTATCAACTCCCTGCCAACATTCCCCACACACCTTGGTTCCTCTCTGTAGTACCACCTGCCCGATTTTTTAAATATAACATTTAGGTCAGAAATTGTGCTTATTATTTGTGAAAGGATTATTGTCTGTAAGATCCACAGGACATGAATTTTGTCTACCTTGCTCGCAACTGTTTCCCTGGTTTCTAGAACAGCATGAGCACAGCAGGCACAATTTTAATTTGGATTTATAAGGATCCTTAGGAGTTTTGTTCCAGTAACAGAGATCCCTGGGGGTTAGACTCTAGCAGGGAGAAGGGAACAAAGAGCCCAGGGTGGTTTACTAGCTCTGCTTCTCATACTTTCATCTCTGACCGTGCCCACAGATTTTTCCATTTCCCCATTTTCCCTCTGTTTCTTTCATGTGGGTTCAGGTGAAGAGGAAATCAGAGTCTGGTATCCTATCTCAGTGATCCCCATAGAACACTTTTCTCCCACAGGCAAAAATTCTGGACATGTTTCATGGTACCCTTGGTAGGTTTATAAAAGTGTATAAAACTCATAGGCAATTGAGATGCTGAAAAAGTATCCATAGTGGTTTTTTCCTCTACCTTTGTGTTGCCACTGAATGCTATTTCTTCAGCTTCCTGAGATAGATGCCTCTTGTGAGTGACATTATGAAGCCAAATGACAAGCAACCAACTTGAAACTCTCATACAGTGGAAGCTTTTCTGGTTTTCTCTCCCCTTTCTATTACTGGTATATAATTTCATTGTTCTTGAACACCCAGAATGCAGCCTTTTCCAATATATAATTGAAATTTGTTATTTATGTAGTTATTGGCCAAAATCTACAAAATGCCCATGAAGCCAATATTCCTTAGTGGGCGACTTGCTAGCTTGCCTCGAAGACTTCAGGAGCAGTCGGCAAGCAGTGAGGATGGGATTGAGTCGGTCCTGTCTGATTTTGATGATGACACTGGTAAGTTTATTGATGGGACTGAACCAGGTTATTGTATGTTCTTGTTCCCAGAAGCGGAAGCCATGAATTAGATAGCTTATAGCTCATGAATGATCATCCATTTATGTTGTCATTGTTTATAATTCTAACAGAACAAGTCTACCTAAAGTTACCATGGACTCTCGAAATCAACATTTTACAACTGATATCTCCAAAGTCATTTTTTTTAAGTGGATGCCTCCATCTAAAACCAGTGCAGATTTGCAGATTCTACTAAATACAATTTCTAACGCCGAATTCTCTTGAATTTAGCAAATTGAAATGTGGTTGCATTGGTGCATTAGTACTTAAATTGGCTGGTAATTGTCTTTAATTCCTTCTAGGAAACATAATCATTATATAATTACTTCCTGCAGGACTATGTGGTTAAAGACTGGGGAAATTAAGCCTTTGCTGAAGAGAGAGTCTATTTGTGACTGGTGAAGCTGAAAGCTCATTAAAAGAATAATTTTAAAGAATGTGTTTAAACTTAGTTCCCATGTAATTTCCCGTGAATTGGAGTTCAGTCTAGTAACTTTGGCTAATTTTCAAATCGGTTAACTCATGCTCACACTTGCTGTCTTCTGTCTCAGATGACCCTGTCCTGTTTCTAAATGTAGAAATGGAAATGATATCCTTAAAGGGGTCTAAGGATATGGACATGGGTTGTTTCAAACTCTTGCAAAAGACTTCTTTAAATTTACTTTTGCATTTGTTTTACATTTTTTTCCTGTTTTCTTTTTCTTTTTTAATTAAATTTATTGGGGTGACATTGGTTAGTAAAATTCTATAGGTTTCAAGTGTACATTTCTATAATAGAATATACCATCTATATATCACATCGGGTGTGCACCAGCCAGAGTCGGTTCTCCTTCCACCACCATATATTTGATCACCTTTACCCTCTACCAGCCCCCTGCCCCTTTACCTTCTGGTAACCGCTGAACTGCTGTGTCTGAGTTTTTGTTTGTCTCGTTTGTTTGTTTCAGTTTTATATCCCACATGTAAGTGAAATCATATGGTTCTCAACTTTTTCTGACTTACTTTGCTTAGCTTGATAATCTCAAGATCCACCCATGTTGTCACAAATGGCAGTATTTCATCTTTTCTTATGGCAGAGTAGTATTCCATTGTATATATGCACCACATCTTCTTTATCCAGTCATCTATGGAAGGACACTTTGGTTGTTTCTATGTCTTGGTCACTGTGAATAATGTTGCAGTGAGCATAGGGGTACATATATCTTTATGGATAAATGTTTTCATATTTTGGGGGTAGATACCCAGAAGAGGGATTACTGGGTCATAAGGTAATTCTATTCTTAAGTTTTGAGGAAACTCCGTACTGTTTTCCATTGTGACTGCATCAACTTACATTCCCCCCAGCAGTGTATGAAGGGTCCTTTTTCTCCACAGCCTCTCCAACACTTGTTATTACTTGTTTTGTTAATAGCCATTCTAACAGGTGAGGTGGTGTCTCATTGTGGTTTTGATTTGCATTTCCCTCATAGCTAGTGAAGTTGAGCATTTTTTCATACATCTATTGGCTATTTGTTTGTCTTCTTGGAAGAAGTATCTGTTCATATCCTCTGCCCATTTTTAAATTAGGTTGTTTTTTGTTTTTGTGGAGTATTATGAGTTCTTTATATATTTTGGATATTAGCCCCTTATCAGAGGTGTTGTTTGCAAATATCTTCGCCCATTCGGTTGGTTGCTTCTTTGTTTTGTTTATGGTTTCTTTTGCTGTGCAGAAGTTTTGTATTTTGATATAGTCCCATTCATTTATTTTTGCTTTTACTTCCCTTGACTTTGAGGTCAAATTTATAAGATCCTCACTGAACCCAAGATCCATAAGTGTTTTATTTTTCCATTACAAATTTATTTATGGAGGTGGCTAGATTTACAGTTTTTCATAGAGATTGTAAACAGTACAACTTCACTAGTTCAGACTAGTTATGAGGAAGAATTATATGAAAGAATAATACCTAATGTAGACATTACATTTTAATGATTTAATTTTTACTTAGCATCTTATACCTCCAACCCAGACAATTATAACCAGAATTATAATGTTACTTATCTATAATACAGTCTTTAATATAGTTGTAAAGAGTTTGTGTATGTAACAGTGAGCATGCCCTTCCCATTTCTGCAAATCATGAATCCCAGTTTTTGCTTTCCAGGTCTGATAGAAGTCTGGATCATCCTACTGGAGCAGCTCACAGCAGCTGTGTCCAACTGTCCACGTCAGCACCAACCCCCTACCTTGGACTTACTCTTTGAGCTCCTGAGAGATGTTACCAAAACACCTGGTAACTATTTCTACGTCTATCTTTTGGGGGAGTTGTTACACATAACTTTTTTTCAGGAGGGTGTTTCTGTGACTGCCTACCTGTTTCACTGCTGTGACCCTAGACAGTATAATAGGTGCTCAATAAGTATTTGTTGGATGGCTATGATGCAGTGATGTTTAACATATGTCCTATTATTGTTTATAGGTCTTCCCACCAGTCCATTTACAAATAGTGTGTGGTGGCCAGTTAGTTGAATGTGTGGAGCCCCACAGTAATCTGACCAAGGCTGTGGTATCAGTGTCTCTGTGAGCCAGTTGACTTTGTTCTCGTCCATACTTACAACCTTCCACTTTAGCCAGAATCTCACAGGCTCTTGGCCCCAGAGCTGTCAGTTGGCCTCACTGTGTCTACCACTGACATAAACAAACCACTCGAATGCACATATATGCAGTATTAACACAGCAACATCTTGACTGCATAAAGGTCACAGGTGACTAGATTTTGTAAAAGACATTTAGTGACAGTACCCTGATAGTACAGGAAAAAAAATGGTCCGTGGGAATTTATTTCTTGTTCTGAATTAATCAAGGTTGACATACACACTTACTTCCCAAGATTAAAGACGTTTTTTATAGAGATTCTGGTTTTTATCAGCAGACTCAGAACCACTAATAAAACCACTCGTTAATTCCATAGTCATAGTATAAGAGGTGTTTTGTATTCAACATGAAGACTTGATAATTTATACTATTTTAAGATCCATTGCAAAGTTTATATCAGAATTTTTTTCAGGAAAACTATCATAGCTACTCCAACATGTTAAAGAGTTAAAAGTTTTTCATCTAAGAATAAACGGGTATTTTATAGAATTAGTTATATGCCATTATTTCTAAATCTGTTTTATCGGTCAGTACCATTTTCTGCTTTCACATTGAGTGCTACTAAGTACGTGAAGAGAATTTAAACAAATAATTCTATGCCTAGAAATCAATCATCGAAGGAAATTAACAGTAATGAAGACCAAAAAATGTATAAATAATGTTTCCTGAAGCATCTTGAACACCAGAAAAATTAGAAACACCCTAATGGGTTAAGTAAATTATGATAAAAGCATATGTATATTCTACAGACATTAAAATGAGTATTTGTGAGAAATATTTAATGATATGAATAATTGTTTATAAAATATATAGTATTCAGTACAATTCAACTTAATGAAATTTCATATACATTTATAACAACACATGCATATATTCAAAAAGCACTAGAAGGAAATACATCAAAATATAATTTTTTTCTTTGTATTCTCATGTATATTCTGTTTGTTATAAAAAGAATGCCTTGCGTTTGTAATCAGAATTTTAAAAATCTATCAACATTTTCACAAAGATTTTCATTATGGCATTGTGTACAAATGAAAATATGGAAACATTTAAATGTCCATCAGTAAGGGAATAAGTAAGTAAACTATTGCACATACATACTATAGAATAGTATGTGGCAATAAAAATGAGAAATATCTGACTTTGCTGACACAGAATGATCTCTAGCACACATTGTTAAGGGTGAAAAAATCAGTATGTAGACCAAGGTTTACATTATTCATATAAAAATAAAAACAAACAAAACTATATTTCTCTGTTTCATATAAATATACGTACGTTTTAAGGGTACTTTCTCCATTTCCTATAAATATATGTACTTACGTTTTAAGGGTATTATATGCATATAGGTTTCTGTTTACTTCGGGGGACTAAGTAGTTGATCAAGTAATAATTAAACTTTATCAGTATTATTTGGAGTTTTATGAGTTTATTCATGATTATTTGCATAAGTAAAATCATGCAGAATCAAAAGAGAAAAATGTCATCAAAGACCTCTGTTCCCCAATCAGCAATAAATTCTCTTCCCTTGCACCTTCTCAGAGAACAAGCAGCTCCTTTAAAAGAGATCAGTAATGCCAAGAGATGGTGAAGAACTTCCCTCTTATTACAGGAGAGTTGCTGAGATCACAGTTCTGATGCTGACTTTTCTTTTTCAGGACCAGGGTTTGGCATCTATGCAGTTGTTCATCTTCTCCTTCCTGTGATGTCCCTTTGGCTCCGACGTAGCCATAAAGACCATTCTTACTGGGATGTGGCCTCTGCTAATTTCAAGCATGCCATTGGTCTGTCCTGTGAGCTGGTGGTGGAGCACATTCAAAGCTTCATACACTCAGGTATCTACAGCGCCCAAGCAGTTAGTGCTGAGTATTTCCTTAGTAGGCAGCATCATTGTCTAAAAGTGCTTAGTAAGAAACTAATGCAAATACCAATGCATGATTTTTGTCCTAGGAATTACTAAAATAGAATTACACGGTCAATGCCAGTCTTTTAATAGTAGATTGTCAAAAAGAAAATTGGTACCCATTGGTCCTGTACAAAATTATCAAACAGAATACTAAAAATACATGTGTGGCTAAAAATAAAATACCTAATAAGGTCTAGGATACTTGTGTGTTAAGAGAGGGGAAGCAAGTTCAAGTACATAAGAAGAAAAAGAATTATCCCTATAGCATAGGAGTGAGGGAGAGGGTGTACCCTATTGTCCTGCTTCATCTGAGGAGGTTAAGTGGAGGAGGCAAGGCTTTAGAAAAGATGTAAATTACGGGCAAGAAGTTGCTTAACAGGTTAGGGGTGAAGAGAAGGCTCTTAACATATGTGGCAGTTTGAAAAAGATTTGAAAGTGTGAGGTGGGCAGGATGAAGTTGGCAGATGGACAGGGAGCTAGAGGCAGGGGAAATATGTCAGCTGTGGTATCGGTGGAGCAACATTTATGAAATATAGATTCTTGCTCATGATTCTTGCCATGGGAAGATCTGGAAATCTGAGAGCAGAGGAAATACTGTTGCTAGCTCTAGAGGTTACAAAGAAATGGGAAAGGCATGCAGAAGTATACAGAAAGAGGTGAGGTAAGAGGCTCCCTTGTTGGAGGGGTTAGAGATACTAAAGAGAAGGGAGAGTCGAAAAGAGATAAGAAATGTGCTTCTACTAAGCTTAGTAAGGAAAATGTGTCCTGCCAAAAAAAATAAAGAAAGAAAAGCAAAAACTAATTGAGAAAGGAAAGTGGGTGTTTCTACTGGTAGGCGATAACTGTATCCCTAGAGGTAGTTGTTCTGGGCCAGGTCATTGCTTTACATGGCATGGGACCCTGGAGGATTCCACTGAAAACTGGTCCTTTGGTATCACAAGGAGTTTGAGGAAAAGAATGCTGACGTATTTCTTGAGTGGGGCAAACAGAATGTGATTGTTGGAAGTGTTATTCTTTTTAATCTGTAGCTAGTGTGCAGACTGAAGATTGAAAGATTCAAAAAGTAGTAGGACAAGAGACATTTTGTTTTCCAAGAGCATTTAATTCAATATAATTCGACTATCATCAGTAAGGAAAGTATGTTTTATTCCACCCAACCCCCACTTTTTTTAAGAATTAAAATTTTTTACTAGCAAGTATTCAGGCTACATAATATCACGTGTTCTATTCTGCTTAAGTAGATAAATTATATGCTTAACTTTGAAAAATGTATATCAACACATAAAAGTGAACCACATATTTCATCTTAATATGTCTAGAAATGGATATTATATATATTTTTATCACTCAGACTTTCCTCTTTTGCCATAGATGTCCTTTCAACCCATTCCTTTGCAGTAGCATTGAGTGAAGTCTTGATTTTGCTTTTTCCTGTAGACATCAGGTATGAGAGCATGATCAACACTATGCTAAAGGACCTCTTCGAGTTACTGGTAGCGTGTGTGGCCAAGCCCACAGAAACCATCTCCAGAGTGGGCTGTTCCTGTATTAGGTGAGAAAAACATTCCTTGGCTCTCTACAAAATGGGAGTTTTTATTATGCAATCCAAGGGAATTAAATTACCCTTTGTGGTAGCAATCTGCTTTTTAGATTGTTTACTTAGAAGTAAAAATGACTTTTGTAAGTAAAAATGACTATATGCTAACAATAGTTCTTCATTTCAGTGTTCAGTCAGCAAATATTTACTACATAAGCATTACACTCTGTGGCATAGATAGTGAGGTAAGCCAAGGTCCCTACCCTCAAAAAGCTTATAGCCTATTCTACAGGACATAACAGAGAGTCATGTGAAAAATGATAATAGTAAAGAGTAACCGTAAATGCCAAGTAAGGACAGGAGGGGGTAGGGTGTCAGCAGGGCTTTGTGTAGTAGTGACACTTGGTCAGGTCCCCCAGAGTGTGCAAGTTTTTGATAAATGGAGACTGCGTAAGCAGGAGAACAGCATAAACAAATGCACAGAGATTATAGGAACTATAAGTGACAAGAGGAGTTTTTGTTGTTTTGTTATTTGTAGAGGAATAGTGGACAATGGGGCTAGAATGGAAGAATTAGTACAGAGTATATACAGTCTTGCATGCAATCATAAATTTAAACATTGGCCTATTTGTAATGGGGATCCATTGATATTTTTTTATTAAAATGGTCTAGGAAGCAGTTTTATAGGAAGACAATGCCTGAAGTCAAGAGTGGTAAGAGGCAGGGAGACTTGTAAGGAAACTCTGGAAAAAAATCTATGTATGTGTCTGTATGGGTCTAAATTTTGTGGCAATAAAAATGTGTGAATCAAAGACTTGTTTCCTTGCTTCTTTTGGCAGGTACGTCCTCGTGACAGCGGGCCCTGTGTTCACTGAAGAAATGTGGAGGCTGGCCTGCTGCGCACTGCAGGATGCATTCTCCGCCACACTCAAGCCAGTGAAGGTAAATTGATCAGAGGAGACAAAGCCAGAGCAGGTTCCAGTCTTCCTTAGCTCCCTCTTGCCTCGTCGATTTGGCCACCTGGATCCTGCCTTATTCCTCCTAGCAGGCCGGCTCACTTAAAATCTTGCGGCGGGTAAAGAAGTTGCTGGATCAGTACTTTTGTCACAGACGCAGTGACAAGGTCCGATCCAAGACGAGGCCTGGAGCCGTGAACCCAGATGCCCCCAGTAACGACTGCTGTGTTTCTCCCTAGGATCTGCTGAACTGCTTCCACAGCAGCACCGAGGGCTTCAGTGGGGAAGGCTGCCAGGTGAGGGTGGCGGCCCCCTCTTCCTCCCCCAGTGCTGAAGCCGAGTACTGGCGCATCCGAGCTATGGCTCAGCAGGTAAGGGCTGGTTGACTTACTGCTGGAACCCTCCATCACCAAACAGCCTGGCAGAGTATGGAGTAGTATGGCCCCATAAGTAGTCCTGACAGCAGAAATCCTAATTAACTGCTTATTCTTGTGGTGGATAGAATATGATACCAAACAGATGTCACAATCAGAGAAGATCTTCTACTAGCCCCTCTTTAATTACTTTTAATAAATAATAAACATCAGTACCTAGTCTTTGGAGTGTAATAAACTGTCACGTGGTAGCAGTAGCAGTGTGATTAGGGTCGACAGCTAACATTTATTGAGTATTTGCTCTTCTGTTCCATTAATATGTTCACATATTAATTCATTTAATTCTCTCAACAAACATACCAGGTGGGAAACCATTATCAACCTCATTGTATAGGGGAGAAAATGAGTAGAGAGAGTAAGCAATTTGCCATGGCTGTCCAGCTAATCCTTGTGGAGTCTGGTCAAAGATGGTCAAGCGCTGAATTGTACCTTTGTGCACCCATGCAGGTGTTTATGTTGGATACCCAGTGCTCACCAAAGACTCCAAACAACTTTGATCATGCTCAGTCCTGTCAGCTCATTATTGAGCTGCCTCCTGATGAGAAGCCGAATGGACACACCAAGAAAAGGTAAGCAGCTACGCTTAAACACATAGAGAGCTTTTAAAGAGGAAAGTTCATTTATTTCCAGTTCTTGGTCATTGTAATCTAA
Organism: Rhinolophus hipposideros; assembly: GCF_964194185.1. Lineage (NCBI taxonomy): Eukaryota > Metazoa > Chordata > Mammalia > Chiroptera > Rhinolophidae > Rhinolophus > Rhinolophus hipposideros. The sequence continues at coordinate 24,266,728 of NC_138049.1, read as the reverse complement.
GCTTTTGACAAGAATACTGAAAACATTTGTAGAGTTATTTAGCAAAGGTTTTCATAGAAAATTGTTATTCTGTTAACCATATTTCCCACATTTCATAGATATTAGTTTGTAGTGCTGCCATAACAAAGTACCATAGACTGCATGGCTTACACAACAGACATTTATTTTCTCACAGTTCTGGAGGCTAGAAGATTTAGACTGAGGTGTCAGGAGGCTTGGTTTCTTCTGAGACTTCTGTCCTTGGCTTCTCCCTATGTCTTCATGTGATCTTTTCTCTGTACCTGTCTGTGTCCTCATCTCCTCTTTTTATAAGGGTACCAGTCATATTGAATTAGGGTCCACCCTAAAGACCTCATCTTAACCTAATTATTTCTTTAAAGACCTTTCTCCAAAGATAGTGACATTCTAAGGTGCTGTGAGTTAGGATTCAATATTTGAATTTGGTGGTGGGGGGGGGGGCGGTGGGGGTGGTGGGTGCTACACAATTCAATGTGTCTATAGCATCATATATCCTATTATAACATTTTTAAAATAATTATAATTTGATCTGTGATTCATAATGTTTCAGTGAGAAATACATAAACTTCTCATGAGCAATACCACTGTCAGGAGACATAAAAATCTGTGTCCTGCTACAGAAACTTGTTCTTTTGAAATACAGGCATACCTCAGAGATTTTGCAAGTTTGGTTTCAGACCCCCACCGCAATAAAGCAAGTCATAATCTTTTTGTGGGTGGAGGGTATTGCCTTCAATTTGTAAATAAATGCATCTGTGAATGCAATAAAATGAGGTACGCCTGTACTATCATCCTGCTTAAAACTACTGTTTCTAAACTTGAAGACAATTTCTGAAGACTTAACATTTTTAAACTTCTAATACACCAATAGTAATGATGATAAATATGAGAGCACTATAGCTGAAGTACAGGGGCCAGGTATTTTCACTCCCATTTATCTATGATGAAACATTCAGAGAGACTGAGCCAATTATCCAGTTATCCACATAACTGCGGCATGGTGGAGTCAGCATCAAAACCATTCCTATTTTAAGGACAGTGTGTGATTTTTCTAAATGTCAGCTGATTAGTAGAGCAGTTTGGTACAACCATTTTGGTGAAATTTGCAGATACAAATTTTTTAGTCAAGTGTGTGGTATATACACTTGTGGAAGGTTCAAGAGTTATAAAGAATGAATAAAAACTAAAATAACTATGAACCTGTCACTCACCTTCAGAAGTAGAACTACGAATTTCCCACGTACTCCTCCCCAATTCCCACCGTGTTTCCCTCCACTGCCAGTCACTTGTTTTTTAAAGTACTGGTCATTTTAATCTATATTAGGTACCAAATATTGTACTCCTTTTCACATCTTTAAAGCATTGCTCTATTTCACAATTTCAGTTCTTTTCCTACCTATTATTCAAGGATCAGCTGTACCCTAAACGATGAATCTGTTTATCTCTGATACTGGCATGAGTGTGTTGTAAGTCAGACACTTGTTATATAGTTTAGTCTCAATTATCCAATCTGGAGACGTGTTGTCCTTTACACTTTGCATCAGGAAGGGAAGGTGTAAGTTTCACCACTTTGTAGCTTCACCACCTTCTTAAAAGGTGTGTTCAGAACAAGGTTGAAATACTTGGGTACCACAAATTCAGATCTTGGCTCCTATAAGCATAGATGATTAAGAGTTACTTATCTATAAAGTTATTTTACTTTTGGGAATCTTTCTGAAATTTTTATCTCTTTATGATTTCTTTCGTATGGCTTCATTGTCCACTCCATTTTCTTACTGCTGCATCATTTAGCTTGAACCTAAAGGAAGGATATTGTTTGTCCTTTCTCACAGGCACAGTTAGCAATTTTATATCCTAAAGCATCAAAGTGAATGTCTTAATTGATAAAGATACTCCATGATGCAAATATGGCCATGCATCAGCCCTCTTTTTAAATGTTTTCTAGTAAAGGGCTTTCCATTTCTCAGAGATGGTAATAGAAAATATCCTGTGGTCTATGGTGTTTATATCTTTAGAAGGCTGACCAAACTCACCCTTCTGGTTGTGCTTCCTGCTTCAGGAATCCAGGCTGCCAGAGGAGTGGGGTTGAAGTGTCAGAGCCATTTTCCAAGGAGAGCATTTCCTCCAGGCAGTGGTCTGTTCAGGCGCCTGCATGGAGAACCAGTCTGTTTTGTTATTTGGTTTGTTTTGGAGATCTACTGAGCACTACTTACACCAGACATGTTCCTAGGCCCTGGTGACAGGAAGATGAGTAAGATATTTCCCTGGTCCATGAGGACGTTACAGTGTCGTGGGGAAGATAGGGACTCGAAGGATTTCCCTTCGTAGTTAGGCTCTTACATTTGTAGACATGAAGCACTAAACCACCTTAGTGCCTGTTAGAGCCCTCTTCTTCAGAAAAATGCATATTCAGTGTTCCAAATACCTTAAGTAACTTATGAAAAATTAAGTAAGAGCTGAGGAGAGCTGGGGGAATGGGGAATTGTTGTTTAATGGGGACAGAGTTTCTATTTGGGATGATGAAAAAAGTTCTAGAAATAGGGGTGACAGTTAGCCAACATTGTGTATGTACTTAATGCCACTGAATTGTACCTTTTAAATGGTTAAAATAAGTAAGTTTATTTTTTTGTGGTAAAATATACATAAGACATAAAATTATTAAGTGATTTGTTAGCATAGGTTACTGTTTGTGAATAACAGTTCTTTGCTACTTCCTCATTCTATTTTTGCTGAGCATACTGTTTTCCCTCGGTATACCATGGCACAAAGGGCAAGGTCAGCTTTAAAATGTATGGAGAGACTTTGTTTTTTCTCTGCTAGTTAAAAAAGTACTTTTCCAGTCATGTCAGTGTCATGGTGGACTGAGACAACCCATTTGTATCTCTTTTTCAATCTACAATGAATCAGACATCAATAACCCAACAGAGGTTCCTCTGCTCAACACACTACACCTCCTGAAAGATCCACACATCTGAAGTTGGGCGGATTGGAACACGTAGGGGAGGAAGTACAGGGATGGACCCAGTCCCCAGCTGCTGTAGCTAAGCCCATGCCCCAAGCAAATGCTCTGGAGGTGAAGGAATCGGGGGCAGCCTCCATACCACAGCCCGGGGGTGGGTCAGAGAGGCAGCATTGGCACCCGAGTATCATCTCCCTCCCCCAGTTACAGTGGTATTTGCACATCCATGGCTTTCCTGCTAAAGAACAGCCGTACCAGTAGTCAGAGAACCAGGTAGCAGCTCCTCCCCACAACCTGCCACATCCTCTCATCATGGTGATGATGCCCTGATACCCAAGTGACCCAAACACAGCAAGGGTACCCACCATCCTGCTCACACAGGTGACAACTCCCACAATGGCAATTCAACCTACTGAATTGCTAAAATCAAAGGGGGCCCTAAATAAGAAAGGTGTTCATGACTTCAGATGCAGCACCAGAGGTACGATCCATCAAGCACCATGAACAACCAAGGTCACACCGTAGCACAAAAAGAAAATGACAATCCTCTAGTAATCAAACTCAAAGTCAAAGAATAATGGGATCTATATGATAAAGAATTCAAAATAGCTGGCATTAAGAAACTCAGTGAGATACAAGAAAATCCAGAAAGACAGTTCTATGAGCTCAGGAACAAAACTAATGAACAGAAGGAGCATTTTACCAAAGAAATTGCAACTCTGAAAAAGAACCAAACAAATTCTGGAGAAGAGGACCTCAATAAATGAGACGAAGAAGGCAAAAGAAAGCATTGGAAATAGAGCAGACCGTATGGAAAAAATAATTAGTGAGATAGAAAATAGAAAGATAGAAAGGATTCAGGTGGAAAAGGAGAAATAAAATGTTTTTAAAATGAAAAAACTCTATGAGAACTACCTGACTACATTAGAAAGGGCAACATAAGGATAATGGGTATCCTAGAAGGAAAAGAGAGGAAGAAGAGAACAGAGAGACTCTCCAAAGAAATAATCGACGAGAACTTCCCAACGACGGGGAAGGAACTGAACATACAAGTACAAAAAGCTAACCAAACACTTAATTATCTCAAAGAAAAAAGACTTTCTCTAAGACATATTAGATTAAAACTGTCAAAAGTCAATGATAAAGAATTCTCAAGACAGCCAGGATTATGAAGGACCATAACCTACAAAGGGAACTCCATTAGACTATCATCAGATTTCTCAGCAAAAACATTACAGGCCAGGAAAGAGTGGAATGCTATATTCAAAATGCTGAAATATTGAAACCACCATCCAAGAATATTCTCTCGAGCAAAGTTATCCTTCAGATATGAAGAGAAATAAAGGTTTCCCCAGAAAAACAAGACCTGAGGGAATTTATTGCCACAAGACCTACATTACAAGAAATGTTAGAAAGAGATCTTTTACCTGAAAAGAGACAAAAAGCACACAAAACTTTGAGTAAGGTGACAAACAGATAGAGAAAACTGCAACTCTATTTCAGAATATGGTGTTAAACAATTATTACAAAGGTTAAAGACAAAAAGCATTTTAAAAAATAGCAATTTCAGTTTGGTGATGAATGCACAACATAAAAAGGGATAACTTGTGACAACAAAATATAAAAGGACACAACTTGTATAGGCAAATGAAAATAAGATGCTATCAGCAGAAAAAGGACTGTTTTATCTATGATACATTTTATACAAACTTCATGCTAACCACAAAACAAAAATACAGAGCTGAGACATAAAACATAAAAAAAAGAATAAACAGAAAAATCATCATAGAAAACCACAAAACTAAAATAGCAGACAGAAACACAAGGGGAAAGAAACAATGGAGACACAGAGTAATCAGAAAACAAAAGAAAAAATGGGAGTAGTAAGTCCTCATATATCAATAATCAATAATCATCCTAAATGTAAAAGGACTGAATCTACCAGTGAGGAAGCACTGAGTAGTGGGATAGATTATAAAACAAGACCCAACTATATGATGCCTTTAGGACCCCATCTCACCTCCAAAGGCAAACATAGGCTCTAAGTGAAGTGGTGGTATCCAGAGAAAATCAGGTGTACCCATACTTGTATCAGACAAAATAGACTTCAAGAGAAAAAAGGTGACGAGACAAAGATGAACATTTTATAATTATAAAGGGGACGTCCACCAAGAAGACATGACATTTATTAATATATATGTATCCAACTTAGGAGCACCAAAAAATATAAAGCAAGTATTAACAGACCTAAAGGGATAGATACAGCAACATAGTAATAGTAGGAGACTTTAGCACCTCACTTACACCAATGAATAGATCATACAGAGAGCAAATTAAAGCATATTAAAATCAAAAGAGATATGAGAGACTTCTGGTCAAGATGGCAGAGTAGGTAAACATTGTGCTCACCTCCCCCTTCTACATCAAAATTGTAACTAAACAACAGAACAACCATCATTGAGAACTGCCTGAAGTCTAGCTGAAGAGAAGTCCTATAACTAAGGATATAAAGAAGAAGCCACATTGAGATTGGTAAGAGGAGTGGAGACACAGAACAGGCTGGTTCTTTGAAAAGATAAACAAAATTGACAAACCTTTAGGTAGACTCACTAGGGAAAATAGAGAAGACGCAAATAAAATCAGCAATGAAAGAAGTTACAACAGTTACCACAGAAATACAAAGAATCATAAAAGAATACTATGAAAGGCTATGTGCCACCACATTGAACAAGTTGGAAGAAATGGATAAATTCTTAGAATCATACAACCTTCCTACACTAAATCAGGAAGAAATAGGAAATCTGAATAGATCTATTACTAATAAGGAACTTGAAACAGTAACCAAGAAACCTCCCACAAAAGTCCATGACCATGTGGCTTCACTGGTAAATTGTACTAAATATTCAAAGAAGAGTTAATATATATTCTCAAACTCTTCCAAAAAAGGAAGACGCAAGAATGCTTCCTGACGCATTTTATGAGGCCAACATTATCCTAATACCAAAACCAGGCAGGGACACCACAAGAAAAGAAAATTACAGGCCAATGTCTCTGATGAACCTAGATGCACGAAACCTCAACAAGATATTAGCAAAGCAAATACAATACATTAAAAGGATCATACACCACCGTCAAGTGGGATTTATTTAAGGAAGCAAGGATGATGGTTCAACATCTGCAAATCTATGTGACACGCCACATTAACAGAATGAAGGATAAAAATCATGTGGTCGTCTCAATAGATTCAGAAAAAGCATTTGACAGATACACCATCCATTTATAAAAATTTTCAATAAAATGGGTATGGAAGGAAAGCTCAACATTTTAAGGTCCATAATAGACAAACCCACAGTTAACATCATAGTCAATGGTGAAAAACTGAAAGCTTTTCCTCTAAGATCTGGAACAAGACAAGCATGCCCACTCTCGCCACTCCACTCAGCATAGTACTGGAAGTCCTAACCACAGCAATCAGGCAAGAAAAAGCAATAAAAGGAATCCAAATTGTAAAGGAAGAAATAAAACTGTCACTATTTGCAGATGACATTAACTTATATATAGAAAACCCTAAGGAATCCACCATAAAACTATTAGAAATAAATACAGTGAAGTTGCAATATACAAAAATCAATATACAGAAATCTGTTGCATTTCTATTTACTAATGATGAACTATCAGAAAGAGAAATGAAGTGAACAATCCCATTTACAATCACAACAAAAGTTATAAAATGCCTAGGAATAAACTAACATAGGAGATGAAACTCCTGCACACTAAAAACTAGAAAACATTGTTGAAGAAAACCAAAGATGACACAAAGAAATGAAAAGATATTCCATGTTCATAGATTAGAAGAGTTAACATTGTTAAAATGTTCATACTACCTAAAGCACTCTACAGATTCAGTATAATCCCTATGAAAATCCCAATGGCATTTTTCACAGAAATAGAACCAACAAAATTCTAAAATTTGTATGGAATCACAAAAGGCCCTGAATAGTCAAAACAAGCCTGAGAAAAAAAGAACAAAGCTGGAGGTATCACTCTCCCCAATTTCAAACAATATTACAAAGCTATAGTAATCAAAATAATATGGTATTGGCAGGAAAACAGACATGCAAACAAATGGAACAAAATTGAGATCCCAGAAATAAACCCAAACATTTATCAACAACTAATTTATGACAAAGGAAGCAAGAATATACAGTGGAGAAGGGAAAGTTTCTTTAATAAATGGTGTTGGGAAAACTGGGCAGCCATATGCAGAAGAATGAGACTATACCACTCTATTATACTATACACAAAAAATAACTCAAGATGGATTAAAGACTTGAATGTAACACTGAAACAATAGAATACATAGAAGAAAACATAGGGACTAAGCTTCTGGACATCAGTCTTAATGATGTTTCTGTGACTTCAACTCTAAAAGCAAGGGAAACAAAAACATTCCAAGATTTGATAGACATTATTAACATAATGTTTGCACCTTTGAAATCAATATTTTTAATAAGCATCGTCATAATATAATTATCCAGTTATGGAACTAGTCGCAACGTAATGGCCTTAAGCTATTTTCATGGAATTCTAAGAGCAATGAACAGAACATGAAACCATAAATGCCAAACCACACTGGTGAATTAAAATGTTCAGTAAACATAGTACCTGGAATTGAAATTGTTTTCTTAGTACAAGAATCCAACCAAACAAAAGGGGTCTGTGTTGCTTAGAAGCAACATTTGCTTCTAAGGCTGCCTTATCCTGTCTGTGCCCTGATTAAAAGAAGCAGGAAGTTGTCATAATGATTGGTGGGCTGTGCCTGCCTCTCAACCAGGAGTCCTGGCCCGATGTCTTGGGAGGATTCTCCCTCCCCCAGCTCTGTGTTCCACGAAGCTGACATGTGAGGCATCTCAGTGGATCCAACTGAGCACTTAGGGCCCACAAAGAGTCCCATCGTCATGATGGCAGGAAAGAAGGCTGAAGAAAATTAGTGTGTATTGAGAGGCCACTTTCTCTCCAAGGTTTGTGTTAGAAAGCTGTGAGTTAAATTTATTTCTTAACTTTGCAAATGTTAGCCCATAATAACTCTAATGTTAAAACTTTTCAATGTTTGGTTCTTCTCTATGTCACACGCTAGAAGCACTGAAGTTTTTACATAGATGCATCTAAAGCATTAACATTTAACCCTGGTAAACTAGTTTGGTCCTTAGAAGTCTAGACTTCTATAAGATTGCTAAAAACCTGGGTTTAAGAACAAAAATCCAGTAAACATTAATAAAACTCAACAGAAAATGTTACTTTTTTATTTGATATGTTTTCATTTATTACAACTAGGAAAGAAAATAAAATGCATCCTATCACATAACTGTGCCTACATTAAAAAGTTTTTACAAAACTCTTCTACTTTTTCCTAAGGCTTATAGCTAATTGTTAATTCTGCATCTTAACATATTAATTCTATAGCTCCTAGATTTTAAACAGTGTCAGGAATTCCATTAATCATGATGTAACTGGTTATTGTGGAATGCCCTTTTGTATGGAACACATTAAAATGCAAGAAATTTAGTTGGTAATTTTGCAGATGGCATTCTGAAATGTGTCACACCTGAATCACTTTATAATATCTCATGTAAGGCAGGAGGCTACTAATCAATCCCTTTCTTTCATTTGAAGTGTTTCTTTCAGGGAAATTGTGGTGAGCTTACTATCTCATCAAGTGTTACTCCAGAACTTATATGATATCTTGTTAGAAGAGTTTGTCAAAGGCCCCTCTCCTGGGGAGGAGAAGACAATCCAAGTGGCAGAAACCAAGCTGGCTGGCTTCCTCAGATACATCTCCATGCAGAACCTGGCTGTCATATTTGACCTGCTGCTGGACTCATACAGGACGGCCCGGGAGTTTGACACCAGCCCTGGGTTGAAGTGCTTGCTGAAGAAAGTGTCTGGCATCGGAGGTGCTGCCAACCTCTACCGCCAGTCCGCAATGAGTTTTAACATCTATTTCCACGCGCTGGTCTGCGCTGTTCTCACCAATCAAGAAACCATCACTGCCGAGCAAGTGAAAAGAGTCCTTTTTGAGGATGACGAGAGAAGCACAGATTCATCACAGCAGTGTTCATCAGAAGATGAAGACATTTTTGAGGAGACTGCCCAGGTGAGCCCCCCAAGAGGCAAGGAGAAGAGGCAGTGGAGGGCTCGGATGCCCTCTCTAAGTGTACAGCCCGTTAGCAATGCAGACTGGGTGTGGCTAGTCAAGAGGCTTCACAAGCTGTGCATGGAACTGTGCAATAACTACATCCAGATGCACTTGGACCTGGAAAACAGTATGGAGGAAGCACCCATCTTCAAGAATGACCCATTCTTTATCCTTCCCTCCTTCCAATCAGAGTCATCCACCCCATCCACTGGGGGGTTCTCGGGGAAAGATACACCTTCTGAGGATGACCGAAGTCAGACACGGGATCACATAGGCGAGCCTCTGAGCCTGAGGGGGGGTAGTGGGGATACACTGCTGCTACCCCTGAGCCCCAAGGTGGAGAAGAAGGACCCCAGCCGGAAGAAAGAGTGGTGGGAAAATGCGGGTAACAAAATCTATACCATGGCAGCTGACAAAACTATTTCAAAGCTGATGACTGAATACAAAAAGAGGAAACAGCAGCATAACTTGCCCACATTCCCCAAAGAGGTAAAAGTGGAGAAGAAAGGAGAGCCACTGGGTCCGAGGGGCCAAGACTCCCCGCTGCTTCAGCGTCCCCAGCACTTGATAGACCAAGGACAGATGCGACATTCCTTTAGTGCAGGCCCTGAGCTGCTGAGACAGGAGAAGAGGCCCCGCTCAGGCTCCACCGGGAGCTCCCTGAGTGTCTCTGTGAGAGACGCCGAAGCACAGATCCAGGTGGGTACCTACAGGCCAGAGTGCCAGAAGGCTTTCCCGGCAATGCAGTGGGGGAAGCTGGCTCTCTAATGACAGCCGTGTTCCCTTCCAGAGCACTCATGCACATTCCAAGATTTGAGAGCCACCTATAGGAGACCCAATTTCTCTCCAAAGTCAGACATGTAGGATCTGATCTGGCACAGTGTACCAGTGTGAAACTGACATTTTATTCTTAGATAATTTCAGGAATTGTTTTTCGGGGTTATAACAGATATTGTTGAGAATTAGGAACCCACCTGTATAAACAAGATGAAGCTAAAGCTTATGAAATGGATGTACTTTAACTGGCATGGAGTTCTGAGCTTACTATTTGAAGATGCACTGAATAAAATCTGTAGTTATGAAGAATTATATAAAGGAAAAAGGCAGAGTTCATATTATTACATGGTTATACCAATGAATTGTTTTCATCTTAGGTTTTTCTAACCCATCTGGAGCACATAAAAATTCTCATTCCACAGAAGGCTTTGAGTGTTCCTGTTCTTTCATATATTTAATACTTGTAATTCCATCATACATTAAAAAATGAACTTGAGAAGAAAACAGTGTTGGTACTGTTTTGTTCAATTTAAGAATAGATGACATGGGGAAAAAGAAATAGAGGGATCTAAGGTCATAAAGAGTCCTTGGAAAATAATCTGATATTTACCTTAAGTTGTGGATTCCTGTCACAGGCATACATTAGGTGATCTTGGGCCCTAGAATTGTATGAACCTATACAGAAATGTGTATTTTGAATGAACATAAAATTGGAATTAGTATGAATCTCTTGCAAGAGGCATTATTTTCCTCTAAAGTAACTTGAACATAGAACTAAACTACATAATTCAGAATCCACAAAAATCGTCTTAGACTAAATTTGCAAAAGTCTAGTCAAACTGAGATGTATGGTTATTCTTTAACAGATGACCTTCTTGACAAATATCATATCTTAATGATTGCTTTTCATGTCTAGGAGATTTGCTTATGATTTTAAAAGTTATCCTAAATTAAAGTAGACCTATTTCAAGTTTTCTAGGCATTATTATAGTGACTACTGATTAAAAGTGTCATATGCCCTAGGGAAATCTCATTATGAGCAAGCAAGAGTGCGTTTAAAAATCTGAGGAGTAAATAAGATTTTTGTACTTTGTGAAAGCTGAAGATAAGTTAATGTTAGATAAGTCTTGCTATTGATTGTATATGTGAAATTAAAATGACATTTTTTTTTAGCTAAGATTAATTTATTGCAGCCTAAAGCCTAGAAAACTCATTTGCAAATTGACAGGGTTTAGCCACACCTGAGAGTTCAAAAGAAACCACGGGAGAAAACTAATAATTCTCTCAAATCCTTTCTCATAGGCATGGACCAACATGGTGCTAACAGTTCTCAATCAGATTCAGATCCTTCCAGACCCAACTTTCACAGCCCTCCAGCCAGCAGTGTTTCCATGCATCAGCCAGCTGACCTGTCACGTGACTGACATCAGAGTTCGCCAGGCTGTGAGAGAGTGGCTCGGCAGAGTGGGCCGTGTCTATGACATCATTGTGTAGAAGACTCACATTGAAGAAATTCAATAGCGAGGGTTAGAGTATGCCTGCCTTCCAAACTGGTAACATTTTCCTCACCAACAGCCCCATGGAAACTAGTGTCTCAGAACAAACTGCCGCTCCCTAACTAATCTGCACCAGGGCCATTCTGGATACGAAGGTGGTATCTAGATGACACAAACGATACTCTGGTTTTGCACATTGTTTTAGAAGAGTCTCCTTGACACATTTCTAAATTTGCAAGTTTATTTCCCAGTGCTTTTGCCTGCAAAGTTATTGCCAAATGGGTCACTTTCAAGGACCACTCTTTGAAAACATTACATTAATCCATTTGATCCTTTTTTTTTTTTTTAAGTGCAATTGCTAAGGAAATACCTGCTGGTAAGTCAAGCTGATATATAAATACTCAAACATCTAGCACCAAACATTATTCACTGAGAAAGATTTATATCATGATTGTGCATTTGGCAGGGAAGAAAACAGAAAGATAAATTCTTGGGTGTCATAATTAAGAATGGGATGACTTTCTCTGTAAAGTATTCCAGAACATTTCAAAATTGTCCTACGTTGTCAAGATTTTCTGGTTGGTACTCACCAACTTCTTCATTTAAGGTACTGTTGTGCCTTTATTTCCCTATTTCTAAAGGAAGAAAATGCTTTCCTGGCAGGGTTTTAACTGGGTGTCATAGCAGCCTTTGGCACACAGTACCCAGTGATATTTGATGATATAGATATTTCCAAGAGAGAGAAGACTGACCAGCCACCCTAGCTGTCCCATTAGTCTTGGCTTTTGCTCCCAAGGCAAAACAGAAAAGGGAAAGAAAAAATGGTGCCTTAGTTCCTTGTTGCACAGACATTCCTATACTCCACAGTTATCTGAACGTAAGTTATAATATTTGTTTTTTAAGGAAACAATACATAAAATGCAACTTATTTGATATGAACAGCCTTGGAGGAAAGGAACTCAAGAGTTCTCCATTCAGAGAGCAGACTCCTCAGGGAAGGGAGCAAGAAGTATGGGATAGGGAGACAGCTGGAAGGGGTGGGAAAGGAGATTATGATGAAATCATTTTAAATATTAAAATATTACACAACAACCATATGAAATTATGGTGTCAGTTATACACGCTCCAGTCTCAGAAGAAAACTAAAAGAGAAGGGGCACAGAATGAAATCTCGGAAATTAAGTTTTTCAATTTAAAATATTTCTTCTTTGGCAAGTAAATTTACCTTATGTCTGAAGTCTTTTTATTCAGGCCAACATTAAAAGTGGATATTTCTTTTCTTAAATATTACTAGAAAATTAATCTGGAAATTTTATGTACAGGATATTTAATATTTCTTAAATTATAATAATGATGATTGAAATTCCTCAGTCAAGCCCACTCATATACATCCTAGAAAGTGGAGTTAGTTGCTAAGACGTACATTATAATTTTCCCAGCCCCTAAAAATGTGTTCATAATTGAGTATGTCATTCATCCTTTAAAAATAAAATATCAACTCTTCCATACTGAAGTAAGGATTTAAAACTGACAACTTTATTCATTGCTGGCGTTAGTAAATTTTGTCTTCCTTGAGAAATATGAAATCTATCTACAAGGTTAAGAGGAAGACACAACTCCCTGATTTATTTAGGCAGTCTCAAATAAAGAACTTTATTATTCATATGCCACCTAGAGATCACTGCAGAATCCAGAAGACATTTTTTTAGTTCCATGAAACACTCTCTTTGCCTTCAGTTTTTACTCATTAGACAACAGTTTGAGTTTAGAAACAGATCAGCTATCTTAACAAGCAATGAATTGTTTGGATAGCGATGAACTGTGTTCTATAATTTTGAATTTTTATATTTTGTAAGTAGAATTGAAAGTTGGGTACTGTTTTTCTTTGTTTTTTCCTTTTTTTTTTTTTTAACAAAACAGTGCACCATGGTTGTTCTGTTTCTTTTTGTAGCTTATCCTAGGTTCAGTTCTCCTTTGTGAGCCTGTTGAGTACTACAAAAAATAAAAAAATAAAAATAAAAAATAAAAAAAAGCTTTAGTGAAATAGAGTATCAAATTAGAGTAATCACAAAATGTTTATATGTAGCAATTTTTTCTAAAGTATAAAAATTCAAAGGAGTCTCAATGTATGAATGTCATATCCCAGAGTATGCTCATCAGTTATTTAGAAATCAGAGTTCATTCTCCCCACACATTCTCTATTCTGGGATCCAAGGCTAGTTTATGAAAATAAATTTACCCCACATTCTCTCCAAACACTGCTCTAGTACTAGTCTGATTATGGGTACCAAGAGTAAAAACATGAAAGAATACACATAGCTCTTCACCTATACTTTTGTAAGAGGGTTTTGGTCCCTTTCCATCACCTTTTCTATAGCCTACCTCAGGCTCACATTGGTCTTCAGTCCACCTTCATTTTCAAGGTACTCTGTGTTCCACATCCATGTCAGATTTCAATCAGAAAATTAGCTAAGTCACAGTAATAATTCCCAGGGGTATTTGTAGTTGTCAAAAAGTACATTGCTTGATGCAGATAATCTCTAACAAACAGGACTTCAGGTCACAATGAACTTAGTCAAATTTTCCCAATGATGGAGAAGAAAGGGAGACAATTAGGAACCCTTAGTAGACAAGGGGTCCCTTCCCAGACTGCCCGGTCAGTCCCTTATACTCTTCTCAGTGTCGCCATTTCTGCCTTTCCCCATCTCTTCCTTCACTCTCTCCCAAGGTCTCTGAAAGACCAAGGTCAAGACAGCCTTGGAATATATAGTAATATGTAGTAATATATTGGGATATATACAAATATATAGTAATAACTTAGTTAAAACAGTTATTACTATATATTTGCAGATCTGAGCAGCACAAGATTTTGCATGTTGCTTTCAGTTACCTGTATTTACTGTCAAAAGTGTGTTAATGTAAGGTTGAGATGTACTCTCTTTTTTTCTAATATTTTGATGAAGTCGCATCATGAACACCTAGAAAACTCAGTGTAAAGTAACTGCTGACTGAATAGCTCAGCCAAGTATACCACACTCTTCATCAGATTTCTTTTTGCCATGAGGGCATAGGTTTGATGGAGGGCTAATAGATTGTTCATTGGATCTCTCCTAGCTCTCGCATCTGCTGATCAGCTTTTAAAGAGGCATAGGTTGCCTTTTTATACCATCTTGTTCTCTCTCCCCTTATGATTAATTGCTACCCTTCTCCATTGACACAAAATAGGTACCTTTTTCCAGTTTCAGGCCGTTTAATGATTGGCTGAGGCTGACAACATACATAAGAGCTCAGATTAAAATATTTTCAATCAAGTATGACAAAATGATAACATTATTTAAAAGCACCTTTAAAGGGAAACTTCTTTGTACAGTATCATCAGGCGTTTTGTCCTTGTTGTTGTCAGGAGACTGCTTAGAGAGAGTCAGTTGAGAGAGTCAAATAGCCTTAACTGTAAGAAGGTAATGCAATTATGTAATATATATCCTTGACTTCCCTCAAATGCATCACAACTCTGCTTACGTAGGAAAGTTTTCTTTCAGAAAGGAAAATCTATTCATGTCAGTCCCTTCAATGTAAACAGAATGAAGACCTTTGGAGCTGATGACAATAACAGGAGGTTACAAACAGCAGGAAGGAGGTGATATTTGTTGAGTGCCACTGTGAATGTAGACCCTTATCTGGCTTATCCTATTTAATTCTCACAATAACCTTGTGAAACAGGTACTGTTTTCCTCATTTTTTCAGATAAGGACAGAGACCCAGAGAGGTTAAGAAAGGTGCCCAAGATAACAGTAAATGGCAAAGTTGTTTGCGAAAGAGGTGTCCCTGAATTCAAAGGCCACACTCTACTATGCCATGCTCTTAGTGCCCAGAGGAAACAGTTAAAATGAGTTGAAAATATTTGATTGATGTCCCAGATCTATAATGGTATGGGGATATTTCAAGTAGGTTAAAAAAAATAGTGTTTATTACATAGATTACATGTAACATAATATTTTAAGAGTTTGAAAATAAAGAAAACAAAATATAAACTTTAATCTTAAAGCAGACCTTCAGCGGTAATTAAGGAAATTTGCCAATTAGATGGATATAATGGAATAATATCGTTTGTGGACAGCTGTTACGCAGGAAAAACACGACAGCCTGTGTCTCAAATGACATGCACAAATTGTAAACCTTTTTCAATTACATTTAATCACTCAGAATAAAGTGCCCTGTAGCCAACAGTGCCTCTCCACTTGCTTCCCTGGAAGTATATAGCACTAAATTTGTAGGTCAACATCAAAGTTTCGGAATATGCAAAATAAATGATAACCATTTTTCAGTTGCACACTGAAGAGGAAGTATTGGTTAGACAAGATTGTTTAAAGATGCAGGAAGTAAGGGCATCAGGTCAACATCCGGAGTGACCATGTCCCATAATACCTAAATATTCCTACTTACTTTGCAAAAAAAGGAAACAGACATAAGGAAAATCCAGAACTTACATGTGCATGGGTACCACTTAGGTAATCCTAGTGAGACTTAGTGTGGCCTTAAAAAAAGGAAGAGACTATTTTTAAGCACTTTTTATTGGAAATATGGGCTTGTTATTGGGCAAGATATATGAAATTGGTAAAGAATTCTTGTAATTATGCCTCATCAAAAAAAAAAGTGTTTACCTCATTCATTAGTGGAGCGATCTAGAAAACTGTTTGTCTGTCTTTTTGTGAGATCTTCCTCTGCTTGTATTGTAATATTCGTGTTTGATGTGGACGTAACTAATTAACTTAGTTTTGGACTAGAGCACCATATAGATTTCCAAAACACAATGATTACATCAGGGAAGACGGACCAAAAAATATACACATATCATTTCCTAGATAGTCTAAAGGAAACTCAGTTGAGAAAAATGCTCAGTTTCCTTATAAACAGTGACACCACTTATTATTACCTGAAGAAAACCCACTACCACACCACTAGCACCATACAAAACAATTTTCCTCTCTGGAAATCATGCCAGGGGTTTCCAGGAAGGAGAGGCTGGCTGACCATCTTTGTGACAAAACTCAGTCAACAGTTGGTGAATCCCATTCAGTTATGGTCCTTCCAGTCTGTTCAACCACCAGGAATTGTTTGTACGGTTCTTTCCTCTCCTGAAGGTTTAAGCAGTGGTTGTCTAGTATCTTCTGACTTTAGAATAGTGGTTCTCAAACGTTAGCACATATCAGAATCACGTCAAGGGCTGGTTAAAACTAAGATTGCCAGGCCTAGAGTTTCTCATCCAGTAAGTGTGGAAATTTGCACTGCTCACTAGTTCCTAGGCAAGGCCGAGGCTGCTGGTTTGGGTACCACACCTTGAGAACCACAACCTTGAAAAAATTTCCATCTACTACCTTTACGATCAGCCTGACTTATCAAGCACTAGAGAAAAACTGAACTTAACCTTGGACAGACAACTTGGGATTGGAGTCTCTACAGCATTCTTGCTCAACCTTCCCTGTTTCCAGGTTTATTATACCAACAATTGTTTTTTTACAAGCTAGAAGACAATGAATGTATAAGGTCTATGGAACAGTGAGATCAGTGTAAGCTTCTCTTGTCTTTGTATTTAGAACCATTGATTCTGTGGATGATCATTTGTATCACGTTGGCCCTTTGACTTGTACTGAGGTGATTTTAAAGTATGTGGTGTTTGTGTTTCTTCTGTCCATACGGTTTTAATGAGATGTTGCCATGTTGACTGCATTACAACCTTGGCTCCTGGCTTCCAAAGGTTTTTAAGTAGTTGCTTGCCTGCCAGTAGTTTTAGATCTCTCATTAGTCACCAAATCAGCATGTCAAGTTGTACTACTTGATGTGCCTTCTTTCACTTAACTGTCTTTTGTAAATTAATATTTTAATTTCCTGTATACCTGCAAAGAGTTTACCAAATGGCTTCATGAAAATTTGCAAATGGGACCAACTCCCTTTTGAGCAGTATATGTGTCTGTTTTAGAGACTTTCAGTAAATATGTTGTGTTTGTGCTCATATCTGCACAATAAATACTGTATTCATTATCTCATCTTCCAAATGATGGGAGAAATGTAAAAGTAAATCAATATGCATTGGGAATACAGTGAAATCATGTTAACCCAAATATAAGTGGGGCCTTAGTTTATTTTGTAAGTCTTTATTCAGTTAACTAGCTTTAGAAATTCTTTTTCCATGAAAAAAAAATAGGGAATATAGAGGAAATAATTCAAGAGAAAAAAATTAAATACCTTAAAATCATCACCCATGTATAAACTATATTAATTACACATAATTCTTATTGATTTAATAAAGTTTCTCTAAATACTTCTTAAATACCCTGACTTCATTTATATTACTTTTGTGAATAGAAAGTAATGACTACATTTCCTATAATTGGTGAGATGAGAAAGTATATCAAAGTGTTCATGATATCAAGGATTCAAGTCCTTGCCTCTGTGGATGGAAATAATGGAAGTTTTTTGTTTTGTTGTTTTCAAATTTCACTTTTGTTTTCTATAATCTCATTTTTTAAAATTATGTATGCATTTAGTTATTTTAATAATAATTTATTTTAAAATTAAATTTAAAAATTAATCTCTAGGAATAATTTCAGTTTATTTTACTAACTGGTGCCAAAAAGGGGAGGAGGGAATCTAAAAGCCAATCTTTTGAACCACGATACAAAATATTATGTTTTCTCTGAAAGGTAGGGCATCTCGAGCCCCTGACTCTACCAGCCACCGTGGTCATCCATGGCCACCTCATGATATGTGCAAGCTACTTGGCATTCCTCCCTCTGCTGTTCTTTCTTCTGATTTTTGTTGGAAGTGGTTCTCTCTAATACAAATCAATAGGCAAAACTGGACAACGATTAATGCTTTTGATATTTTGGTTTCACTTCATTTGCAACCATGTGGTAGAATGTACGGGTATGGCGTGATGAGGGCAGGCAGATGTGCCTAGAGGGAAAGGCTGGTTTTGTTTGTTTTTGTTTCTTGATTTGTTTTTGGTGGATGGGTGGGGGGCGGGGAAGGAGCTAAGAATTAAAAGTTTATTGCCCTAATCATGCCAAAATACTATTATTCAAAATTACTTTTCTGCTTTTCTAAGAGGAATGAACTTCAATCACTTACATTATAAACAGTTCCCCTACTACCTTCTCTCCGCTCTAAATAAAGCCAATGGGTGGTAAGGGTCCTTTTATCCGTTCTCGTATTTTGCCAAAGAATAGACTTGTTTCATTGAAAATTATAAATAAATGAAGTTTGGTATAGCCGTAGTGATTTGAGTCAGTATACCATTTTATCTACAAAATGCAAAATCCATCATCGCAACCCCATTCACCAGGAGCCTTGAAGCATTTTGTTTACTCCAAATGACTTGTTAAAGAAGTACAGTTTTTGGTTTGCCTTTTTAGTCAGATTGGTCACATTTATTAAAGAAAAAAAAAGAGCTGAAAACTACCCTCCTTTATATGTTGATATAACTGATTTGATATAATCTGTTTGTTGTTTAACGGGTCACTGTAAGCAAGCTTGCCAGTGTATTTTGTGTACATTTTATCTGAGGTGAAAATGAAAATTCTAAAGAGAAAATATTTTAAAAGATATCGTATTTATGTTGCTTGTGTTGTAGAATAAAGATTCAAATGCATTTTAAAAATCTGATATGTGGAGCAATTTTCTTTACTGAATAAATATGCCAAAATAATTTATGTAAATATTCTGCCTAAAGAACTAGGTTCCTTTCCATGGCATTTCATAACTATGAATGAAGAGCCTCCCCCCCCCTTCTAAATTCTATAACACAGAGATATTCTCTGCTGACAGGTTAGTACATGCCTAGAAAATACATTTGAAGAAATATATATATGCACACGATTGTTTCCTTTTTTTTAAAAAAAGGCTTATTTTACAATATTGATTTTTTTCTTCATAAGAATGGATATCAAATGCATATTATCAGTAGATACTGATGTAATTTATTCATTTAAAAAACTAAGTGTTACCTTTTGTTCTTAAATAGCTAAACCTCTCAATCAATAGGAATATTATTATTAAAAGATAACACAGCCACTTTTAACTTCATGATCTTATTGGACTGCAGTTTTAAAACAAAAACCTATTAATAATAGTATAAGCCTGGGAATCACCAGGCCCAAATCATGGAAAGTTGCTGTTTGGCTACTAGAAGGATAAAAAGACATACAAAACACCGTAGAGATGGAATCAGTGTGTATGACCTTAAATCATGACTGTATTCTATCACATCCTCTGGTAATCTCACAATGGTATTACTAATACTTGGTCACTTGCATTTTATAGCCAAACTAAAACAAAAATGGACACTAACATACTTTGCACAAGGACATCACACACTTCGGTGACCAACCACATTCATGGATGGAGACAGTTTGGCAGAGTAGAGAAGGCGTGGGGCCGTAGCCAGAAAAGCAGAGTTCACATCCCAAGCTTTGCCCCTTCTTGGGAGTGGGAAAAATCAGACAACCCTTGAGTACAGAGCTCAAGGTTTCTGCTTTATAAACTGAATTTAAACCCTTAAAAGGTTGTTTCAAGATAACACTAGAGCCCCAATCTTGCAATGCTTTGTAAATGTTAGTGCCTAATAAGTACAAACTACTATGTGCTGGAGGATAACCCATTTCATAAATGGCCCAACTATTTTGCAAGATGATTTATACTTGAGATCTAATATGTACGTATTCTTGACATATCCACGAATACACTACAACACAGCAAGCTTAACATTATGTGTCAATGTTATATAAGCAGATCGGCACCTCAGATGCAGATCTCTTTAATCAAAACATTTTGGAAATAAAATAAATAAATAAATAAATAAAATAAAAATAAAAATAAAACATTTTGGAAATAAATTCTAGGTCAATAGCCAATTCTTCCATTATTAATATCCAGCAATTAATACATTATGTGCCTAAATCTATATGTATTTCTTTAAATAAGAGACTTGATACACTTCAACTATTTGGCTTGTGATCAAAATTTGTGTTATAATTCAGCTTTGATAAATATTTCATACCACTCATTAGAAAATTTACTTTCACATCCTGCTTCAAGATAGGTTCAGTAAGCAAGTGAAAATAAAATTGAAGCATAATGCAATACTGTGGCTTTCACATATTGACCAACATTCCTATTATTTCAAGCCTTTGAAAGGGCACTCTATGAGTGCCTTTTATCTCTTCCTTGTTTCTTTTTTATTTATAGATTCCTAGTTACAACATCTAGTCATTGGTGCCTTGTGTCTGCCCTGTTGACTTAATCTGGTTGTACAACATGTTTTGTTGCCAGAGAAACTATCCAGTTTAATGATCTCAGCCAAACTCAGATGGCAACAGCATAATTAGATCCCAGCAAAGTTTATAAGCCGTTCCCAAATGACAGGGGGGAAAAATGATGATTTCAACATGCAGGGATCAAATTTATAACAGTTTAGAGCTGAGAATTCAAATATTGAACTTCAGATGACTTTGATACAGTTTCCTAGTCTTCCCTATATCAACACAGGCATACCTCGTCTTATTGCACCCCACTTCACCGTGCTTCACAGATGTTGCATTTTTTTTTAACAAATTGAAGGCAAGACCTTCCATCAACAAATAGATTACAGCTTGCTTTACTACGATAGTACTCACTTTATTTCCGTGGTCTGGTACCAAATCCTCGATATCTATGAAGTATGGCTGTATATTAATTAATTGCTATATTGAGCTATTGTTGTAACCATAGTGATATTCAGCAATGAGGCATGTAGCACTTTTTCTAGGATGAGTTCGCGAACTTAATTGTCCCACCTCGTATATTGTAGTTTCAAAAGTTGAGTATTTTGATGACTACATTGGTTTCCTTTGTAATAAATGTATTTTAACATATTCATTTAAAGTTATTTAAAATAATTTAAATTATTCTGAAAAGGAATTCATACACCTCCCCAGACTACAAAGAGTCCATGGTATAATAACCAGTTAAAGAAATTCTGTCCTAGCATCATTATATGGAAGGATAGCTAGAAATGCAGGGTAAACTCATCAAATTACATTTAGAACAGGTACATTTTCTTTCTTGTGTCACCTTATATTCTATTGTGATCACCTCAGAATCAGGAGCAACACAGTGTGTTTGTGAACATATTACTTTCTCTGAGTCTCATTCCCTCATCGGCCATGTGACAGGGCTGGGGAAGTAATAGCCTATGTCCCTTAAAACATAAACAATTGAGTTTCCCTGACTAGAATTCTGATAGCAAGGCAGCTCCTATGAATTCTCACAAAGGCTCCTGCTTTGGAGGCATTCAAAGGAGGGACAGTGCACAGATTTTTGTCCTACTAAGAAAGAAGTATCTTCCTGTTATATAGTAAAGCTTACTAAAAATATATGTATTCATGAATTTCATACAGTTTTAAGATTCCAGTTGGTTTGGGTTTCTAAAGCACTATAAGAAAAAATAGAATGTCCTAAAATTCCATGCATTCCCATTTTTAAAAATGGAAAAATTCAATGTTTTTATATCAGGATGGTCCTTTAAATTAAAAAGGAGTATTCTCATGTAAAATTTTAAACTTGCTCTAAAATAGGAATATTTCAAAAATAAAAAATAAATAAAGTAACAATGTTTAAAGATAAAATGGCTGAAGTATAAATCAAAAGTATAAATCAAAAGAATTAATTTTAAATTCTTATCCAGATTCAGCTGTTAATGAATGTACCAACCCTTCAGATATCTGGAACCCATTTGATTTCTAATTACTAAGCAATTTAGAATATCTATTCTAAAATACTCAATAACTAACACTGGTAATGACTTTATTAAGGAAATCTGATAGATAAATGGTCAAACCCACTTATTATTACAACTTCGCACAATTAGCCAACAGACTATGAAATAAATCTAGGGGAATTTTACCCACAATGGGACGACCAAGGTTAATTATTTAATCATTTATTTATTCATTATTTTTGTTTTTAAAATGAATTTATATACCACTGAAGTAAGCATTTTCTTAAGAAAGCTGAGACTGATAGAACTTTCCAAAGGCACAGAAGTTTCGGCTCCTCCATGTTCAAACCGTCATAGAAAATATTTCCTGTCTGAATGGAGAATCAGAGTGTAGGAGCCTAAACAAGCACCGTGTCCACTACCTCACTCTCAGTTCTCAGAACTGTGCTAGACAATTTACTCACAATATGTCCTCTTGCTCTCACCAGCACTCTGCAAGATAAGTTTCTCAGATCACATTTTGTTTTTACAGCTGGAAGAAGTAAACACTCCAAAAAGTGAACAAGGAAATAAGTTGCTGAAGGTCACGTGGCTAGCTAGCAATTGGCAGAGCCAGAATTCACACCCACATGAGTCTGACCATAAAGCCATGCGCTCTCCCCTATAACGTCATACCTTGCCCGATGCGGCATCTCCCACCTCAAGTAGTTGACATCACCCACAAACTTAAATTCAAACCTTTTTAAAATCTGTATTCTCAAAACAATTGTGTTACATTACTCCTCACAGTAGGACACAGTCTGATGTTATGACCATGGAAAAGCCAGAATAAATCCATCTGCTATAGGAATAAGCAGCACGAAATTCAACTGACGGTTGTATCCAACCTGACAGTCTAGCATTTGCCAAAGGATAACTGGAGAGAGCTGATATTCAAGACAAACTTAAAGGTCATTTTAAATATCCACAATTTTTGGAATTTCTAATTTTATTCTTGCATTAGGTTACGCTGTTGAGAAGCAGTGTATTCAGAGTAAATTATCTCAGCTTCCTTTAAAAATGCCTCCACGAAATTAAGATTTAATGTTATGCCCTCAGCTTTTAAAGAGGGTCGATATGAGAAATTGCCAAATTTGTCTTCTATAAATCCATATTGATGGTAGGTGCCTATGACATCACTCATTTGTTTTTTATATATAAGAAACCACAAGGCCAGTTTTTCCAGAATTCAAAGCCAGGGTCTTTGATAACAATTATTTGATCTTGTATTGATATTGACTTTTTTTCAAGTGAGTCCTTATTTGTTTTTGTTTTTGCCTTAGCTTCCAGGAAACTCAGTGCTAAATTCAGGCTCACATCAAGACGGTTGAGGAGTAAGGGAAGAGCAAACCACAGGCGCCAGGCTATTCACTGTATTTCTTAAGTTGTTTTATTTACTCATCACAACAATTCGACAAGGCCATTGGGGAGCGGGACCAGAGACCCTGCAGGCCGCCCCACATGACACACGGCATAGTCAGCAGGATACGGTGCTGGCCAAAGCTTCCCGAAGGGCAGTGGAGCAGTTTGTGCATATGAACACTCAGTCTCAGGAAGACCAGGAGGAGCAGCTGCCTGAGAGCTGGACCCCCGTGGAGGGGTGGGAAGACGTGGATGGTTCCACAACCAGCAGAGGCCAGAGAAAGCGAAGGTTGTGCCCCTGTGGGCTGGGAAGTGCTTGCTGCAGCTGCCCGGATGCAGGACTTGTAGTCCGAGGAGGAAACGCTGCTGAGTCCTCCGTGGGAGATGAGGGTGAAGTCAAGGTCGTCCCTCACCCCCAGGACAGCCCTGGTGAATGACTATGGACTATGGGGACTTGCCTCTATCCCTGATTTAATGGACGCTTGACTGTTTGGGAACATACCACCATGTAGTGGGACTGGCGGATGTTTGCTTTTGTGTCTTGACTGGCCGCCATCGAGAATATGTAAGCACCTTGACTGTGAGCCGCTGTTGTTCTAGCACGGTACCATGAGAGGCCCAGAGAGAGAGTGGCAGTGCCCTGAGAGCCCTGGCTGTGTCCAGGAAGTCTGGCTGTGCCCAGAGAAAGAGTGGCAGTGCCCTGAGAGCCCTGGCTGTGTCCAGGAAGTCTGGCTGTGCCCAGAGAAAGAGTGGCAGTGCCCTGAGAGCCCTGGCTGTGTCCAGGAAGTCTGGCTGTGCCCAGAGAAAGAATGGCAGTGCCCTGAGAGCCCTGGCTGTGCCCTGGGAAACAGGTAGTACCCTAAGAAGCCCAGGAAGTCTGGCTGTGCCCAGAAGTACTGGTGGTGCCCTGAGAAACCCTGGTTGTGCTCAGAGAGCCTGGCTGTGTCCAGGATATTGCATTCACTTCCAGGCTCCTCGCACAGGGCCCCTTGCGGAAGACACTTGTCGCGTAGATTGTGAGGCGAGACCCTATAGGGGTGGAGTGTGGGGACAAAGCCCCAAAAAGCAGTTTCCAGGCTCTCAGCCTCACATAGAAAGGTGCTGGCTCGGGTAGTAAATGGCCATCAACTGTAATCAGATGGCCATCAGCTGTGGCTAGTTGGCCGTCAGCTGTAACCCGTAAGCCATTGGCCACTAATATAACTGCTGTGGCTACACTAGCAGAAAGAATGGGGGCGAGCAAGAGTGGATTGCAGAGAGGCGGATGCCGCCGGTGAGAATATAGTGATATGACTCCCCTACCTATGGCTCCATGGGTGTTCCTTTTTGGCCTTACCATGTCCTGCGTTCTTATGTAGGGAGCGGGAGAAGAGACCCGGCCTGAAACCCTGCGCGACACATTGCGCAGCGAGCAGGGTCCCCTGCGTGACACAGTTTCAATCCATGTCATCTACAGTAAAGAAGTGTGGTAAGTTTCCTAAAGCTGCCTGGCTAGGAAACAGTCAGCAGTCAAGCCCAGGTGGATTCAATGTTCAACTCTTACAACCGTGTGGAGAGAACTGTTTCACCCTCATTCCCTGATAACACCCATCCCCCTGCCCTTTAGGTTTGCATTGTTTTTATTTATGAACAACCTTAAAGCCTTTTATGTAAGTGGATAATATATCAATCACATGTAGATAAATTATTTCCTCAAGAAATATGTGACCTAGCTAACTCTCAGATGTAACTAGCATATGTACCTACAGAGTTTCTTAACAGTACAAGGAGCACACCAGACACCCCACATTTCAGGTCCCATTCATTGGCATAACCTACAGAATCTAAAGCAGCTGTGCTTCAATCCTCCATAGGTCTGTCAGCACTCTTGAAAATAGGGAAAGTCTATGGGGTTTCCAGTCTCTCTTTAGAACACATTCTTGTCTAAGGAGTTGAGACCACCCACAAGAAAATTGTGACCCACAAGCTCTCAGAGTTAAAGTCCTGTTAAACTTCCCACTTCTTTAATAACAGAAATAGCATTTCCCATCATCATAGTAGCTAACACTGAGCACTTATTAAGTAAAAAGCATTTTACATTGTGTAATGCAGGGTCTCTGGTCCTGCTCCCCACACAAGAACGCAGGATATGGTAAGGTCAAAAAGGAACAGCAACAGAGCCATAGATAGGGGAGTCATACTACTATATTTTTGATGGCAACTCATCGAAACACAAAAGCAGACATCCGCCAGTACCCCAACGAGGGGTCTTCTTGCACCCCCATCTCACTGGCGGCCAGGCGAGACACAGGAAGTAGGATCAACGGGATCCACAATCCACAATCTGCTTGCTAACTGCACTTGCTAGCCACAATCTGCCATTTGCTTCTCTGCCAACCAACCAACCCCGAGCGTAGCCACAGCAGTTATATTAATGGCTAACGGCTAACTGGTTACAGCCGATGGCCACCCAGCAGCGTATGGCCACCTGACTACAGCTGATAGCCATCTACTACCGGAGCCAGCACCTTTCCACATGAGGCCAAGAGCTTGGAAACTGCTCTCTAGGACTGTCCCCACACATGGATTATTTTATGTAATCCTCAGGATAGTTCTGAGCTAGGCATTATCCCTTTTTTAGGGATGGAGAATGTGAGGCTTAAAGAAATTACCTAACTCACCCAAAGTCATTTTTGTATAAATTGTGAAAGTAGAATCAAAACCCCAGTCTGGCCCCAGAGCCTATGCCTTTGTTATGTTATGAAGAATAATATATCTTTGTGTGAACATGTATTTTCATCTCCTTTGGGTAAATACTTAGAATTGACATTGCTGGATCTTAAGGTAAATGTAGGTTTTACTTAAAAAAAAAAAAAAAAAGTGCAACTTTTTCCCAAAGTGGCAATACTGTTTTGCATGTCCACCAGTTGAAATGACAGTTCTAGTTGCTCCATATCCCTGCCAACATCTGTATTGTCAGGGAGATTAAAGTCTTTTTAATCTCCTCCATTCTAGGGAGATCTGTGGCGACATCTCAGGGTAGTTTTGATTTCCATTACCCTAACAACTAATGACGCTGAGGATACTCTCATGTGCTTCTTTTCCACTTTTATATCTTCTTTGGTGAAATCTGTTCATATCCTTTACTCATTTTTAAATCAGGTTATTTGTCTTATTATTGTGTAGTAAGAGCTCCTACAATTCTTTATCAGATACGGGTGTTGTAAATCACAGCCTGTGCCCTGTCCTTTCACTTTCTTAACAGTAAAGTTTGAAAAGCGAAAGTTTTGATTTTAATGATGCTAGCCTCATAGAATGAATTGTGAAGGGCTTCTTCCTTCTGGAAGAAGGGTTTTGTGAATTGGTTTTGTTTTTTGGAAGGGTTTTGTGAATTGGTTTTGTTTATTCCTTAAATGTTTAGTAGAATTCACCAATGAGTATATCTGGGACCGGAATTTTCTTTTGAAAAATGTTTTAAACTATGCATTTAATTTCTTTAATAGATATGGGATAGTCAGGTCATCTATTTCTTTTTCTTTTTTATTTTTTTTTTTATTAATTAATTTATTTATTAGTTTCAGGTGTACAAAACAAGGTAATACTTAGACGTTCATCATTTATATCCCTCATACTGTGAACCCCCCTCCCCCCATCCACTATCCCTCCGACCTCACACTGAACCATCACATTATATATATAAAATTATAGTTGGCATTCATTAATGTTTAGCTTCTGATGTGCAATGCCATGATCAGGTATCCACAGTATCCCTGAGGTGGTCTCCCAAATAGGACGCATGTCCATCGGATACCCAACAAAATCTTTACAACATTATAGAATACCTTCCCCAAATTAATTTTCAAAAGAAAAACCCTGAGGCCATCTTGTGGTTACCAGCTGCTTCCAAATCCCTTCACCTTTCCCCTTATCCCCAACCCCCTCCCACACACCCATCTAACCACTCTCGGTTTTTTCTCTGTGTCCCCAAAACTGACTCTGATTAGTTCATTCACATAATCTTTTCTTTAGATACCATATATAAGTGAGATCATATGGTACTTGTCTTTCTCTTTCTGACTTATTTCACTTAACATAATGTTCTCTAGATCCATCCATGTTGCTGCAAATGATAAGATTTCTTTCTTCTTTATGGCTGCGTAATACCCCATTGTATAAATGTACCACAGCTTCTTAATCCAGTCATCTACCGATGGGCATTTTGGTTGTTTCCATATCTTGGCTATTGTGTAAAGTGCTGCAATAAACATAGGAGTGCATACAGATTTTTGAATTGGAGTTTTGGATTTCTCTGGGTAGATGCCTAGGAGTGGAATTACTGGATCATAGGGTAGTTCCATTTTCAGATTCCTGAGATACCTCCATACTGTTTTCCATAGTGGCTGCACTAATCTGCAGTCCCACCAACAGTGCACTAGCGTTCCCTTTTCTCCACATTCGCGCCAGCATTTGTTGTTTGTTGATTTATTGATAATAGCCATTTTGACTGGAGTGAGGTGGTATCTCATTGTGGTTTTTATTTGCATTTCTCTGATGGTTAGTGAGGTTGAGCATTTCTTCATATGTCTTCTTGCCTTCTGTATGTCCTTCTTAGAGAAATGTCTCCCCAAGTCCTCTGCCCATTTTTTAATTGGGTTGTTTGTTTTTTTGGAGTTGAGTTGAGTAAGTTTTTTATAGATTTGTGATATTAATCCCTTATCAGATATATCATTGGCAAATATCTTTTCCCATACAGTAGGATCCCTTTTTGTTTTATTGATGGTTTCCTTTGCTGTGAAAAAACTTTTTAGTTTGATGTAATCCCACATGTTTATTTTTTCTCTTACTTCGCTCGCGCGAGGGGATATATCAGTGAAAATCTTACTCCGGGTAATGTCCATGAAGTTTCTTCCTATATTTTCTTCTAGATATTTTATGGTTTCAGATCTTACATTTAAGTCTTTAAGCCATTTTGAATTTGTTTTTGTATATGGTGTAAGGAGGTGGTCCAGCTTCATTTTCTTGCATGTGTCCGTCCAGGTTTCCCAACACCACTTATTGAACAGACTATCTTTACCCCATCGTACATTCTTGCTTCCATTGTCGTAGATTAGATGGGCATATAGGCATGGATTTACGTCTGGACTCTCTATTCTGTTCCATTTATCTATGTATCTATTTTTATGCCAGTACCATGTTGTTTTGATTACTGTAGCCTTGTAGTATAGTTTGAAATCAGGTATCGTTATACCTCCCACTTTGTTCTTATTTCTCAAGATTGCTGAGGCTATCCGGGGTCTTTTATGGTCCCATATAAATTTTAGGATTATATGTTCTATTTCTGTGAAAAACGTCGTTGGTAGTTTGATAGGAATTGCGTTGAATATGTATATTGCCTTAGGCAGTATGGACATTTTAATTATATTAATTCTTCCTATCCATGAACATGGAATGTGTTTCCATCTATTTATGTCTTCTTTCATTTCTTTCTTCAGTGTTGTATAATTTTCTGAGTACAGATCCTTTACATCTTTGGTTAGATTTATTCCCAGATATTTTATAGTCTTTGGAGCAATTGTAAATGGAATTGTTTTTTTAATTTCTCCTTCTGCTATTTTATCATTGGTATATACAAATGCAACTGATTTCCGAATATTAATTTTATATCCTGCTACTTTACTAAATTCATCTATCAGTTCTAATAGTTTCTTGGTGGAGTCTTTAGGGTTCTCTATATATAGTATCATATCATCTGCATATAATGATAATTTTACTTCCTCCTTACCAATTTGGATGCCTTTTATTTCTTTCTCTTGTCTGATTGCTGTGGCTAGAACTTCCAGCACTATGTTGAATAGAAGTGGAGAAAGTGGGCAACCTTGTCTTGTTCCTGATCTTAGGGGGAATGGTTTTAGCTTTTCCCCATTGAGTATGATGTTAGCTGTGGGTTTGTCATATATGGCCTTTATTATGTTAAGATATGATCCCTCTATTCCCACTTTCTTAAGGGTTTTTATCATAAAAGGTTGTTGTATTTTATCAAATGCTTTTTCTGCATCTATTGATATGATCATGTGATTTTTATTTTTCATTTTGTTAATGTGGTGTATCACATTAATTGATTTGCGGATGTTGAACCACCCCTGCATACCAGGGATGAATCCCACTTGATCATGGTGTATGATCTTTTTAATGTATTGCTGAATTCTGTTTGCTAATAATTTGTTGAGAATTTTTGCATCTATGTTCATTAGAGATATCGGCCTGTAGTTTTCTTTCTTTGTGGTGTCT
The DNA here is from genome assembly GCF_964194185.1 of Rhinolophus hipposideros. Taxonomy (NCBI): domain Eukaryota; kingdom Metazoa; phylum Chordata; class Mammalia; order Chiroptera; family Rhinolophidae; genus Rhinolophus; species Rhinolophus hipposideros. The sequence continues at coordinate 24,236,861 of NC_138049.1, read as the reverse complement.
TTGTCTGCTTTTGGGATCAGGGTGATAGTGGCTTCGTAAAAAGTGTTTGGGAGTCTTCCTTCCTTCTGGATTTTTTGGAAGAGCTTGAGGAGAATAGGTGATAATTCTTTTTTGAACGTTTTGAAAAATTCACCTGTAAAGCCATCTGGTCCAGGGCTTTTGTTTGTTGGGAGATTATTGATTACTGATTCAATTTCCCTGGTGGTAATCAGACTGTTCAGGCTTTCTGTTTCTTCTTGAGTTAGCTTTGGAAGGTTGTGCGCCTCTAGAAAATTGTCCATTTCTTCAAGGTTGTCAAATTTGTTGGCATATAGTTGCTCATAGTAATTTCTTACAATTTTTTGTATTTCTGTGGTGTCTGTTGTCACTTCTTCTCTTTCATTTCTGATTTTATTAATTTGGGTCCTCTCTCTCCTTTTTTTAATGAGTCTGGCTAAAGGTTTGTCAATTTTGTTTATCTTCTCTAAGAACCAACTCTTGGATTCATTGATCTTTTGTATTGTTTTTCTGGTTTCTATTTCATTTATTTCTGCTCTGATCCTTATTATCTCCTTCCTTGTGCTCCCTTTGGGTTTATTTTGCTGTTCTTTTTCCAGATCCCTTAAGTGTGAAGATAAACTGTCAATTAGTGATGTTTCTTGTTTCTTTAGGTAGGCCTGCAGTGCTGTGAACTTCCCTCTTAGGACTGCTTTCGCAGCATCCCATAGATTTTGGGTCGTCGTGTTCTCATTCTCATTTGTCTCAAGATATCTTTTGATTTCTTCTTTGATCTGCTGCTTGACCCATTCATTATTTAGCAACATGTTATTCAGCCTCCATGAATTGGTGTATCTTCCTGGTTTTTTTCCCCTGTAGTTCATTTCTAATTTCATAGCACTGTGGTCAGAGAAGACAATTGGTATGATTTCAATTTTCTTAAATTTATCGAGGCTTGTCTTGTGTCCTAACATATGATCTATTTTAGAAAATGTTCCATGAGCACTTGAGAAGAACGTGTATTCTGCAGCATTGGGGTGAAATGCTCTGAAAATATCAATTAAGTCCAACTGCTCCAAAGTATCATTTAAGGCTGTTGTTTCCATATTGATTTTCTGTCTGGAGGACCTGTCCCTTGTTGTCAGAGGTGTGTTGAAGTCCCCTACTATGATAGTGTTGCTGTTGATCTCTGTCTTTATGTCCATCAGTACCTGTTTTATATATTTAGGTGCTCCTATGTTAGGTGCATAGATGTTTACTAGGGTTATGTCCTCTTGTCGGATTGATCCCTTTATTATTATATAGTGCCCATCTTTGTCTTTTAATATTTTTTTCATTTTAAAGTCTATTTTGTCAGATATAAGTATTGCAACTCCAGCTTTTTTTTTGCTTCCATTTGCATGAAATATGTTACTCCAACCCTTCACTTTCAGCCTGTGTGTGTCTTTTGATCTGAAATGAGTCTCTTGTATACAGCATATACAAGGGTCTTGTTTCCTTATCCACTCAGCCACCCTATGTCTCTTGATTGGAGCGTTTAATCCATTTACATTTAAAGTGATTATTGATAGGTACATAGTTATTGCCATTTTTAGATTTGTAGTAAATTGTTTTCATCTTTCTTCTATTTACAGAAGTCCTTTTAGTATTTCTTGCAATGCTGGCTTGGTTGTCATAAATTCTTTCAGTTTGTTCTTTTCTGGGAAGCTCTTTATCTCTCCATCAACTTTAAATGATAGCCTTGCTGGATAAAGCAATCTAGGTTGTAGGCCTTTGTGTTCCATCACTTTGAGTATCTCCTGCCACTCCCTCCTTGCCTTCAATGTTTCTGTAGAAAAGTCATTTGATAGTCTTATGGGAGTTCCCTTGTATGTAACCTTCTGCCTTTCTCTTGCTGCTTTCAAGATTCTCTCTTTGTCTTTAAGCTTTGCCATTTTAACTATAATGTGTCTTGGTGTGGGCCTGTTTGGGTTTATCCTGGTTGGAACTCTCTGCACTTCCTGGGCTTGTATGTTGGTTTCCTTCATCAGGTTAGGGAAGTTTTCTGACATTATTACCTCAAATATGTTCTCAATCCCTTGCTTCTTCTCTTCGCCTTCTGGTATTCCTATGATGCGCATGTTGTTGCACTTGATGTTATCCCAGAGGTCTCTTAACCCATCTTCATTGTTTTTTATTCTTTTTTCTTTCTGTTGTTCAGTTTGAGTGATCTCTGCTAACTTGTCTTCTAAGTCGCTGATTCGATCCTCTGCTTCATCTAACCTGCTGGTCATTCCTTCAAGTGAGTTCTTAATTTCGGTAATTGTGTTTTTTAGTTCTAGCTGGTTGTTCGTTAAGATTTCTACATCCTTTTTTAGCTCTAACTGGTTGTTCTTTATGATTTCTATATCCTTCTTTATGTCTTCTCTAAGCTCCTTAAACATTCTTATCACCAGTGTTCTGAACTCTGTCTCTGACATGTTGGTTACCTCTGCTTCATTTGGTTCCAGTTGTGGAGGTTTCTTCTGTTCTTTTATTTGGGACATGTTTCTTTGTCTCCCCATTCTGACTGACTCTCTGTGTTTGCTTTGATGTATTAGGAAGATCCCCTAGAGCTCTTAGTTCTTGCTGGGTTATCTTATGTAGTATGTGTCTTTTATATTTGACTTGGACTACTTCGTTCTTCTCTGCATGTGCTCCACAGGAGGCTCGTGTGTTTAGTATATCGTCCTGTTCAAGAAGAACTTTGATTGCTTTTTGCTTGTGAGTAGGTGGGCTTAACTCCTAGGCCGTCTAGTTGTGAAACTTGGCTCTGCTCACCACAGGGTGTTCTGCTGGGTGAGGGTTGGCCACTTAAATGAGGTTTGGCCTCTATGGGCTCTTGTGCCTTCAGAGAATTCCCTCTGGGTGTGTGACTTGTAGGTCAAACTCGGTAGTACTCTGGTTTGGTCCAGAGTTGGCTTCTGGAAAATGTTGAATCTTGTGCCTCTTAAGCTGGGCCCTGGTAGGGCAGTTTCAGCACAAATCAAGTTACCAAGTACAACAACAACAACAACAAAGAAAACAAATCAAGTACATTCACAAATAAAATACAACCGACAATCCCCCCTCAACATAGGCAAAGATATCAAAGCAATAATGACAGAACAAAGCAAATCACTACAAGCAGAAAAAAAAAAAAAAAAAAAAGGAAGTACCAAGCAAAGCAAAACAGAAAGCAGAACCAGTCTTGGCTTAAGCCCACCAGGTAATCTCCAGGTTGTCCTCTGCTGTGCCAAAGAGTTCCCTGCCTATTGCGCAGGCAGCGCTGGTCACCTGGTGCCCAGAGTGAATTTGGGAATGTAGATTTAAATGCGAGGGGCTGAGGGGTCTGGATGACAGTTTTCAGAGAGACCATGCAGTTTCTGTCCTTTCCTGCACAAATGCACGCTGAGAGTAGCTCCACCAGCCCTGTGGTCAGTATTCCTGAGTCTTAGGGCCCTCCTTCCATGGGTGACTTGTAGGTCAAACCCGGTAGTACTCTGGTTTGGTCCAGAGTTGGCTTCTGGATATGTTGAATCTTGTGCCTCTTAATCTGGGCCCTGGTAGGGCAGTTTCAGCACAAATAAAGTTACCAAGTACAACAACAACAACAACAACAACAAGGAAAACAAATCAAGTACATTCACATGTAAAATACAACCGACAATCCCCACTCAACATAGGCAAAGATATCAAAGAAATAAAGACAGAACAAAGCAAATCACAACAAGCAAGGAAAAGAAAAAAAAAGAAGAGAAAGAAAGAAAAAAAAGAAAAAGAAAAGAAAGGATAAAAGAGAAGAACAAAGCAAAACAACACAAAACAAAACAAAAACAAAAGCAAAAAAACAAAAAAGCAAAACAAAACAAACAAACAAACAAAAAAAAAAAAAAATCACCAAGCAAAGCAAAACAGAAAGCAGCACCAGTCTTGGCCTAAGCCCACCAGGTAATCTCCGGGTTGTCCTCCGCTGTGCCAAAGAGTTCCCTGCCTAGTGCACAGGCAGCGCTAGTCACCTGGTGCCCAGAGTGAATTTGGGAGTGTAGATTTAAATGCGAGGGGCTGAGGGATCTGGATGACAGTTTTCAGAGAGACCATGCAGTTTCTGTTCTTTCCTGCACAAATGCACACTGAGAGTAGCTCCACCAGCCCTGTGCCCAGTACTCCTGAGTCTTAGGGCCCTCCTTCCATGGGTGACTTGTAGGTCAAACCCGGTAGTACTCTGGTTTGGTCCAGAGTTGGCTTCTGGATATGTTGAATCTTGTGCCTCTTAAGCTGGGCCCTGGTAGGGCAGTTTCAGCACAAATAAAGTTAGCAAGTACAACAACAACAACAACAAAGAAAACAAATCAAGTACATTCACAAATAAAATACAACCGACAATCCCCACTCTACATAGGCAAAGATATCAAAGAAATAAAGACAGAACAAAGCAAATCACAACAAGCAGAAAAAAGAAAAAAAAAAGAAGAGAAAGAAAGAAAAAAAAATAAAATAAAATAAAAAAATAAAAAAATAAAAAATAAAAAATAAAAAATAAAAAATAAAAATAAAGACCACCAAGCAAAGCAAAACAGAAAGCAGCACCAGTCTTGGCTTAAGCCCACCAGGTGATCTCCAGGTTGTCCTCCGCTGTGCCAAAGAGTTCCCTGCCTAGTGCGCAGGCATCGCTAGTCACCTGGTGCCCAGAGTGAATTTGGGAGTGTAGATTTAAATGCGAGGGGCTGAGGGGTCTGGATGACAGTTTTCAGAGAGACCATGCAGTTTCTGTCCTTTCCTGCACAAATGCACGCTGAGAGTAGCTCCAACAGCCCTGTGCCCAGTACTCCTGAGTCTTAGGGCCCTCCTTCCAAGGATGAGTGGGAGGGGGCGGGCGGGAGATCTCTAAGCTGCTGAAAGCCGGGAGCTGCGACTGCCGCTTACTGCTGAACTCAGGGATTGCTTCCGCGGTTGCCCTTGCCCCGCCGCAGGCCAGCCAGAAAGGGTGGGGCCTGGGGATGGAGGGGTCTCCTCCCTCCCAGGCCAGCCACTCACACTCCTCCCGCAGGCCTGAAAAGGTGGTGGCTGGGGGTGTGGGAGTCTCCTCTCTCCTCGTCCAGCGAAAATCCCCTCCTCCCAGCCTCTTCCGATGGTCAGAGCCAGCTGCCAATCTTCCCAGCGCCTGAGCGCAGACGCCCCTCTGTAATCTGACACTGTTTCTCAGTTAGGGGTAGTTTAAGTCTCTGGAAGGGCGGGGGGAGGATTCGAAAAGCGCGGTGAGGGGCCCAGGTGTGGCGTCTCAGTTCTTTGTCTGCCCTAGGGCCCACGAGCTGCCCGCCCCCGCGGGAGCGATCAACTGTGGGACGCAGGGAAAGAGCTCACCTCCTGGACCCTACGCTCTCCGCCACACCCTGGGCTCCCGTGGGACTCTAGAGCCCCGGGTGCTGCCCTCCACTTTTTCTGTGAGCACGCTCCTCCCCCCCCCCCCCCCCCCCCCCCGCTCGCCCACCTAGTGCACCTCAAAGCAAACCTTCCACGAGCCTCCGTCCGACCTGGGAGCCGCGCAGCAACGCTGCACGGCCTGTGCTCCGCTTCCAGGAGTCTGCGCTCCGTAGTCCCGGCGCCGCCAGCCTCGGCTCCGCGTGGGTGGGGGTGGGGGGGCGCGCTTCCACTTCGCTGTCCCGCCTCCTCCCCTGCTTGTAATCCGCGCACACCTTCAGGCAAATTCCTCCACGAGTCTCCCCGCTGTTCTGCGTGTTCTATATCTCCCTGTGTCTTTAGAGCTGCAGTTTACCGCCGCAGCCGCCGCCGCCGGCTTGATTCCACCGCGCGACCGCTCGTTTCCTCTCCGCTCCCTTCTTTCTTCCCCTGCTCGCCCAATTTGCGCAGCTTCAAGTAATCCTTACACGAGTCTCTTAGGAGTCTCTTAGCTGTTCTGCGTGATGAGCGAAGAGTTGTTTGATGGGTTATATGTCCCGTTTGTAATAAAATCCGGAGGAGAACTCAGAAAATGTGCCCCGCTGCCGCCATTCCTATCTCTTTTTCTTTTTTATATAACAGCTTTATTGAGCTGTAACTAACATACCATATTATTCACCCATTTAAAGTGTAAAATTCAATGAAATATATAGATTCAAAAAATGGTACAACTATCACCACCGTAAATTTTAGAACATTTTCATCGCCTAAAAAGAAACCCTATACCCTTTAGCTATCATTCCCCTCCCCCTTCCCTAAGCAACCACGAATCTACATTCTGTCTCTCTAGAATAGCTTAGTTTGGACATTTCATGTAAATGGAATATGTGGCCTTTTATAACTGATTTCTTTTACTTAGTATAATGTTTTTCAAGATTCATCTATATTATAGCATGTATCAGTACTTCATTTCTTCTTATGGCTGAATAATATTTCACCATAAGGATATACCACTTTTTATCATTCATCAGTTGATGGACATTTGGGTTTTTTCCTACTACCTTTTGGTTATTATAAATAATACTGCTATATAGTTTGTATACAAGTTTTTATTTATCTTTCATTGATACCTAGAAACATAATTGCTAGATCACATGGTATATCTATTTCTTCCTGAGTGAACTTTGATAGGAATTATTAATTTTATTTAAGTTGTCAAATTTATTGGCCTGAAGTTTTCATAATATTTTCTTATTATTTTTAAAATATCTGTAGTAACACTCCTGTCATTCCTGAAATCAGCAATTTTTGCCTTCTCTCTTTGTTTCTTGATCAGTCTTGTCAAAAGTTAATTGCTCTTATTGACTCTTTTCAAATAACCAGCGTTTAATTTAATTTCCCCTGTTTTCCCATTTTCTATTCCTTTGATTTCTGCTACTATCTTTATTATTTTTCTCCCCAATGTTTGCTTTGTGTTTAATTTATTCCTTTTTCAAGTTTCTTAAGGGGGCATTCAGTTCAAAATATTTTAAATATTTCCTTGTGATTTCTTCTTTAATCCTTGTTATTGAAAAGTGTATTGTTTAATTTTCAAATATTGGGAAATTTTTCCGGATATTTTCCTATTGGTTTCCAATTTAAATTCCAGGGACCATGATTTCAATCCTTTTTTTAATTTATTAAGAATTTTCATGGCCCTTAATATGGTATGCTTTGCTCAGTGTCCCATGTACATCTGAAAAGAATTAATATTCTACTGTTTTGCATGGAAAGTTCTATAACTATTAATTATGTCAACTACACTGAGAGGGAATGTTAAAATCTTCAATTATACTTGTGCTTTTGTCTATTTCTTCTTTTAATTTCTTCTGTTTTTGTTTCACATATTGAAGTGCTATTTGTTAGGCATATATATTCAGGATTGTTATGTCTCCTTAAAAAATTGACCCATTTATTATTATGAAATGTCTTTTTAAGTCCCTGTTCATATTCCTTCGACTGACATCAATTCATCTAATATTATATTAATGATTTGGTTAATGATTACATGGTACACTTTTTCTATTTTCCATTTAACCTATTTGGATCTTTATATTTAAAGTTGATTTTTTTTTTTTTTGGAGAAAGCTTATCACTGGGTCCAATCAATTGGACAAAAACAGAAGCCTGTGAAAGAGTTTCTCACAGAAGACACTGATAAATAACGACCAGTTAGATGGGAGGAGGACAGAGTCAGCATAGTACAAAATCAAGGAAGTGAGCACTTCAAGAAGAGAGTATTCAGTAAGACCATCAAGTAGGATGAAGACTGGAAATAGTCTACAGGCAATTAGAAGGTTGCAATGATTTTTTATCAGATTAATTTCGGGGTTAGGTAAGGACAGAAGCCACACTTCAGAGAGAAAAACAACTGGGAGGAGGGAAAGCAGGAGCAATGACCATTTTTTAAGTTGTGGAGGTAAAAAGGGCAAGAAAGAACTCACAAGGAACAAGGGCCAAGGGAAAGGGTTGAAGTTCTTGTTCTGTTTATTTCAAAATGGAGGTAATCTAATGCTTATGGACTGAGCGGAAATCATTTGAAAAAGAGAAGCTAGATACTCACTGTCAATGAGGATACTGTATCCTGTGGTATGAGAGAAGAGGACAGGATGAAGTGGGCGTGTGTGTGCGCCCGCACGTGTGTGTTTGCATGATAGGTTGGACGGGACCCGGACAAATAGAACTTGCTTTGGACAAAAAGGACAGTTTTTCCACAGCACAATCCACCGCCCCTTCACCCCACCAATGTAGGTGAGAAAAGTTGAGGAAAGTTCAAAAAGGTTAGGATAGAACAGAGTTCTTACTTAATAGTTGTTTCAGAAATTTAAAAAATGAGCCTAACAGAAAAGAAGATGGATTGGCAAAGGATTTAAAGAGAGGGGTGACTGTTTAGGAGGAGTGAGAAAAGAGTTGATTGTGTAGTCATTTCAGAAGACAGTTTTCATATCTCACTGGGTGTGGACGCTCTCTTTAACTGTTCCAGCTACTCTTTGCACATACAGCTAACCAAATGCCTGACACTGACCTCTAATTGTTCATTTGCTTGTCTGTCCCACACATAATTGCAAGCATTTATGGGCAGGGGCTGTTTTATATGTACACATCATAATGCCTAGAACTTCATAGATACCCAATAGAAATGCTTGCTCAATAAATGACAAAAATATTGCCAAAGAGCAAAGGGTCTATATCACTTGCTTGGTGGTTATTTCAGAATTTGAGGTCATGAACTTAGACTTCACAACCTAAGAATCCTCCAAACTCCATATTCTATAATTCAGTGAGTGAGGGATAAAGAGGTCCAAATTGCAATACAATCGTAACTGCCTATTATGTTATAACAAATGACAACATATCTCTTTGCAGGGAAAACTACCAGCAGAAACCTTAAAAATATTTATAACGCTTAAGCAAAATATCTGAAGACAAGAAATTGAAATGCAAGATTTAGTAAAATTTTAAGTTATCCTGTTTTGTTGTTTAAGGAATGAGGCTTAAAATGGGAATGCTGATTAAAGATGGCATTTCACATCCAATGTACCCAAATTAAATCACCAGTATCCCAACTGTATGTCAAAGAAGAGGACTGTTAAATAATGCACATTTCAATTCAAAGGCTTTCATGTGGATAAATTGGGCCATGAACTTACTATTAATGCTTTGTCCCTTTGTGTTTCAACAGCAATACCCAGCCTACAAGTATCTTTGTAACTCACCTAGCCTAAATACACAGGAAAACTTCACAGCATATACCCCTAAACCAAGAGCAATATCTATATCTTTTATTGTTAATAACATCAATCTTACTTCTCTCTTCCCCAAACAAAACAAGACTTTACTTATGTATTTTAACAAATATCTGCACCAAGATAATAAGTTCTTAGAAAAGTGTTTAGTGCTGAGACATATCACATAGAGGAACATTTTCACCAGGGAAGAAATGGATATTCCACTTATGGAACTTTCCAGGGTTAGAAAGCACTCTGGTTTTATGACGTAAAGGATTTTTCCCTGGCTCCAACACAGGCTCATCATGAAACACTGCACCAGTCACATAGCTTCAGTTTTCTCGCCCATAAAATGAAAGGATTGAACTAGAACAGCATTGCTCAAGGAATGTTCGTTGGTAAACTAGATCTTAAAATTAGTCCTCAAAAAAAAAAAAAAGAAAGAAAGAAAGAAAGAAACTCAAGATCAAATAAGATTTAAGAAATGCTCTAATTTGGTAGCAACGCACAGCAGGATATTTAAGAATTTGACAAGCAGGATGAGGTGAAGCTGAAACCAGAGCAGAGAGCAGTTAAGATGAGTTGCCTCTGTCATTGTGGAATTGAAAGATTGAGCCTGCGGCTTCTAACGGGGAGGGGGGGGGCAGCTGAATCTGCAACTCACACACTTAACCCTGAATTCCCAAGTGTGTCTAGAGTGATCCCAGGTTGGTGGTGGCCCCATAGTACTGATTGCAAATCATCTCCAGGGAAAACATCTTCAATTTTGATCTCAGGATTCCCAAAGATCAGATTCAACTAAATTTGAATTCCCAATTTTAATAGTTACCAAACATAGTGGGGGGAAAATCAATACTCACTCTCCTGAGAGAAATTAAGTAAAATAAACCGACTTTGACTCTAAAGAATTCAGATAGTTAAATGATCAGATAAAGAAATGAAGTTAAATAAAATATTTAAAGAAATGAATAATAGAATCCAAAAAATAAAGGATTCCAGGAATAAGAGACTAAAAATTACCAACCATTTTTGAGGGGAAAAACCCTAAAACTCGAAAAATATCAATGTCAACACTTAAAAATCAAGAATGGATGTGTTTCACAGCTGATAAGACTCAGCAGAGGAAAGAATTACTAATCAGTCGATAAATGCAGAATGCAGCTCAGAGTCAAAGAGATGCAGCTCAGAGTCATGGATAGAGGAATTGAATAGGCATTTTTCCAAAGAAGACATACCAATGGCCAACAGGTAATGAAAGGTGCTTTAATGTACAAGGTCAGACAATGAAGTTCACAAACTCATTCTAGAAAAAGAGCTACATACCTCATTGCTGAATATCACTATGGTCACCTTTGAAGTACTCCCCTTTGGGAAGCTATGCACTGATGCCAGTGCCTAGTCTATGCTGCAAAGCAATTTTGGAACTCTTTTTCTGGAATGGCTATCAGAGCTGTCGTCATATTACCCTTGATGTCCTGAATGTCATCAAAATGTCTCCCTTTCAGTATTTCCTTTATTTTTGGGTAAAGAAAGAAGTCATTGGGGGCCAGATCAGGTGAGTAGAGAGGGTGTTCCATTGCAGTGATTTATTTACTGGCTAAAAACTCCCTCACAGACAGTGCTGTGTGAGCTGGTGCATTGTCATGATGCAAAAGCCATGAATTGTTAGCAAAAAGTTCAGGTCATTTAACTTTTTCACTCAGCCTTTTCAGCACTTCCAAATAGTCAACTTGGTTAACTGCTTGTCCAGTTGGTACAAATTCTTAATGAATAATCCCTCTAACATTAAAAAAGGTTAGCAACATTGTTGCAACAAATCCACAAATTTAATTGTCAGACCTCATATAATATGGTGACTGTAGTAGATAACACTATTATATCATTGAAATACTATGCTAAGAGAGTAAAACTTAAATGTTCTCACACACAAAAAGATAAATATGTGAGGGAATAGATGTGTTAACTAACTAGATAAGAGAGATCCTTTCATAATATTTACATATATCAAATGATCACACTGTACACTTTAAATATCTTAAAATTTTGTCAATTATACCTCAATAAAACTAAAAATAATGAAATGGAAAATGAAAAGAGAAGTTAAGAGACATGAAGGACAGAATAAAAAGGTCTACAATATATTTAATAACCATTTCAAAATAAACGTAATGTAAGATAGGCACTAAAATAATAACTCCAAATTTTCCAAAAGCTAATGAAAGACATGAACCCATAGATGCATGAAACACAACTGATAAGATTTAAATAAAGTGATACCTTTACCTTTAATTTCATAATATTATTAAAGATCAAATACAAAGAGAAAATCTTTAAAGGCAGACAGATAAAAGAGAAAGACAGTTACAAGAATATGACAATTGCAGATATAATTAATTTCTCCACAATAGTTGAAACAGCAGTATATCTTTAATGCTGATTAAAATATCTGTCAACCTAGAAATATTTACTCAGAAAAAGCTCTCTTTGAACAATGAGTGGAATAAAACTATTTTTTTTTTTTAGAGTGATTTCATTCTTTCATGAAAGGGAAATGGAAAATGATTACTGAAAAAAGGTCTGAAGAATAGTAAGCCAAGAAATATGTAAATATATAGATAATTCTTACAAAGAATTATCTAATACACCAACGGTATCAGTTTGGGATTTAGAAAAGAACAAAACTAAATGATCTATCAAGCCACAAAAAGACATGGAGAAGCTATAAATACATATTGCTAAGTGAGAGAAGGCAATCTGAAAAGGCTACCTACCGTATGATTCTAACTACAGTTGACCTTTTAACAATGTGAGGGTAAAGGGTACCAACACCTGTGCAGTTGAAAAGCCACGAATGACTTTTGACTGCCCCAAATCTTCAAGTTGTCCCTCCGTATCCATGGGAGATTGGTTGCAGCACCACCACAGACACCAAATTCTGAGGATGCTCAAGACCCCCTCTATAAAATGGTGTTGATCAATGCATACATTTGGCCCCCCTAAGGATGCTTAGAGCCCAACATCCTTGTGCTCTCCATTGTGGATAAAAAACAGTACAGATATTTATTGGGGAAAAAAATCAGTGTATAAGTGGACCCAGGCAGTTCAAACCCGTGTTGTTCAAGGGTCAACTGTATATGATATTCGAGAAAAGGCAAAACTATGGAGACAAAAAAAGATCACTGGTTGCCAGGGGTTTGCGGGGAGGAGGGGGAGAGATGAATAGGTAAAGTATAGGGGATTTTTAGGGACGTGAAAACATGATTCTGCACAATACTATAATGGTGGCCTACAAGTCATTACACATTTGTCAAAACCTAAACGCATGACACAGAGTGAACCCTAATGTTCAATTGTGGACTATAATTAATAATATATTAATATTGGTTCATCAACTGTAACAAATATACCATACTAACAAAAGATGTTAAAAACAGAAAATTTGGGGTGGGATAAAGGGGTATATGGGAACTCTGTTACTCAATTTTCTCAATTTTTTCTATAAACCTAAAATTATTTTTTAAAAGATAAACTCTATTACTTAAAATAAAATAACTTAAATATCAGATCATTTAAGTTCGAGGGCTATGGCTCAGGTGACCAAAGGTCTTTGTATTCTTTGAAAAAAAGATTAATATCTAATACACATATACAGAACCTGACAACCAACAATTACAGAACAGACATGCTTTTCAAGCACACACGGAATGCTTAAAAAGTAACCAACCATTCTCCATTGTTCCCCTAGCAGCGGGTCAGAGAGCAGACCCACCAGCAATGCAGGCCCAGTGACCATCAGCCACCCGCAGCCCCCAGCCCCAGTCGGCATCACCACAACCATGAGCAGCCAGGTGGACACCCAGCATCCGCCTGCCCCGCCCTCAGTGTCACCAACACCAAGCCCGGCACCTCAGGCCTCAGCAAAGGGAGCAGCAACCTGTGGCCTCTCAATGGCGGCACCAGCCGATGGTGACAAGAAGGTCATGGCAACAAAATTTTGGGGAACAGCAAAATGGTTCGATGCAAGAAACGGATATGGAATGATAAAATTCATCAACAAGAATGACACCAAGGAATATGTATTTTGTACACCAGACTTCCATAAAGAATAATAACCCCAAGAAGTACCTTCCAATGTCGGAGATGGAGAGACTGTGGAGTTTGATGTTGTTGAAGGAGAAAAGGGTGCGGAGGCAGCAAATGTCACAGGCACTGGTGGAGTTCCAGTGCCAGGTAGTAAATGTGCAGCAGACTGGAACCATTACAGATGCCACGCACATTGCAGGGGGCCTCCACGCAATTACCAGCACAACTACCAGAATAGTGAAGGTAGGGAAAAGAATGAGGGATCATAGAATGCTCCTGAAGGCCAGGCCCAACAGCACCAACCCTACCGCAGGCCACGGTTCCCATCTTACTACATGCAGAGACCCCATGGACATGGACCACAGTATTTCAACCCTCCTGTGCAGGGAGAAGTGATGGAGGGCGCTGATAACCACAGTGTAGGAGAACAAGGTAGACCAGACAAGTGAGACAGAATTTGTATTTAAGAGGCTATAGACCACGATTCTGTAGGGGCCCTTCTGTCCAAAGACAGCCTAGAGAGGACGGCAATGAGGAAGATAAGGAAAATCAGGGAGATGAGACTCAAGGTCAGCAGCCACCTCAACTCAGGTACCCATGCAGACACCCAGAAAGCCATAACCCACAAGATGGCAAAGAGACAAAAGCAGCTGATCCACCAGCTGAGAATTCTTCCACTCTGGAGGCTGAGCAGTCAATACCGGCTTATCATCACTACCATCATCTAGTTTAGTTGTCCAACAAGAAGAAATGAATATGAAATTCCAGAAATAAAAAATGAACAAGAATTTGGAGCTGAAGACCTTAAGCACTTGCTTTTTTCCGGTTTACCAGATAACTAGAACTATCTGCATTATCTATACAGTATGGAGTTATTATTTTTACCTAAAGATGTGTCTTTTTGCTAATGACAAACAAGTTTGTTTAAGCCTGTTTTTTCTCACACCTTTAAACGTTTTTAAATTGTTTCATATCTAGTCAAGTTGAGATTTTTAAGAACTTCATTTTTAATCTGTAATAAAATTTTACAACTTGACTTTTTTTAAAAAAGTCAACAAATTGCAAGCACCTCTTAATAATGTTCTTAAATAATTTTTGGTCTTTAGAAAAGATTAATAGAACTGACAAATCTATAGTCTTGTTCAACAAAGAAAAAAATAGAAAGCACAAAAAATTAAATCAGGGATGGAAAAAAAACAAAACCATAGATACAGGTGAGAATTAAAGAAAAGTAATGTATGTCCAAGATGCCAATAAATTTAAATACATAATACTGACCATTTTATAGAAAACTAAAATATTTTGGAAATGTGAAACATTATCAGCCTACTAAGAGTCAGAGCTATACAAAATGTGTAACCAGAGAAGTATTGCTCCCTGTCATCCCTATTTCCACATTCCCATATCTCCATCTACAGAGATATTCCCTATTACTGTATACAACAGTGTAGTAGCCATCTGTTAATGCATCATAGTTTATCCAATCATTCTGTTATAAATGGGCATTTATGTTGTTTCAAACTCTAGAATTTCTCATAAAATCCAAAAAGAAAATTAGTTTTCAGTTGTTATTCAAAAGCTAATTACCCAGATTCTGAATCATTTGTATCCTTTGTTATTTCTTTAAGCTTTTATTTTTTTTCCCTCTTGGTTAAAACCTCAAAAGAGAGAGCAGGATCAGGAAGAGAAATGTGGGCCCTGTATCAGCTCTCTTAAGAAGTTGTTACCTTATTAGCACTCCAGGGGAAATAATGGGCTGGCACTACAGAGATAACAGGTTAAGTGTCATTTATGTCTATGTCTGATATTAAAGAGATTCTGATGAAACACCACTACTTTGACTATTTCCCCGTGTTTATATTTTGATTGTGAAGGGAGTACCTCAATGCATTATTTGTGCTTTTATTTTGATTATGAAGGACAGATAGATTAAAACTAATTGTGACAGAATACAATAAAAGAGAAAAGGAGGGTAAATTCCTTGAGATCAGGAATTTTCTTTTGATTTTGGCTTAAGTCTGTGTAGAAAACAAAGGTTTATTTAGAATTAATAGGACAACATTTTAGACACATACGTGAGAAAATATTGCCAAAATGCCCCTATTATTTTTATATATACAAAAGTTCCTAAAATGAGACAGTAAATGGGATTTATTCCTATGGGTTATTTAACCACAAAAAGTAAATGAAGGGAAAAATAGATAAATAAATTCTTAGACAATCCAAAAGTTTCCCCCAACTAATTTCCCCTGAAAGGGAGTTTCCATAATTCTATTCGTAATCACAAACCCACCAAAGATTTTATTCTGTTAGGAGAAGTATACATGTTTGGGTGGTGGTGAGTATTTGTTTAGTTTAGTTTTTGTTTTGTTTGGGCAGACTGAAGTATTGATCGATGACTATCGGGGAAAGAATATTGGGAACCTATAAATTGCTTCTTTATATAACTATTTCAAAATTTATTATTTGTTGAAGAGATTTTATCTCTGTCAGACTTCACATGAAAACAGTCAGGATGTATGTAGAATTCATTTTCCTTTGATTTTCCATCATGAAATCAAATCCATCAAGCATTTTTATATCATAATATTTCTAATCGGAGAGAGAAGACCTCAAAATAAGCAAGGGCTTTGAAACATGTACTTAAATCAGAGTTAGTGGATATTCCATTTTTTCTTTTCTGTGTCCTACATTAGCTACTGGCTTATTCACGAACTGTAATATACCTAACATATGTTGGTTATACTATTTTTTCCATTCCAAACTACTTGCTCAATTTCTCATTCAGATGAAAAATTTCCCAAAAGCATTTAGGATATTTTAAGTGACATTGCTTAAAGGTATTTTATTGGGAACATCTTTTGGGGAATTCTGATGAGCTCAAGTTAATGGCAGCACAGTGTACAAACCCACTGACTCAAGTTCCAGAAACTGCCGAGTTTGAATGAGCAGAGGCCTCCACAGAGCAGGGAACAGGCCCAGTGTCTGTTTGGCTGTAGTTCCAGCAGCTGACAGGACAACCCATAGGGCCCCCTCGCATGCCCCAGATACATACAATCCAATGACGGCCTCTGGTGAGGTTGTCTTTCTGACAGTGTCCAAAACAGCAATGAAGATTACACATAAACTGAGACTCTAGTGCTTCATTCATCCTTTCCAAAGCATTTGAGTGCCTGCTAGATGTCAGGCCCTGACTGGGCTTTCAGAGAATGTAACTTAAAAGACAATTCTTTGTCTCCTGTTAGTGGGGTGAAGAAAGACTTTCAGACAATATCATCACAAAATAGAACATGTGAACTAATGAAAGCATGTACGTAGTATAGAAACAGTCCAGAGAAGGTGGCTATATCTAGGCCGAGAGGCAAATCGGGAGGTGTTGCAAAACAAATGGTGCTACAGATATAATAGGAGTTCCAAGGCAACCAATTTTTCTTATGAGGCTTCATATTTATAGTCATAAGACTTTTGCCCTCTCCAGGCGTTTGCACAAAGCATAACGCTGCTACACCTATTAAAAGAGGAACAGCCTTCTTCATCCTCTAAACTTCTTTCGTTTCACAGTGAGGTGTAGTTACATCCTGAGTTGGCTCCTAGAATTGTATAATCTTAAAAACCTTGGAAAAATTTCCCCAAGATTGTTTAATACAAGCTGTAACATCCTAACTAGCACAATAGAAATAATTCTTATAACTCAGAATTGTTGTAAAAAAAAACACCAGATAATAACCTGTGACAATTTAGGTATTAAATAAAGGTGCTCCTCTATACCGTGTTTCCCCGAAAATAAGACCTAGCCGGACCCTCAGCTCTAATGCATCTTATGGAGCTAAAATTAATATAAGATCCAGTATATTATATTATATCATATCAGATCAGATCATATTATATTATAATGATCTGGTCTTATATTATATTAAAATAAGACCTTGTCTTATATTAATTTTTGCTCCAAAAGACTCATTAGAGCTGATGGTCCGGCTAGGTATTATTTTCGGGGAAGCACGGTACTTCACCTGACCCACTTCCTGTCACATACAGGAATAGAGAAAATATACACAAATTACATGAGGATTTGTAATAGAAATATATCTAATTATTGGCTCCTGTTTTAAATTCAAGAATATCAATTTAATTTTCAAACATTTATGATCATCATTCTATCTTAAATATGCCTAGATTTTCCTTGATTCCAGATATAGAAAACTAAAGACCAAATATTTGAAAATACCTGAGTTTATAACCAGAGAACATCTCATAAGCTTATAAATTTCATATCCTGCTCCCTGATTTTTCTGAAGGATTGAGATTTTTAAAAATCCTCCTCCATTGCAGCTAGAAAAAAAAAATAGTTAACCAAAGGGAAATTTCTCTGGTGATGGAAATGTTTTATATCTTATTTTAGATTGTAGTTATAGGAGTGGGAAAAAACTGTCAAAATTCTGAATTGAACACATAACATCGTTCCATTCTATTTCATGTTAATTATTCTTCATAAATTTTTTTTCAATCTTCTGTTCAAACCTCCAGTTCCATAAGTGCTCATATTTTTCCAAAGTAAAGTTCATATCAATAATTTATTTTTTTATCGTCATTCTGTTAGTTAAAAACAAAACAGTCTGGAGTATTTTCCTCTTTTAGTCTATATTGCTAGTTTAGTCAAATTGTTTATATCTCTTTTGTTCCTGATTATCAGACCCAAAGTCGAACAAAAACTGATGCCAGATCTGCTGACCCTTACGTGAACCCCTGGGTCTCCATGGAACTCTGATTTGTCATAGGGCTGCCTGCAGTCCACTGATTAGTTTTCCAGTCTTCCTAATCAAATAGAAGCTTATTTAATTCTTGTAATAACATCTTGAGAAAGTATACTGACCAGTTTGCCGAAATTCAAAATTAAATGTAAGAATAAGTATATTTTACCAGCATCTTTAATTTATTTGAAAGATCTTCCCTGACCAATAGTTTTTGGGTGTTTTTGTTTTTTCCATTATTGACTCAGAGATGAAATGTTTAACATAGCAAAAATCAAGTTTGCCTATGTCCAACTCGTCCACAAACCAGTAGAACCAGAAAACCTAGAAGTCTTGATAATTCTTGAAACTATAATAGCAAATCAACAACGTTGAGTTTAAGGGAATTAAGAAAAAATAGAACAATCAAATGGGTGAAGGCAAATGGATATTTTTCAAAAACAAGAGTGAGAAAGGGAGAAAAATTAAATAAAACATGGAAAAACTCTTCTCTTGGCTCTGAAATACTTAGAGAAGTTTTAGAGGTAGCTAATCACATTTTCAAACTAATTGTAGTTAGTGTTTGTAATTCAAATCTAGTTGTAGAAGTCCTAAACAGGAGAGTCTTAGCTAAAAAGCCCATTGTAATAATGGATGTGTGGGAAAAAATATTGAAACAATGAATATATATTATGGAAGCCTTAAAAAATAGACTTCAATTACTAAAATCTACACAGATACGGTTTCTAGAGTTGAAATGCTACAGGGATTCTGTAAGTAGTTACAGCACATTCCGTCTGTTGGCTCTATAAACAAAGCACATTATTTCAGGCAACTCTTCAGTAAGTCCTTTTCTAAGTCAACTAACAGTCCTCTAACTTATTTTTGAAGTAATACAAAGCTGACTCAAATTAAGTGCTATAATATTGGAATACCTAACATGCTGTGGGAATTCAGAGGAAATTGTGATTCGTTCCTAATTTGGGTAGAGGGCAGGAAATTGCAGACTATTATAACAACATAGCTTTTATGTGGGCTTTCAACCCACATAAAACTATTTTGTCTTGTTTATATAACACATATTAATAGAACAGTTATAAAATCTTGATCGGTTAAAAAGAACCATAGTCCCATAAAAAATAACTCGTAATCCCACCATTTAGGAAAAATACCACTGTTAATATCAACTTGTTTCTATATGCAGAGACGTACATTTATAATAAACATGCAATTTTCTGACAAGTTCTTCTGAATATGCGGTAAACAATGTTTACATCTTTCTGATATTTACTTTCAGATGACAGTCTATATGTTGCATATCTTAACTTATTAACCCATTATCACTGTGTGAATTTTTTTAGTTCTAATTATTTGTTATGACAGACATTTAAGATATGTTAAAACATCTTTCAACAATATGTATCTTCGAATATTCATCAGATTATTTCCTTGGGAAGAATTCCTAGAAGTGGAATTTTTAAGGGTTGACATATACTGATGGTCTCTTTCCTCTATAACCTATTAACATGCTCTGTTTTAGTATACAACACTCTCGACTCTATTTCTCTGTCCAGCTATTGCAACATTTCTTTGCTCGCCGTTCAAGCAAAGTAACTCAAGAGTTGTTTACATTCACTATATTTAATTCTTCTCCTTTCTCTTTTATAACCATTCCAATCAGGCTTTTTCCCAGCGACTCCACCAAAACTGCTGTTGTCCAAATAATCAATGACACCCCTTCCCTGAATTTCATTAATTCCATTAGTAAATCTCATCCATCATCTTACTTGACCATACTGTAACTTTTGAGATAGAGATCATTTCCCCCCTTCTAGAAACATTTCTTCCTTTCGATTCCAGGACACAACACACTCTTGGTTTCTCATCTATCTCACTGCCACTCACTGTCTCCCCATCCTATTGACACAGCTTCGCTTGGCGATCTCATTAAGTCTCATAGTTTTAAACAACCTCCCGCTGCCAAAGAGTTCCAACTATTCTCTATGGTCTAGTCCTTACTCCTAAATGCCAAATTCAAATATCCAAACGCATCCCAAATTTACCAGGTTTGAAACTCAACCTCTGATCTTTACTCCTCTTCTTAAAAAGAAACAAACAAAAAACAAACCAACAAAATAACCTTCCCCTCCTGTCTTTCCCCCTCTCTGTAAATGACAATAGTCATCCTTCCAGTTGCACAAGCCTAAAGTAGAATCCTTCTTGATCTTTTTTTTTTTTTTTCATCTATTCCACCTTCAGTTCTTCAAGAAATCTCCTTGGCTCCGTCCCTAAAATGTATCTAGAGTCTAGACTCACCACACCCACTGCTACTAGGCTGGTCCATTATTTCTCCCCTGAAAAGACTCTGATTGGTCTTCCTGCTTTTGACCTTAATCCCTGTATCTTTTTCACACAGAGGCCTGCGTGATCCTTTTAATGTGGAAGTCAGATCTTGTCACTCCTCTGCTCAAAGCCCTGCATGGCTTCTCCATTTTACTTAGAATAAAAGCCAAAATTTTTACAATATTCTCTAACCCTGCATTCTATAACTACCACCTCCTACATATTGTCTCTGACCTTATCTCCTACTTTCCTGGCTCACTGCTCCAGCCACCTTGACCTACTAGCCATTCTGATCTACTAGCATTTGACTGCCTCAGGGCCTTTGCACTGGCTGTTCCCTTAGTCTGTAATGCTCTTCCTTCCTATATCTTCATGATTCAGTCCCCTTTATCCTTCAGCTTTTTGCTATCACTTTCCCCAGATTCTGACTTCTCCCTTTAAAAGTGCTCTCCTCCTTTCAGCGTTTACTTTGCTCCTTCTCTGCTTTTTCTCTATAGCATCTATCACCTTCTGATATATTTTTTATTTATATAATTTGTTTCTCTTGGAACCTAAAAACATATCCATAAAAGCAGGAATTTCTGTCTTATTCATTCAGTGCTAGACAAGAGTCGACATTACACATGCATATTTAATGCTTTTGATCCAGACTTCCAATTTGCATCTCAGGAAATGAAGATATTTAAATAAGTATTTACGATGAAGAAGGATGGTCCATGTTGAGGACATAGCATTGGCAAAGCCACTGATATGAAAAAAAAAAAACCAAAACACAAAACAGTGCAGTGGTGGCCAGGTGTTTCTGTTATATCAGCATGGGGATATGGGGATATAGCATTCACTTAAAATAAATAGAAATATATCAAAGGGAACAAGGCAACATTTTAACTAAAAGCATAAAATCCACTTACTCCACAATAAGAAATAAAGGGATGAAATGACAAAGGCGTTTCTACACTAGGATACGGATGGAGGCACTGGGAAACAGTGAAAACTTTAACCACAAATAAGAAGTTTGGCAACGTGCCAAATTGTATGGGGGGAGAACAGCTGTTTTTAAACAGGAAATCAAAATTATGGATCCTCCCAAGAAAAGTGGATGTATCTGAATTGTTTAGAGTTCGCCACCTCCTGAAACCTATCCGTAGACCACCATGGGCCGGTGATTGAGAATCCTAATTAAGAAAAAAAAAATCCCCATTAAGAAATATTATTTCAGCATCATGACTGTTACTTGGATGGAAATGATGCTTAAATAGGATACAACTCAGTTGTATTATTGAGTTCTAACAGTTTGGGTAAATGTTTGAAATTTAAGGAAAGAGACTCCAACAACCACGTCTTAAATGTGAATTTCTCAAATATGTAGAATTAAACATCCCAAAGTTACCTCAGTGAAACTTCAGATTGAAAGTTTCTTATTTTAAGGTTGATACAAATAATTTCATAAAATTCAGAAGATAAGCAGAAGGAAGACTACTTAGGTATTGGTAATTTGATTTTTTTTTTTTAAATTGAAACCAGCAAACATTGCAGCCAAACGGTCTGAGCTATTGTCTGTCTGGCTTCTGTACAACTTTATCATTAGCATCTTTCATCTAAATAATTCACTAAAATGTTATTAATGAGTCTTGCTTCCCTACCAAATACCCCTTCTCTGTATCACAAAATCTAGAAATAATTAAAGGAAATTCAGCCTGGGGAGTTTTTCTTGCTCAGCTATCTCTCTGGAGAGGGATGTGGGGAAGGAAAGGAGAGGGTCCTATTTACAGCTAAATATAAACACTTGTTTATTCGCTGAGACCATTCATTGCACTGTTCTGATGCTAATGCAAAGAACTCCTGTGTCTGCAATCTGTTCCATATCTGGTGTCTGATGCCAACCCTTACAGTGATAAAGGCCACAGAAGCCAATCCAGAGGCACTGCATTTAAATGTATAGCCTGTCCTGAGAAGTCTCTCTGGTTGGTTTCTTTTCCCTGTTGCCACACGTTAGAGAACGAGTTTACCAACAACCACCAGCCCAGCACATCCAAGCTGGATCCAGGCCAAAAGCAAGCAGCATCGTTGCAATCTGGGCAGTGAGGTGGAAGGGTGAGTGGTGCACCGGTCGGATGAAAACATGCGGGCACTGCTGGGCAGCAGCTGGAGGAAGTTTGGACATGCTGGCAGGGGGACATACGAGTGGTTAACTAGCGAACCAAGCCTACCTCTTCTGGAAACCCAGCTGCAGGTTTGTACCTCTGACTTATGCCTCTTCTTCCCCCAAAGTATCTTTGTCAGTTTTAAAACCAACAATGCCTATATTTTTAGGATCTTATTATAAAACATACTGGCAACCATTTGCTTGATGGGTATGACAAAAATATGATTTTGCTGATTGGCATGGTCTAAGGAAGTAACTTGAAAGTTGTATTCTTTTGACAATAATAAATTCAAGTGAAACTTGCCACAAATATATTCTAAGAACACCTGATATATCAAATATGTCAAGGAGCACCTGAAGTTAGGAGTCAACAAAATTTTATGCCTTCGTTTTTCACTTTGTTCTTTGCTCAGTAAGCAATGTCTATGTATTCACAAATAAGAGACTCCCTTTGGTTCTCTGGCTGTATAATGACCACTGTTTCTAAGAGGTGGCAGTAGCTAGCCAAATTATCTTAGTTCTGGAAGGATAGTAGAGGGTTAAGCAGGTTTTGTCTCTACTAAGAAATGTAGCAGCTGCTTTGCTTTGTCTGGTAAATCACCAAAGAAGCCTCAATCTGAGACAGCATTAAGGAAAAACATTGGTAGAAATCTAAAAACTCCGAATTAATTTTATCATCAACAGGGAAATGAGTGATATCGCTATACCCCAAGAAAAAGGGAAACAGACTTATTTTCTGGATTATCAACTGATTAGATTAGTAGTTAAGTTCTCTAAAACCACCTTTTACAGAAAAAAAAATTATACATGTGTATATGATACTATGTTTTATTCAGCAGTTATACTTTTAACTGGGTATATCTTTAAAATATTCCCTGAAGAAGAAAGCCAATATACACATCAGAGTAATATGAAAAGTCAAGAAAACTTTGAGGGAAGTGAACAAATTAGAACATTTGACTACAAAAGTAAAGACATCTTTTCTGCACTTAAAAATTCAAAACACTTTGAACCAATATACTATGAATCAATAAACAAGCAAATTAAAGATACCATCATAAATTTGTCCTACACCTTGGTGCATCTCTTAACTGAAAAACAAGAATTCTTTATCTCAAATTGTCCTAATCTGCTGTATTAGGTGAGCAGTACCACTCAGTATCTAGATAAATTTAACTCAACCAACTGAATTACTGATTACAGAAGAGCATTGTGGCATATCTCCTTTCAAAAAGTTTTGCAATTAATATTGATAATACCATAAGTGGCATAATTGTGAACAAAGGGTCTGTTACATAAAACATTTTAAATAAAACATTAAATATCTTTATATTCTATGCATATTGAACTTACAGGGTGTAACTGAGAATTTAAAATTTGATGCTCATAACTGTTTAGAAACTATTAGCATCCATATAATTCATGGAGAAGAAAGAACAATAAGTTTTTCAAAATGGCCCATGTTTATCAAGATTGAAACATGATTATTTTAAATACTGAAGGAGATAATAGTTTTAACATTTTTAATGATTCATCTAGAGGGAGAAAATAAACAGTTAAATTGCTTTTTGACTCCAACTTGATTTCTTAATAATTGTACATTTATTTATGAGTTCATCTACACTTATAGCTTTTGTAATCAGTCCCTTATAATATCACAACTGTTTTAAGTGAATAGCTCTGATAATAAACTAGATTACATGTCAGAAAACAAAGAATCTATAGTTTAGAAATCAAAGAATCATACACAGAAATATTAACATTGCCAAAATATTTTTCTAAAAAATACATATTTATTAAACTATAAACTTAGAAATGTCAGATTTTATCTTCCCTATATTTTCCAGTCTTATCAATAAATTTCTAGATGACTTCTGGTTACTTTTAGTATTTTAATTTGACCATTTGAGACACTGAGATATATAAGTACCTATTATTCCCCAAGGGCTTTACACATAATAATTATTACATTTTCATGCTAGTCCTCCAAAAACATGCTATTATTTTCATTCATAGAGAAGAAAACCCAGGCCCAGAGAGGACAAATGAATAGTTCATAGTCACACAGGTATTAGAAGCTCATACTGGAATTCAAACCCCAAAGATGACATTCTGCTTCCCAAGAAGACCTTGAATTTTTATGCACTCTAAGCTAAAATATCTTAATTCATATCTTACCAAAGACAAAATATATGGAAGTATAAGTATTAAATAAATCACCTAATTCTGAGTCAAAATACACACATACTTGTAAATCCTCTAGAAAATAAAAGGATTTTAGTCAATACGAGATTAGTCAGGCTCTTAAGAGGTCATGACAAGCAAAACAGTTGTCCTTCCCACCAAAATCAAGAAGAGAATCCCAGCTCTCATAGTTTTATGTTTTATTTTAGATAAGTAGATAAAGAGCTTAGTATTTTGCTTGTCTTAAACACAATTATAAGGCTTTAATTTTTCTTTTCCTCTGTAGTAATAGATACACTTACATTTGTTGCTGTATGCTTTATATATAATAGAGAAGCTTTTTAATATTTCATTATTAGAAGCTTTATTTAAAGCAATGTCTATGGAATTTGGAACGGTATTTATATTTTTGTATTGCTTTTCTACCTCATTGTTAAGCATCATTTCATGCCTATTGTATAGTGATGAAGCAAAAAAGGGTTAATAAAAGTGAGCCTGAAAGGGGACGGACCAGGTCTGAATCCCCTTCCCAGGAACCACCCAGGCTTACCTCCTAGAAATAAATTAAGGGTGTCCAAACACTCTTAAAAGGAGGAGATAAGACCCTAACCGGAGTAATCTGGTTTTGATGCCTGCGCAAACTGCTGAAAACTGTCCATTACTTGGACTCTAGCTTCATTATAATACAACTAAAATAAAATGAACATAAAGGCTTGTCCCCCCACCCTGTAGATTTTTCTGTATACATTATGGGTAAGAGCGTGCACAGAAACTAGTTATATAACCAACTTATGTCAATCCAATGACCTCAGTCTATATATCACATCTCCTGCTGTAAGGAAATTTACCTACCCTTTCCTATATAAGAGAAACCTAACCTAAAATTAGGTGCAGTTGTCTGCCTAGGCAACTTCTTCTATGTGGCAATAAAACATTATTGGTCTAATTCTAAATAAAATAAATACATAGTGAGAGTTCTCATTGAAAGAATGGGTAGACCTCCCAACCGAAATTTATTTTAATATTTGTACTTTAGTGGAAATATTGTAGGATGTCATAAATGTGTAGTTTTGACATTCTGAATTCACATTTTATCTTGGAAATTCATTTTATTTCATGTAGGCTCAAGCTCCTTGGCATAAATGAATGATTAAGTGATTTTTAGAGGGAGTAACGAAGGTAAGAATAAAAGATGACAAGAGAGGGGCCTTCGAAAGGCAGGGGTCTTCTTGCCCCATCTCCTAACTCAGTGTCATTCCCTGACTCCAGGGCAGCCAGAAGGTAAGTTCCGCCAAAGAAGATGTGGAGCCCTTCCTGTGCATCCTTCTTCCAGCCACCATCCTGCTCTTCCTGGCCTTTCTGCTGCTTTTCCTGTACCGCCTCTGCAAGGCCCCACGGCCCCAGGGCCAGGTTTTCAGCATCGACCTCTCAGAGCACCCACCCATGGGAGAGGAGACTGACTTCCTGCCAGGCTTACCCTGGAGCGGTGAGCAGGACTTCCCCTACGCTCCTCTGCCCGGGGAGGCGGCCCACCTCTCCATGTGTTTACCGCCCTCCTATGAAGAGGCCACCAGGAATCCTGCTGAGGAAGATGACCCAGATGTGGGCCTTCAGGGGCGACACACTTTACCTGGACTGAATGAGCCAAAATAAACTGTTCTTGGAGACCATTTTAAACGCAGCTCTCCACCCTTATTGGAGGGAGGCAGAGAATGGCATCTAGACCAAAAAGTTGCCACTATTCCCAGGCAGACTCCTGGACGTATGGGACATCTTAGGCTGGGGGAAAGGCTGCACAAATGTCTAGTTAACCCATCTTCAGGTTTCTTACAGGAAAATGTCCCCAGCTTGTTCTAGAGATGACAGGGCTCTCCTAAAATGTATAACACTCCTTAGAACAAAAGGAAAGTTTTATGTGAGTTGAGAAAAAAAAATCAGAAACAATAGTGGGTATAGAGGGCCGGCCCGGTAGCTCAGGCGGTTAGAGCTCCGTGCTCCTAACTCCGAAGGCTGCCGGTTTGAGTCCCACATGGGCCAGTGGGCTCTTAACCACAAGGTTGCCGGTTCAACTCCTCGAGTCCCGCAAGGGATGGTGGGCAGCGTCCCCTGCAACTAAGATTGAACAGGGCACCTTGAGCTGAGCTGCCTCCCAGATGGCTCAGTTGGTTGGAGCCTGTCCTCTCAAGGTTGTCGGTTCGACTCCCACAATGGATGGTGGGCTGTGCCCCGTGCAACTAACAACTGGACCTGGAGCTGAGCTGCGCCCTCCACAACTAAGACTGAAAGGACAACAACTTGACTTGGAAAAAGTCCTGGAAGTACACACTGTTCCCCAATAAAGTCCTGTTCCCCTTCCCCAATAAAATCTTTAAAAAAAAAAGAAAAGTGGGTATAGGAACTAGGTCTGAAGAGAAAGGAAATGGAAAAATGCTGATACGTCAAAGGTAACTGCTTTTGCCACCAAATGAAACTGTTCTTCCTAGACAGGTTTTTTTAGGGCCTCATGGTTTCACTTTTGTGTGAGGGCTTCAAGATGGCTAGCAAGCTCTAGGAGGCAAAAACACCTCCAGAGCCGCAGTGATCAACTGAACTGTAAATAATGGTGAAATAATGAGAGTACAGTACATTTTAGTCTAAAGAAATAATAAAGCTCTCCAGAATGATTTCCTTCTTAGTGTCGCTCTTGCTTCCTAGAATGGGAAAAGGATTCGACTTAGTCCCGTAGACATGCCCTGCGCTGCGAGAACATCGTGGGCTGTTTGGCAGTGCTGCTGTGGCAGGACAAAGAGCTGCTGCTCTAACACATTACCTTAGGGGACCCGATGGCTGATATGTGGCTTCACCAAGCAGCAGTAACAGAGCAGAAATCAGTTTAGCACTGGAAAGTAAAGGTGAACATTTTGTATCATGTGGTCAAGAGAAACATCGATTTGTTCTAACAGAGATGTTATAAATCACAGAATTCAAACTTTTGCTCTATGGATGTCAAAACTAGAGCTCTGAGAAGCTGAGCAACTTGCCCAATGTTCAACATGTCAGAAGAGGCAGAGCTGGGATCAGAAGCCGGGGCCCGCTGTCCTGGGCTGGAGCATCTTCCTCCGTGCCAGATGTTCTCCCAAGAAAACTGCAAATGTGTAATTGGGGTACATCCTCCTCACTGGGAGTCAAGACTCTCAATAGGATGCGAATGGCCAAATTTGGACTGAATGCAAATCTCCCTCTGATTTTCACAAGGGGAGGTGGAGGTGGGTCATGTATCACTTGGGAGGCCCATGGGAATCCCCGTGGAGCTGGGGAGGTGGCAGAACAGTGACCTGTAGCGTTCTTAAACTCTTATTCCATGCTACAATTTGGGGGAGGAAAACAATTTGTATTGTTTTCACAATACAAAATGCAAAACTAGACAGACTTTTGATGGTTCAAAGTGAATCAAAAGGGTGGCTTTAAAAAAACAACCTTTTTTGACATGAACGTTTTATGCTTGATATGCAATGTGGCATAGTTTTAGGAAAATAACAAAGTAAGCCAATATAGGACACATTTCTTTTTAAATGGACTCCAATAGAAAGGAATATCTTTGAGGACTGAAGCAAAACATAACCTATTTGTGTGAAAATTAATAAAAGTTCTTAAAGGAAAATTATACAGAACAATTTCTTAATGGTCTTTTCAGGGAAGTAAATAAACAAATGGAAATGAGAGGCTAAGCAGACAGACTTCTTCAGAATTTTATTTATTTCTTTAATCCTAAGAATCTAGTTCTGGGTGAGACTGTTGATTTTTTTCCCAACTGTCATTTCTTCCCTTTCCTTGTTAACGGAACTCTGATTTGGCTCTGGGATCCTGAGGCCACCATTGTAAAGCTGACCAGATTCCTCCCAATGCCAGGGGCTGCATCATGACAGTTAATCATGCTGATCTAATTCCTTCACTAGGGACTGATTGGGTTTGTGACCTACAGGGAGAGCTACACAGAAGGAGAGGCTTGTTCTGAAAAAAAAAACAAAAAAAAACCACGGTTGCCTCACATTAAAAAATAATGCATTGCAGGGGCGACTGGTTGGCTCAGTTGGTTAGAGGGCAGTGCTCATAACATCAAGGTCACCGGTTTGATTCCCACACGTGCCAGTGAGCTACACCCACCACAACTAGATTGAAAACAACAACTTGACTTGGAGGTGATGCGTCCTGGAAAAACACACTGTTCCCCAATATTCTCCAATACAAATAAAAAAATAATAATAATAATGCATGGAAGAAAATACTCTGTCTCTTTGCTGGATGTTATGTGTCTGCATATGCTGTCTGCATAGCTGCCTGCTACAGCTATCTTGCAACCATGAGGCAAGCCATTAGCCAGGAATAATAGTATTGAGGATAGTAAAGTAGAAAGATGGAAAACACCTGGGTTCATGACATTGTAGAACAGCTGAATTAACCCTGCCAACTGTTTATATTTTAATGAGAATACCTGTTTTAAACTATGCAAACCAGGTTTATTACTTGTAGACAAAAGCATGCTGCAGTTTCTCAGGCTATTAAGGAAATGCATTGCCATCTTTAAAAATATCCTAATAAAACTTATTTAAAATAAATATTCAATGCCCGGACTCATTTAAGATGATATCGGTGATCTACGAAGGGAAGGAAATGTTTTCTCTTGTGGGACCATACTAAAGCAGTGAAGATGAACTAGTGTGCACCAAGGGTTGCCAAGCTATAGTCCCCAGGCCAAATCTCACTTGCAATCCATTATTGTACATCCAGCAAGACAAGAATGGTTTTCAGTTTTAAATAGTTGAATAAAACATTGAAAGAAGAATGTTTCATGACACATGAAAATTATATGAATTCAAATTTTGGTGTCCAGATATAAAGCCACGCCCATTTGCCTGTGGCTGCTCCATCGTAGGAATAGTTGTGTGGGGACAGAGCCAGGAGTGCAGTTTCCAGGCTCTCGGCCTCATGTGGAAAGGTGCTGGCTCAGGTAGTAAATGGCCATCAACTGTGATTGGTTGGCCATCAGCTGTGGCTACTTGGCCGTCAGCTGTAACCAGTGAGCCATTGGCCACTAATATAACTGCTGTGGATACGCTAGCAGCAAAAGGGGGCTAGCAAGAAGATGGTGACTGGCAAGCACGGATTGCAGTTAGGATGGCTGGTTGCGGACATTGTGGCTCCTGCTTCCTGTGTCTCCAACCCAGCCGCCAGTGAAAATATAATGGTATGACTCCCTATCTATGGCTCCGTGGGTGTTCCTTTTTGGCCTCACCATATCCTGCGTTCTTATGTGGGGAGCGGGACCAGAGACCCAGCCTGACATCCTGCATGACACATGGCGCATCGAGCAGGGTACAGTGCCAGCCAAAGCTCTCCGAAAGGCAGTGGAGCAGTTTGTGTGTATGAACACTCAGTCACAGGAAGACCAGGAGGAGCAGCTGCCGGAGAGCTGGACCCCCGTGGAGGGGTGGGAAGATGTGGACGGTTTCCCAACCAGCAAAGGCAGGAGAAAGAGAAGGTCATTGCCCCCCTGTGGGCTGGGAAGTGCTTGCTGAGGCAGCCCGGATGCAGGACTTGTAGTCCCAGGAGGAAACGCTTGCTGAGTCCTCCTTGGGAGATGAGGGTGAGGTCAAGGTCGTCCCTCACCCCCAGGATAGCCCTGGTGAATGACTGTGGACTATGGGGAATTGCCTTCCATCCCTAATTTAATGGACCGCTTGACTGTTTGCTTGGGAACATACCACCATGTAGTGGGACTGGCGGATGTTTGCTTTTGTGTCTTGACCGGCCGCCATCAAGAAAATGTGAGAAACCCTAGTGGTGCCCTGAGCGGCCCAGAGAGAGTGGCAGTGCCCTGAGAGGCCCTGGCTGTGCTTGGGGAGACTGGTGGTACCCTAAGGAGCCCAGGAAGTCTGGCTGTGCCCAGAAGAACTGGTGGTTCCCTGCGAAAACCTGGCTGTGCCCAGACAGCCTGGCTGTGTCCTCCAGGCTCCTCACACAGAGCCCCTCACAGAAGACGCTTGTTGTGTAGATTGTGAGGCGAGACCCTGTACGGGTAGAGTGTGGGGACAGAGCCAGGAGTGCAGTTTCCAGGCTTTCGGCCTCACAAGGAAAGGTGCTGGCTCAGGTAGTAAATGGCCATCAACTGTGATTGGTTGGCCATCAGCTGTGGCTACTTGGCCGTCAGCTATAACCAGTGAGCCATTGGCCACTAATATAACTGCTGTGGCTACGCTAGCAGAAAATGGGGGCTAGCAAGAAGATGGTGACTGGCAAGCATGGATTGCAGTTAGGACGGCGGGTTGCGGACAGAGTGGCTCCTGCTTCCTGTGTCTCCAACCCAGCCACCAGTGAGAATGTAGTGGTATGACTCCTCTATCTATGGCTCCGTGGGTGTTCCTTTTTGGCCTCACCATATCCTGTGGTTTTATGTGGGGAGCGGGACCAGAGACCCCGTCGGACGCCTTGCATGACAAGTTGCAACAGAGACTATCTACAATCTGGTCCTTTAAAGAAAATTTTGCCTACCCTTGCTATAGACCAGTGGATTTCAATTCTAGTTACATGGTATAATAGAATTACTCAAGGGATTTTTAGAAATACTGACACCAGGTCCCATCTAAGCCAATGAAACAGAAATAGACCAATGTGAAATAGAAATAGAAATTGCCCAATAAGAATGCAAGGCTGAAAGCCATTACTCTTTAAATAATGTAAGTGGGTCACAAAATACAGGTGAGCTTCAATGTCAACATATGTGAGGTAACAGGTTTAGAGAAAACTAGATCTGTAAATCTAGCTACGAACCACCATATTATAACCCAACATTCTCTGTAAACTCTGTCCTGAAGCCATCAGCCAACCACACATCTGCAGTCAATTCATTTCACCAACAAGGATTTGCAAACAGATATTAGGAACAACAATACATCTCCGGTTGAATGTTGGCACAACTGGCAAACACAGGTAGTACTTGTTGTTAGCAATCCCAGAAAGACAGAGTGGAAATAAAGAAAATCCACAAACGAAAGAACTGCACTGTTAACAGCTAAGAACTTTTTGGGGAAGAAAGAACTACTGCCAGAAAATATTAAGAATGGGATTATAATAGAAACAGTGACTAGAATGTGAACTTTTTCACTGAATTCTAAACTAGACAAGAAAAAAATATCAGTAAGGCATCATTTTATAAAAAGGAAAAGGAGGCCAGCTTCTGGCCTGGCCTGTAAGGAGTTTGGAAGTCATCACTCCATCCTAACAAGAAAAAGCTGAACAAACTAAAAAATCAACATCTGTCCTTAGCTCCGTCAAAGAACTGAAGTCACAAACCACTGCCCCCAAACTTAGAGAGACAGATGGGCAGACACAGAGAATCACAACTTCCCGCAGCTGAAATCCAGGAGCAGGAACCTCTTTAGGAAACGGGGCCAGGGCACAGAAACTTGACTGTAACTGACGGACTGCTGGAGGCTGACAGAGGACAAATCTCAGGATTAAATACTCCAGAGGGCCCCCAGTTTTGTGAGTTTTGCCTCCAGGAGCCCTACCAGCTTCTCAGAGTGAAGAACTGAGAAAAATCTGGTCCTTCCAGCAAGAGAAGGGGAAAAGGAACCATTTTGAAATATGCCAAAGTGCTCTGTTCTTAACAAGGCCTGCTCTCAGGAGAAACTAAACAGAGCCTAACTTGCACAGGTTTCATCAGAGCATAACCAATCTGGGAAGAAAGGAGATGCCCAGCCCCAGCTAGCTCTAGCCTCATACCGAGGAAGGGAAATACCCACCTCCAGCCTCTCTGACCATCTTGTTTCACTTAAGGGGGTGGAAAACAAAACAAAACACAGACGTACTTGTGAAGTTCTCAGCCCAGCAGCACACGCTCACTAAAACACTGAGACCTAATAATAGGACTATAGGACATTTCCCCTCCCCTACACCTAATCCCATTAATAAAGGCCTATACGCTGCAATTCCTTTTACCCAGTACCTCAAGTCCACCTTTCAAGACAAAATTGCAAAGCATACTGAAAAGCAAAAAACACAGTTTGAAGACACAGAGTAAGCATCAGAACCAGACACAGACATGGAAGGGATGTTGTTGGAGTTTGTCAGACCAGAAACTTAAAATAAGTATGATTAAAAAATATTTCAACTCTTAACATATTCACAAGGAGAATGAATTGTGTAGTGGCCACATATAGAGGCATCGCTTTGATAGTCCTATACTTTAAGTGAAGGTCTGAAAGAACGCTCGCTGTGAAAGCAGCACGAATGGGTTCCCACCTTCCTGTACCTCAACCATTATGTTCTCATGCCTGGAGAAGCTCATGTCAACTCATCATGGGATATTCAATTTGCACAATATATATGAACCTGGAAAAGAATCATCACATTCCGAAACATTAAATAAATGAATAATAATAAACAAACTAAAACACAAATTTACTTAGTGTATTTAAGTATGAACTGACTATAATAGAAAACCTACGTTTATATAAATATAAGTTTATGAAAATAGAATAAAAATAATGTGATATGCAAATAATCTTCCTTCAGTATAAATACGAACTAGCTATCCAGAGAGTCAAACTCAGAGGTCTTGCAAGGCAGAATGGGTGTGAGAGCCTGAATCAGGTGCCAGTCGGGCAGGAAACTGCGGAGGCCATCTAAATCAAGGGTCTTTAAGAGCATGGTCCATGATATGGTGCTGGCTCACTAACTGCTTTAACCAGTCTCAGATAAGATACTTAGAGAAAGTAACATTAAGTGTCAAGGAAGTGACAGTAAGTGAAACTGCATAGGAATTTAACATTTTTACAAAATCCATGCACATGAGCAATGGACTTATCTCACTGTGTGTGATGTTCTTGTTGAAGTTGTGGGTTAAGAAGCACATACTGACCTGCATATAGTCTTAGGCAATAGAATCATATATCAGTTTACGATGAACTAGAAAAAGAAAATTGAAGGGAGGGCGGGTCCTTCATTACAGGAGGCTTGAGAAGCACTGATCTAAGTGAGATATCCCAGGCATTACTGCTAAACTTTTCCTCCATCTTGGAGTCAATTCTTCATCTACCACTGACCTCTCCCGTGCCTGGAACTCATTATGAACATCAGACCCAAACAAACTCAGGTGTAGAGCTGCCTGGGGACACGAGTAGGCAGGACCCATAAACAGGCTGAGAACTGACTGGCTCGTGGGTACAAGTTCAAGATCCGGACAGAGTGGCTCCTTTTCTCAGAAGTGGGGGCACTGAAATAAATACCTCTGTTCTAAAAAAGTCACTAGGGGGTCCAGTCCAATTCCTACCAGTTCTTAAATTTGTCCTAATCAACAAATAATGTAATAATTTATGGCAACAGCAAAGGTCCCATACATAAGAGAGAACATTTTAGCTGCCTTACCGCAAGTTTTTCGGAAATGGTCCTTAATCAAGTGATCTGGTAGAAACATTTCCTCTTAGCTGCATCAAGGATTTACTTTCTTTCAAGAGTTTTTTGAGAAAGTGAGTTGTCTAGTTGTGGGGTAGGAGGCGGTCTCCTTTAGCTTCAAAGCATGCACCTTTTAAAATCAGTATGCATAGTCGTCTCTCCTTTTTTATAAACACTCACCACAGTCTCAGAAGTTATAGCAAGCCTTATATTGATTAGGATTGAGGTTTTAATTTTTAAAGACTTTCCCAGCTTTAAAGCTCAGCTTTCTTATGCTCAGTCCCACATTTCATAAATGCCTTCATTTTCTGTAGCCCATGAGAAAGGTGGTTCACAGGTGCTCCTAAAAACACTCTATCAATCACATCTATGTGTCTGATAAATTCTGACTGGCATTCATTCAACATTTATCAAGCAATTATGTGTCAGGCACTGAGCAAAATGCTTAGTATAAAAGGGTTTCATGGGTTGTTTTGTGTATCAATAATGGATGAGTATTATAATTCTCACCAAAAGTAAGGAGATGAGAGTAAAAGGAAAAGATTACATTTCCTGTTAGAATACGAAGTTGTTACCCATTTGATAGTTATCGTATCTGAGACAGTGGTAATGATAAAAAGACCAGATAGTTAATTACATTGTGGGTGCAAAAGTAACCCCAGAGCAAACAATGACTTGATAGGAAAATATGTGAAGACTGGGACCAAATCTTTTTCATTGCTTAAACCCACCAATACCTACTACAGCAGTATACGTAGAAGATACTCTTTCAGTTATTATTCCTGAAAAGCTAATTACTCCATGAGCATTTTGTTATGCTCATGGGTTCTGTGGGGATAGCTTCTGTCTGCTCCATGACCTCAGAGGCTTCAGCCTGGAAGAATGGAGGGTATCTGGAGGTGACTCAGTGGCAGGGGCTGGAGTTGTCCGAACCCTTGGTCACTCACGTGTGTGGTGGTTGATGCCAGCTGTCAGGCAGGACCTCGGCTAGGAACCTACACACTGCTCTCCATGGAGCTGCTTGGGCTTTCCTTCAGCATGGTTGTTGGATTTTAAGAATAAATTTCCCAAAGAGAACTAGCTAGAAGTCTTTAGTGTTCTAGCCTCAGAAGTCACACAGTGTTACTTCCACCGTAGTCACAAACCTGGAGAGTTTCAAGGACAAGGAGCATAGACTTTCACCTCTCAGTGGAAGGTGTCAAAGTCACAGAAGAACAGAGTGTTGGATGGGAGATCATGTTTTAATTATCTTTGGGAAATAAAATCTGCCACAAGTATAAAATAATCAATGAATGAAAAAATGATGTCAGCGATAAACATTACTGCTTCTCTCAATTATATGAGTTCTTTGAAAACACAGCATGATTGCACTTTCCCACCCTATGATTTGCTTTGGTCAATGGAATGTGGATAGAAGTGACTTATATAATTTATTGCAGGAAGTACTGACAGGCCATCCGCCTTATTCACCGATTCTGTATTTGCAAATTTACCTACTTGTAATATATATTTATAACTGCAAAAGCAATACTCACAGCACTTTTCTGATGGCTGGTAGACATGTACCTACATAGAGCAGTAAAAAATTTGAGCCACCAGAGGAACATATTTCCAGCTGAGGTTGAAAAAGGTAAAGCTCTGCCTTCTAGTTTTAGCTCTCATACAGCAAGAAAGTGTCGTTTCGTACTTAGTGCCAGGTTTTCCGCATTTTTGTGCTTTTTTTTTGGTGGTGATTTTGCTGTTTACAATGGCCCCAAGCATAGCGCTGACATGTTGTGTAGTGCACCTAAGTGCAGAAAGGCTGTGCTGTGCCTTTTGGAGAAGATATGTGTGTTCGATAAGCTTCACTAAGGCATGCATTACAGCGTCATTGTGAGTGCAATGTTAACAAATCAACAGTATATATGAAATAAGTATCTGTTTATACATAAAACAAGCTTATGTATCAATCGATGGGTGAAAATGTTGTGACCAGAGGCTCAAAGCAACCTAACTCTGTATTTCCTCTAGAAGCAACAGTTCAACATTCACTAATTCAATGTTTGTGGTGACTTTGTAGAACTTGGCTGCTGTAAATAATGAGAACAGCCTGTAACTGCTGTTGCAGGTCCATCAGGGCTCTCCTCCCCTGCTGGGGTGAACGTGCAGATGGTGCCATATTGCACCATTACATGTGCTGTAAAGCTTAAATAAAATATCTTCTTCATAGTTTCTCACATAGTGAAACATTGATTAAAGATGAGCTAATAGAAAGAACAACTTTCCCATAATTAGTCAACAAGAAAACTAGCTACATTATTTTGACATGTAGGTATAAAACTCGAGCCTTCTGAATTTCAATAAATTGGTTCTAACTCCAATACTATTATTTTGAAATAAATCCTTCTCTTTCCTTCCTTCTGTTCTTTTATATGACTAATTATCACCTTATAAATATAGATAATTTGGCTTAGTCACTCGCTGTTATCTTCATTAATTGTGTATTCCACCGTATAAAATGAACGTCTCCAAATTTAGCCTCAGTATTTCTATAAGTAAAATGCCCCCCAAAAGGCATTGATAACTGCAAAATGTACTCTGCAGATGAAAAGAACAGAGTTCTTTTTTTTAATTAATTAGATTTATTGGGGTGACAATTGTTAGTAAATTTACATAGATTTCAGGTGTACAATTCTGTATTATATCATCTATAAATCCCATTGTGTGTTCACCACCCAGAGTCAGTTCTCCTTCCATCACCATATATTTGATCCCCCTTACCCTCATCACCCACCCCCCACCCCCTTACCCTCTGGTAACCACTAAATTACTGTCTGTGTCTATGAGTTTTTGTTTCTCATTTGTTTGTCTTGTTCTTGTGTTG
Organism: Rhinolophus hipposideros; assembly: GCF_964194185.1. Classification (NCBI taxonomy): domain Eukaryota; kingdom Metazoa; phylum Chordata; class Mammalia; order Chiroptera; family Rhinolophidae; genus Rhinolophus; species Rhinolophus hipposideros. The sequence goes on along the minus strand of NC_138049.1, from coordinate 24,199,940 downwards.
TTTTGGTTTATATACCACATATCAGTGAAAACATAGGGTTCTCTGCTTTTTCTGTCTGACTTATTTCACTTAGCATTATACTCTCAAGATCCATCCATGTTGTCACAAATGCTCCTATATCATCTTTCCTTAACGCCGAATAGTATTCTATTGTGTATATGTACCACAACTTCTTTATCCATTCATCTATCGAAGGACATTTTGGTTGTTTCCATGTCTTGGCCACCGTAAACAAAGCTGCAATGAACATTGGAGTACACGTGTCTTTATAGAGAAATGCTTTCAGATTTTTTGGGTAGATACCCAGGAGAGCGATTGCTGGGTCGTATGGTAATTCTATTCATAATTTCTTGAGGAACCTCCACACTGCCTTCCACAGCGGCTGCACCAGTCTGCATTCCCACCAACAGTGTATGAGGGTTCCTTTTTCTCCACAGCCTCTCCAACACTTGTTAGTATTTGTCTTGTTGATGAAAGCCATTCTGACTGGGGTGAGGTGATATCTCATTGTAGTTTTCATTTGCATTTCTCTGATGATTAGCGATGTTGAGCATTTTTTCATATGTCTATTTGCCATTTGTATATCCTCTTTGGAGAAATGTCTCTTCAGGTCCTCTGTCCATTTTTCAATTGGGTTGTTTGTTTTTTTGTTGTTGAGTTGCATGAGTTCCTTGTATAGTTTGGATATTAGCCCCTTATCAGAGGCACTGTTTGCGAAAATCTTCTCCCATTCAGTTGGTTAACAGAGTTCTTAAACAATGTAAATCACTTCCTTTTTCTCTTATAAAAAAACCATTCTGCAATGTAAAATTATATTCTCGATTTTTCAGTCACCTAAGCAATGGACCAGGTCTGTTACTTAAAAGTTAAAATAAACAGGCTATTTTTAAGTCAAAATTTGTTATTTAACCTTTGCTAAATAATTCAGAGCTAGCTCTGCATAATAATAAATTTGATATAAACACTAGAAAGTGTCATGTGTCCACAAGCCACTGTACATTATTTAGGCAGGGGAGAGGGAGGAAAAGCACTAGGACCATACAATGGGATATTATTCGACAATAAAAAGGAATGAAACACTGAGCCATGCTACAACATAGATGACTCTTGAAAACATTACACTAAGTGAAAGAAGCCAGTCACAAAAAATCACGTATTATATAGAATTATTATATAGAATTATATAGAATCATAGAATATAAATAGAATTATGTAATTCTATTTATATGAAATATCCATAACAGACAAATCCACAGAGATAGAAAGAAGATTAGTGATTGCCAGGGACTGGGAGGTGTTAGAGACTGGGAGTAACCATTAAACTGTACAGGGCTTTTTGTTTGTTTTTGAGTGATGCAATGTCCTGGAATTAGATAGTGATAATGGTTGTACCACATAGTGACTATACTAAAAACCACTGAATTGTACGCTTTAAAATGGTTGATTTTCTGTTATGTGAATTATATCTCAAAAAAAAAAAAAAGTTTTTTTAAGTACTAGACACACCAACCAGGATGGCTATAATCAAAAAGCCTGATAATAATAAGTGTTGGTGAGGATGTGGAGAAACAGAATGCTCATGCCATGCTGGTGAAAATGTAAAATGGTACAGCCACTTTAAAACAGTCTGGCAGTTCCTCAAAAAGTTAAATATGAAATTACCATTTGACCACTCCTGGGTGCTTACCCAAGAGAAATGAAAACATATGTCCATAATGCTGTATGTGAATGTTTGTAGCAGCATTATTCATTATAGCCAAAACCTTGAAACAACTCAAATGCCCATCAATGGATGAATGATTTATTTTTCAGCCATAAAAAGGAATGAAGTACTGATCCATGCTACATGGATGAAACTTGAAATATTTTGCTAAGTGAAAGAAGCTAGTAAGAAGGATCACACGCATATGCCATGGTCTGCGTGTTTGTGATCCCCCAAAACTCATAGGTTGAAAATCTAACCCCCAATGTGACAGTATTAAGAGGGGGGGCCTTTGGGAAGTGGTTAGGTTATGAGGACATACAGCCTCATGAATAGGATTTGAAAGAGACCGGAGAGAGAGCTCCCTTGCTTCCACCATGTGAAGGTACCACTAGCTGTCTGCTACCAGGAAGAGGACCCTCACCTAACCTTGCTGGCACCCTCATCTCAGACGTCCAGCCTCCAGAACTGTGGAAAATAAGTTTTTGTTGTTCATAAGCTGCTAGTCTGTGGTATTTTGTTATAGCAGCCCCAAGGGATTAAAACTATGTGATTTTGTTTTTTATGAAATGTCCAGAATAGGCAAATCTATAGAGACAGAGGGCAGATTAGTAGTTGCCTAGGGCTGAGGGATGGACAGTTGGAGAATGATACCTAAAGGGTGTGTATGGGGTTTCCCTGGGGTGGGGGTGGGGGCAGTAATGACAATGTTCTAAAATTGACTGTGGTGATTGTTGCACAACTGTGAATATACTAAATACCACTGACCGGTGCACATTAAATGGGTGACTTATAGGGTAAGTAAATTATAGCTCAATAAATCTCTTAGAAAAATAAAGAATAAATCTAGCCAAGAAATTGTAACAGCACTACGGTCCCACAGATGTCCCTACCCTGTCTCTCTCTCCTCTCAACCCTCTCCCCTCCCCCCTCTACTCCCCTCCTCCCGGCACGTTAGGCCTGGCAGGATGACTCAGAGGTTTGGTGGTCATTTGGAAGGGGGGAGGTCAAGAAACTAGGACAGTTCAAGAGTCTCTCCGCGCATGACTGTAGCCTCTTCCGAGAAGGGGCCCTGGGCCACCTTCTAGGTTTAAGGCCACTTGCCCCCGGCTGGGCCCCCGGAACCAAAGCTCAGAAGGAGCCCCGGGCTCACAGCGGTGCTGGCAAGGACAACCAAGTTCAGAGCCTCAGGTGCGTGCCCACCCTGCTCCGGGGAGAGCAGGCTCCCTCCCGCCTTTAACTGGGTGCACCCACGAGGTGCAGGCCCACGCTCACGCCGGTCCCAGGGGTAGACTTGTCAGCAGAGCCGACTACCAGCGCGGGTGGGGCCGCAGGAGAGGTTCCCCAACCGGTTACACCAGAAACCCCGCCAGCCAGCTGCACTGTCCTTCTCCACCCCGGTGGCCCCACAGTAGACACCTTTGTGAGCCTGTTAATTGAAAAACAAGGGGCTGCAAGGACCACCAAAGGAAGCCCGACCCAAGCGGGCGCTGCAGTCCTGTTTCCGGCCCCCACCCCGGCGGAGGGGACTCAGCAAAGGGGCGCGGCCCGGCCGCAGCTGACTAGGGTCGGAATCCGGGCCGCTCGCGGTCGCAGCGCCCCTTCCGGCCCACGGCCCCGGCGGCGTCCCGCAGACTCCGGGCTCCCGCACTGCGGGGAGGCGAGGCGCGCGTCCGCCGGGGCACTGGCGGGCACCCGACAGCGCCGGGGCGGGGACTCGGGGACCTGGGCGGGCAGGCGCGGCGCGCACACGCAGGCGGGGCGGCCCCCGGCGGCCCGAGTGCGGCCCCTTCCCGGAGCCGCTCGCTAGGCTCTTCCCCCGGACCATCGGCATCTCCAATGGCCGAGGTGCTGGAGCCAGAGCCCGGGACCGGCGAGGGCGAGGCGGCCCAAGCTGTGGAGACGCCAAGCTGGAAGGCGCTGGGAGACGCGGGCCCCCAGGTAGGAGCCTTCCGCGGAGGCACCGGGTGCGGGCCGAGGTCGGCGCGTTGGGGGTGGGGGGAGGCTGTCTACGAGAGGATTTGCCAAGAGCTCCGAGGGTCCCGTAGGTTTAAGTGAAAAGTACAATTTTAAAATGGTCTGAGTCCCTAGCTCTCCATTCCTGTACAAACGTGAAAATTCGGTGGGTTAGCCCTAAGCCCAGGTATTGGCCTCATCTCAATTTCTTCTATTTGCGAGGGGGAAAAAAAATTAAAAGGAATCGATCACCTCCCAGAATCCACTGTGGGACCCTCTGGGCCGAGGGGACGTGAGAGACGCCTGTTCTTAACGGAAATGAGCTGACCCCCACCCCCACCCCCACCCCTCCTTGCGGGTCCAAGGCGCCAGAGTCTCTAGTTCAAGGATGAGTGCCACGGACGAGAGGCCCTGCCCGGCCCTAAGGAGCCAGAACCTGGAGCCCGACCCAAGTGGCCCCCAAATCAAGACACCTGTACTGTTGCATCTCACGTCCTGCCTTTTTAAAAATCGCTTGCTTCCTCAAGTTTTATCTGTTCCATTTTAGACCGGAATTTACGAGATCCGACACTATGGACCAGCCAAGTGGGTCAGCACCTCCGTTGAGTCAATGGACTGGGATTCCGCCATCCAGACTGGCTTTACCAGGCTGAACAGCTACATTCAAGGCAAAAATGAGAAAGGTGAAGGCAATTTAATATAATATGTATATATGTATATACATATATATATATATATATTGAGTCCCCTGGTTTATTCTTGAGTTTTAGCTTATTAAAGAGATGCCCTTTAGAATAGAAAAATAAGCAGTTCATCAAAGACTTAACGTTTAAAGAAAAGGACTCTGCTCAGGACCCTTAGCAGCGTCTAGAGGAGCGTAGTACTGAGTAGTGCTTTTCAGCCTTTGTTCTCCTGGTCTGTGTTTCTACTGGATGAACTGGGCCTCTGTAACTACTAGTGTTAAGTCCTTTTCATGGCTGATGCTTGGAGGTAATTCGGTAAGGTGAGAGACATCAGGAGGCAGGAAGGTACAAAGGACAAGACCCAGAGTCTCAAGACACAACTTCTGGTTCTGGTTTTGACTCAATTTATATTTTAGTAGGTCACTTAGTCAATGGGACCTCAGTTTCTTAATTGTAAAAAGGAAGAATGGACTGGACTATGTGATCTCTAATTTTCCCTGCTATCCCTAAAACTATAGAAGTTAGTAACCAAAAATATTAATAGTACAGAAAGTGTTTAATGTAGGCAGTGGATAATTGAATCATTTGGGCCTTATTTTTTAAAGCTGAAAATTATCTTAAAGGTAAGTATTTATGCCAGTATCATAAAGTAAATCAAGAAACTCAGATCACGAAATAATAGGTGAAGTTTAAAAAGTAGTCGTACATACCGTACATCTACTTTCACGGTCTCCTTTGTATTTAAATATATATTTTTATGGCACAGAGATGAAAATAAAGATGACAGCTCCCGTGACGAGCTACGTGAAGCCGGGTTCAGGCCCTTTTAGCGAGTCTACCATTACCATTTCACTGTACATCCCCTCTGAGCAGCAATCTGATCCACCCAAGCCTTCAGAGTCAGATGTCTTCATTGAAGACAGAGCTGAAATGACTGTGTTTGTACGGTAAGTGGTAGATAATTTATAGCCCTGCTAACTGCTAGTTTCACTTGCCTCCCCTTACAGTTTAGCTCCTATGCAATTTCAGTAGGCTTTTCACCCTTCCATAAAAGCAGGTCTAATGCATTTTGTGGTGTTTTCCTGTTGGCTCAGCTTTATATGTTACCAAGGGTCTGTTGCAAGATATAATCAATTCATTTAATGCAGAGCCTGTTGCATGCCTTCCACAAATCAGACACAATGGAAATCATTCCCCCCCAAAGCATAAGACTGCCCTCACCTGCCATTTAGTTAAGCCTGAACAAAAATACCTTAACACGCAATACATGGTAGCCCTCCTCCCACCTTCTCGGTTCTGATAACCCAAACTCTCCCCTTTGTCCCCCATCCCAAGGAATGGCTGCTGTTTCCTGCCGTTATTGCCTCTGTTAGTTTACGCGTTTCTTTTTAATACCTGTTTAACTCATTCCTTATGTTAAATTCTCTCTGTTGAAATTTTAAAAACACACACACAGTACATGATAATAGTCTTATATTGGAGTCCCTCTATGACTTCTTTTCTCTCCCTCTTGTCACCACCCAACTATTAGAAAATCTATCTCTGTCTCTGCTTCCGTAACTCCCACGTACTCCTCAAGTCACCACAGTCCAATACAGCCTGCACCATCTCCTTGGAACTGCTCCTACCCCCCTCAGCAGTGCCCTTGCACTTGTCACATGATAGCGGTCCTTTCCCCTGTGGCCCCTACAGCCTTTGCGTGTTGACCAATCTGTTCCTTTGATAGTGGTCCCTCCTCTAACTCTCAGAATGTCACTCTTATTCCTCTCCTCCTGCTTCTCTCCCCTGACTGGCTTCTCACCCACTTTCCCCCCAGGCATCGCTGGTATTGACGCCTGTTATCGACCCTTGTGTCATAGCAGATTTGCGCTGCACAATCTACTCACCGTGTTTCAAATGCTTATGACTGATGACTCTCAAATTCAGTGTCTCCAGCCTGTTTTCCCTATTTATTAGACATTTCCGTGTGGGCTGGTGGTGGAGACCAAACACAACAACTCTAAAAAATGAGCCTTCCCCCAAATCTCATTTTACTTGGGCAGTGATCTTACAGCGCCTCAGGAAAGGGCGTCATCAGCCAGAAAGCCCCTGAGCGAGGACCTCCATGGCTGTCATCTGCACTCTTGCCTGACAGCTGGTCTCCAGATCCGGCCCATTCCCCTGAGAAATGATCATGATTCTGTTCCCTTCCCTCCATCCCTGTTGTCACAACTCAGCTCTTCATCTTGTGGGGACCACACTAAGTCATCTTTCTGTAACCCATGGTTGGGTACAGTGCCTGATATTCAGCAGATATTCGTGTGTCTCTGGGCCTCGTATCTTGACTATTCCACATCAGTAGCCTCCCAACTATTCTCTCTACCCACCAGTTTCTTCCTCTCTTGCTCCACACAGGAATTCATGATATTTCTTACAACAACAGCAACAAACCCCCCAACCTGTTACTCCATTTAAAAATCTCTGTTGGTTTCCTCTTGCTTTAGGGTGACGTTCAGATTATTCACATTGTACACAATGCAGTTTCTAATGTGACCCGACTGTTTCCCCCACTGACTTTCCCACCCTTAGCTGAGCAGGCCATGTTCTTCCAAATCTCTTTACCTTTGACATCAGGCAAGTTACTCAGACATTCCTTGCTAAAACCTCTTTATTTGGGAAAAGTGTATAATCGTAGTACCTACTTATCTCATCGAGTTGCCATGAAGATTAAATGAGTTAATGTACATAATATACTTAGAACATGAATATATTATGACTTGTAGCTTTCTCTTTCTTCTCTTCGTGGAGAGCCCACTTTTATCCTTCAGGACTTAGATTGAATGGCACTTCATCTGTGATGCCTTCCATGATTTCTCCAATCAGCTAGCCACTCTGTCCTTCTGTTATTCTAACTTATGATCGCCTATTTATAGACTGTTACTTCTTCAAGAATACAACAACATATTACTCTGTCCATATCCTTCAGCTCCAAGCAGTGCAGGTGTGTGTATGTGGAGGCTCAATGTGTTTGTGTATTGAATAAAGATGTGGATAGATTATTAGAGAACAGTATGTATTCAGAGAACAAAAGATGATTTCTAATTAGGGACTTCAAGATTTGATTTCAAGGAAGAAGTGTGATCTGAAAACAAATTCCCTTTGAGTAGAACATACCAAGAGCTGACTGTTATTAAGGAAATAAATAATAAATTTGGGAAACAAATATTTCTTAACACATGGTTCAGAATTATCATTATCAGCCAACATGCTGAAAATTATAGAACAGTTTTATCCATTTGTCTTCTATGTTATATTTTATATACATGTGTGCACATAGATTCCTACACTTATTCAGCAAGGATTTAAAAGAAATTGCATGCCAAGAATGATTCTAAGTACCTGACAGACAACGTTGAATAAAATAGATATGGTTTGTACTCGTAAGAGCTTATATCTTATCAGAAGAAGGCTAGGACTGACCTTTCCCATTGGTACATTATAATAAAACTTATGCTAAAGAAAGGATATTAGGAATATTGTTGTTTTTCTGTGTTTCCTATTCTTAACCTTCAAAATCAAAGTCATTGTGTTTACATGTTGGCAACTCAGCTAAATCTGTGTCCCGTTATGATTTAATCTCAGGATTGTTTATATTCTTCAAAATCTATGTTTAAACTTTTATCCTCTTTTCCTACTTTTAATTTAAATGTTTTGACTTCTTCTCCATCCCATAGCAAACATCCTAATTAGATCCTTCCCTCCAATCTATTTTCCATCTGTCTCACTCAGATCTGATCAAATTCTTTTCTGCTCAACATCCTTTTGAGATATTTTGAGAATCTGAAAAGGTCTTTAGTCACTATACAAGGTTCTTCCTTCTGGTTCTGACTCACCTTCCTGAACTCATTTTGTGCCTCACTATGAAAATGCTTCACATTTTTGGACTTCTGTTCTTTTTCTTATCCCTCCCCTTTCTCTGCCCAGCAAAAGCACCCTCCATCCCAGACCCAACTCAGAGGACACCCTTAATCATATCCTCAGTGTTCCTAAACATTTTGATCCTGTCTCTGTTAAATCTCTTCCCAGGCTGTATAGAGAGAGTGGCCGAAATGTTTGTCTCTTAATTCAGACTATAAATTCATAGGGTCAAAACTAGATCATATGTATCTGTAAATAAGTGCCTCTCTCTTCCCAAGAAGAGGACGAAAGGGGAAATGTTCCATAGCAAATTGAAAGTCTGGAAAGGAGGCTTCGAAGGCGGTTTCAGTGTTGTTCTGTGACCAGCAGCAGCAGCAGCAGCATATTGTTAGACATACAGACTCTCGGGCCGCGCCCCAGGCCTCCTGAATCTGCGTGTTGTCAAGATGCCCAGGGGTCTCATACGTACATTCAAGTTTGAGAAGCACAGAGTTAGAGCACAAGATGGTGTAAAGTCCAAATCTGCCTGCCAACAGCTGGGCCGTCTGCCTCTTCCTGGCTCTCCTCAGTATGCAGAGGTCACACTGAGGTGGGGAACCAGAGGAAGGGATGCTGCTTCAGGGCCCAGGAGGGAAGAGCGCTGAGCGTGCATGTTATCCAGCTTTGTTGTCTCTGCTCCTGCTTTTCTCTTCAGACTGACATCAGCATCGGTATTAAAACCATTCCTGGTTATGTACTTTCTCCTCTCTAGGTCTTTCGAAGGATTCTCTAGTGCCCAAAAGAATCAAGAACAACTTTTGACATTAGCAAGTATTTTGAGGGAAGAAGGAAAAGTGTTCGATGAAAAGGTTTACTACACTGCAGGCTACAACAGTCCTTTCAACGTGCTTAATCAAAATAATGAAGTGTGGTTGATTCAGAAAAATGAACCCTCCAAAGAAAATGAATGAGAAAATGAAAGGAAGTGGCATCGGGAGGGTCTAAACTTCTGTTTAATGCAGACATCAACACTTCCTATAAGTAAAATGTATGTCTAGCATCTTCTACCTGACAGTACTCTTATGAAGTGAGCTTTTTCCAATGTGCCTTTTTAATGCTTGAAGCTTTATCTAGATACACATATAACAGGGCGCTATAATAAACATGTAAATGGGCCATAACCTTGGTGGCCTTGAATTCTATGAAGCTCCAGGGAAATGTCATGTTACTTCCCCTTCTTCACTATATCAGTCCTGTTGCTGTTTTCTACTTGGATTTGTGTCAGTTGGATGTTATTCCCTCTAGCTATTATCAATAAAAATGTTAAAGATTTATCTTGTGTGGAACTACTAGGCTGTCCGGCCTGGAGAGGTGAAGTTCACGCAAAATTTAGACTGTGATGCGGCTTCCACGGTTACAGTCTCTGTTGAGTCCTCTTCCTCATCTGCACGCGCGCACAGACACACACACACACACACACAAACTCTCAGAGTGTCCAGAAGTGTTGATATTTCATGACAAAGAATACATTTATGAAATTAGGAACTTCTATCCTATTTTGATACTCAATAAAGGCATTTTTTTCCCTGAAGAAATGTATACAAACAATGTAGTTTTAAAATTTACTTGAATTATAAAATTTCATATAGTATTTCTGGAGGTCATATAAAAATGACTGGTTATTGAAAGTGGGTTGCTGCAAAACCAAGGAAGTTGAAATTCTCACCTAGTTATGTGGTAAAACTTGTCCTGGAGAAGATAAAGTCACATTCAGATACCTGGAAGCCTGTCGTGGGAAGGGACATTAGCTTTACCGTGGGCCCCTAGAGGATGATGGCTGTAGGAGTGACAGAGAAAAGTAGTTTGGAGCTCAGAAACTTCCCAACAATTAAAACTGCTGATGAATGACACATCCCGTTCCTGTCATTTAGGCAGGGACCACGTGATCACTTAGATTTGAATATCCAATGGATGAGAGGATGGGGCCAGATGATGATTAAGTTCCCTTCAACCCCAACATTATACAGTATCTCTTAAAATTCATCTCCCTAACCTGGATACAATGAACTAACATACCTATAGTTAATGGTTTCCATCGCTAACATGGGCTACCTTCTGGGTGCACCATTCTAAGTGCCTCCCCTGAATTACCACATTCAACCCTCAAACAAATCTGTGTGCCACATTGTATCATCTCCATGAGGACAGTGAGGCTGAGATGTAAGGTCACTTGCCCTACATAAAACTAAGGACAGAGTCTGATTCGAGCCCAGGCAGTCTGACTCCTGGGTCCATGCTGTTAACCACTGCGCCCGCTGGGCTAGGGCTGTATGGAGGGGTTCTTGCATATCATACATGCACGATCAACATGATTATGACTTCAGGGGTACCTTTCAGACGGTAATTTTCGATACACAACAAACTAGATTTCTGGATTTAAAATTATTATGGATATAAATTTTAAAATCCCAGGCAATTATTTTCCAAAGGTATCTGCTTGCATGGATTATTTATTGATTCTTTGCATTTCTATTCTTGTGAAAAAGACATTAAATTTCATTTTTAGCTCATTTACCGTTACCAATGGCAGGATCACTTCTAGCCCTCCTGATCAAAGTTCACAGAACTAACCTCATTAATATGAGGTAAATCTTGCTAACATTTCCCCGATAGTCCTAAATAAAAAAGGCACCTCTTATGCAAGATATCCCATTTTAAATGACAGAAGCATATTTCTAGTTACCAAGATTTCATTGCAATATGAAACATGTTCAATGAAACAATCAATTTTGTACTTTTTAAGTCCAGGATATCCCATTTTCCCCTCCTTTTCCATAAATCATAAACTAAAACATTTTTCAGCCCTAAATTGATCCAGAGAGTATTTCTCATTGCATTGAATCAGTTATTTTAATTATGTGGCCGGCACTGATTGCAAAATATCCCTCAGGTCCACATTTCTTTTGAGATTTTTCTTCTCTTTTCTTTGGGAAAATCACGTCTAGACTCTTTATAAGGCTAAACAGTCCAACTTTCCCGTAGAATCTAATTCTTGCTCCATCCATTTGCTCCTGTGCTCTCCTCTCCTTTCCCCTCCCCTCCCCTCCTTTTCCCTCCTCTCCAACCTCTCCCTCTCTACATGCTCCAATCACTCTGCTTACCAACAGGCTCAGATTCTGCCTATCACCCACCCCCCAAAATCACATCCCAATTCCACCTAGACCTGTATATAGGGCAGTAATTCCCATGCCTTGATTATCCAATTTCTCTGGAAAAAATTGTCCAAGGGCTTCCTTGGAGCTCTAGGCTATAAGGAGGCATCTCATGGACAGAATTAAGGTGGGCAGCCTCACCCACCTCTGTGCTTTCTACAGAGCCATACACATTTGTCTGTGTGTCAATTTTTCATAAAATCATGTTCTTAAAAATCTGGAAACAATTGATTTAAATTCAGTACATTCATCCATTCCTTCCTAGTCATCACTTGAACTCCCCAAAGATCTTGTTTTCCCCCTAAACATTTCACTGAAATGTCATTTATTCTAAAGTAAGTCATGTTCCGGGGGCCTGGATACGGTGGTGAGCGGAAATGCTCTCTAGTCAAATCCAATGTCTTTCACTCTTCTATGTATCCACCTTCCAGCTGAGAAGACAGCAGTGAGCAGGACAGATAAGGCTGCTGACGTCACAGTGTTTCCATTCTAGAGCGTGAGAGAGTCCAAATGAAATGGGGCAGTGGAGTGGAGTGTGATGCTGCAGTGTGGTTAGAGCACGTCATGTAACGAGGGTCAGGTAAGGCCTCTCTGTGGAAAAGATTTTGCAACTTGAATACTGAGGAGCCAGTCAGATGATAGCCTGAGGGGAGGGCGGGGGGGGGGGGGAAGAGGGGAGAATCCTGGGCAGAGGTGACAACGTCAGAGGAAGAGGCCATGTTCAGCACCCGGAACAAAAAGCTGCATGTACTGCTTGTTGTCACAATCTTCCTGGACAAAGAAAACTGCTGACTGTGCACAGGGCCTAGGAAGCAGAGAGTTCAAGGATGAGTGGACGTTCAGAAGCACTTAGGCATTGATTTTGAGCTTCGGTTATGGAGGTGTGGTTACCAGAGTGAGGACGCGCCAGATTAGCAGGCTCTAGGAGCCTGGTTTAGAGGCGAGGTTAATGACGTGAAGTTGGCATTGATGGTTTCTGGTACTCACTTGTTACTCTGGCCAAAGCACACTCATTTCTTCTCTGGGATTTGGAGCCGTGACAGGAAAACATATGGGGCTGCGCCACTCAGATCCAGCTTTAAGAAAGGACTAGCTGCCCAGCTCTGAGAGGTGTGGTTAGTTGATGTCTCCAGCTGTCATTTTCTTCAGGGTCCACTGCAGATTTCAAGATAAGGACACACTATTCTCAGGGGAGTACATAGCCTATGACTGAGCAAGGCCATGGGAGCTGACAGCATGCTTTTTCCTAGCATCTTCCAACCAAAGACTAAGCAAGGTAGTAGAACAAGGACCCAGTGATTTCTGCCTGACTCAGGACCGTGCTAATAGTGTCTGCTCTGGAGCTCCCTAGTGAATGGGCTGGCAGAGACCTTATCAGATCTGTAATGCAGAATGCAGTTGACAGCCCCCCTCCTCCCACCAACCTAAATCCTGCTTTTCCCTTTTCCTTCCAGAGGTACTACTTTGCTACACATCTTTTATGCTCCTAACTATACCTCTGCATCAAATTAGCACAAGGGGGATCAGAGTGACCCAAGATCATGGGCAGCAGACAACACTTTGAGATTGGGTCGCCTGGCTGATTATGAGACCCCCGACCCTGGTGGATAGGCAGTGCATAGACAGCACCTAGCACAAGAAGGCTGTCGAATTATTAAAGCTTTGGAATGGCATAGTGGTGCAGAGGAATGCACTGCTGGCCGTGATGGGAAAACAGGAACCAGACATTGAAAGGAAAAAAGGCGAATTCAATGATTGTTCAAGCTTATGATTTGGAGCCAATTTCTAGACAGCAAAGCAGGGAGTGGAAAGCAAAACAGAGACCATTGGTGTCACTGAGTTGAAAAGACAGAAATCAATGTTAGAGGAGGTCAAGGTGGGTAGACTTTGTTGCACAACATAAAAGAAAGGAGGAAGAAACATACACAGAGAGCTCTATAGATCTAGTGAGTCTCCTAGAGTCCTTGGCTGAGCACTTATCTGTGAAGGTGTCAGAAACTACCCAAGCCAAGAAATGAACAACTGTGAAGTAGTAGAACAAATGACTCACAGATCTTATATGGGACTTGGAATAGTTTCTGTTGCCATTGGCAAGAGTGGAAATAACCCACAATGCATGGGGCATCAGGTAGAACCCTCAAAATGGTATTGCTTTGGCCGGCCCGGTGACTCAGGCAGTTGGAGCTCCGTGCTCCTAACGCAGAAGGCTGCCAGTTTGATTCCCACATGGGCCAGTGGGCTCTCAACCACAGGTTGCCGGTTCGATTCCTTGACTCCCACAAGGGATGGTGGGCTGCGGCCCCTGTAACTAAGATTGAACACGGCACATTGAGCTGAGTTGCCGCTGAGCTCCCGGATGGCACAGTTGGTTGGAGCGCGTTCTCTCAACCACAAGGTTGCTGGTTCGACTCCCACAAGGGACGGTGGGCTGCGCCCCCTGCAACTAATAACGGCAACTGGACCTGGAGCTGAGCTGTGCCCTCCACAACTAAGATTGAAAGGACAACAACTTGACTTGGAAAAAGCCCTGGAAGTACACATTATTCCCCAATAAAGTCCTGTTCCCCTTCCCCAATAAAATCTTTTCTTAAAAAGAGAGTATTGCCTTAGGAGTAAGGCTAAATTGTTTGTAAGCCAAAAGCTTCTCTGGACCTCTCCTAACAAAACTTAAAAGCAAGCCTTGAGAGGACCAAACTAATTCCAAGAAACTTGGCTGTGCACCAGAAAAAAGCCCAATACTATTTGAAGGAATACACCATAACAAACAACCTAACAATCCCAATTCCCAACATGCAATAAAAATTTACTAGAAAAATATGGCCCATAATAAGGGGGAGGGTGAAGTGAAACAATCACTAGAAACAGGCCCAGAAGTGACAGATATGAAGGAATTAGCAACGTGGACCATGTGATCTGGCAGACCCTATGGTATTACAGATGTCACCGGTTTAAAAAAAAAAAAATGCAGTGTGGAATTCATGACAAGACTCAATGGGAAAAATCACAATGCAGATCTCTGGGAGAGAATTACATGCTTTTAGAAAAACAGCTTCTAGTGGACTACTGAGCCCTGGTAAAGATGGAACCACAAGACACCAAATGATGATACATTCAAGAACTGCTCATCTTAACTAGGACCTGTCAGAACCAAGTCGAAACCGTGGTAAGACCAGTAGCGGTCCATCCTAAGATGGAAATGTACCTCCAGGAGCAGTCACGAGCAGAGTACATAAGCAAGCTGAATAAACAGGTGGCCCAAACCACGTGATCATGGTTGCACCCACTCCCCTCCCTCCCTATGGTTGTTTGGAGGACCTGTATGATCAGCTGAGGAGGGAAAAGCCTGAACTAGGTTTATGGATGAGTTGGCTTACTATGTGGCTGCAAGCTGGAAATGGACAGCAGCTGCATTACACGCTACTCAGGGCTGACACTGAAAGGCAGCGTCAAGAAAAAAAATCTGCAATTTTTCTGCAAAAAGGGTCATCAAGTCTACTCTCGTTAAATTTTTAAATATGACTACGATCTGTTAACAGTAGCTAGCCCCCACAGAAGAACAGAGTAACAAAGCTAAAGATGCCATATGATTCAAGAACGAGTCTAGATGCTTGTTCCCTATATTTCATCCGTGCCTGGGAAAAGTTCTTGCATCTCTCCACATGGCACACCATCTGAATAATCAGTCAATGCATTATTTGCATTTTATTAAAAAGCCCATTGGACATCATTTAGAGTTGTTTTTCCTATGTCCTTTTAGATGGCACCATCCACAGTATCTGGGATGTTCTAGCTCCTCTCTGTTGGGTCCCACCTCCCACAAGCACCTTCTGGTCTTCACTGCTGTTCTGTTTGCATCTAGCAAAGAATGCAACAGCTCTGTACAAGGAGACCTACTGTTGTCACACAGCAGCATGCCGGTCTGTCCCCTTGTGCCTACCCCTGAAAAGAAAGAAGAGTCTGTGAGACTGTTCCTTTCAGGGACATTGCATCACCTTTATGCCATCTCGTTTGGCCCCAAAGGATGGCTGGCTAGCCAATGACGGGTAATATTCCTCAAGAAAGGAACAACCTAAGGCACAATTGCGTGGTGACCACCAGGAGAACTCACGGGGTTGATAGAGGTGGGCACAGCCCCCCATCTTCCCCCGTCTAAGGAGAGTATCCCTTCCAACAACCTGCTTGGGAAGTGATTCTAGATGTGATAACATCAGTTCTCCATCTCAGTAAGTTTTCAACATAAAGGTTTTGTCCCCTGGGGAGGTACAAACAATGATTATTTATACATCATGGGACTTTCGGCAGGCAAGGGTGATTGGTTTGAACCAGTTTTCTGGTATGGTGTATGAGACTCACAGACCCTAGAAAAAACAATGCTGCTTCCTTGTATGTGCAGCAATACAAGCCACAAGGTGGCCCGATTCGGGCTCTCAGTCCTTTGAGGCTGGGAGACCGTTGACCCATTTTAAAACTTTATTGATTTCTGTTTCTTTCTTAACCCTTCGCCACCCCTTCTCGTTTTCTCACTGCCCGTGTTGCACTGGACGTGACAACCTACCTCATTATTTAAATATGCATGTACAAACAAAAAGAAATAAGTTTCAGATACTTACAATTGTTTTATTCAAAGCAAATTTAAAAACCTAATATATTCTTCCTTTAAAAATGTTTTTTTAAAAAGTTTTATAATTAGTTTTGATGTTACTTCATCTTACCTTCAACATATATGATTTGCATATTAAGTTAAAGTCTGATATCCATGTACATTCTAATCATTTTTTAGGTAGCTATGAGAAGATTTCATATTCAAAAACCAACGTCACTTTTCTAAAATTTAGAAGAACAAAATCCTTGTGCCCTATGTAGTAGGCAATTACTCCAAAAGGCCTTTGCCTTTGGCCAAATGTCAGGTCTTGATTTCTGGTTGTGTGAAAAAAGTGTTTTGTTTTCTTCAGAGAATGGAAGGAGCCTTAATTCTTTAGTTTTGTTTTTGTCTCAAAGATGTGTCTAAAATGGGTACCTGAAGTTTTACTGCATAAACCTTGCAATGATTTGGCGTATGCAAACTATTAGGTGATATTTTCCTGCCAGAAAAGGTGACAACAGGCAGCTGCATGGTATTTAATCCAAGGACCTCAGTATTTTCATTTTAGGTCCCTCTAAGGAAGAAGACAAGATTCTGATTTTATTTAACCAATAAATCAAGTACATGGCAGTTGGGAGGAAGTGGGGGAAGGCGTCACAAGAATATGACATAAAAATAAATACTTGACACACACTTTTTCCCATGTCTAAAAGTGTTACAATTCTAACTGGAGAAGATTAGAAGGTAATTACCTAACAATTATTTATAAAAAATATAAAAACACATAAACCAAATGATGCAAAAAATCTTTTTAATCTAAAAACTCATTTCCCAGGGCTAATTAATAGCCAAGCCTTGCCAATTTTTATCAGTTTATTTGACTAATAAGAGCTATTCAGCATTTTCTTCAAAGTAAGATATTATATAATAGCTTTTGATAAACCTTTCTAAATGAGGACATGATACTGCAGGCAGTTCAAGGAAAAATAGTCATAACTTTTTCTTTGGTGTAACCAAAAAGATATCCAAAAGTTAGCAAATGTTGACGTTTCAAGTGATAAGAAATTGCCAAATGGAAGTTTAAACTCTGGTAAAAATGGTTGTAAAAGGAAAAGCTCCACCCACAGTTCTGTAGTGCAAGTTTTCAAATTTATTTCTGAAAAATAATTTTATTTAATAAACAGGAAACAAATCCCAGCAGTGTATCACTCACTCCTCGTCCCTTCTCTCCTCTTGCTTACCCTCTCTGGATGTGCACATCTCAGTTCTCAAAGAAGGTCTACGCTTCTACTCAAGGAGAAAATTCATTTAAAAAAAACACCCACATGTCTAAAAACCAGGCTAAAAATGGTGTGTCTGTGGCTGCACAGCAGCAGGGTCCCAGTTAATAGCATTGCCACTTCCACGTTTGTCATTTTTACAAAAAAAAAAGAAAGAAAGAAAAGCCTTTTTTCCCCCAGAAAAAAGTACCTGAACCAATTAGTCACTTAGCCCTTTCCCAACTTTTGGGGTTACCCACGACCTGGCTCACCTCCCAAGCACACCTGTGCATATACCCACATGTTCTGTGCACTTAGAACCAGCGAATCGACCACCTCTTCTTAGAGTAATGGTCCTGTGTCTTCTGGAACTCACTGATTTCCATCAACATACTTTTAAAGCAATTACCACCTAGTCCAGAAGCCTCCATTACTCCACCTAGCTTAACTTTTTTTTTCTCCTATTTCTGTACATGTTGTGCATGTGTATTTTTTAACATAAAAAGTGTCCAAAATGCGCACACACACACCTGTCCGCACCCCCCCAGCAATTTAGCAAAAAGAAACAAACAAAAATCTTCCCCAGGAAGCACTTTCAGAAGTTAAGCTTCTACTGGCTTTTAAGCCACAGGGCGAGAGCCAAGTGAGTCCCTCTTCCACTGCAGGGCTGGCAGTACCTGGGCCCACAGCACAAATACTGAGTGGGCTCCATGGGCACAGCAGGAAAAGGGACCCCTCAGGCTTCCTAGAGTGATGTGTCGTGCATCTCCCCCACGTCACCTGGGAGATTCCCTTTCTTGTCCCTAACTTTCACCCCTCAGAGGGCCTCTGCACTGTTCCAATGGCTCCCTGCCCTCAGCCCTGGCGGTCCCATTGGCGGGGTCAGCGGCCTGCGCCTGCAGCAAGGCAGCGGGCTCCCTGCCACACAGCAGGGGGCCCTCGTCCGATTCCTCCCCTGCCAGTCCATCCAGTGAACACCCCCTTGCAGCACCCAGGGCCCGGCGAGCCCTGTTGTCCACAGGCTCCGTGGCTTCCCCTTCGCCTTCCGAGATGACGGTCATGGGGCTGCTCTGGATCCGGTTCCTCATGCTGTACCTGCTGCTGGCGGCAGACGGCGGCGTTCGGCTGCGGCCATACCTGGGGCCGGAAAAGGACAGGCTCCGAGGCATCAAGCCTTCGTTCTTGGCCCACTCCTCCTGGGCCCTTCTGCTCTTGCTCGGGGAGCAGCTGGATGGGCTGTCGGGAGTGTCTGGCGAGGGCTCCGACCTTGACCTCTGGAATCGAGGGTCTGTGTTCTTGAGCATCTCAGCTGCGGACATGCGGGCACTGGTGTCTGACCGACTCCCCTTTTTCAGCAGCAGAGCTTTGAAGTTGTCACTGCTGGTGCTGCTCTTACGGACACTTCTCTGGATGGATCCCACTTGCTTTGGGGAGGCCAGGCTGGGGGCAGCACCAGTGGGTGTCACTGGTGGGGAGGGAGAATGGTTTCGGGTATGATCGTCATCTGAATCTTTACGGCCAAGGACTTTCCTCTTGGATCTGAGATTTAATAACATTAAGATAAAGGTTAATTCCCAGTGGGCCACTGGATATCAGCCACGACTACCCTGCTTCGCTCACTGCATGCTTAGGTCACCATGTATTATTTTTACTATGTAAACTTCCAAGCACCCAGGCAAAAAGAATAGTTCCTTGTATTACTATGTGTGCCCATGACCCAGCTATAATAATTAACTTATGGCCACCCTTCTTTTATCTCCACCCTCACTGGATTATTCTGAAACATATTTCAGACATTTTAACTTCCTTTGAATAGAACCATTTCTAAAGTTTTTAATAACTGCCATTTTTAGAATGTCATTAACCTGTATTGGACTGATCCTGAGTGCATTTCACAATGCCGGCCACCTTTTCTTTTTCCTTTTCCTTTTCTCACTTGGTGCTGGTACTCGAACAGGCCTGAGAGATATGCCAACTCCCAGAATATCCCCTCTACGGAGACAGGTTCTAGGACAACTCTACAACTTTACATTCTCAGTCATTCTAGAGTCTGACATAAAACCAGTCTTCCATGGCTCTTACTGGACCACATGTCAACTCCTGGAAGTCCCCTTGTCCAGAAAACAAGAGTGAACCTTCCACACCAGGTCTCGTTTCCTGACTGATGCCAGAGAACCTCGAGCTGATCAACAAAATGTGAGGGATATGAGCTCAGTGTGAAAGAGGAGGGGTTTTCATGGAAAGTAAAATGTTTCCTAGGGGTATTTCTTGTCCTTA
Source organism: Rhinolophus hipposideros (assembly GCF_964194185.1). Classification (NCBI taxonomy): domain Eukaryota; kingdom Metazoa; phylum Chordata; class Mammalia; order Chiroptera; family Rhinolophidae; genus Rhinolophus; species Rhinolophus hipposideros. The sequence continues at coordinate 24,180,393 of NC_138049.1, read as the reverse complement.
GGCTCTAAGAACCTCCCTGTTCAATGTGTTTTCTGCCAAGAGTGAATCAGAGATAATAAAGCCAATGAGCCAAGCAGCCCCTCGCTGGCCTTTTCATAATAGCAACTCAGTTTGCAAGGAGTCTCTTAGTGACACACAGGTGGACTGGCTTTAAGGAAACTTGGTACATTTAGTAAAATAAACATGTGGGTATATCTCTTTTTCTGCTGTAAACTTCCAGGATATACAGCAGGGAAAGGCTGAGGGGATACTGCCAGTACATACAGATTAAGAGCTGAATCTGAGCACTACCAACTTATAGCAGTGTCACCTTGGACCAGTTACTCATCTATACTGCCTCAGTTTTCATACTTGTAAAATGGGGATGACGATACCAACCTCACAGGTTTGTGAGGATTTGATATGATAAAGAAACCCTGCAGTCATGTAGACCTGGGTTAAATCCCACTGCTAAAGTATCTTTGCTCTGTTACCTTGGGCAACTTCAAGTTTCTGATCCTGTTTCCTATCTGGAAAGGGGGAAAAACAGTACACCGCTCAGTTTATGAATAAAGATGAATGCAATGACAGCCATAAAGTGTCAGGCACAGAGTAGGTACTTAACAAACCTCTGAGTGTCATTTGGGGAAATATAATTCTCCCTTCCTGCCACCACGTCAGGCTTCAGTGCTGTTTGTACATGGCTGCAGAGCAAAGCACAGGGGAGGAAGTGCCATGATGGCTGTCCTGAGCTTGGTGCTCTCCATGCCTCTGGCCCCAAATAAGCCATCAAAGTGGAAGACAGGAAGTGATAAGGACCCAATTCGGAGGCTGAAGGGTAACCGGATGTGAGGTGGCACCGGCCTTTTTGGGACTGCACAGCCTGGCCTATGATATTTTGGTTCAGTGGTCCTGCTCAGCTGTCAGTAAAAGCAGTTAATGCAGTTAATGAGTGAGGGAACCCATAGAAATGATAACATCTCAGAATTTTAGAGCTGGAAAAGACTTTAGACAGTTAGGTCTGACCAGAGAAGGTAACTGACATCTAAAAAGTAAAGTCACACAGCTGACTACAAAAACTAGGACCTGGTGGAGTATCTTTCCACTTACGGCACATGGCTTCACAATTTATACTGGCTGCTCCCCAAAAGCACTCTGCTGATTTCACTTTTGCACATATTAGTTCGTGATATAAATTTTTGTTTGGCTTTTCAATGGAGAGGGTGTGCTGAGCAGCTATACTGATTAAAGCAATGGTCTTTAACCATAGATTCAGAATTAAGAAAGATGGAAATTTATAAAAGTATAATAATTTTTCAAGAGCAGCTGCCCCCAAAAATGAGAATTAAATCTCAACATTTGAATTTTCTGCATGTATGTATGTATGCATATCTACACACCCATATTCTTGTACATATATATACACACATATATCTGTATATGTATATATATATATATATATATATATATATATATATATATATATTCTGTGTGTATTGTGTATTTTTTCAAAAGATGGCTATAAAAAGTGCTTAAATAGTTAACACTGGCTTGAAAACTAATTACTTAAATAAATATAAAAACTTCACACCTCAACTGGTGTTCTACATTTTCCATCTGGCTCTAAATCTGAAGTGAAGTAATTTGCATTACAAAATTTGAAAGCTGTGTTTCAATTTAGATATTCTTTATTTTAAATTATTAGCTTAGGTACTGAAGGGGATATAAAATAAAGCCCTAAAAATCACAAACTTTAGATGGAGTTTTTATAATGCCTGCTGATATGTTATCGATGCTAAAATAAAAAACATGCGTCCTTGCTCTCTCTTTGCAATCCTACCCTACTCAGCCTCTCCTGCTGTCATGCATACACACAATAATACAGACCACTGATTTCTACCTCTGCAGTAAATATAACTCCCTAGTAGGAGAAACCACACAGTTTTCAGTGCCGTAAGAAGGTTGCCAAAACAAAATACTGAAGAGGTCTTCAGCACATTCTTAGGCAAAGCATGTAGCAATTTGGCTGAGGCCCGTATGTAGTACACAGAACAACCAGGCAACACGTCTTCTCTGTGGACTGCTATTATAAATACACATGCCTGCGTGTTTAGCAACCCAGTGCATTCCATACTAAATGAAAGATGTCGAGTCTTGGAAGAATTTCCCAACAGTTAAATACCAATTGGTTTCATTTTATTCAGAAAATCTTTATTAAGTGCTTATTGTGTGTCTAGCATGGTTAGAGTTAGAAACAGCTGTGTAAACCTCTCGAAATGTCACTAAAGTTTGTTTCAAAGGACGCAGCATGGTTTTCATTTCCCTGTTTTGAGAAACAACTTGATAACTAGCTACCTCTTCATTTCTAATGAGATCAAAGAGACGAGTCAGACCATGTGAAAGGAGCAGTCTTTGGGGCCCTTGGGGATGTTATACCAATACTAGGACCAAGAGGTAAAGGACATATTTCTTGACTAATAACACCTTAATCTCCCAGCTTGGTTCCCCCCACTCCAAGTTTGATGCCTATATGTTGCACAAGGAATTGCAGGTAGTGACAGCTCTATGCTTTTCACCTCATGCAACAGTTTTTTAGTTAAATTCCAAGAATTGGGAAAACAGTCCCGACTCAAGGTTTTTCACACAGTTAATAATTTTACAGGATTTTTTGTTGCAGGAGGAAAAAAAGAGACCTTGATTCAGGGCAACACAAGACCTTGGAAGCATAAGGGCATTCATAAGAGTTATGTGAAAATACTGTGGTAAAGAAGTCTGGAAGGAAGCAAAGGTTTTATATAGAAGTATGGCTTAAAACACTTGCACATACACAATCTTATCAATTTTTACAATGACACTGTTGTGAGAGAACTTGTCTATTCACAACCAGAAAAATGAGGCCATACATAAAACTTCAGCGTTAAATCATATTTACTCTTCAAGGGGACCCCATGTAAAACCTCTAACAGTCTGGCAGTTATTTTGAGAAATGTACTTTAATTTTTTAAACCCAATAATTTCTGATGCCAGTAGATGGCACTAGCAGTATACAGTAACAAGCAAATTTAATTCCTTTTGCTCCTGCTTAAAAAAGATGTACTCTCATTGCAACAGTTAAGTAGCCAAAGAAATTACACTATAACATTATCGTTTTGCTGTAAAATGAAAATAACAACAATAATAATAATGACAAAATAAAGCACTCTTAGAAAGAGGGCTTGAAACACTGCATCTCTTGCCAGCAAGAGCAGCGTTGACCAGAAGGTATCACATCGAGCCTCTCCGTTCCCCACATCACCATAAAACTCAGGGGAACAAAGTAAAACAGAAATTAGAGTCAGAGGAAATACAAATATAGAAACACACTAAAAAAAAAGATCAATAATCAAGTGAATGAAATCTAATTGGGTGACAGAAGAAACCTCAAGAAAGAAAACTAATCTGAGGAAGCATTTGGAAAGGGGGACTCATAAAGTACATGAAAATACGAGGAGGTTCAGATACCTGTGAATAGCTGCAAAGAGGTCTTCCGTGGTCCGGGGTCGACTGGGGGTCATCACCTCATCACTCCCGTCGTCCTTCAGGAAGTCAAAGGCCTCTGAGGAACAGCCGGCTATGTCGGTCTCTGGCACCCCAACTACGAGGAGGCACGCAGGCACACACAAGACATTCAAGTGACTTGAATTTCAGTCTTCAGCCAAGCTCCCAAGTACACTCCCCTGTCATTCCTGATAATGTGCGAACTACAGGGAGCAGCAGTGGGGTCTGCAGCTGGATATTTTACAAAGATGAGGGAGCAGGAGCAATGCTCCTTCTTTTCTCTTAAAGTCTAGAACTCCTAACGAATCTCTCACATTGTGTTGTAACGTTTCTTTGCAGCATTCCAGAAGGGAGATTATTCACTGCTATTTAATACCTAGCCTGCTGCAGACCGCCCCACCCCGCTATTTTCTGCCCTTCTGTAAGTTGTACCCTTAGATCTAGATTTCCAAAAAAATTCATAAAATGCCAAGTTGGTAACTTAAGCGTGAAGCAGGCAGCACAGGAAGCCCATAGACTGCTGGCTTTGAACGTGACCATGCACCAGCCCTATTTATTTACCTCAGCTGCATATGGTCGGAGGGGAACAAGAGAGAAAAGCACTCACATCCTGGGTCCTGCAGAGACAGACTGCTCTCCTCCACATCGCCTCCACTGGCTGCACTGTTCTCGGTGCCTGGCTCCTCCTGCTTGGGGGCTGGAGAGGCATCGGGCTGCACCATGGGGACATTGGCTTCCACTGTGCCTGGGGATGAGAATCCTGCAGCTCCTCCCTCCAGAACCGAGCTGCGGGAGTCGGTCTCATCAGAACCAGTCCTGGCTGCACAATTCTCTCTGGCTTCTCCCTTGGTGGGGTTGGGCGCCTCTTCGCTCACGTTCTCTGTTGGCTCCACTTTGAAATCTGTCTGTGGAGGTGGCACCACTAGGAACAATTTGGGCTTCTTGGAAATAGGGGGTGGCTTCCTGCTGGGCGAAGGGCCGGGGGTTCCCTGGAATGGGACGGTCCCAGGGCTGGGCCCAGCATCCGCCTGCCCTGTGCCGCCCGGGCTGGAGCTCAGGCGTCCATGCTCGGCTGCACCGTCCTGGTGACCCTGACTCATGGTCTTGGCAGGAGTCAGAAGCAAGCTTGTCAGGGAGGCAGGCTGGCTTTCACTCTCCATTTCATTTATGCTATTTCGGGATTTCAGGAGAGCAGATGGCTTCAAATGATACTGGGGCACAATCGGAGTTAGTTTTTCCTGAGATGCTTGTTCATATATCAGTGCTCCCTCAGTTCCTGAGTTCTTCTTCACCGGCCTCAACTGTACCATCTGCAATGCTTCCGTGGTTATCAGGGGCATGGGAGGTCTGCTGCCCTCCTCCTTGGCAGCAGGTTGTCTAAAGACCTCCCGGGAGGAGTCTGGCTGGCCAGACATTTTGAAAGAAGGCCTGGCATCTTTCATCAACTTGGGGTCAAGGGGTGGGGCAGGTGGGGGAACCGAGGAGGGTAAAGATGATAAAGAGTGTGGCACGGAGGCAGAAGAATCCAGAAGAAGGGGGCTCTGTGCGGTGGGGGGAGGAGGAAAGCAGGCGTTGGTGAAGGGACGGAACGGAGTAAGAGCTTCTGGTGGTGGAGGAGGGAAAAGGGGAGACTGAGGCAGAGGAGAGCCATCGGGGGAATCTGCCAAAGGTGGGGGAGGAGGAAGAAAAGGAGACCTGTCAGCAGGACATGAAGACGGAAGAGAAGGGAGAGGAAGAACAGCAAGAGAGGCTGGCGCTGACTCCAGCTTCTTCACAGTTCCACTTCCTTCCGTAGATGTATTAGAAGAAAGGGACGTGGATGATGAGGAGATAGACACGGAAGAAATCAGGGAGGACTTCCTCTCTGGTACCTTGGGCTTGCTCTTCCCCTTCCCGTTTGCTGGTGACATTGATTTTAAAAACACAGGCACAGGGGTGAGTGCTGTGGGTGTATTCGATTGGCTGGAATACCCACTGGATGGAGAAGTGACTCTGTGTGACTTCTCTGGGGATGTGATCTTTGGTTTGACTGAGCCACCGGGCACTGGAGGCATGGCGGCCCTAGGTCCCTCTTGGACATGGCGGACTGGCCCATTGCCAGTTGGCGCCCCACTGTTGGCTAAACAGCCCCCGCCAGGGTTCCCCGGGTCTTCTTGCAGGCCCGTGTAGTCAATGTAGTAACCCCAGGGGTCTGCGTACTCGGACTTGACACTGCTTGTGTCGCTCTGCGATGGGGTGACTCCGCACAGGGAGTAGACGTTGGGGGTGGTGGCGGAAGTCATGCTGCTGCCGGCACTCACTGTGCTCTGGCTGCGGGAGCGAGGCAGCCAGGGCTCTTCCAGGTCACTGCAGGGGCTCTGGGAGGGCGACAGGCTGCCCTTGCTGGGGAGGTTCAGCTGCAGTGAGTGCTGGAGCGAGGCGATCAGGCTCTCATTTAGCACCTGCCCGTTCGTCTGGGCGTTCTTCTTGGGAATCCTGCGCAGAGAGTCTGTCCTAGAGGGTGGCAGGGGAGGCTTCTTCAATTTCTTCAAAGAGATGTTTCTCGAAAGGGATTTGTCATGGTAATTTGACCCGTCCCCTTGGTTCTTCTGAGCTCTTCCGTCAAAGACGTTGACCACGCTGTGCCTGGGGTTCCCAAAGCCATTGCTGCTACTGCACAGATTCCCAGATCCACGTGCACAGTCAGTGAGCACAGATGTGTAGCAGCCATCACGGTCCTCTGAATACAGGGACCTGGCATCGTCTTTGTTGGACGTTTGGTCTAAACTGCCACTGCTCGTGTTACTTGCAGGAGTAGAGTAGCCAGGAGTTGCCAAATGGGGCTTCAAAGGAGATGCCCGCCCACTACCTGGGGCATGGTATTCCCAGGGCTCCACGCTGCCATGGCCCCTGCCTCCTGAATAACTGGACTCACTCTTGCCATCCACATCCTGGGGGTGGGCTGGGAAGCTCAGGGTGTTTCTACAGTTATAGGCCATAGCTTGGGATCCATTCTCCCGATTTGCTGGGGTATTGAGAGAGACCGTGGAGTCACAGAGGGACGAGAGTGTGGTTGCACTGGGGGAATGGGGAACTAAGGCCTGTGAAGCAATGGCGCAGGGACCCTCATTCCAGTCACCACTGGGAGACGGGCGGTCATCTTTACCAGAGTGCCTGGAGAGAAGGCGGTCTCTGGATTTTATCTTCGTGTATGAAGAGGAGCTGGTAATTTTACTGTCCAGCTGCCCTGAACTCTGAGCAGTGTGAATAACAATAACCTCCGAGGAGGAGGACAGGGTGGCATTCGGGATGATGCTGGTGGAGTAGGTCGCATGAGGAGACACCACACATGCTGGGCTTGTTCCGTTTTCACTCTCCAAGTGCCTCAGCTCCTGGGACTTGGGTCTCAAAAGTGTCCCAGTCCTTGAAGCACCTCCTAACTGTCCTAAAGTTTCACCTACTTGTGGGTTCCCCCTTTGGTAGGGGAACGTGCCGTCCAGGTCTCCTGCAGGGCCCAGCACACCCAGCCGTGGCTCAAGGGACTGCATGTTGGCCCTCGCTCCAGAACGTGGAAGACTGTGGAAAGCAGCATCGTTGCTGAGGCGAGAAGGGAACACAATGCCCGCAGAGTCGCTCAGCACAGACATGTTCCCAGAGGAGCCTGAGAAGTGGCTCATCTGGGCAGCGATGCCTTGCCCCTTCTGTGCCCTGATTCTTCTCATTGAAGGTGGTACGACTTTCACTTCCTCAGTCTGACAGCCGGAGTCCCTGGTTTCTGAGCGCTGCCCAGCAGACCGACAGCTGTCCAGCCTTCCTAGTGTCGCGTAGTGGTCTGTGGTGTAAGCTAAGTGACCACCAACATCATCTTGGCCAGTGCCTGATGCTGGAGAAAGAGCAGAAAGAGGCTTGTTACCTACCAACAGCAATCAGTATCTTAGTTCATCACCTGTGCCCTCACCTTCTTCAGACTTGGCTACACTTAAAAAACAAAACACGAAACAAAACAAAAACTTCTCTATGTGATCTAAATTTCTTTTCTTCTGCAGGCACCTAAGTGAGAGTTTAGTTACTGACAGCTCCTAAAATAAAAACCCTTGCTATGAGTTCATGTACTGCTCCTACTTTGTGCTTCCAATCCTCCTGTAGGATTAAGTGCTGCACATGGAATCCTCAGACATTCCCTTTGAGAGCAAGGCTGACTGCTCTGTTGAAGGTTTACTTTTCAAACAACCTCCTTTCAGTAACTGTTTCAAGGTAGACTGGCATCTGCCAGGTGACTGCGTTGAGTACCTGGCAAGCAGGGACTCTTTCCCAAAGACAGATGAATGTGGTGGTTCAACAATAGGGCTACAGAGATACCATGTACGAGGGATATTAGTGTAAAACAGTGTTTGTTACATTAATTTGGTGTCAGAAGGAAATCCTAAGAAAAAGAAAAATGATTTACAGGCCCATCTGTGTTTCAAACATTTCATTATCCATCTCAAGCCATTATCATCTGTCTGTCAGTGATATTCAAAATTCAACAGCAATCTGTTGTGTTGTGGTAGGGAAAAAGCAGCAGGAACTGATCCAGTGAGCATTTCCCCAAATTAGGATTATTCATTTCTTTGTGCTTTACAACTAAACGGGGAATAGTATTTTTATTTGTTTTTAAAGCACAAGGATGGCCAAGTGGAGAAGGGAAGGGAAGTAGACGAGAAAACACCTGAAGTGTAGATAACAGTTAGATTTCAAGCTACCTAAGAAAGAACAGAAGCTTTAAAAAAAAAAAAATCATGAAGCCAAGAACCTACCCAAAGTGTACAGAGAAAACAAATCAATCCATGCATGTGAGTCATTAGGACAAATTGAATCTTGAAAAATAGTAGCAACACTATAGTTCTTTCTCTGCTGTTGTCATCCAAGGACCTGAAATACCTCAGGCAGGGGCTGTGCTGAGCGGTGTTGGTGGAGCACCCACCAGGATAACTTCACCTGGCAAGGACACTGGTGATGATGGGATTCCAGAGAACTCCCTCCCTATCCTCTATAAATCAACCACTGCATGTCACCTGTCCCTGACTGGATATAAAGCCTTTTGCTCATCCAAAGAACAAAGCATATTACTAAAATGGCAGCAGTGTTCTTTGTACAAACTACAAGGAGATGTCACCCTCTGGAGAGGAAGGCGCCCCAGTATAAAGCCCTTTCTTTCATTGTAATGATGGAGAATCATTTTTGTACTTGTATCTTTAACCAACAGGATCTTTTTCCTTCCCCCTACCCTCTGCCAAGTACCCATTCACTTAAGACACACACACATACACTCACCCATATACACACAAGGTTCTCCCTCAGAAAGAGGGAAAGTAGGCAGAAGGGCAGAAGAAAAATCCACTTTGAGGAAAGAAAAACAAAAGATACAAGTTTTTGCCATTTGATATTTAAGGTGGGAGCCATATACCCTATGGCTATATCAGGTTGCACCAGTTTGATTCCAAACATTCAAGATGCCTTATTCTATTCAACAATGGGTTCTAATCTTTTTCTTTCAAAACTGTAGTAGTTTTTGCATGGGGTCAGTGGTGTATTTTTATGTCTTTAAGTTCCATAAACAAACCCCTGATTCCTTTGGGTAATAATTTTGAATGTGAAACACCCTAGGCTTCTGCAAAGGGGAATATAGCCATTTCTTCACCATCTACAGCCAAGTAGAACTTTCTCGTCAAAATAACAATATTTTTCTGAAGATCTTTAAAACTGTATGAAAATCTCATATGTCATTTAACACAAGGACCACCAAAATTCTATTCCTAAAACAGATCCTCCAATATTTTCACAGTAGAAAGTGCCACAATGTTGCAGATGCAGAAGAATGCTATTTTGATTAGAATTAAAGAACAAAAACAGACTAAAAAAGATAACTACAAACAAATATAAACCACTCAGGTGCTGCTAAAATCTTGATGGGATTTATCTGATTTTAAAATATAATGTAAAGAAATAATCATGTGTATTTTTTCTTTGACTTATTACAAAATACAAGGGATTTCCATTTTTTAAAAACGTAATCAAAGATGATAGAAATCTATAAATTAGTTTATTTAAGGTTTATTATATGAATTTTTAAAAAGCCTGTCAGGGACCAGCCCGGTGGCTCAGGCGGTTGGAGCTCTGAGCTCCTAACTCCGAAGGCTGCCGGTTCGATTCCCTCATGGGCCAATGCCAGATGGCTCAGTAGGTTGGAGCGTCGGCTCTCAACCACAAGGTTGCCAGTTCAACTCCTCGACTCCCACAAGGGATGGTGGGCTGTGCCCCCTGCAACTAAGATTGAACAAAACACCTTGAGCTGAGCTGCCACTGAGCTCCCTGATGGCTCAGTTGGTTGGAGAGCACCCTCTCAACCACAAGCTTGTCGCTTTGACTCACGCAAGAGAAGGTGTATTGCGCCCCCTGCAACTAATGGTGGCAACTGGACCTGGAAAAGTCCCAGAAGTACACACTGTTCCCCAATCAAGTCCTGTTTCCCTTCCCCCAAAAAATCAGAAAGGGCTTGTCAGGTTTTCAGTAATGGTCTTGGTATAAACTATCAAAAATTATTCAGAAAAGGGGCAGCCGGATAACTCAGTTAGAGTGTGAGCTCTGAGCAACGGAGTTGCGGGTTCGATTCCCACATGGGTCAGTGAGCTGCACCCTCTGCCACTAGTAAAATTGAACATAGCACCTTGAGCTGAGCTGCTGCTGAGCTGCTTAGGGGTGACCGGATGGCTCAGTTGATTAGAGTGCGTGCTCTTAACAACAAGGTTGCTGGTTCAACTCCCGCATGGGATAGTGGGCTGCACCACTTGCACTAGACTGAAAACGGCGACTGGATTTGGAGCTGAGCTGCGCCCTGCACAAGTAACATTGAAGAACAATAACTTGACTTGGAACTGATAGATCCTGGGAAAAACACACTGTTCCCCTTCCCTAATACAATCTAAAAATAAAAATAAAAATTACTCAGAAGGGAATTCCTTTAAATGAAGCTTTTTCTGCTTGGGGAACACATATTGAGATAAGTTCTAGGAGTATCCAAACTATTCAGTACTCAAATGTAATTATATACCAACAAAATAATCCTATCTGATTCTAAAAGATGAAACCTCACAACAGGATATTCAAATATATTTCTACCTACGTTTAAGATAACAATGTTAAAGAAAAAAATGAAAATTTTGTCTGATTCATTTAAATGAAAGGCAACAAATTATAAGTCATCAAATATGCTTTGGGCATAAACAGTAAATATCATACCTTGATTTTAAAGTGTTGAATACTGCTAGTCTCTAGAGTCCACTACTATTTACAGATTTTGAAGTAAAAATTGCATATACTTAAGCATAATTTAACTTTAAAATTATGGAAACACCTGTGGTTAGATTTTTAAAAATCGAAAACCCTGGCAACTTGGGCAGTGTCTCGTGGAATGGGTACACATCTCCTAGTGAATGTCTTTCCTTCAGATAATCATTTCCTTTTTTAATCTATTTTACTCAGCCATACTACCCTATGCATTATATCTAGAGAAGACTATAATTTTTAAAGAAAATACGAAGTATCTATTTTTGGTACTCAATAGTTAGGTAGCACAAAGTTTCCAAACTACACACCTTATAAGCACAAAATATTATGAGAAAGGTCAATGTCAACCAGGAGTCATAAAATGAATGAGGAAAATATATGATCCAAATTTTTCCCTAAATTTTAGTGTATTCAACTGTCATTTTCCCTTATTCTATCCACCAATCTTTCCAACTAGTCTTTCTACAAAACTAGAGTGTCTATCTTTTTGTTTGTTTTTTTACCTAGCTCTAACTTAGAGATACAGCTGTGTCAGGTACCCTCCAGCTGTGATCCAGGTCATGTCATTGCCTGTGCAATGACATCAATTCTCTTACATATGACAACCATCACAACACAGATGATATGGGGAAAGCTGTTTTCTTCAGCCTTAGTAATGGATCCATGTTATATGCAAACAATAAATGTGAGCTCGAGGGATTCAAACGTTCATTGAAAACATATTAAAATTACAGAAGATATGATTGACCAAGCTGGACAGATCATTCCAGTAAGGTCAGAGAGGCAAAGGAGTGACTGGCTCTATACCGGTTAGCTCAGTAATAAAAGTGATAAATGTTCATAATTCTGAGGTTCTAGAACTTGTATTATGTACATATATAGATGATTCATATTGAGTACTTACGTGTGTGTGTATCTTTATCTGGGCCAAACTATTTTTTACACTACTTGAACAAAGCCATACCAAACCGACCTATTTTGGTTGGAAAGCCACTTAAAATGTAGCCCACCTCGAAATACCAGCCTTATCTTATAAAGTGCCTGTCTTTAGAGTCTCCCTTTTGGTTAAGGCACATCTCCTAAAAGATCAGCTGAAATACAAATGTTACCTGAGAGCTGTAGGAAATTAGCCCATTAAGCACCTGCTGACCAAACACATACATGTTTCTCAAATTAGTTAGCTGTCACCTAAAGGAGAAAAAAAAGGGTCTGAAAGAACAGGATACAAGAGGACTGGCCATCTAGAAGAAGCAGCATGCAGGGCCATGAACAAAGACGGACTTCAGAAATCCTATGGATGCAACCTTGTCTTTGTTTGTAATAAACACCTATGTTATGAGATAAAACAAGCGCCCAGGTGTCATCTGGGTCCCTGGAGCGACCTAGAGCAGACAAAGCATTGCTATTCTCGTCCCATTGTTGCTATAGTCTGGAAGGCAGAGCATACATACTATAGAATTGGGTGACAGTAAAAGAGAAAATGCCAGGTAAAAAAGAATGAGCGGGATATTGGGGGGAAAAACAAAACAAACAAATAAACAACAACAAAAAAACCCCACATAGGAACAGTATCTAGAACCCCTAAAGCTGAAATGCAATTTTAAAGTGCTCTAACAGATACATCACTATTGCTAGGAGAAACTCATTTTGGCCAAAAGACTAACAGGAAGTTCAGAAGTAATGATTGTGAGTTTCTAGAGTATAACCTTCAATAGTAAATAAAAGTAAAAATATCATTTACTTGAAAGGAATTATAATGAGATAAGTCCATAGGTTGGCTGAAAAAAAAAAGGCAAATTTCAAGAAAGGTAGTATTAAGTTCCCTACGATAATTACAATAGCAGCTATTACGCTCACAGGAGTCCCAGGCACCACGTGCTTTACCTGTATAAATTCATTAAATCCTCAAACAATCCTATGAGAGACGTACTATTAACATCACCAAACCCATTTTTTGAATGAGGAAGTAACTCATTTTTCGAATGAGGTGAAGTAACTAGCTCAAGGTCACCCAGAGAGTTACTGGCAGAGCTAGGATTCAAATCCAAGCAGCGTCATATACTGCCTCTGCAGACATTCCTGATGGGCCCATCAAAACCAGAGAGAGAAAGTGAAGATAGAAAGAGGAGAATGAAGGGGTTATCTATAGCATATACAAAGGTAAGCAGAAATAAATGAGTAAGTGAATAATGAAGTTAAATAACCCTCTCCACTACCCCACCCCCCATTTTTTTGTTTTTGTTTTTTGTTTTTATCATAGGTTGAAAAATACTGAATCAAAAAGCTATGAAATTGTTTCATTGTAAGTTCACAGAAGCACTAGCCAACATAAATGACTACTTTCTATCATACTGGTATTTACTAATTATCCTGTCTCTTTGATGACAAATGCCATCAGTATAACTAATGAAGTCCATATTCATAATCTGAAGTCCTAGAGTGAGTTTTCAGTTTTCAGTTTTATGAGAACTTAAGCTCTAAATGAAAAGTAAATTTAATTGTGGAAATCCCCACTGTTCAAGGTACACAGAGATGATGACATAACTGTACATTTCTATCATCCTAGTTAACAGTTTTCATATAAGCTTCTCCGTTTACCTTCTCACCAAAATTCAATACATCATCTGCATGGGGTGTTAAATTTGTACCCAGTGCCTCCTTCAGGAAAGAAGCTGGCCCTTTGGGGCACCAAACGGCTATCAGAATGTATCGGTTTCATAAGCACCACACATGAGGTTAGCGTAGGAATGCTGAACAGCAATCAGGGGCAACAGAATACAGTTCTGATGAGCCATACCTAGCTCCTTCTGTATGTTGTCAGGGACTCCTGTAATAGTCTTTCTCCTTTTGACTTTCTTCGGTCGTCTTACCAGAGTGTCTGTGTAAATTAGAGACCGCCGAAGGCTGGCCTGGCGATCGAAATTCTCCCCTAATGTAGAGTAGTAGAACAAGCAAAGCAATGTTATTTTCAAGCAAGCTGACACCATGCACTTTCTTCCAGAAGCTTGTTGTAAAATGATAAGAAGGTATTAATAATGATGTTAGCCAGTCATATGATGATGAATGAATACTGAAGGACAAAAGGGAAGGAAAGCACATTATCATCATAAGGCTGTTTTCCAATTTCTATGTGTGTGTCCTTCCAAAGGAAGCACCTGGATCTCATTTTCAAATGAGCTGGAGTGTCAAATGCAAATTCGTTAATAACACACCAGAAGAGTGATTCTGCATTATTTTTAAAATGGATCATTGTGGAAGTGTTTCACATAGGTCCTCTGGTCACCAAAATCACTCTTCAAGTCAGTGTGTATGTGATGATGGCAATAAATATATTTTAATCATTTAGTCAACTCCAGAGACCATTTTAATGTCTCATCCTATGTGATGAAACAAATAATCAAGAATTCTTGGATGAAGAGATTTTTCTTTCAATCAAGGTGACTGTCAGTTTGGATATACTGTAGAAATTGTTATGGTGTGAGATACAACTAATGAAAAATAAAAAGCCTTATAATGATAAAAATACTTTTCTCACAATGAGACCCAGTAGCACTGCTGTTGTTAAAGCTCAACTGCTTCTCTATTTCACAATCACTTTTTAAAGTTAATCTAAATTCAGACATTTCAGGTAATGTTGCAATCACATCCAGAACGTCACATCCACAGGACTTTTCTTTCTTTCCTGAGTGTAAGCTTGTGTGATCGACACACAGTGGGAAAACATTAAAAACTAAGGTAGGAGTTTTTGATTGGTTTGCTTTAAATTACTTGCCCATTTAATTAAAGTCTGATAGCACTAACCTTGTCACATGGTTATCTTCTCAGAAAGAGATTTAAATATATATGTACATATACACACAAATTATATACTTCTGTCAGTCTTATGTTGTAAGAAATGTATAAAAACACTCACTCTTTTTCACAATATTGACACACATTCAAAGTTGTTCATATGTTCATAAAGATTCATATGTTATGAACAATGCATCTTCTATTTTAATAGGAATAAGTTGTAAATAGAACCTTATGTAATCAAAACAGAGGATAAAATATCTGAATGATCAACATGCATTTCACCTACTAAGCAACACACTTCAATAAATGCTTGCAAACTTGAAAATGCCTGCAACTTTGTTCCTAGTGGAGGAAAACAGAAATGACAGAGAGGAGACCCTGAAACACAAGAAGGTACCATCACTGTAATAAATGGGTCACTGTGTAAAATAACATGTATGGTGTTTGAAAGTGGCAAGTTCTGACTTCAATGGTCCATTAGTTCCCTACAGCAGAGGAAGAAAATTTCCCTGTACCAAGGCATTAAGAATGGAAAAAAAAAAAACAAAAACATTAATAGATAGTTGCATGTAGTCTCCAGTTTTGCTTCCTAAACAAAAACAAAAGATGAGCCACCCAAGCTCCAAGGAAATTAAGAAACAAACCATGAGGATGGACATCATCGTTAAAGGCACCAAACTCTCCATCTTGTGTCGTGACCTAAAAGGACTGTCTCCCTTGCTGCACTACATATTTCCTGAGGGTAGGGCCCATCATGCATGTACCTTAGCACCCCCTGTGGCATTCAGCTCAATGCCTGACACCAAGTAGTTATTCAGTAAATATCTGTTGAATCGAGAGGAATTGAATCATTCCCTTTCATTGAAAAATGGCATTAGCCAGTCTTGGTTACTACTTAGAAATAAACTTAGCTGGCTCAGACATCAGTACAAAGCCAGTCTGTAAAAATTGTGTCAGTATGTTTACCCACTCTAATTATCTTCCAGGTGGAAGAGTTCTTATCCCACATGACAGATTATGGAACATACTCATATGTACATTTTATTTTAAACATTTTTTTCCTCTTCAACATTGTGAACATGCTGAGTCCCTACAGAACTATGACTAAAGGGATTAAATTGATTTTCAAGCTGGCAGCTCATTGTGCTAATGTTCTACCTCTATGCCTGGCGGGCTTCCCTTTAGATTTGAAATAATATATTTGCTGGCACTTTTCCCTCAGCTTAACCTTACTGAAAATCAAACTAGGAGGTCAATGTTCACCCAAATAAATGAGCACATGACAATTCCCTGCAGGAAGCTACACTTTTATCTCAAAAGTCTTCTGGGGCTTTAGAACTATGTCATTTAAGTAGCAGGAACCAGTATAATCTATGTCAATTCAACCACTAAAAGTGAAAATTTTTAATTTAATGTTTCTTTATACTGGAATATTAGAAAAACTACTCCCTTTATGAAATGTGTGTGTGTGTGTGTGTGTGTGTACACATGTATTCAGAAAATGGATCAATAAATAATTAGGTACATTTAATTTCTAAAAACGTTAATCACTCAATTAAAAGTAAATTGCATTTTGACATAACTCCTAGTGTTCATTTCTCTATTGTCATTCACCTTTTCTGTGTGGTATTTTGAAAGTCTCCTTTGAAACTCTATGTTATTCATATCCATTTAGTCATCAAACAGGAGAGAATTAAACCTCAAAGAAAAGATACTGTCTACCGTTATGACAATGTATTTCATTGCAAATGATTCTTTACTCCTAAAACTCTAGTTATTCTGTTTTAAATTTACTAATCTCATGATAATGCATTTTGTCCTAATTCCATTAAGGATTGTCATATTTCATAGCACAATCTTCTTATAATATTATTCCTGAGGTATTTACTCATATGTAAGATAATTACAATTCTGCTGCGTTTAATCAATCAAGTAATGTAATGCATTTTCTCATAGAAAATATGCACCCAATGTATTTCATTGAGCAATGAACATTATACTGTGTTCTGCAACATAGCAACTTATAAAAATAATCATTAAAAATATGATCTAGGTGAACAAGAATCACATTCAGAAAGATTAACAATGTTATTTGCAAAGAAAATAGATTAAAATGCCATGATATTCCTTTAAGGCTTTAAGTACAATAAATGTAGGAAAAAAGCACACGGGATTTAAAATAATTCATGCACTTACTAAATTTCTCTGGAATTCAAAGTAGAGTTCTAAATGTAATTTTTAAAATGTCCTGTAAGATTTTTAAAAATTCTTCAACAACTATCAAAATGTTATTAGTCCTTTTAAATGTTCGCCAATGCCAGGGCAAAAATCTTTCTAACAGCAGTCAACAGCAGTAGCCTAGGAAGCACAGCAAATGTGCTTTGGGTTTTCGTTCTAATATTTTATGAAAACTCATCCTTTATTGGTCATGTGATTTTTTTTAGTTTCTGGCCCTACAGGCCATGCTTTGTATGGACTGATTATCAATGATGACTATCAGTAATCTGTTTCTCTGGAACTCACAGTCCAATGGCTGAAGCTATTAACTCTTAACACATCTACTTTGCACTGTGTACACATCTGACCTATCCTGTTTGCAGGCTACTAGAGTGATAAAGCAGGAAAATTTTGTTATTTAATAGCTCATCTAAGTTTGTAAAATATTGTCTTTTGAGCTTCATATACCTTGTTATTTGTAACCTTTAATTATCACAGATGACTAAAATCTCAGTATAATATACTAAGATAATTTGAATTTCACGTTGGCAATTAATATACATATTTGAGTTTACTGTAACATATTCTAAAGTTTTATATTCAGAAGGAATGGATTTTTATTAGAAGATTGTAGAATTCAAATTATAGAGATCAAAATATTTTACCATCCTATTGAGTTTTTTTAAATATATTTTATAGGTATCATTGTTAATTCGCTTGCTACTTTTATTTCAAGTAATTTTTTCCTTTTTCTACTTAGGTAAGAAAATCTATCATTAAGAAATATCAAAACTATTCCATTGACTTGTAATAGATACATACGATGTCAGAGGGGCAATAGATTGGGGGAGGGAGGTTATCACTTTGTGAGAGGTGTAAATGTCTAACTATTGCATTGTTCTGTACACCTGAAACTAATTTAAAAAAAAAGAAATATCAAAATTATTGTGTTTTCACTTCTATAAATATTACTTAAAATAATCCTTTAGAAGGGAAACGTATTTTTCTTATCCAAGATCACATTTAGAAGATATTTTTAAATGGCAATTCAATTTAAAAAGACACTTTAGATAAATGGCTGGACCATTGAGTTCTTTGACATCAATCTTTGGTGATACAATCTTCTAATTTAAAAGCAATGGTGGGGAAGGGTGGCCAGTGAGCTCAGTTGGTTAGAGCACGGTGCTCTTAACAAGGTTGCCAGCTCAATCCCCACATGGGCCACTGTGAGCTGCGCCCTCCACAACTAGATTGAAACAACTACTTGACATGGAGCTGATGGGTCCTGGAAAAACACACTTAAAATAAATAAAAGTTTAAAACTAAATAAATAAACAAGTAAGCAAATAAAAAATAAAAGCAATAGATATTTTACATATACAAACATATATATATATATATAATATATATAAAATATATCTATATATATTTTAGTAACCCTTCATTAAACAAAGATTAGGAAGTCAGACCGCAGCTATTTACCTCTGACTCTGAAGGAAATGCTAAGAGCATGGAACAAACAAAAAGCAATCGTCATTCTCCCAAGTACATTTTGAACCTCCTCTAAATAGCAAAGCATACCGGTTATGTTAATAGGAACCACGTCAGCTTGGACTGTTTGGGCTTGCTGTCGCATCTTCTCTTCTGGTGTTGGCAAGGGAAGTGACTTGGTCCAGTTTGTTTGGGTATTAAGGTCAGAGAAGTCACTTGAGGTTGGCGTTTTAGATCTCCTGATGGAAATAAGTCTTTCCTCTTCTGACAAAGAGATGGAACACTGCAGGCGGGAAAAAGGAAGAAGACAGTGTGTAAATCGCTGACAGAAACATTTAAAAATACATTTCTTCCTTCCATCCATCCTTCCTTGCCACCCTCCCTCCCTCCCACCCTTCTTTTCATTAAATTTAAAGTGATGTGAAGTAAGCCCCACCCCATGCCAAAAAAACAAAAACCTAGACACATTTAGGAACAGAAGCGATGGTTTGCAAGAAAACTGCTCATCATGTTGAGCATGACACATAATGCATATGATTCGCAGAGGCCTGAGTCTAAACCATAACTGCAAAAGGTTTTGCTGACCCACAGAATCTTTTAACTTCTTCCTGTTTACCGTGGGCAGAAAGCTTATGGATTTACTTTAACATTAGAAGCCCAGAGAAACATCATGGCTATGACCATCAGTTTCCATTTTTATTAAAATTCAGTTTTGCTCAAAGTCATTTCTAGCCTCAATCTCATTTCCTTAGACTCTGACCTCAAGGAACATTTCCAAACTGATAGAGCTATTGTTCAACTATTTGTGCTCTTCTGAAGCCATTTATGTGGGAAAAACTCAGCATGAAATTGTTGAATTATAAGAAGCTAACTAAAGCTCTGAGCCTTATCAGAATTCTATGAAAACATTTCTAGCAGTGTCTGTTTTGATACAGATTAACA
This sequence comes from Rhinolophus hipposideros, assembly GCF_964194185.1. Taxonomy (NCBI): domain Eukaryota; kingdom Metazoa; phylum Chordata; class Mammalia; order Chiroptera; family Rhinolophidae; genus Rhinolophus; species Rhinolophus hipposideros. Next base: position 24,161,127 of record NC_138049.1, on the reverse strand, counting down.
TTCTAACTGGGGAACCCTCTTTAATACTTTTCTTGCCATAACATGTTAAAAAGTGTAAGCAAAAAAGTTGTTTTGGCAAGCATCTTATGATGGACTTTACCCGGGCTCCTCGGCAACTGGTTCTGTGACAAGGAAGGTCCAAGAACCCAAAAGAAACACAATGTGCTCAGAAACAACCGCAAAGAAGGGTAACTGACTTTTGCTGGGAAAGGGCAGTTTATAATCAGAATAAATGTGTAGAAACTGCTCTTCAAGTTGCAAGCACTTTAACTACTACCTATGAAAATAAGGCATTTTAGAGTTTTACTTAAGACTAAAAAGTCAGTGAACCCTCCCAAAGCAATACCTGTATAACTAGGACCCAGTCAATTCAACACTACCCCACACTCCCAAAAACAAGGGTAACTGCTATCCTGACTTCTAACTCCACAGCTTCGTTTGCCTGTATTGAAACTTTCTATAAAAAGAATTATACCATAGTTCTCTTTTGTCACTTACTTCTTTCACTCAACATTACAGGTGTGAGGATTTACCTATTTTTAAAAAGCATGTGTTGATGCCATTCCAGATTACACGCAAGTTTCTAAGAGGACATCCATGAGAAACCTACAGAAACTCATCAGTTAGAAATTTCAAACACTTAGAAGAAAACAGTCATCATTGTTTATTGCTATTGCTATTGAATTAATCTTCCTGCAAAATATCTGTATTTATTCTACTACTACTAGCACGCCACAAATCTGCAAAAGACTACATAGAGCAGATGAAAACGGTTTGGTGCTGGGGAGAGGGTCCTAGGCCAAGAATCCAAAAACTTGAATCTATTCACTTTATGCCTTACAGTCAAGTGACCTTGAGGTTGTTCCTAAACGTTGAAGTCCTTTGCTGTCAAATGGGACTATCCTGCCTATTTTCTATATCCCACTAGCTATATTCTTACGAAGACAGGTTAGTTAGCATGTTTTCAGGTAGACAGGGAAGTCCCTGGTGGAATAAACAAAAACAGCCCTATCCTGAAACTCCAGGTTTTGAAATCACTCCTCCGCTCCAGGACAAAATGCAACAGCGGTTTTAAGTTAATAAATTATCTCATAAATCCCTTTTAGCTGGACAAAGGAGCAGACCGGCTAGATAGGGATAGGTTCATTAATCCCTTTAGGGTGGGCAAACAGGACAAACCTGATAGACGAATTCCATTAGAATGTGCCAGCCCCCTTCCCCAAGCAGGCAAGGGAAGGTATGAAAGTAAGAATTTTTGCCTCAGTCACTGGGCACCCCCATTCGGGACCACCTCCCGCTTGGGAGCTCTGATCCTTTGCTTTCAATAAACTATCCTTTTTTTAAAAAAAACTCCTCGCCTGTCCTTGGTCCATGTTTCCATTCTTCGGTCTCACAAGACACAATCCTGTCGCTCACAAAGAAAATATCCTACATCATTAGGACCCCAGATAATAGCTGTGGAAATGTCTACAACTGTTAACTGTCACGAACATGAAGGTGATGGTCATATAAACACTTTAAAAAAGGAAAATCATGAATTGACAAGTACCCACTTTTTTCTTTTGTTGCCAGGAGACTAACAATAGTAAAAGTATTGTGGAAGTAAAAATGTAAAATAAATCATGTAATTAGACATCTGAGTATTTTAGATTTTATGTTCTTAATACATAAAACATATAAAATGATAATCTAGTATCTTTTATCACCTAAGGAAAATGTAAAATAATGTCTGTAATTAAACTGACAAATAAACATGCTCAGTTTATAATGAGCATATGTTATTGACATCTTATTATGATACTAAATTACACCATATCTGTTCATGTTTGATCTGATCCTGGTTCCACTCCTACAAATCCCTGAAAGACAATCAAAGGAATTTTTGAGTCAGCAGCAGCCGCTAAGCCATACTTATATAATCAGTTTTTCCGGCCCCTTTTGTAGTTGTGACACTCTTATTAAGTTTGATTTATAAAACATATTCTCTACCCTTACATTACACACACACACACAAACACACACACATGCCCGCATGCACACGTAAATTACAAATAATTGTATTTAAGAATTTTCTGACAATTTGTGTAAAGATCATGAGTTTGAGGTTGAATCTTAATCTAGTAAATTGAAAGGTCACTCCACTTTTCTGATATATTTACAGAGAAATCATTTTTCAGGCTACCTTGAAATATGGCGTACATTTCAAAAGCCATATGAAGTAAATCCTAACTAAGAAGGTTTAAAAGAAAGAAAAGTAAAGCTTCCGCTGCATGGAGCATAGCTTCCTCCTGCAGAGGGTTCCCTTTTCCTTGTGACGTGTGCCGAGGGAGAAGGAGAAGCCCTGTTTCTATGGTTTTCAGTGTCTCAGTGGTACTCATCAGCCCTAGTCACCTACTTTCCTTTTACTTGTCAGAGTCGATAACTATCACAATGAAACAATACTTCAGTTAGCCTCGTGGCCGTGGGATAATCACGAGGGACAGCTCCATGAGGACAACTGACAAAGACCATCTATTTTATCAAGTGCTCCCTTCATTTGCCAGAAAATTTCCCAGGCACACAAGGCACAGATGAAGTTATAGGCAAAGTGACTGGTACACAGTGCCACCACCTACTCAAGGAAAAAACAAAACAAAACACACAGTGAATGGTATGACATCCAGAATGATCTGACTCCCATTCCTCCAAGTATTTATAACTACTGAGGAGGCACCGGAAAAAAACTCTTTTTCAGTGGCAGAACACATCTCCGTGCTTCGGCCCTTTATCTATCCCCTCTGACTCCTCTCTCTCCAACAGTGTATTTCTCAGCACAGCAGCCAGAGAGATCCTTTTCAAATGTAAGTCAGATCATGTTGCTCCACTGCTAAAAAGCCTCCCACCTTCTTACTGTGATCTACAAAAGCCGAGACCATGTAGGAGCTGGCCCACTGCTGACAGCGACCTCATCTCCTGCTGCTGCAGCCCTTGTTGATTCTACCCCGCCATACCATCCTCCATGCAGCTCTGGGTACATACCATGCATACTCTTGCCTCAGGGTCTTTGCAACTGCTGCTCCCACCACCTGAAATGCTCTTCCTTTAGACACCCACACAGGTTGAACCTTCTTATTCTTCAGGTGTTCGGTCAACAGTCCCTTTCCCACTGAGGTCTGACCTGCTCACCCTACCGAAAATTTCAACTCCTTCCCAATATTTTATATTCCCCTTATCTGCTTTCTATTTTCTCTTTAGTACAGATCACTACTATACTTATAGTTTAGTGACTTATCTTGTCTCTCCCATGGCTTGTCTCTCCCAAAGGCTTTGAATCAGAATTGTATAGACAGCTATTTCAGAATTTTAGCTAAGAAAGAGGTCACCATCTAGTAACTGATTTCTATATGCCTTACCCTGGGTTACAGGCATTCTAGGAATTGGTCCCTCATTTCATTTTCACAGCATTCGCTTCATTTTATGAATAAGGAAATGGAGTCAAGTAACGTTCCTTTTGGGAAGTTCACAAGTGGGCAACCTGGAATTAGAACCCAGAGCTGACTCCAAAGTCTCCCTGTTCAAGTGTAAAATAACAACTTGGCAATATTTGCAACCCATTACTGGGTTTTCTGATCTAAAATTAAACTCTCCATTTACATCTCTAAATGAGAACGGAACCTTTGGAAAACCCATAAAGGCCGCAGTGCAGTGCAGTGGGGGGAGCACGGTACTCTGCAGGTAAAAACAACATCAGCAGCCTGGTTCTGTCACGTAGCAGGTGGAGGTTTTGAGCAACTCAAGGTCCTGTGAACGGAATAACTCTAGCAGCATAGTCATGCTTCATGTTAAGGGAATCCCTCAGCGCAGGGTAAATCATTCCTTTAAACAATGAGTTTAAAGTTTGCTTTCAGAACTGCATTGCACTTTTTAAACCTGTTCATCGGTCAATAGCCCATACTCCAGGCCTGCCAGGACTGGAGAGTGACAAGTGAAACTTAAGACACCACAACTCCTCGTGTCAAATGACTTCACTTAGAGAGGGAGACCACCTGCCACACCAGCAGTTGTGTAGTAGACGTGGGATGCGGTGAGACCTGTATTTCAGAGACGACTAGGTCCTGTCTGGAAATCAGACGAGCTCCCACCAGATGGACAGTGGAGCCTGAAATATGGTCTCTTTGGAAAAGGGCCAAGTTACCAAAAAGTGTGCTTCACTGTGAAACACAGATTAGCCCAGGCCTGTGTGTGTGTGTGTGTGTGTGTGTGTGTGCTATGCTTTTAAAAATTAGAAAATGTAATTATAACCAGTGCTACCCTTGGCATTCATTTAGCAAGTATTACATAAAAATAGAGGTAGAACAGAGGAAACTACCTAGAGCACGATTTAAGAGGACACCAACATACATTCTGGTCTTTTCTGCACATGACTACACTTATCCAGTCTTTGGTGATTTTTCTCTCAGAATGACATCTCTCCTGGGTTGACTCTTGATGTTCAAGATTCTATATAGTTTAATAAAGTGTCAGAACTGTTGTAGCTTTTGGGGCTGTGTGCTGCTTCTTCTACCTTCAATATACTTAAGACAGGAGAGATCCTGACTTAATTTGTTCTCTCCTATTCCTCCCCCCACCCCACCCCAATGCCACCCCACCCCCGACCCCACAACAGCAACAACAGCAAAGACAACCAGGAGTGGTGGAAATGGGTCCACACAGCAACACAGTTCATAGCCCACCCACCGGCAACGCCATGCTGAGGGACAGGTGGTGGTTTTCACATCCACGGCACCAAACAACTCATTGTTCCTTCTCTCCTATTCGGTACATTAGTCCCTTTACTACAAACCTAGACCCTTTATCAAGGGCTCTGTAAACTTTTGTTCTTTTTTACCATGCATTGAATTCAAATAGTTTGCATTTAAACTATCCCATAGTAAGTGATCTTTTCCTCAAAATAATGAAAATAGTTAGAGTGTAAATGTTGAAGCTTGGTAGAGTAATTTCTTGTTTTTAATGATCTTTTGATTACAATAAACCATGGATACAAATATGTAACATAACGTAATGAATATTTAAGAACTTGCCTTGAAACCCATGCTTAAAACACTACCAATAATTGCATCTACCTCCGTGCTTTTCCCTGCTTCTTCCACAGGTATCCGCTCTCCTGAACTGCGTGTTAAGCATTCTGATACTTTTGTTACTTGTGTGTATAAACATGCCTAAATTACATGGTTATATTTGCTCTGACGTTTTCAAAAAGGGTATCATTCTCTTTGTAGTGTTATTTACTTATTTACCTGTTATTATGTTTCTAGGACACATCTATGTTGTGTGATCCTGTAATTCACTGACTTCACTGGAGTATACATTCTATTCCAATACCACATTTATTTACTAATTATTTTGTTGATGGACAATTGGGTTGTAAAGATGTTCTTTGTATTACCTTGACAATTCAAAACTCCCCATGAGAAAGTGGTTAGGAGGAAAGGGTTGTAGCTAAGGCTCAATTCCCCATGTATTAATCATTGGAGGGAAAACAGGGACTCTGGCATCAGCTCTGGAGTTAAATCCTGGTTTACTTCTGGAAGTGAAGGACGTCTTCACTTTCTTGATTGTGGCTATGGGATCTTGCGTGTACACACATGTCAAAAATTATTTAATTGTATAATTTAAGATTGTGTAGTTTATTTTATGTAAATTATACCTCAATAACACTGTTTTACAACAGAGGAAGATCTCAGTCTCAGTATGTAAAAACTGGAACGAGTTACTAGAAGCACCCTCACTGGTTTGAATGCATAAAGCCTTGGAAATGACAGGCCCCCATCTTCTCATCCTTACCTGCAATGATACAGGGTAACAAGGTGCTATAATCACAAGCTGTTCTGACTTCTCTGTGTTTTCATTGTGCCCTGAAATTACTCATACAGAGACCCAGTAACAAAAGACTGCATCTCGAGTCATCATAAATGGCTTCTCGACCATCAGTTACCCTACACCAGGGACTGTCCGTACACTGAGACCAAGCAGCACTTAACCAGTTTTTGAAAAATTGTCATGAATGAATGAATACCAGACAAGTCAAAGATTGAGGGGAAAATGACAATAGCAAGCATAATCAAAGGAATTTGGGCAAATTAGTAATCTTGCCCTTTTATTTAAGCAATATTGTGCAATGAAAAGAAAAGAAATCCAAACCAAGAAGCCCTCCATTCATGTCCTCCCTGATGCATTCTAGCTATGTGATCTCGAGCAAGTAATTTCATAATCTGGAATCCCAGTTTCCAGATTAAATGTCCCAGTTAAAATGATAGTAATAATTATTAACATACCTATTTCAAGGGAGTTCTTGTGGAAAACAAAATATAATTTGTGAACAGGTTCTGAAAATCTTCTAAAGTGTTCTATCATTATAAAGTTATTACTAGTATAACTGCTGGTAGTTCGACATACAGATAACCTGTGAAGACCTACAATCAGAAACTGTTTAGTAGTTGCCAAAGCTTCTCAAATTCATTACTTTAGGCACGGAATTCTACGTGGGTGGAATAAAAGACTTAGAATGATTGGAAGAGGGGCCAAATTTTCATAAACACAGACATTGTCCATGAGTCAATTTCCTTGAAGTCTGGTTTGAAAAAAACAAGCAATTTAATAATACTAATCATCATTATTTGAGCATATACTATGTGCCAGGCACCGAGCTAAGGACTTTACAAATATAATTCACTTCAACTTCACAACATCCCTCCAAGGTAGGTAAGGTGGTCATGTAATTTATTATCAAAACCAGAATGCCTTTGAGAGGGAAGGGGGCGCTATTAATAATTACACAGGGTAACAGCTGCAAACCAGAGCACGTGTTTTATAACTCTTTACAGTTGAAGAAACTGAAGCTCCCAGGGAGAAGCAATTTTTCCCAAGGCCACTCAGGATCAACAGGTGGGAAAATGGCCACAAACCGATAATCTCAAACATCATGTTATATAAGCCTCTGACATTTGCAATTAATTACAGAGCAAAGCTACCATCATTTTCTCTTCTTCAAAGTCCTCCTTTGATTTAAATATTTCTTATCAATGAAGACTAAAATAGATCCCGAGATGCCAGTTTAAAGAATAACAGGAAATAGAAAATTTCAGTTTCTGTCAGTACCATGAAAGCCAACCATTTATTGCCATAATCCCAGTCTTATTTATCTGTTTGCAGATGAATTTTACACAAGAGATTGAGTAACGCATGACTGACATCCTTTCTGCTGGGACAATGGGGCCTCTATGGATGTTTCTGTGATTCAGTGAACATATCAAATAGAACCTCCAACAAAGGCAGTTGGAGAAATTGCCCTATCAACTCACAGGAAGTATGCTGGCATCTGTAACTGAACTTCCTTCAAATACCTGCATAACCTCTTTGGCAGCACCTGGTACACACTGAAAACTAAAAGAACAAAAAAATGTCAAAACTAGAACAACACTAAAGCAATGACTTACTTTTTCATTGCACAGATGAATAACAGGGTATTTTGTGGGATTTCTAAATCCCTTTGCAGACAGCATTTCTCATGCAGCATGTGTAATATTTAGATGATATACAGAACAAATAGAGTTGGAAATATTTCACACAATTTTTTTCTTGCCATACTACATCACCACTTTGAAAGATCTATGTGGATATCATTAGCAAAATGCCTTTCTTCATACCATAAACTCGAGTCTTACTTGGTAAATGTCTGGCATTAGGATAATTATTCTAGAGTAATCATCTAGAATTAATAACCAGAACAGATGTCTCCTGGGTTCTCTGTTCTAATTTATATGTCCTTAACCTTTGCCTTATTAGCAACTCTCATTTTAGGAGAGTGCTTCTATCCTAAACACTTAAGAGACGCTTAATGGTTGTTGAACGCAAATTAGATGCTTTTCATTCAACGTCTTTTGATGTCAGCACATTTGGAGCCTAAGCATTCCTAAGCATTTAACTTCTGTGTCCCTTCCTCTGTCTAGTCCACTGCTCTCCTTACCTTTCCCCCACCTCCACCTCCTACCTAGGAAATCCAAGGAAAAGGATTTTACCAATAGAATTTTCCCTCTTACCTGACTTCTACATACTCTGTATTTAAAAATGATCCCAACTGTTAGAGCGATTTTTTTAGAAACATGAATTGCAATTAGGGGCCTTGGTCTTAACATGGAGACCATACTGCTGGCTGGGAGCTCCTTTACAGTGACTGGATTTCCATCTGATTTGAAATGCCAACTTGATCATATACTAAACGCCACGAAGGTTGAGTTCTATTTCTGGACTTTCCGTATTGTTTTTAATATGCTGTCCTCCTCGTCTGAAGGTTCAGGGGCCTCACTGGAGTTCCTGACTCTCCATTTTAGAACCTTGCCGGTTCTCCTTCCTCACGGCTCTTCTATGGCACAGCTTGCCCAGTTATGGGTCTCAGATCGATTCTCTACTTCTCTCCTTCCTCCGCCCACCCTCCAAAATAACTCCAACCCAAACCAAAACTAAACCAAACTACTCAAGTTTTTACTGGTATTGTGTTAATTTTATAAATTCACTTGGGCAAAATTGACAGCTTTTTGATATTGAGTCCTCTAATCTAAGAGCACATGCTTTTTGATTTATTCAAATCTTATTTGTGTTCTTCTATAGTATTTACAATGTTTTTCATAGGCATCTTATACTTTTCCTATTAAATTTATCCCTACTTTGTTAACTATAGATATTTTAAATAGATTTTTCTATCATGTCTTCTAACTTGTCTTTGTAGGTATGAAAATTGATTTCTATATGTTAATTTTGTACCTTACTATGTCATTGAATTCCACTATTGATAGTTGTAAACTTTTATTTTCCTGGTTTCACCAAGTGTACAAACTCACCACGTACAAAGAATGATAACATAATCTCAATCTTTCTTATTTTTGCACCTCTTATTCCACAGCTTTTCTAACTGAGCTGGCTAGTTCTTCCCATACAATGCAGTAATAGTAACAGTGAATGTCCCTCTCTTATGCCTCATTTTAATGAGAATGGTCCATTAAAAATTATGTTGGATTTGGTGAAAAGACAGATAAATTTTGTTCAGTTATGAGTATACACTTGTTCCTACGTTATTGAGTGTTATCAAGAATGGCTGTTAAATGTTATCCAATACCTTGCCAATATCTATGGTTTTGATCTGATTTTTCTCTTCAAAACAATTCATATGATGACTGGATAACCTAACACGGAACATCCTGTACATTACTACTAAAATAAATCCAGGTGGATTTGGAGTATGTGTCTTATAATAAACTGCTAGGTTATGTTTCCTAACGTTTTATTTAATGACTTCTAATGCCAATATTCATGAGTGAGATTGGCCAGTTAATTTTCTGTTTTGTGCAGTTTTGTCAGGTTTTAGCATCAGTGTTAAATTAATTTATTAATAAAGAAATCCACCGTTTCCTTCTTGGTTTTTGCTCTACAAGTTAAGCATCGGATTAACCTACTCTTTAAAAATTTTAGTACAGCCCTCTTGAAACCTTCTGGGTTTGATTTTTTTTTTCCAATTTTGCTCAATTTTTTTTTTTACAGTTTCACATTTTTCCAGCTTTATTGAGATATAACTAACATATAACATTGTGTAAGTTTAAGGTGTACAATGTATGCTTTGATAGATGTATATTTTGTGAAATGATTACCACAACAAGGTTAATTAACACAGACATCACCTCACAGAATGACCATGTTTTTGTCAATTTGGTGTTATCTTTGATAATATTTCTCTATTTGTGTAAGTAGAAATCAATCTGTTAAAATACTGCCTTTCTAGAAGTCAGGTTTGGTATATTACATAAACTAGAAAATTAGTTTTATCATTATCTAAGTAACTCCATCTAACAAAAAATGATATATACAATTTTTATTCCTAATCATAAAATCCTCTATTTAAAAAATGTGTTAGTAACTTCCTATTAGCTATGCAATTATAGCTCCTTCAGTTATCATTGCCCCTCTGTGATCCTACTTCTGCCTCCCTCTACTGCTACTCCTGTCAGAACTCTTGGTTAACCCAATAATAGCCCCGGAGCTGTTCTACCCAACACCTACTCTGATCCTTCTCAACCTCACCTCCAAAGTGCCTCAGCCCCCACTCTCAAGGACATACCCTGGACTTAATCATTACGTGATATCTGAATTGAGGTTTTAGAAGTGGTTCAGGAATTGGTAATCCTATAGAATTTGCTGAAGGTACGAAAGAAAGAAAAGAATAAGAATGCACCCAACGTTTTTGACTTAAGCATCTGGTAGAAAGAAGTTGTGGCTTACTGAGGTAGGGAAAAACTATAAAAGGAACAGATCTATCTATATCTACTGATTTATCTATCTACCGATAGATAAATGTATAGGTATATAGGAATGTGAGTCACATATTTGGGTTTGAGTAACTTTAAGATACCTGTAAGACATTTAAGTAGAGATAGATAGCAAGCAGATAAATGCATGAGTCTGAACTAGAGATAAAAATTTAGAAAACTTCAATACATGGAATTTAAAACCACAGGACTCAATGAAAGCACCCAAGGAGTGAGTCTGTTCCAGACAAGCAGGGGTACAATGTTATACCAATGTGGGGGAAGAGCACCTAGCAAATAACTGAGAAGCAAATGACTAGCCAGTGAGGGAGGAAGAAAACCAGGAGTGGGTGGTCTCGTGAAAGCCAAGCAAAGAAAGTATTTTAAGTGGAAAGAAATAATAAACTATGTCAAATGCTGCTGAGAGGGTAAGAGGAGGCCTGAGAATTAACTATTAGATTTGGCAATGTAGAAGTGATAGGTGGACTTAACAAGAATAGTTTCAGTAGCGTGCTGCGGATAAAAGTTTGTTTGAAGGGGGTTCAAAGGAGATCGTGAGGAAAGGCTCTGCTGACAGCAAGTCTAGACAGCTCTTTGGAGCAGTTCTATTATAAAGAGGAACTGAAAAATGTGTCCGAATTTGGAGGAGGATGAAAGGTCAAAGGAGGGTTTTCTTCAAGATGAAAGAAAATATAGCATGTTTACATAATGACAGTTATGATGCAATAAAGAGAGAAAATTGATTAGGCAAAAGAGAGAAGGGGTAAATTACAGGTATGAAGTCCTTGAGAGGTTAGCCTTAATCATTCCACTGGAAAAATACTGAGGGCCTACTATGTGCCAGGTCCTAGTCTAGGCACTTGGGGTTCAACAAGGCAGAACAGAAGCAAGGACTGTTCACCAACTGCAATGGCAGGAAAGGGTCAGTAGTTTATAGGAACAGATGCAAGCAGTTTGATAAGTTTGGTTGTGAAAGAACATGCCTTCTGATTGTTTTCCCCCCTAGTGCAGTAAATCTCTGAGTGTCTGAGAGTAAAGCAAAGAAAGTGGTGTTTGAAGATTTCAGAAGAAGGTGCAAAATATAATTTGGGAGACTGGAAGAGTGAAATCATGAGTTAATAAGGATGGCTGGGCAGCAGTTCAGGTTTAAGGTCCGACATCTATGGTGAGACCAGCCAACATAGCCTTGTGTTTTTCTCTAGACTTGTTTCACTAGTAAGTAACGCTTTAGTGCAGAGCAGGGGGAGAGTTGGATCAAACTGGAGTTTGGATTTCTCCAGGAAACTGACAGAAGGAGAGAGGGGCCAGCAGAGTTGAATACGTGTGCAGAGAAGTGAATATAAAGGTGCGCCACATAACATAAGCTGGGGAAGAATGACAGAGGGCAGGAAGAGAGTAGGGTCAATGGATTCGAATTTCTCATGAGGCCAAATAATTTTTGTAATGGGATTCTAGATGGATTAAGCTGGAAAGATGGATGGAATTATCTTTGACTCATCTTTTTCTCCTAAGTTCAGCAAGTTCTGTAGGATCCACTTTCAGAATAAACCTAGAACCTCCACCAGTGCCACCTTGGTCTGTGTCTGGCGTAGATTACTGCCCCCACCATCCATATCTTGCCTGGATTATTGCCATAGCCGATTGACTCATCTCTGCTTCCATCTTCAACTCTCTATGGTCTTGTCTCCATACAGTGGCCAGACAAACTGCATGAAATTGTACATCAGATCATGCTGCTTTCCACCTCAATTCCACCAGTGCCTCTCCATCTCATCCAGGACCAAATCCAAAGTTCTTAACATGGCTAATTAGACCCTATGTGATTTGGCCCTTAGTCTTGTCTCCAAAGTCATTATCACGTCTGTTCCCCTTACGCACCGCCCGCTGGGACAAGGAGGTGCTTAATAAATACTTGTTTGAAAAATGAGTTATAATTCTGTGCTTAGAGTAGCTCTGTTGAGGAACACACTGAGGAGGAATAAAGGAACATGTCTTGTTCCACATTCCCACCACCAGTGGCTGCATAGCTTGGAAGCATCGGCGTAACATCGCGATATGGTGAATGGTGGTGAGGGTCACAACGATTAATAACGGCTTCTGGTTCACTTAGTAGTGAATGTTTACTTAGTAGTAACTATTCAGGAAATGACTACTGAATGAACGAGCCAGCTTAGCAGCTAATCATGCACTAAGCACTGTGTGGAATGCACTCGAATGAATCCTCAAGGTGACCTGAAGATACTCGAGCACTAGTTAGGGAGAGGGACCCACAGAAGGTGGGAGAGAAATCACAAGGACATACGAAGGTTAATTTCCATACCACCTTTGTCACTGAAAGCATTGCTAAGTCTTGTTAACTTTATATAGTGAAGAAGAAGAAAAAAGCATACGCTCTGGTAGAGAGCACTGTAATTAACCCAATAATTATGAATAAACAAAAAGATGGAGAATGTGCTCCAAGACCATCATCAAATTAGATATATAACAGTGGGATGGGAAGTGGGGGCTTTTTGTTGCTCCATGGATCCAAGAAATTGCAGAAGTTAACACCACACTGAATGATGCAGGGGAACAGATGACAGCTGAGCAGGATGGAGGAAGGAAGGGAGAGGGAGAAGGAAGGAGGACGTTAATATGACGGGGTAATAGCATGTCTAATTTGTTAGCTGATTTTTAATTAATATATAATCTTTATAATTAATTGATACATTACATGATTTGACTTTTATTTTATTCTGAAACAAATTTCATGACAGAAACTATCTTGAGAGGACATTTGGACTTAAATGATTTAGAAATTTTTGAACATACTCAACTTGGTTCTAAACACTTAAGAAAAAGTTTCCCATAAATGTCACTAACAATATATTCCAAGGATTTCAAAATACTTTCAGCCAAGGATATGTAACAGTGAAGGAAGGTAAGATTTGAAAGCAGCTAAGTGCTTTCACGAGGGCCCAAATATAGGACGGCCATGAGTCCAGCCACTGTGACAGAGCCTGTAACTCAGAGGTCTTTGGGGAGCCCAGGACACAGTTCTCCCCGTTAGCATACACACCAGGGAAGGCTCCTCCACAGTCCGACTTTCCCATTTTACAGAAAGAACCTGTGGCCCCAAGAGATCTGTCTAAAGTCCTACAACCACCTCGGGTTCCCACTCTAGTGGTCCCAGTGCTACCAAACCATATCAAGGTACTTCTTATGCTTACTAAGATACGTCATGTTATATCACATAAAGGATGACATTCATCTGTGTGTGTATACATACACACACACACACACACACACACACACACACACACACACACATACTATATTCCTTTACATATGATCATTATCTGCTGACTCATTTTCAACGTGACAGGAGTCTTGTTTTCTCAGGGGTAATGATTTGTCCACACTCTCTCACATGTTCGGAAGAAAGATGCCTAGAGGGGTCTGTGGCAATGCACATGGGAGTAGAAACTACTCTATAGAAACTTAACTTCCCTCAGATTTAAGCATCATGGTTAAGTAAATAGCTATGTGAGAATTTAGAAACTACATTACTATCTTCTAGAAGATCTTAGGATGTTGTCTTGGTAAAGCCAATTTGCTACTAGGGGACTCTGTGTACTCCTGGATATTCACAACTTGTATAATCACGCTGCATCCAGAAACTACCTCTGTGTCACTGGGTCCCACTATAAACGGAATGCTCTTTCTTCTCTGTGCATCAGTGAAAGGCTAAAGTATATCTGGATTAAAAAAAATAAAAATCTCACGGAAGAGGGAGATGGAGAGACGCTGTTGATCAGGGTACAAGCCTTCAGTTTAAGATGAGTAAGCTCTCTGGGATCTAATGTACAGTATAGTGACTACAGTTAATAATACTACATTGTGTACCTGAAATTTGCTAAGAGAGTGGATCTTAAGTGTTCTCACCACACACACACACACACACACACACACACACACACACACACACACGGTAACTATGTGAGGTGATAATGTGTTAATTAACCTGATCATGATTATTTCACAAAGTACACATACGTCAAATCATCTTTAAATATGTATAATTTTATTTGTAAATTATACTTCAATAAAACTGAAAAAAATTTTAAATCAAAATAAAACAAAATCCTCACTATATAATCCACATTCTGATTTTTACTTTTCTTACTTATTCCAAAAAGAGAAAAAAGTTTTTAAAACTAAAGACCAGATCAATTTTAAAATAGCTGCTTTGTGTATTACAGTTAGAGACCTTCTTTGTATATTTTGGAGTCTCAAAGGACTAATCTAATTAGAAAATGACAAATTTAAGGAAGTAATTTTTGATCAACTGTTACCTACTTTTTTTCTCTGATGTTACCTACTTGAGGAAAGATAATATATTTTGAATAATGTTCTCCAAACATTAAGACATTGATATATTGAACTAATTCCACTGAAATTTCTTAATTTAAAATGGTTTCTCAACTAAACCCTGTTCATTAAACCTTATTTGTTTAGTAATTTGTGTAAGTCAACACTACTTAATAAAATGAAAAATAAAACTATGTAAGTTAAAAATCTCCATACATTTTTATTCTTTCATGTGCAGTTAGTACCGAGAAAATATATTTGTCTTAAGTAATTTGCACATAGCACAAGACATGGCATGAGAAAAAGGAATGCAAATATGAAACAGCATCATAAAAGAGAATTGACCAGTGCTATCACAAGTAAAAGCCCCGCCTATGTTTGAAACACTGACTACTTGTGAAGCAATGGCTTTTTCCTGTTGTACTTCGAGATCTTCGTAATCTAACTGGGGTCTTGATCACATGAAAAAACGAAGTAACAGTAATAAGACTTTCACTTCTACTCAAAAGAGAATATTCAAAATGTACAAATATACTCATTATGCCCCTTTAATAAATTCCTTGGATCAGGAACTTACCTTAAAAAAAAAAAAAAAAAGACTAATTTTAGACTTAGAGAAAAGTTACAAAGATAATATTGAGAATTCCTGTGTACCCTTCACCCAATCTCCCTTAATGCTGACATGCTACATAATTAAAGTACGTTTCAAAACTACAAAAATAACTTGGGATAATACTATTAACTAAAAAACAGACTTTGTTCTGATTTCAGTTTTTCTACTTATGTCCTTCTTCTGCTCTGGAATCCAGTCAGGATCCCATGTTGAATTCAGAAGCCTTACCTTTTGCTCTGTTTCTTCATCCTCATCTTGATACTCATCACAGAGAGGACTAGAGTTGGCGGTGAAGGTGGGTCCCTGGGAGTAGTACTGAGAACTCCGGTAGCCATCCCGCCGCAGTTTATCACATTCTGCAGAGCGACAGGTGGGGCGGGAGAAAAGGTATTAAAAACCAGAATCTGTTTACTCCTCATTAGCTACCTTTCCGAGTAATATTTCTTTAGGCATAATAGAACTTCAAAATAATAACATTAATAATGAAAAGGATGATTAAAAACGACGAAGAATTAGTAAAGCACCTACCATACATGGCACACCATGTTAATATATACTTTAAAGGGATTACCTTCAGACTTCACAATAACCCTGAGTCAAGCTGAGGGTAATTCAATTATTCCTTCTGTAATGTTATACAAGTAAGCAGTGGACTCAGAATTTGAACCTGGGGTCTTACTATAATTTTTGACACACAACAATTGATTTTGTAATTCGACATCAAAACCCACAAGCAATCTTCATGCTATGCTTGTGTCCTAGATTCATCGGTTGGAAGCGGCATGAGAAATCATGAACTACAATGCTCTCATTTTTAGTTCTCAATTTAACTTTGATGCTAAACAGCCTATAATCACTGAGTGGAATTTCATATGAAGCTGGTGGCAGGCTGAGATGTCTGCCAGTCCACAGAGGAATGCCTGGTAGCACCGAGTGGTAGGTAAGTAGGGGGCATGGCGCCCTGGTACACAGGGGGACTGGGGCCACTGGCTACTTAGAGACTAGGGATTGTCTTCCAGGAGAAACCATTGCACTGATTACGCTCATCAGTGGGGGGTCAGGGGGTGGGGGGTGGGGTGGGTGGGGTGGGAGACGGGCAAGTGCTGCAAAAAGAGTTGTAATAGCTTTTTAAGCCCCAGGAGCTTTCCAATTACCCAGGCGCCATCTTAGAGGATCATTTGCCTTGCAAAAGCAGTTGCCACCGAGTTCCCTTAAATATCCAGCTTACTAAAGGACTGCAAATTGTGTTTGGAAAAGTTTCCTCTTTGCACAGCTTTAAAAAACTATGCACCTAAAGGCACAGGACCAAAGTAGGGCATTTTCAGAAATCCTTTATAACACTAGGATCTATGATTTTTTTCTCAAAGAGGAGACAAGGAGTGGCTTTAGTGGAGGTATAAAAATTCTCCAACTGGGGAATTAAAAAAGCCCTCATTCTCTTTTTCTATCCCACAGTGGCAGTGGATAGAGAAAGTTTCCAATCCAGGACTACAAATCAGATTTTTAAAAATCCCATGGAAATAGTCTTGAGGCTCTTTTAGAATGCCAAGCTAACATAAAAAGGCACACATAATGAAAAGAGAGCTAAATATTATTACTGCAGTCACTTATAGGCTACATAATTTGTGAGCTGCACTGGTAACCACTCTTAAAATTGAGCAAAATGGAAATTAAAAAGAAAATTCTGAAACTTCCAGGACACAACTTATTTTTTTAATGAGGATTTACTCATACTATTCCAACCATTTTCAATGAGAGATATTTGACAATTTCTTTAAAAAAAAAAATACAATCAGAAGCTATACTCGCTACAGAGATAGTGTTACATAAAGCCTGATTAGCAGTTATCAAAAGCTGTTCTGTGCAGTTTTGGGATTCTATAAATTTTTTGATTTTTTAAAAAATTATCTTAAAGCTAGGATTTAAAAAAAAGGACTCAAGCTCAACAGTTTTACATTTCATTAACTTGTGCTACTATATTAACTTTTCTGTGGTTCTATAAAACTGAAGTCTCCTAAAAATTCAGGGTGAACCTTGTAAAACAAACCAATAAAAACGGTTACCACTTGCAATTACTTACCATGTAATTCAGTATTTTCAAACACTTGCCAAGCAAAACAAAATACAAAGTGAAGGCCAAGGCCCTTTTAAACTAAGTCTTTCTGTTGGTCAAAATAGGCTTTTTCCTCTCACTAACTGATCCTATAGTAAGTATAAGTCTGAAATTATAAAATTTTATAATTTTAAAAATCTGCTTTATGTATTGGGTACCAGATTGGTATGTCAGATTGTATTTGAAAAAGATTCCTTTGCTAGAAAATAAGGATTGCAGAGCTAGATTATCTCCAAAGGTGTTATTAGTTCTGTTATTCTTGACAAAATATTAAAAATAGCTAAAACTACTTGATACATGTTAAATCTTAAAATACCAAAATATTGCAAAATTATCCATATGTTAAAAGCATTAAAGTCTTGTCAATTATTAGTACATACAGTGTCACCTTTAGTGCCTAGTTTAAAAGACAATGCCTCTTTTTTAAACAATGAAGTTTATATCACAGAAATGTTTAAATAGTAGACTATCAAAGGAAGATTAAACTCGGCCACATAAATTTATGACAGATGACCGACCAATTTTCTGACTCTTATCAAATTTCTGAAATCTAGTAAACTCATCAATAGCTATTGTCACTTATTCCAACTCCAGAGGAAATCTAAAAAAATTTTTCTTGTCAAGTTGCAACAGCTCTTAGTGTCTAAAACCATGGCTTTGTTCATTAAAAACCGAGTTTATTATCTGTAGAGTGGGATATAAGTAAGTGCAAGCCATCATGAATAAACAAAGACTTTTCAAACACTAAACTGAGTAACTGAAAGGCAAAGAATAATTTAAAGCCAGATTATGTCAGCAACGACAGGCTAGAAACAAGATACTAAATGTAATAGAAGATCTGTCTTTAACACATACTTCTCTTACAACAGAAATTTAGAGTAAAACCCCATTATTGTTCTGCTTAGATAAAGGTGTCACTGTTCGTTGTATCCTCTGGTTTCCCAACCAGAAATTTCCTCCTCTTTCCTTTCATGTCAAACTATTTTCTTCAGTGCAAGAACAGTGGACAAACATTTCTTGGTAGACTAAAGTTTTAAATACAAATAACAATAATAATAATAATAATAATAATAATAATAATAATATCATAGAACTAGATGGTTATCTAACCATCTCATGAATTTAATACTGCTTTGGCCTCCAAATCTTCACTCATTAAAGCTATTCTTTAGACTTTTCATTTTAATATTTTAGACATGTTAAGTGAGTTTATTGCAAGAAGCATTAAAGAGTTCTTTTCAAAATAGTTTTCTCTACTGGAAATCCTTGATGAACTTCCACTTTCTATGTTTTGTTCCTAAATTTACTGAATCAGTCACAATTAAGCTAAAATGTATAGCAGTTAGAAACAGTTCAAAAATCTCAGTGGCTTAACACAACCAGAAGATTCCTGGACATTCACCTCGTCCAAGCAGAGCTAACAGGGGCTCTGCTCATCAGTCACTCAGGGGCCCGGCAGAGTGAACTTCTACCTCAGTCACAGGGCAATGCATTAGAACGTGGGACCCTGCACATCGGCTCTTGGAACTTCTGCCAGAAGCACCCAGGGTTTACTCCCGCTCCCATTTCTTTGGACAAAACAAGCCCCATGGCTATATTTAACTTTAAAGGGACAAGAAAGGGCAATCCTACCTCAAAAGCAAAAGGGAAAATGAGAATATCTCCAAAAACAGCTCTAATGACTTTTCCAAACAGAGGGACAACACTAACTCTAAGATTTTCCAGATTCTTGTTACCCTTTTCCCAACACTTATTTAATGTTTATTTTTAATCCTTGAATGAGGCTGAGAGGCTTTTGAAGTGAAATTTGCAACAACAATGAAAACCTACGCTTCTGTGTTTCAGCAACAGGTTAACCATGGGAGGGACTCTACATGAAGGAGTGTCTAGGATCCAGACAGACCTGGCACCACTCGCTACCTGTGAGACCTAAGGGACAGCATTGTGACTTCCTGGAAACTCAGACTCCACCGCTAAAGCTGGGACATTACTCCTTCTGGGCAGCCGTTGTGAGGACCTAATCATTCAACAAATATTTCCGAGTGCTCTGCTGAGGTGAGAGACTAGGCAAAGGCAGGCCAGAGCTTGGCACAGAACTATCCATATGGCAGGTGCTCAAAAAATGGTCATTGCTGTGAGAATTTACAAATCAGCTGTAACCCCTCAAACTCTTCCACTTATCAAATGTATTAAATACATAAAAGATTTGCTTGGCTGCACAATTATTTACGATTCTACCATTTTACAAAGCTGTAGGCTACATTGTCATAAAAACAACATGAGGCTGTATTTTTTTTCCCCCTAAGTACCGTGTTTCCCTGAAAATAAGACCAGGTCTTACATTAAGTTTTGCTCCAAAAGACGCATTAGGGCTTATGTTCAGGGGGTGTCCTCCTGAAAAATCCTGCTAGGGCTTATTTTGTGGTTAGGTCTTATTTTCCTGGAAACATAGTACGTACTACACTCATACTGGGATTCTCTTACTGTCAATGGCCCGAGTATTTATTTCTAACTCCTCTCAATCCAAAAACAGAGCTAAAATAATTCAATGGATCTAACTGCAGGATTTCTAAGGTTATTACCTAATTAGTTTTACATAATTTGAAGCCTCATAACTCAGGGGCATTTTTACACAGGAAGAGTATCAGCCAGGTGCTTGGTAAATATATGAAATGTGATCAAACAATACAGTGAATGTTTATATAACAAAAAGAAATTATTATAGTAAAAGACCCATTGCCATTAATTCCCCTCAAAATACTCCCCCTTGATTCGAACACATTATCCCATCATTCTTGCCACTTTCTGAAGCAGTTCTGGAAGTCCTCTTTCATGAGTGTCTTTAGTCACGCTGTCGTGGCTGCCTCGATGTGCTGAATCGATTAAAAACATTTTCCTTTCATGGTCATTTTGACTTTGGGGAAGAGCCAGAAGTCAAATGGTGCCAGATCCAGTGAATAAGGTAGATGAGGACACACTGTAATTTTTTTTGACAGAAGCAATGTGTGACATGGGACATTGTCATGATGGAAGATAAAGATACTCACGAAAGAGGACTTCCAGAACTGCTTCAGAAAGTGGCAAGAATGATGGGATAAGTATGTTTGAAGTGAGGGGGAGTATTTTGAGGGGGCTAAATGGCAATGCGTCTTACTGTAATACATTTTTTAAATTTAAACATTCACTGTATTTTTTGATCACACCTCATATTTAATATATCGTAATTACTAAAGCGAGGAGAGGAAAGGATAGAGGTTCTTTGATCTGCAAGTATGTGTTATGGGGTTGAATTGTGTAACCCCAAGAAGATATGTTGAAGTCCTAACTCCTGGTGCCTATGAATGTGACTTCATTTGGAAATAAGGTTTTTTCCAGATGTAATCCTGCTAAAGTGAGGTCATTAAGACAGGCCCTAATCCAAAGTGACTGATGTCTTTATGAGAAGAAAAAACAGAGACACCAGGATGATATGAAGACACAAAGGCACACAGACACAAGGCAGATGGCCATGTGAAGAAGGAGGCAGAGACTGGAGTTATGCTGCCAGAGGCCAAAGAGCACCTGGGATCAGCAGAAACTGGAAGAGGCAAGGAGACATTCTTCCCTAGAGGTCGAAGGTAGCACGGTCCTGCCAACACCTTGATTTTGGATTTGTAGCCCCCAGAACTATAAGACAATAAACTTCTGTTGTTTTAAGCCACTCAATTTGTGATACTTTTGTCATGGCAGCTCTAGGAAATTAACAGTAAGGAACCAGGAGATGCTAAGATGTGGAAGAAATTCATAAGTATCTTCGATTCCCACAGACATATTTTTAATTGTATGGAATACACAAATAAGCTTCCAGAACTAGTGAGTTTAGCAAGATGGCATGATAGAAGATCAATATACAAAAATCAATCGCATTTCTATATTCCAGCAATAAACAATCAGAAATTAAAATTTAAAAAGTAAGATTATTTATAATAGCATCAAAAACATGAACTACTTGGGGATGTATCTGACAAAGGATGTGTAAGACTTGTACACTCAAAACCGTAAAAACTCTGCTGAGAAAATATTAAAAGATCTAAATAAATCAAGAGCTAGCCTGTGTTCAAGGACCAGAAGATACATTACTGCTAAGATGTCAATTCTATATTTGAGTAGTTTGAGCTAAGTCCTAGCACCTTGGGGAAGGAGGTGGGCAGGAAGAAGGTGAGAAATGAAGGTGAGATTATATTACTTCTCTGTTCAAAGTCTCCAGAAGCTACTCCCCGACCCCCTGCCTCCCGGTGAAAGCCAGAATCCTTACAGTAACCTGCAAGGTCCTGCCTGTTCTGTCCCCCCTTCCCCTATCTAACCACATCTCCTACTGCTCTCCTTCATTCAGCCAAAACCACACTTCCCTCCAGCTCTTTCTCAGGGTGATGGAACCCACTTTCTTCGCTCAGATGTCACCACTCAGTGAGACCTGCTTCAACACCACTCCCTGTTCCCTTCCCTACTTTATTTTTCTCTCAGCACTCAGGATCTTCTAACATGCCAGGTAGTTGACTATTGTTTCTGTTGGTTTTCTCTGCCCTCATTAGAACGTAAGCTCTATGAGGACAGGAATTTGTTTGTTCACTGTGGAATCTCCTGGGCTTGTAACAGTGCTTGGCAGGTAGTAGATGCTTCACAAATATTTGTGAATTAGTGGAGAAATGTGGGATGGGAAGCTTTGCTCTGGAGTCATAATACTTAAGTAATGGAAGAAAGAGAATTATCTTAGTGGCTAATGACTTCTTGTAACTATGATCCTGCCTCTTCAGCAGTCGTTGCTACTGTACTGTCTTTCAATGAAAGAAAAGGAGTAATTCCTTACTCCTTACTCCTTTTCTTTCATTGAAAACATCAATTGAATCTCTATACTATGAGAGGCATGGCACAGGATCTAAGGAAATATGCAATATGGTTTATAACATTGAAGAGTTCAGGCTAGAGTGGAAGGTTTGAATGACTAAGGAAGGCTTTGTGGAGGAGAAGGCTTGAGGCAAACTTTGGAGGGTGGCATTTTGACTATGCTGCCTTGAAGTAGCACAGTAAGCCAGGTTCCCTGCAAGCATGGCAGCTGCCACCGTGGTCCGGTAGGAGCTGAACTGCCATCGGCTTTAAGAGAACTTGGAACCTGGTGATGGTAATATATAGTATACATTATTATGTATAATTAATATACATTTAAGAATTTATAAATTACTTTCCAGACGGGATCAAAGCATTTTCTTTTCCATGTTAAAATGCTGAGTCTGCTAACATTTTCATTATCTGTATGAGATACATAGCACTTTCACCTGTAGACCTTCTTTTCCTTTGAGGAAAATAGTCCTTCTCTAATCTTAATTCACTAGGCCTTAAATACCAGTATTCTTTAAGATGAACATTTACTTACTTCATTTTGTACTCACATATTTTTGTTATGAAAATGTAAGTGTAGAGAAAAAAACCATAATAGAACTAGTTTAACAATATTTCTTTCTAGGAAAGAGTTGAAGGGCACTAAACCCCCAAACTGAATGTACTGATTTGCTAGATAAAGGCTAGTGTTATTGCAGACATTGTTAAGTGTGGTACAGAGCTATGGAGGAGGGTAGCTTTTCTTCCTAAGTACTGTAATTGTCTGCAAGTTGTTACTCTCTGGAAAGTATACCCGCTTTGGGGCCAGAGCGCCTGGATTCTAATGGCTTCAATTCTGGGGACAAGTCTCTTTTTGTGTCTCAAGGTTTTTGCATGTAAAATGTGGATGAATAAAATCCCCATCTCATAGGGTCATTGTGAAGAGTAAATAATTTACTGTATGTAAAGTGCTTAGAACAGTGGCTTATTCACAGGGAGCCCTCAAAGTGAATAGTATTAATATGCAGTAGTAACTGTCCCGTCTGCCAGGAGTTGTCATCACATCTCGCCCTGCCCCACTACAAAGGGTCACTTTTCTGGGGACCTTAGAGATTAGTCCTTGTGGCTGACAGGAGATGTTTCTTGCTCAGAACCGCACAGCTCTTTGATAACCAAATGGGTATCTTTTGATGCCCGATTCCTGCTGAGGTTTCTTTCCATGATGTTCTAAGCTTCTGGCCAAGGAAAAGCAGATATTATGTCTGTCTTATGGATTATGAAACCCAGGTGTCAAATTTTTGGTAGACCCTGGTTTCTAAACTTTTATCCCAGTTATTTATCCAACACATTATCAACAACAGTTAAAGGTCAGTATCTTTATCCAGGACCAAAGGACAGGGAGCACATGAGATGACAATCATGTATGTTTAGAAGAAAGTCAATTCCAGTCCAACAGCTGTATCAGCTATTAAATAGCTAAAGTGTGAGCTTTCAAGTAAGCACACGGAAAAAATGTACTGCACTCAAATAATATGCTTTGTATACATTATAACTTATTTTCTCAATGAAAATCAAAACAAAATGCATTTTAAAACAAGAGGATTTACTTTCTAGTTCATTAATTTGTTGGGTTTGGTAATAATGGATGAGAAAAGGAAATCACTGATACTGTAGTTAAGAGTCTGCCTTACTAGTCACACACTGAATTTTCCAAAATTATATGTGTTGTTTCCCTAAATTCTTCAAAACAGTTGAACGTCAATTTATTTAAATTGTTTTCAAGAATCAATGAATTAGAACATAATTAAGAAATTATAAATAGTCAAGTGTTTTTTACATTATTCAGTTATTTGTAGCATATCAAGTGAGTTAAAAACCTATATTAAATCTTAAAGAAACCAGAGATTTAATACAGATTTTTTTCAAAACTATTTTCCTAGATTATTTGATAGCAATTTTAAATGATGGAGTCTAAATAAATATCTCCTTTTGGTTTAGTATTACATTAGTGATTCATTTTTTTCTCCTCTCTCCTTTGAGTTTTTGTGTAGTTATACAGGGATACTTACAATGACATAAAAGCACATATGAAGTATTAAATCCAAATTTATCTTCTAATAAATGTGTATTTGAGTCCATAAGACCACTTCTGATCAATCATCACTTCAGTGATACTTAGCATTCAAATCACCATGAAACATAAAAGGAGAGGAGAAAATATATGTCTTTAATGATTAAATCCAAGCCTCTCTAAAAGTCCTGAAAGTAAATATCCTTCTTTTAATGGTGCACCTAAAACAAAATGTTCTAGGTCCTAGAGTATAATTTGCTTAACTGTGGGTAACAAAGAAAGAGAGGGCCAATCAGAAAATATGCCATCGGGCAAGGCCCGGTGGCTCAGGCGATTAGAGCTCCACGCTCCTAACTCCAAAGGCTGCCGGTTCGATTCCCACAAGGGCCAGTGGGCTCTCAACCACAAGGTTGCCAGTTCAATTCCTCGAGTCCCGCAAGGGATAGTGGGCAGCGTCCCCTGCAACTAAAATTGAACATGGCTCCTTGAGCTGAGCTGCCGCCGAGCTCCCGAATGGCTCAGTTGATTGGAATGAGTCCTCTCAACCACAAGGTTGCTGGTTCGACTCCTGCAAGGAATGGTGGGCTGTGCCCCCTGCAACTAGGAAACAGCAACTGGATCTGGAGCTGAGCTGCACCCTCCACAACTAAGACTGAAAGGACAACAACTTGACTTGGGAAAAAGGCCTAGAAGTACACGCTGTTCCCCAATAAAGTCCTGTACCCCTTCCCCAATAAAATCTTTAAAAAAAAAGAAAAAGAAAAAAAATATGCCATCACTCAATTGTCAAGGAAAAGGGCACTCCTTGAAGGGAATGAGTCTCCGTTTGCTCTAGTAACCTGTCAGGGAGGATGAATGACTGCAGTCAAGAGATCAAACTCTGAAAGTCAATAGCTGTGTGTTCAAATCCGAGCTTGCAATGAGCTTGGGGGTGGGGGAGGTGGCGCTGAAGGGATACATTCCAGCTTTCAAGGTGCTTAAATTTACCTGACTGAAAAACAAGTTCACAGGACAATTTACAGAGTAGTGGTTCTCTGAATTATACCAGCTATATCATCAGTGTTTATTAAGCACAACTCGTGAGTATGGGTTGGAACTAGCATCAACACAGAATTTAATGGGAGAAATCATATATATGTTCAAGAAATGAAGGAAGAGGATGAAGGAAGAGCAAGTGGGAGAGGATGAGACAGGGATAATGTTTAGTGCTCTAGCAGGGTTATCTATCCAAGGTAATTTAGTCTCAGCAGAATTTCAGGGAAAACTGACCAAATATAGCATTAAAAAAACTAACTACATCATGGAAAACTCCCAAAAGATTTCTGTTCAGACAGAATAGATGTCACACACAGTAAAGTTTCATTTACAGAGAAAGCTCCCAGAAAAGTTTTGGGGAAAAGGAAGGTGGAAGAGAGATAATGATGGAATGCCACCTTCGAAATAAATAGGTTTCTTTGCCCAGGGAGGAAAAAAGAATAACAAGCAGACTGCCAAATTTATATGCCTAAAAGTTATTTTAGCACAATTCCAAATGACTTCTCATTTAATTTACATAGTGTGTTTTGTGAAAGAAAGTGATTGGGATGGGGAAAGTGGAGTATTAGAGAAAAAAAATACACATTAATTGTGTCATCAGCTCAACAAACAGGAAATGAATTTTCTAATGTATAAACACATTGGAAAGAGTGCCCCCCCCCAAAAAAAAAGCCAGGGACCAGTGGCATTGATATTACACACCACAAGGAAATTTCATTTTATGTAGAAGGGTTAAAAAAAAAAAGGTCATTTTGATTAATATTCTCCCTCTATAGCTAATTCCTGTTGGAGTAGAATAAAAACCTCCAAAAAAAAAAGTTAGGAATTAAATATTAAAACTTAAGGAGTTGGATAAAACTATCAGCTGTATTTTTCATTGCAAACCATGGAAAGAATGACTCTTAAGATGTTATTTGCCATTGTAGAAAATAAATTTCAACATTTCTTCCTTTCACATACCCATATTAATTGAAGGAGACTTGAAGAACTAAACGTGATTGAAATGAAGGTGAAAGCTGATGGCCATGATGACCCCGAGTGTGCTAAGAATTTGCAAGTTCGAGTTGAGCACCAGCAGAGCGCAGCCAAATGGGAGGTGATCTCATTTCACTTTAGAATGAAAAAGCCCTATCACCGGTACTTGTGGCGCATCACCCAGGTTATTCAATACCAAATAGCCTGCAAAGCGTCTACGCCAACACTAGAGACTTCAGTTGCACAGTGAATGATAACAAACCTTATCCACAGTGCCTTCAATGTAGCATTTTTTATGCTGCACTGAGCGAAATATAGAGGCCACTCAAGTTACTCACTTTATCAGGAATTAAAATAGAATTGCTGAAACAGCAGACTGGCTACAGACACAAAAACAAAACAAAAAGCTTTTTGTTTAAACAATCCATAGTGCTTTGTTAAGACTGGGATCATTTAAATGACTGTCTTTTCTATTCTATCTTTTGTGTGTTGTTAACCATTAAAAAAAAAAAAAAGACATGTCTCTCTACCTACTGAAAAAGCAATGGTTGTTCAGTTTTCTGTTGCTCTGGCATCTGACTTCCATCTCACAGGTGAACAACTCTTTCAGGGTTACCATGCTTACATCAGTGAGCGTTATAAAAAAGCCATCCATGAGCCATCAAATCCAGCGTAAGACATTAAACATCCCCTTTTGTAGAGCATTTCCAATCAACCCATTCCTTATTTTTATCTTTGCTCTTTTCTCAGTGGAGAATTTAATCCATTGTTTTATCAGGTTGGGCAACTTTCCATAAGGAAATAAATTCCCCCCAGAAGAAGTCTAATGAAATACTAAATATACATATATACACACATATATATATGAAGCCATTAATGACATAATCATTTATTTTTGAAGTCAATCTAATTAAATTCACAAGCACTGAACAAGAGCACCAAATGAAGTCCTTCTCATCAAAAAACTAGTAATATTGTGGGGGTCATATTTCTATCAAGCCCTTAACACCATCTAATGAACAACTTCAACATTCTTTTGCTCCATCTCATAATGTGCTCGCCCCCTATTCCTCTATCTAGGGGACAGTGGTTGAAACCTGACCTCAGCCGGAATTCACTGCCTACCACCTCCTCATGGAACATCTCCCATTGTCTCTTTATTTCTGCAATCTTTTCCCCTCCTATGGGCTCCTTTTGTCTACAACCATGTTTTAATTGGCTCTAATTTTTCAAGCAAGTGATAATATTACCTCTACCCCTGTCACCGCCTCAAAATCCTGTCCCTTTTCTCTTTGCTTTGTTGACATCTTTTACTTTACTTCTTTGTTTCTTAAAACATTACCTGTATTATTTTTCTGCTTATAAAACTAATTATCTCATGAAATCTGGCTTACATCCAAAGATTTCCTTGAAACTGCTCTCGTGAAAATCACCAATGGCCACTTGTGAAGGTCACCAATGGCCACCCTTTCTTTAGACACTCTCCCATCCCTGAGCACCACGATGACTGCCCCATCCTGACTGATGTTCTTCCCCAACTACTCTTTTACCAGCTTATTCAAAACGCCCCAAAAGAAAGCCTTCCAAGCTCAACCCAGTGCTCCCTCATCCCTAATCTCCTCACTCCTGCATTTTCACCGGTTGTTCTGTGGCTTTGGCTCTCATCTCCCTCCTGAGTTCTAGATGACCTATCCAGGGCCTGCACAAACCCAACAGTGTGTACAGTAGTACCCTGCACTGGACTGTGAGCTGGGATCACACAAATGACAAGAAAAGGTCCTGCTCCCAAGGATCTTGCTATCAGGTAGGAAGATAAACATGTAAACACAACTATATAGCTTAGTATAAGCAGTTTAAAGGAGGGGTGTAAGGTTCTGTGGAAAAGTGTAGCAGGCATGCCAGGGTCTGCCTTGGGGAGTGTCAGGAAAACTCTGTGGAGATCTGGGCCCCTACAAGGTAGCTCTTGCAGGGGGAAAGGAGTTGAGCAGGTGTGAGAGGCTGAAAGGAGAAGGAATGAACTGGAACATGCAGTGGAGAGAAAGGGAGGACAAGACACGCTAGGACTCTCATCAAAGGACTTTATCTTTAATGTGAAGGCACAGGATCAAGAACTTAGGTGGGGGGATAGAGAAGCATGGGGGAGAGAGAGTGATTGGGCAGATGAAGCTGGACAAATAGATCAGGTCATGAAGGTTCTCCAGATGCTGAGGCAGTTAGCTTTTATCCTCTCAGTGACGAGGAGCTAGTAAAGAAGGTTTACTAAAGAAGAAAGTAAAGGTTTAAAGAAGGTTTGTTTTTTAACAAAGCAGAGGCACCATCAGATTTATGTTTTAAAGACAACACCCGGAGACAAGGGTGAGGCTCCATGATACCACCGTCATCAACCTGCACATGAGTTACTCATGCATACATCTTATCTCCCTGGCTTCCGGCAGAAAGCAGCAATGTCATTCATCTTTGACTCAGCGATAAACAGCCAGCCCAGTGCCTCACTTGTAGGGGACACAGAAAATGTTTATATCAACACAAACTTGGACTTTAGACAAACCAACTTGTCAGGACTTATGCTCAGCAGTAAATTATATGTTTGTGTCAATAAACTTCACACATGTCATCCTTTAGGCATTATAATAAATACCAAGAGGCCAATCCAGAATTTTTGAGCTTAGACAGAAACGTAGAAATCATAAATTGTTTTCCAGAGGAGGAAGCCAAGCGCAAAAAATGGGATATGATTTTCCAACGTCCCGCAGGCTACGGGCAGCGATGGAATCAGAATTCTGGTCTCTCATCTCATCTTCAGAATAGTTAATAACAACAGAACAAGATGTCAGTGCTGCTGTGGTTTAGGAAAGATGAGACAACTGTATTTCCCAGCTTGTTCAGTGGCTTTTTCAGAATAATGTACCACTACTCCCCCTACCCACAATTACATGCCAGCCTTTAAACTAGAAAATAACTTAAAATTCTATATGAATGGGTATAAGCAATTTAATGCTTCTTACAAAAAATTTAAAAGAATCTCTTTAACCAGTGATATTCTATCTTCTCCTTGCACAAATCAATTCTACCAAAGGATTCTTCAAGAAGAACACAAGGAATGAACTAAGCAAGGGGTAAACTCAGCTTTAAGTGCTAAATCATTGGTGTATTTAATATTTCCAAATGCTTATCTTTCTTTTCCTTGTCCCTTCTATAACCTGTGCCTTTTTTTTTTTTTTAAATCCAGTGAGGTACTAATGACCTATTATAAACCTAAAAATAAGCACTAAATGCCATTAGGCTGATCCATGGCTATAGATAATAGTCACACATGATGTCTCCTGATGAAGCTTCCTTTATTTCTCTTACACTTCTTTGAATTTTAATGAAATGGGGATGAGTGAAGAGATTTCTTGAGCAAGTGTGAAGCCGTCACCTTTAGGCATCCATGAGCTATTTTGCATTTCCTAAGTTAATTAGCTAAAGAAACCAAACCTGCCGTGTGCCTTTACATTCCCAGGGTGAGCCCTGTCCCTACAACCTTTTTAAAAGCTGAGGGTGCTGCAGAGGCACCAAAGGGCTAGGCTTCCTCAGTGCCCACAGGATCTGAGACCAAAATAGGCCAGCACCGCTGAGCAAGAACCTTGACTTTCAGTCCTGGCCGTGTATAAACTGCAAAGTAGCTATAATCCCGTAACGTCCATGGGCCCTGGTTTACTTCCCTACAAAATAAAAAGGGGATTTACTAATGAGAGGAGCTGGGAGATCCCTCCCAGCTCGCATTTCAGGTATCTTTCAGAGGGTGATAATGAATGGGGACAAAGGCACCTTGCTTCTATGGATGAAATGAACCTCAGAGTCCACTGTCTGTGGACTGTCGCTGTCCTCTGAAGATGCTGTCCCTTCTTCTCTCCCTCTTATCCCTCCTCCCCAGAGCATCTCTCTGGAGTACACCATGTGGGAGAGAAAACCCCAGCTAATTCATGACAGCCATTTGGGCTAAAATTTATGAAAAACTGTACCTGTATTCCATTGCACTTTCATTAAAATGCACCCTTCCCTCCACAAACACTTAACTACTTCCACTTTGAGATACTTTACATAAATAAGCTAACTTTATTCCCATGTAAACAGATACCATGATCTTTATTTTATAGATGAGAAAATAAGCTCAAATAAAAAAAACTCACAATTAAACTCAAATCACATATCCTTAGTACATAAGATAGGATTTAAACCTTGATGTGACCCATGCACTTTACATTAAACCGGGCTTTTCCTATTACAAAGCAAGAATATGAGGTTTCTGGAGTTTGTCATAGTTTCTTTGTTTTAAATTTATTTTTCAATTACAGTTGATAGACAGTAACATGTTAGTTTCAGGTGTACATCATAGTGCTTAGACATTTATATGCCTTATAAAATGATCACTCTGGTCATTTTCTATTTTTTGACCAGTAATGTTACTGGTTACTTAGATGTATTCTTTATAATTATTTGTTAGACGGTACATGTTTTATGTATTTGTCTATGTTATATGTCATAATTTTTAAAAGTGGAGGAAGAGAAAAAGATGAAAAATTCAATGTTAGCACAGGTGGGCAAAGCAGATGTTCACCTTGAATCTGTGTGAATTGGTGAATAGATGTAGCATTCCAGGAGAGGGCTCTCCGTCAACACCCACAAGGCCCTACGGAGAAAGGCATCTCCCACACAGTCCTGTGCAAAGTACCCCTGAGAGAATCTGTAGCCAAACCCACAGGGCACCTGGGATACCCTAGGGACCCATGTGCCCACGGCAGACAGAGAAAACAGCCATGGCTCCTCATCAAACCCAGAGGGAACCACGTACCCTTTCCAAGAACAGAATATGTGTCTAAGTCAAAAGGGAACTAGGAGGCTTCTTGACAATGAAAGGTAGATGCAGAGATCATAAGGTAAAGTCTGTGTCAGGAACTGTCAGAGAAACCTGGCTGACCCTACTTGGTAACCTTCTCGGTATTTTAAGAAAGGTATACCGTTCTCTAACACTGAACAGGTTGGTGTGTTTGTGCACGTGCACACACCCCCCCCCACACACACAGTTTTTAATCACCTGGTAAATCCTCAACTCCTATCCCTCCAGATACAATAAATGTAACCCTCTGACTCTGAATTAACACAGGCCAGATTCAACATTCCTCCCTCTGCTCACACTTCTTAGTCTAGAACCACAGAGCAGTCTGACCTGCTAAAATGGATTCCTTCAGGAAAGAGTGCTGTGACTAAAGAACATTTCTGACACCAACAACAGATGCTCTGGGAACTCATGCAGGCAGGGGTGTACACAGATACAGTAACTAAACGGCCTGTTAAACATACTGTGAGAAAGTATGTTTATCTCTCTCCCAAGTTGGGCTTTTTGGGGATGGAGCCTTAAAAATAACATGTCTTTATTTCAGCCTTTCATAAGCTCTTAATTTTCAAAGGAGATTTATAGGTTGTAAAGAAATAAAATCTGGACCTCTCACAGCCTGAGCAGGTCCACACCCACCCCTCAGGCCCCACTACACTGTGGCCCTTTTGATAAAGCTAAAATTACCCAGATAAAAATGTAATGAGATAAAGGTTCCTCATCATCACAGCTAGCTCTCATGAAGTTCACGAAGTGTTCAAAAAACTATGGAGGTTAAAAGGGTGGAATTCTTCTGGAAAGTCAGTAAAAACCTGAGTGAATTCTTCCTGGATAATAGGATCCATCTTCAGAGATTCACTGTTCATTGCTAGCCAGATGTCCTGTTGAGCCAAATATCAAATAACTATTTTTAAATCTAGGTACAGCAGGTCCTCCAATAACATTGTTTCATTCAACGTCGTTTTGTTATAACGTTTATGAGATACTGTAGGAACGGAACTCTTGTTTACGTCAACTAGCTTATGGAAAAGTTGGTTTCATTATATGTCCTTTTGCTGCAGTTCCAAGAACCTATCAACAAGATTAAGTGAGAATTTATGGCTCATGTTTATATCCTCATTAGCAGTAAATCATTTCCCAAATCTCTAGTAAGAAAATAAATCAACCAAACCAAATCATGTGATCTAAGAGCATGGCCACCAAATTCTATCTAATTCTCCAGAGATTAGCCAACAACAAACACCAAAGAGCTCTGTTCCATTTGGACCAGAATAGAGTGAAATTGCACACAGAAGACATCTGCTCCAGGCACTCCACATGCTGTTTCACACGTGGTGAAAGCCCATCTCTGCTCCAATGGGGCAATGGGAGAGCGGGGAGTGGGCGGAGTGTGTCCCAATGCTCCTCTCTTCCAGCAGACTGAGCCCTCTCTCCCTATGCCCACTGTAGCTCATACACTATTGTCTGTTTACTTCCATCTTGACATCAGACAGCAAGGGCAGCTCTTTAAAGTTAGATACCCACAAACATTTAACCATTCATTTAAAAATCCTGGTATAGTCCAGAATTGATGCTTAAATACTTATTAAATTGTGTCTATTATCTCCCTTTATGTCTTCACTCAAATGTAGTTTTTTCACAAAAATAATTTTTAGTAAACCTGGTCCCTATCTCCACCATTCTACTGACCACTAATCATTTCTGCATTACTTTAGTAAGCAAACGTTTACGACACTTAGGGTAATTTACAGTATTCACTGTAGCATTTCCCTCCGTATGTTATGATCCTGAAGAGGAGAGCTGAGCTCCCCATAAAAACCGACACATTTCATACAATGAGAATTAAATGATTATGAAAACGCACCAATCTGTTTAATATTAAAGAATAGTATTCCTTCCTTAAAATTACAGACAAGGTCAAGTAAGAAGAAAAGGAACAAAGTAGATTACTGACTGTGAATAGTTAGCTACCTTTCTATATTTTTAAGCAAAGATCATTGAGGTAAAATTAACTTAGACTGATAACCTGATATAACATCATATCTAATAGTGCCATATATTTAGGGGATGAATTTTTTCTTTTTAATCTTCATTGATAATGAGGCAATGAATACTTTGCACTCATGTTCTGTTTATAGCAGGTTGCCAACATGGTGTAGGGAGAGTGGAACATGAAGTTCTATACATGTGATTTATAAATACATAAATAAATAAATAAAAAGAACTCAGATACTCTCATTTCATCTCTCTCAACCACTGTTCTTAAAGTGATTATTTTTCTAAAATCTCTTAAGGAGTATTTAAGTCTAAACTTTCAAGAACTTTCCAAAATTATTCATTTTTTTAATGGCAAATCTCTTCGATGAATCATTTTAGGGCATTAAAGCAATTACTAAAGAAAGCATTTACCTTTTCAAAATTAAATCCAAGTGTAGGCAAAACCAGTGGTGATGAAATTTCATATGGATCTACTGAATAGTCAAAAAGAAAATAAAAATCAGAAAAATCTAGACACAGATATTTAATTTTCTAAGGGAAGAAAGAAAAGAAAAACTCTGATCTGGTACTTGAAAATACATGAAAGAGGCAGTGAAGCCGTTTCCTGGAGAGTGACCAAAAAACCTGGGTCTGAATATTCAAACTCACACATACCTTCCCCAAAGCACTCTCTACAAGCCAGACCACGCAGTGATCTGCTCAGAGCTCTGAGAGAAATATGAACAACGGCACTGCCTCAGGGCTTTGTCCTGGGACCTGTGCCATTTAATATTCTTAAATGAAGGTGAGCTACAAGTGGGGAAGCTCCTTGACAAAATTTACTGAAGATAATCGCTAGGACCTGAAGAGACCTACTAGAAATTTTGGTTGGATTTAGGTACATTAAGTGACCAACATCATGAAAGCAAAGGTCAAAGTACAACTACAAGGCCGTACAAAGGAGCCCGACCAACGCCATTCTTCTCATTTAAGCGTGCAGTCACTAAATATATAGGTGCCTCGGGTTAATAATGTCCTCACTTCTGGGCAGTCCGAAGCCAAGACTGAAAGATGCAGGATAATTTAAGCGTTATAAAAGATTAAAGGGCAGGACTCCAATCTAAAATGTTTGTGTAGTTCTATTCAGAATACCAAACTTATGTTGAGTCCTTTGAGAGTTATTCCTTCTCTCTCTAAGCAGAAATTATCTTCTGTCTTTAACTCCCATACAGCAATTTTTGACCCATCTCTTGAGTATTTTTCACATTGTGATTTGCAGTATAAACAAAAGTATAAATTCCCTGGGAGACAAGACATTGCCTTTGTATTCTGCACTTCTGCCAGAATAGATTTCTAACAAATGGTTGTGAAACACAGTATAGTACAGCAGGTAAGAATGTGAACTCTGCAGCCTCAGAATGTCCAAGTTTAAATCCTGGTTCTACCACTCACGATGAGAGTATAGGAAAGTTTCTAATCTTTGTGTCTCCATTTTTTTCATCTGTAAAACTGGCACAGTAACAGTAAACAGTAGGAGTATTATGAGGACTAAATAAGATCATACATGCAATGGGCTCAGAATGGTACTTGGCATATAGTTAAGTGTTGATGTAATTGGGCATACAGTGTTTAATGAACGATAGCCAGTAATCACTAATCACAGTAACAGTACATTAATGAATTAATTACTTAATCAAAGGCTGAGATACAAGTAAAATCTATCATAAAAATTAGAGGGTGTGCTCATGCTGGGTTTTCCTCATGGTAGTATTTCTCCCAGATCGTAGTCTTTCACAATTAGATAAAACACAGGACATCCAGTTCAATTAAATTTTAGATAAACAACAAGTACTTTTTTAGTGTAACTATGCCCCAATATTGCATCGTAGAAGAAAACTGGTAGAAGCAGCATCTGGAAGAATAAGAACACTGGTTGTCTATTTTAAGAAAAAGTCTCTGAAATATTAAAAGTCACCCCTTCCTCTTTTAAAGTACTTCCTCCCTTTTTAAAAAATCACTTTCAGGAAGCCCTCCTTGCTACACATTTACACCTCTTAACATCAACAAGTTGAAGTAAAAACGAGAATATTAAACTAGATACAGGACACTCTTCCTATAGTTACTACTGACCACTGAGTACTCTGCCCATCAGTTGACAGAACCTACTTACAGGTGCCCAGTTGGGTGCTGCCCAAGTTCTGATCAATCAAACCAAGATGCACTCCTTCAAAGTCTATGTGTAGGTCCCCTTTCCTCCCAACTTGAACTAAACAGAAGAAACCATTAGAAAGTATTAGCTTTAACAAATTTGCTTTGAATACTTACAGTATTCAGATTAAATTGATACTGGTGGTTTAAACTCACTGGAGGGTTTCTAAACAGGGTGGGCTCTTTAAGGACAGATTTGCATATATGTAAATAGTCAAGGTTCTACAGAGACAAGAACATATTAGGCCTGTCCTAGGCTGTATTTATGATATCTCATAAAGACACAGCATACTACATGTTTATTATAAATAGATCTTCTTTTGTAAATGATCAAATTTATGCTTTCAATTCTAATGGTCAGTAATCCAAGAACAACAAGCTTGCAGGTGGCAATCTTACCCCTTAGTACTGATTTGAGGTTGAGCTTGGCTTGGCGGTGCAGGTCCTCTACGCAGGGGGGTCTTGTAGTGGGAAGGAACACGTTCTCCTGCTGGTGCCATGGGGCAGTGTAGTGGACTGACCATCTACTCTCCTCATCTAGGTTGGAAACCGCTGTAAAGAGAGAGAATAAATTCAGGTGTCAAATTGAGCTTCATGGGCTCCAAATGTATTACATCCAAATAGCTTCTTGGTGCTTCATACATCCATGGGTAAGGGCCAGCAAGGGGGAAATAGAGCAAACTCTGACTGGGATTAACCTTAGACTGCAGGGGTGCTTTCCACAGTGTTTTGTCTCTAAAGGAAACAATGAAACTGTCCGTCATCACTCACAATGTTTTGGTAGAACCATTTGCTCAGTTAATTGCTTCCTAGCATTTTAGGCCCTCCCTCTACTCCAGTGTTAGAAAATGACTGGCAAAATTGATAGACTTCCAATTCCTACTTAGGTCCGCCAGGACGGATATCTGTTAATCATCTGTACAATGCCACTTCATCAGTAAATGTCAGATTGTCAAGACAGAAACAAATTTCTTACTGAGCGGTAGAGACCACATCTTTCCGCTCAAGCATTATTTTAAAACATCTCTGTAAAAACTCAATTAAATTTAAAAAATTAAGCATTACATTCAATGTAATATATTTAAATAGCATATCTAATAGAAGTAGAAATCAATTTGTGCTACAAAATTTTCTCTGTACGTCTCGCTTTCATAAAATACTTTTACATTAAAATGTTTTTCAAAAATTCCAATGTAATTGACTTTTCCCAACCTAATCCAATTCAACTGAATTTTCCCAGCACAAATGAGATGAAAACATTAGAGAGAAAAAGGATAGGTAATCATGAGAGAATGCTAAATCTCTATAATAATTTTCCTTTATTCCCCGCAGGACTTGGGACCTCTTTTGTCTATTTCCTTTTTCATGAAAACACAACCTAAAATGAGATACCAGTAGAGCCCAACATGAAACAATTTTTTAATGCTTTCTACATACATGCCACTGTGAGCCAGGCATAGGGGAGACTAGAGAAGCATAAGAGAAAGAAGAAACTGCACTGAGTCATTTACTGGGGGTGATAAGTCTAACACCCATAAAATCAGCAGATACTAGGCTAATTGTGCCTAGTCACACACTGGGCAATTCTTCCCTAACTCTGACCTATACTATGGAGTGCACACTGGGCATACCCATTTCTACAATATAACATATCTCTGGTAACTAGACCATAAAATAGATTCTCAAAATAAAATGAACAGGCATGCATGAACTATTGAACCTTTCCATTTGAACCTATTTAAAGTTAACTCAATGTGCCCCACAGCACAGCTACTACAACTGTCATAAAGTTCAAATTAACTAATATATGTAAAGTCGTAGCTCACTGCATAACTTGTGTAAAGCATGGTTGTGGCAGGAGCAGTGAAATTACTGTAAAGGAGCCCCTGACTTGAGAACCATCATGAAGGAGGATTTGGGCCTTTCTCAGAGCCCCTGGGATCCTGAGCCACAGGTTAGCTCTCACCCCAGGGGCCATCTTTTCTATAGCTACTAAATTCTACAAGCTTTGCTTCCAAATAATTCATTTCTTAAATGATCCCACCGTCTCCATCAATTGCTAAATGAAATAATAAATATTGAGAACTAGACATCAAGTTAAAAACAGAAATGTCCTGTGTGCTTTCTGCTTTTGGAGTTTGACAAAAGAAACATGTAAATTAGGCACCTGGCATTTCACATAACCTCCTGTTGAACAAATGTTCTGCATGGTGCATATAACTATCAATACATAAAATCCACAAAGACCTGACTTAGCTCTGACTTACGTATCTGAGAATCTTGCACAGGGGCGGGACTCACCATATGTCCCCCAAAGAGAAGCCCTAGTCAATTACAATGTTTTGTGCTGATGTCCGTTTATTTGAAAGATTGAGTTGCCACACTTCATAGCTGGAAAATATTGAAAATTGAAACTTTTCCTA
The DNA here is from genome assembly GCF_964194185.1 of Rhinolophus hipposideros. Lineage (NCBI taxonomy): Eukaryota > Metazoa > Chordata > Mammalia > Chiroptera > Rhinolophidae > Rhinolophus > Rhinolophus hipposideros. The sequence goes on along the minus strand of NC_138049.1, from coordinate 24,123,298 downwards.
TTTGCCAATTACAAATCAAATCCAAGTAATGGTATTCGAGGCTGTGTAATCGTACGATCAGCTCCACTCACTGTACAGCTACCAACTGGCTCCTATGAAAGACTGGCAGTCTCTTCCCTGGCGAATCTTAGTCTTGCCAGGGCAGATTTTAATCAGTCCATCCAAACACAGCCTCCAAGCAAGGGAACTGCAGAAAGCGATCCCAGAGTGCAGTTCTTTGTTGCTTTCTCCAAAGTTTCTTACCAATGCATCCTCCCCATGCACATTTATCCAGTTTAATACATTGGTCCCAAAACCAAAAACTAAACTAAAATTGATGAACCAGCAACTATGTAAAAACAAAACCACATATTTGTAAAAATTCTACTTCCCAGGGAATGAAGAAGAGCCTGGATTAAAGAAATTTAAACCATTGGTAAGTACACAATGAAGCCACACCACAAAAGCTGTGTACTTAACAATAACTGATCGGTCTAACAGAGTTAGTTTGTCCTCCAGCTCTAAAATACAAAACAGAGAGAGCCAGGGAGTTTTACAGGATCATCCCCACCAAAAATATGTGACACATTACATTGAGGTTCCCTGCACAGTAAGCCGAAGAATAAAAAAAAAAAAAAATACATCAGGGCAGACATAAAATAAATACAAGGCTTTTATTCACCCCGTTCTTCAAAGGGCTTCTTTTAAGAACGACAAAAGAAGTGAATTCACCTAAAATCTCAACCATGAATAAATAAGACATGCTGAGATCACATAATTCTGCCTTAGAGTTACAAAAATGTGAGGTATTTGAACAACCTGGTATAGAATGGAGTTTAACTTGTGCCAATTATGCTGTTTCACACTCTAAATCCGTTACTCAAAAGAATGAAATAGTACGTAAAACACACACACACACACACACACACACACACACAGTGGGAAGAAGACAAACTACTTACTTTTCTTCTTAAAAAGTTTAATTAAAGACTTGATTTTTGCATTAATGAAGGCCACCATTTCCAGGATGCCTACAAGGGCCAAGAAATTTAAATCACATTAAAAGCTCAGTCCAGAAGGCAGGTGGCAAGCTGCATCCTTCTGCTCAGATTCTAACTTCTTCCTCCGTTCCCAAACCATTAGACATCTGCCCGGGCTGATGTAACTTGGACGTTGAGCTTATTGTCAGGCAGTTACAAACCATTAACAGTCCTTGAACCTGAAAATCTCCCACTGAAACCTAATCTTTAAGGCTGAGAGCTACCAGTGACAACATGTGCAGAAAGAGAAAGCCAATCACAGTTCTTATTTGCATGATAACCACATCAGTTTTTCCGCTTCGGGGCTCGTTTATTCAGTTTTCTCTCCAACAGATCAGAAGTTTCTCCTCTCTGGAGTCCACAGAACAGTAGATTTCCTCCTCGGAGTCAAGGTGAAGTAAATGTGTTCCCCATTTTCACTAGGCCACAATGAACGTCCAGATATTTTTAGTGGAGCCGACAAGCCTTAGAGCAAGTCTGTGTTGATTCTTTGACTCTCCAGTTAATTCAAGCATTGGAACTGATTTAGGGGGAAAAAGGAGCCAAACTATTGTTTCCGACCACGCCCCCCCAGGCTCTGCCTCCCACACCAAAGGAACGTTTACAAGCAGTAAAACTTTACAATAGAATGAATCTCCATGGAGCTTAAGTGATAACTTGGCTGCATTTTCGTGCAAATTAGTATGCCCTGCCTTCTCACCCAGATTTTTTTTTCTCTCAGCCAGCGACTGAGAATCAGCATTGTAACTGCTCCAAAGTGTGATCTTATTTATATCTAGCAGTCACAACTCCCCTTTTCCCCTAAACACTCCAACTTCCCCACTCCTAAGGAGAAATTTAAATACCCTAATCATTGTAATCTGTATTTTAAATTTAATTATCATTCAGTACCTGGTTTAAAAAAAACAAAGTCCCACAATCCTCCCCTCCCCCGCTACTGTTATTTGGGTTATTCTCTGACATGAATATATACTGTACTGAGTTCTGGTTCTTTTGTCCATTTGCAATTAACCTCAGGGAACTGGGGAAACACAAATAGAGAAAGAAAAATCAGAAATGGAGTATAAGCAGGTACTAGAAAATACATTCTGGGGTAAAGAAACAAGAACAAAAAGGAAGAGAATACAGATCAGCCAATATTACAAAAAGGAACAAAGGAAAAGAATGTTCCTTACAACTCTCCCCAATTCTACTTCATGGAGAAACAGTTTTTGAAACACATTAGACAACCTCTTATTTCATAGCTTTGGGCCAGACTTATAACTGAATGGAAAAATGTAATAATCCACTAATTCAAAACATTTAGTTTATAACAAAAGCTCTTAGTCAAAGAATAAAATTTATATGAGGGGCTCCCTCTAGGGAACGCTTTGGAATGATTCCTCCTCAAATCTTTTCCTCCTTTAATCTTATTTTTTGAACAACGACAAAAGCAAAGCAAACAACAACTAAATAAATAGAACACATTATTATCATATTACCATACACATTATCACAGATTTCCAATTTGTGTTCTTTCATCCTATACATAGCTTTACTTAAAAGTAATTATATGGCCAGATGGCAAATGAGAAAGGACTGAGACTGTAAGTTAAATTATATAGCTGCATTAAATTAGTGAAAAAATTCCCCTTAGGAAAACAAATTCAAAAGCAAGAGTGACCTCGCTCTGCTTCTATGCTGCCTCTCAACCTCATTGCCTTCGAGACAGGTAGCCGAGTGTTCTGGACAGAAGCGCTGGGATTCCTAATCTACAAGTTTATGAAGTTAAATGTCACCACGCATACTAGTAATTGAAAACAGCATGTAGCTTTTCATGTATATAACAATGGCATCCAAACACTGATTCATTCATTAAAAAGGTAAATTTCGGGCACATACATACTAAGTGCCACTCATTTGGGATACATCAGTGAGGTCCCTGCCCTCAGGGAGCTTCCGTTATTTTGACAATAAACTACAATTGTATGGTGTATTAGAAGGTGGTAAGTGCAATGGATAAAAGAAAAAGTTGAGTAAGATGAAAGGGGCGATAGGGGTGGGAAGTGGCCAGGACTCAGTATGAAGCAGAGGTAAGGGTAGACCTCATTTAAAAGGTGAGGTGTGAGTAAAAACTTTAAGGAGGCGAGGGCAATAAAACAAAAATCTGTACAGTGACTCTCACGGGCTCTCATTTGAAAGAGGGAGATCTATTCCTTGGGTAGTGAGACTTTTGCAGTCCGCCAGGACTAGTCAGAGACGCGCTCTAAGAAAATGACCAGTACCAACAGTCACCTCTGGAGTGACTTCCTTTCTCACTCAATATTAAACTTGGTATTAAGTGGCCACAGCTGTGTAAAGACCATGATACTATTTGGTTACACATCGGTCAGTGGTAGCCGAGGGGTAGAAAGCAGGCTTCCATCCCAGCATCCCGGGCATTTTGTCCTCTACGTGCTATTCCTGCTGCTTCATGACGCAGGCCCAAAGTCCACATCTTCAGGGAGCAGCCAAATAAATTATGGTATTTATTGGGTAACACACCAAGTTGTGTTTTGAAAAAGCTTATTGATTATAAAGATTTCCCCAAGAATTTTATCATCTCTTCATATAATGCATATAAGCATGAAAATAGGGCAGTGCTTTCATCTCATAATTTGCATTGCCTCGATGTCACAGTTTATTGAAGAGCCATGTCTTTCTGGAAACTAATATTTTTTGATAACTCAGTTTCTACATTCAACAGAAAATATATAAATCCATGGTACTTCCTATTCCAATGTTAGCTCTATAAGAGCATCAACAGTTAAAAAAATTTTTTTTCTTTCCTAAAATCCCAGACATGGAAAACTTGACAATGTAGCCTAGGAGTGAAGAACCCACGTCTGGAGCCACCCATGGAGAACACTAGCCACTTACTAGAGGACTGACCTCTCCATACCTTGGTCTTTTCATCCGTAAAATGGAGGTAATAACAGGATTTATATTCTAAGATTATTAAGCTCTTAGAACAGTACCTGATATGTGGTAAGCATATATAAGTATCTGTCAGATAGATGAATAAAATCTCAAAGAGACAGCTGAGCTGCCTAAGGTTTAATAAAGGGTCAGTCAGGCCCTAATGGAAGGGGAATCCACAGACCTCACAGTTGTCTTTCACTCATCTCAGAGTTAAGCTGCCCACTCCATGAATGATAGGTCTAAACATATCACTTCCAGTTTTAATGCATGTTATCTTTTTTCTACGACCTAAAATTCCATCTTGAATCATTTAAAAAAAATATTCTCAGTGGTGCCCAGTGAACTTCTAACTGGTACCAACGGTCTTTTTCTCTCTCATCTTTCTAATCATATACTGCAAATGACCGATTTCTGGAGCTCTTAATCAACACCGCAGAACCCTACAGTTGACCCTTAAACAATACACATGTGAACTCCATGGGTCCACTTATACGTGGATTGTTTTGTCAATCAATATTGTAAATGTGTTTTCTCTTCCTTAAAACTTTCTTAATAACATTTTCTTTTCTCCAGGCTACTTTATTGTAAGAATACAGTATATAACACATGTAACATGCAAAATATGAGTTAATTGACTGCTTGTATTGGTTTAATAGATGGCTAACACTAAGCTATTAGTAAGTAGTTAACTTTTGGCAGAGTCAAAAGTTATACATGAATTTTAGATTGTGCAGGGGCCGGCGCCCCTAACCCCTACATTGTTCAAGGGTCAACTATAGTTCCTTTCCTACATCTGATTGCTCCTTCTCTAGATTCTGACAAACTCCTAACAACTTCAGAGAGCTAGTCCTTAAACCTCTGCCCTATGCTATTTACTTGTTTACCTTTGAAACCTTAATAATTTTGTAAGGCAGCAGTCAGCAAATTAAGGCTCGTGGGCCAAATCCTGCTAGTCCCTTTTTAAACGGTTGAAAAAGAAAATTGAAAGAATAATATTTCATGACAGGTGAAAATTACACAAAATTCAAATGTCAGCGTCCATCCAGTAATAAAGTTGCAATGAACACGAGTACAGCATTTGTGTATCTATTGTATATGGCTGCTCTCAGTCTGCATGCAACAGCAAAGCTGAGTAGCTGTGACAAAGACAATGTGATTTGCAAAGCCAAAAATATTTACTATCTGAACCTTCACAGAAACAGACTGCTGACTCATGGAGTAAGCTTCTACCTTTAAACAGCCTGCTTAGTCTCCATCTCTATCTATTGTCTTTCATTTGTCCTCCATTTTCATATGGGTAACCTCTAGTCAAATGTTACATTATCTTAAACTGAAGATCTAATTTAAGCCAATTTGATTTCCCCCCAAACCCTAGCTGCTTATCAAGAACTTTCTAATTTCTAGTAGGTCTATAATCAAGTTTTCAATGAACCAGACAGGTTGAAAATGAGAAAACTGAGCTCTAGAAGCTAATGCATGTCCAAGCTAAGATGATGAGAATTGGGGTGTCCTAATCCCTCTTTTATTAGCAATAAGTTTTGAAAAGATATCTTTAGTTAGTACATTGAAGTTAATATATCGTACACGAAAGTCCTTGCTGGGACACATAAGTAATAAAATATTTAAAGTAAATCATTGTTTTTCTAAAAATACTATCAAATATTACAAACAAAAATATGCTCTGGCATCACCAGAATGATCTTGGTGGCTTATCCTGGCCCAGGATTTTGAAATTCTATCACCACTACTATTGTACAAATATTGGCACCCTTATTCATAAAGTTTCAACATATCCGCTTAATCGGTTACTGAAATGATACCTTATTTATAACCAAATTTAAAATGTTTTCTTCTAGGAATCATCTGATTATTTCTACAGTTATCTGATTACTTCTCAGGAGTACATATACAACTTGCCAGCAAAGAGGTATGGAATATTTTGCAAAGTCATACATATTCTGAAATTTTTAACTGTTAACTGTGTACTTATGTTCAACCATTCAGCAATTTTCCAAGGAGCACTTACTCGCTGGCTTGTGTTAGGCATCTGGGTGAAAAGTCAATCAAACATAGTCCCTGACCTTAGAAAGGTCACACAGTCCAGTGGGGCTGTCACACCCGGACAGATAAATACAATAAAATAATGAATAAGCATAAGGAGAGAGATAAGACCACGCTGTTAATGGGACCCATAACAAAGGGCACATACCTCATTTAGAAAGCAAACAGCTGTTAGGGAACAGGAGAGAAGAGGGGACTCAGGCAAAACACAGTCATGGGACACACGGAGGTCTGCATATGCTTAGGTGTAAGCTTATAGGAGAGTGAGATGTGGCCGGAAGTGGCAAGGGAGGTAGAGAGAGAGCCAGGGGCCAGACCCTGAAGGGCACTGCTTGAGTGCCACTGGGGTGGATTCTGGGGAGTCACCAGAAGAGTTTAAGAAGCAAAGTCACATAACCAGTGTTGCATTTGAAAAAGATCACGAGTGCTGCATGATACATGTATTTGAATGGGTGCCACTGGGGGCGCAGAAAGGAACTGGGGAACTGGTGCAGCAATCTACTTCACAGGTGAGGAGGTCAGAATCACTTCCGTTTTAGGGTTGCTTTTCTACAACTCCCTTGGTCTTAGGAGCCTGCATTTAACAGGTTGTAAGGTTTCAGGAACGATTATATACTTAAGGTATAACAAAGAGTAGAACCCTAGCTATTAAATAAATGACTCTGTTATCATTCATGCTTTCCTCTGTAGTACACAATCTTGAAATATACTCTTATTGTTTTTATCAAGGACAAAACCTAAAACCTTAAACCTAAAAGCTTCTTCAGAGCAGGGCTGTCTAAGGCTCCCAGGACTCATGGATAAGGCTTCCACCCCTATCCTACACTCCCCGCTTTCCTGTTTTACACAAAACCTCAGCCCTCCGAGCTGCATTACATGCAGTTAGGGTATAAAAAGTCTTTATTTTGAACCTGAAAATCGTCACAAATTTTGTTAAACAATATTTTCTAAAAAAGAACTTTTTCAAAAACTATACACAGGAGTTATAGGCAGAAACGAAGCATATCATATATATACACATTTTGAACTCCACAAAATAGAATCCTAGATTAAATGAAAATGGAATATGTAACCAAGAAAGATTACTGTGGTCTTCTAAGTTGCAAGGAGAGGGAAGGGGAAGAAAAATTAGATATAATGGAGTCCTTTTCAGGTTAGGGTCATGTACCAAGGGATAATTTTAAACACTTCTCAAAGGAATTTAGCTCCTCAAAAATTGAAAATTTCTCAGCCCACCATTATCTATAAACGGTGCTATCACTGACTGTCAATTTGTTTTAGGCTAGCTTTTAAAATCAAGCTTAACATCTGAAACAGAAGATTGTACATGACTAAGCTAATTTAGGAGTACTCTCACCTTATTTATGGTTAAAATACTTGAAATGCAATTTTTAAATCTACAAATACACCCATTATCTCTAGTACTTTTCAGATTCATTAAAGCATTGGAAAACATCATAGCAGAAAGTATCCCACATAAACCCCTGGTCCTATCAAATAAAATGCACAAACTTACCAGTAAGAGATTTTAGAAATTTCTAAAAATTAACTAGCAATATAATCCACTTAATAAAGCTTTAGTAATAGTTAAACTTATCATTTAGGCCTTATCTTTTGTTTATTAAGAAACAAAGTCTTCCCATAACTTTAACTTTTGGAGGAAAGAATTAAGTTTCATGTTTTTATAAACACTTTCATATTGAGAGCAATTATATACTCTATAATACTTATACATCAAAATAACAATCATTATTGAAGCTGCAAAGCAAATCAATTGCACAGGCAGATGAATTAATACAATCAACAAATGTGTAAAAGAGTAAATTTTAAAAATATCACTACCAGATAAAATACAGGATTGTCCACATAAAGTTGAATTTCAGATAGACAAAATTTCATTATTAAGGGATTTTTCAAAAATCTACAGTAAAATTCATTTGTTAATACAATTGTAATTTATGATATTTAAATAATAGTCTGAAGTATTTGACACAACAGATGGGAAAATATACTTTATATTATTCAAATTAAATTGACATAGGTTCTTGCTGTTTAGCATTTAATTCATTAGAAACAAACCAAAAGATGAGTTGGTCACTTGTGACTAACGAATCAATCTCTTACTTTTCACATCAGGCATTTTCCTAACAAATTACTAATGTTTATCTCTCTGTCATTTAACATTTTAAGCATTTAAAATTCCTACTTTTCTTTGATTTACTTGTCTGTTAGCTGACACATAAGAGGAATGCTAGAGCAATTTCCCAGTGGAAGGACCAGACTGCCATCTCCCTAATCCAGCAGACACTAAGGGGACAGCTGGTACTATGTGCCCCAATGTGATGAAATAGCGAATATAAATATCACCTATGGTAAATTCAAGTTAAACATTTTTGATAAGTTAAATTTTTCCAGTTTACAGACAGTATAGGAGCTAGAGGAAAAAACTAAAACAATCAGTCAAACCAAAAGTGAAACATTTTGCTGGTCTGTCCTCTCCAATAAGTTAATTAAATAATAGTAATAATAATAATAATAATAATAATGATAATAATGAGGAGGAGGAGGAGGAGGAGGAGGAGCCAGATTAAGAGAGATTTAAGGAACATCACATCACAGCCAGATGCAGGACCCTGGATAGGATACCAGTTTGAGATAAACCAGCCATAAAGAAAGGCCTTTTTTAGACAAGCGGGGGAATTTGAATATATAGGTGTCATCTTATTCTTATGCTTTTCACAATTGCATACTGAGGTTTAAAAACACACATAAAGGGTTTAAAAGATAATGTTGTAGAGATACTCTCCACAGAATGAAAACATGTGTCTCACAATACATGCTCATGAAGATTATTTTAACTGTCCCATGAATCATGTTAATTTCACAAAGTATATTTAAAATCACCAATGTTCTAGAACTTCATGGTACAATGATCTTTTCTCTCTTTTGCTTCTGAATTAACCTTTAATAATGAGTCATATGGCATACTGAAAACAAGACAAATGGAAATCGCTCTCTTCATCAGTACTTGGTGGGGGGAGTGGTTGGGGGTAGAAAGGGAAACCTTAAAGGGTGATAATATATCAATTCTTTAGGAGGAACTTGATCTGACATCCACTTGGCCAGTTAATTCTGATGCTAGGAAACACCCTTAACTCTGCGTTGAAGCTAAAGGCTCCTGCTGTGTGGATCCTAGTTAATAATTTAATCTAAACCATTGCTACCATCTGCTCCGTCAATTTCAAAACGTCTGCTATCACTGTGACTAGTTTAGTCAAGCCACAACATTCATGTGACAAATGTTGAACAAATGAAAGGCAAGGCAAACAAAAAAAAAAGTTCTAGGAAAAAAGAGAAACCCCAATCAAAAGTGCAAAACACAAAGGGAGCCCTGCTGACATCGCATTCAAAGTTCCACCCTGCCTGCAGGGATTGAAGGGTGCACTGTTTCTCTAATGCAGGCAATGTGACAATGAACAGACTGGAGATGATGGACGTGAGGTGGGAAAGACAAGGAAGAGCTTTGTGAACGGAATGAGGTTGGAAATACAGAGGGTGCCAAAAACTGTAAACACATTTTAAGAAAGAAAAAACTGTATTAAAATTGTAATACTCAATATATACCGATAACAAAAGATGAATACAAGTCACATTTGACTTCCGCAATTACAAGAGGTGCTCAAAGTGGTTACCATCAGCGTCCAGACACTTCTGATTACAGCGAACTACTGTTTCAGCAGCATTGACAAAAGTGTCCACTTGCATAGATTTTTTTAGCACCCCCAGTAATTATGAGTAGGGATATAGCAAGGGCAAGTTGGAAAGGAGAGATTTCATAGGTTACTAGAAAATTACAGTTGAGAAGAGTACTAAGGAATACCAAACCAACTCCATTTATTTTACAACATAAGTGACTTACAGTATATCACAGTTACCCAACATCTGAGCTAATTCATCTTGTGCTCCAGGTTTCCATACACTGTGCTACCTGTGCCTTCACAGTCAGAGCATTGTCGGGGCAGAGGATCCAATCATCCACACTGATTCCTGCCTCAGGGCCTTTGCACTTACTCCATGACATCCAGTTGGCATGCCCCTATTCATTTTTCAAGTGATAAGTCAAATGTTAACCTTCCTTAAGAAGCATCCCTTGATAGAGCTTTAGTAATTCTTTATTTCAAAAGTATGTGACATTTTACTGCAAGGACAACTTCCTCAAAAGTGAACTATCTATCTGTCGTGCAGAAAGAGAATGAATAATTTCATTAACTCTTTGAACCTGTTATTCTTCCTGGCATGTCGTATAGCCCTAATTCATCCACCCAAGTAGTACTGATTCATCTAATTCATTCTACTCAGCCTGCATTAGGTGGGTATATAAAGGTGAGAAATAATGGACAGAAATTTCTCTCATTTTATGTGAGAAACAATGATATGAGTAGAGCTATGTGTTAATTATTTCAACTGTAAAGTTAACTCACTTTTCCTTTCCCAATTCAAATGTCATTCAAAACATATTTTCTGAATGCATATTGAGGGTCTAGCACATCTTAGAGAAAAGAATAATTCTCAATAACTTTAAAATATATTTTCTGTGCTATTTAAATTTAACATAATCATATCCCTTTATAATAAAATAAAGGGAAATTAATTTTAATTTTTGAAAAAAGAATTAATGCAATATTTCTTTTTAAAAATCTTCAGGGAAGAAAAAAAAATCTCATTGTGGAATGAAAAGCCAAAGTATAATGTGATGATCTTAGAAATCTAATTTAAGAGTCATGTGACTAGCCTAAGTGCTTTATATTCTGGGCTCTCTTAAACTTCTTAAATTGGACAATATTAAGAACCTGCTTGATTGACGGTGTTACAAAACCGACAAGGAATCTATACTTGAGAAGAATTTTCTACTTAGAAAAAATTGGATAGCAAAGGAGACTTCCTAATCAAAACTGCCAGGGGAAAACTGACAAAATAAAGTAGAAGGGCGCCACCTACAGGAGGACGCTGTACGCTCAATGAAACACTGGTTCAGAAGAATGATTCCTGCCGCAGTCTCTTGACAGAAGAGCTTGGAATAAAGGGCTCTCGTTTAACACACTCCCATTCCCCGTCATGCTTCAAAAGAACGTTCTCATTTTCTTCCACCAAAGAAAGTCCCTACTCTATAAATCTTGGTGCCCCCCTGTGAGCCTCAATTTAGACAAAGTGGATCTCATACCTCCAGAAAAATGTGTGAATATTCATAAACTATCTGCAACCGAGTGCAGGTTAAGAAAGCATCCCTGAGTTATAGAAAATATTTCTGAATCAGAGGGTAACTATGTGTAACTGAATGACTAGGCTAAGACAAAAAGAGGTCCACATCAATTTACAACCAAAGGTAACATCTCACAATAAGTGAATCCAAAGAAGAGCATTTTCACTTGGGGAGAAGAGCTTCTGAAACCATAATGTCCATGAATATAAAAAACACTTTATTTAATGTTAAATGACCAAAAGGAAATCAGATTTATTATCACCTAAGTTCTTTCCAGGTAATGATCCATAACTATAAAGATTTAGAGAAAAGAATCATTTGAACTAATTATTTTCTAAGCAATGGAACAGTCTCATGAACTATTCAGTTTTTCTTTTCTCTCCTTCCTGTGATTTCTTATATTGTTTCACATATGGTGAAAATAAATGTTACAATTAATAAGCAGTGTGATCCCTTGCTTTTGTTAAGAAGCCAGCTGGTTCACATACAAAAAGGTAATTAGACAAATTAAGATAGACTGCTTTTGTTTGCTGATAAACTGACAATAATATTTATAGTTAAATGTCTCCAACTGTATTTGGTTTTTTAGTAATGGTCAAGGTTGATCTAGGCAAAGATAATATTGATTAGTGTTGGATATTTTTCAAAAAAGAATATTGTCTTAAACTACTGAATAAACAGCAGCAGAATTCTTAAAACAGAGAACCTATAGCTCCTTATTAAGCCTGAGTGCTGTGAAGGTTTTATGTAATTATACTGGAGGTGACACAGCAGGAGCAAAGGAAGGGCAGCCTGGCATAAAATGATACTCAGAATTAGTCTAGAGTACAGAAGTACAGAACTTCCATCAAAGTCAGGCAGTTGAAGACTTCTGAACTGAGGAAAACCTTCCTATAAACTCAGTTTTTCATATTCTTTCACTGATTTTTCTTTTTCAATTCAGAAAGACAAGAATATTTTTAATAAGGTAACAAGAAATGAGAGCAAGCGACAAGAATGAAAACATCAATTATTTTAAAAAAAAGAAAACATCAATTATTGTATGGAGACATATTACTCAGTACCTCTAAACTTCAGTAATCTAGTCTTTCTAAAGCATGGATTTCACAGTGTAGATTTCTGAACTGACAGGGGAAGAGTACGCCCATGCTTGTTGGCATTCCCTGGCACTAGAGGGCAATACAATTAGGGCACAGCTGGAAGAGAAGGGCGGCATGTTGATTGCAGAACCCACAAAGACTCTGAGAAAAAGCAAATGTTCATCAAAACAATAATTGTAAAAAATGACATGCTTAGCTCCTCCCATCAGCATCATGGGGATTTGAAACAGAAAGCAGAAAAAATAATAAAATAATAATAATAATGGAATTCTTCACATCTTGGTAATACTCGGAAGGATTCAGATCAGCAGTCATGTGCCCAGCAATATTTTTAACATCCAGACAAAAATATGAAGGTTGGAATTGTAATGACAGGTGAGGATATTTCATAATTCAGTCCAGTGTTTAATATCTTTTGCTTTTTTCACTAAAGAAAAAAGGTGACAGGGATAGAAATCACTATAGGAATTTGACTGACAATGAAGATATAGGCAATCAATGTTTTCCTGAGACAGAATAAAAAGAAAAGTAAGATATCTGAGGAGAAAATAAAATCGATTGGTCCTTCCAATGTCAAATAGTTTCCTCAAACCTCTCTCAGATTTTACATTGGCTCTCAGAAAAGTCAGCTTGGTCCATTTTTACCTTATCTGAAATACCTATCTCTTTGTGAGTGGCAATCCAGATAAATTATTATATGATAAAACAAGTTCAAATAAAGCTGTCACAATCAATTTTCATTAGCAAACTGTATTTAATTAAGTATACATTTATGCTATCTAGGGCAGTCCTAAAATACCTACACTTTTCCATATTTGTCTTGATGTTAATGCACAATCAGCTTTCATCTGACTGGAATTTAATTATTTTATTATAATTGTTTTCCAAAGAGAAATACTCACCAACTGCACCCCACTGGATAGAGGAATCAGCCACAGACTCCAGACAATATAGTATATTCATTATCAAAAATAAATCCCAGCACATCTATGGAGAGCTCCTTTCAGCAGGACGTTCCATGTCGAAGTAGGACAAAATGCACTTCTTTGCCCAGTAACCTCCCTCTTCCTCACTACAATCACAACTGCCCATCAGACAACACTATATACTGAATTTTCTATTTTCAATTCAATTGTGTTTAACAGCACCACCCCAGCCCCTCCCCCCCAAAAACAGCCTCTTCTTTCTGCAGCTGCTGAATGCCACAAATAGCTTCTTGTATAATTTGACTTAGAATGCACCCCAAACTCGACATGTTGAATGGCAACGTGAATGCTTCATTCAGAGAGGACTGAAATGTGTAGAATGTCCCACAAACCTCCCAGTGGCAGAGGGGATCATTTGGAAGTCTTGGGGCGGAGGACTGCTTTTAGCAGCGGTCTACAAATTCTTCTCAGGTCTATGTAAATGGCGAGAGATCCGTTTCAGAAGATTCCCACAGTGATCAAAGAAGGACTAGCGAATTCCCCTGAGCCTACCCTGTCTAGATAGCATTGCCCAAAAGTTGCCTCCATTCACCACAAGAAATTTATTTTTCTTTCTGCTTTCCTAATAAAAGTACCTACCCTCAATCTACTCATGCGCTAGCATCAATTGTCCATCCTTAGGGTGATTAAAACGTTTTTTAAAGTTGTTTGGCTTAATGTTTTGTACATTTTACACATGGCCAGCCCCCCTCTGGTGTTTTTGTAAGATCCTGGAGGGCCAGGGCCACATCCATGAAGTTGACTGCACAGCGCCAACCTTGGGGCCCTGCAAAGTCAGTAGTTCTGCAACATGACACAATGTGACGACATAGAACATTCACTGGCTCGTTCAAAGAAAGGGGATAATTACCCATCTTTATGAAAAAAGACTGAAAAGGCATTTGTCCTATATTGTGCATAATCGTCTAACCTCTATGAAAACGCTCCTTAAGAAATAGCTTGCAAATACTAAACAAAAATTTCTACACAGATAATGCCTAGTTCAACCTCATGAATGCAAGTTAGTTTTTAAATAAGCTTCCTGGTGTGTTGAAATTGGAATTTGTTTTCTTGAATATGAAGTATATTGGCAATCAAATGATTACAGGAGAGGGTGGACAAAAGGAGAAATAAGAGTTAAAGGAAAAAACTCTTATGGTTGTTATGTGAAAAAATAGGAGACAGAAGAACCAGTGGATCACATTTTACCTGCTCTCTTCTCATCATCCTCAGATTAATTGCCATTTCTTCAGGAAAGCAAACCTTTCCTGACCCTCTGACTCTGCTTACACCTCCTGTTACTCGTTCTCATTGAGACCTGTACTTCCTTTCATAGCACTACTAATTGTTTTTGTGTAATTATTTGTTTAGTGACTGTATCTCCCACGAGAAACATGATCCGGACCACAGAACAGAGGCCGTGGCTGGCTGGATCCACTGGGTCTGGGGGCTGAGCACCAGATCTGATACACGGTAAGCATGCCGTTAATATTATTTTAGTACAGGAATGAATTACAGGAAGAAAAGAAATAATTTTTAAAAAGTGAGTGTTAGAGAATCTAGCTTTGTTCTATGGTATTAAAAAACAAACACACTAATGTTAAAGTATCATAGCACGGATAGAGAGCTTTTAGCTAGAGACAAAAGTTCATGTCAAAAAGTCACGTATTTCCAGCCTTGACTGCTTTGTTAAAGACACCACTCACCAAGCAGCACCCTAGGCCCTGGAGATACCAAGATGAAGACAGCCTTCTCGTAGAAAGCCTCCCTGACCATCTCCAATGCCCTCTCCCCAGGAGAATGGACTATCCGCTCTCCTTTGTGGCTTATCCACCCTGAAAGGTGCTTATCTCTCTCCCCTATTAGCACCTTCACCCCTTGAAGACAGGAGTTGTGCGTTGACTGGCTGTGGAATGCCACTTAGATTGTTGACTGAATGACAAAATGAATGAATAAATGTACTCCTTGTTCGTTCATAAGGAATTCCATTGGATGGAAGAAGACAGACACAACCAAATGGGAATAAGATACATTTTAAAATAGAGGGTGCCGTCTAATGGGGGCTGGAAAGAAACAATATCAGAGAAAAATTGATGAAGGAGGTGATACGTGAGCTAGACCCGGAGGGGTGCACAAGGCTTTGGTAGATGGAGAAGGATATGAAACACATTCCAACTAGAGAAAAGAGAAAGAGCAAAAGCATAAAGAAAAAATCAAGTCATGTGTTTGCTGGGAGCACTGAGTCACATGTATAACGGATGGTTATACACAGCCCGTGAAACCGCCTTGTAGAACACACTGCATGTGAGTGGCTGTGAGCTGGAAACCACATTTCCCAGGATCCCTTATACCCGGGTTTCCTGATTTGCAAGTTGGTACACCTGGTCAACTTGGGTAAGGACTTGAGTCCATGCTCCTGCTGCTTTGGCTATTGCTGCTGCAAAGTTTGACTGTTCAGGGATTTCAGAAGGAGTGGGAAGTGAAGTCTCAGTGTCTAGTGCCTACTTTCATAGGGACAGTATGCAGGGTAGGTGGCATTCATTTTGCTGGTAAGGTACACAGCTGAAGCACTGCGGTCTTGGAGCAAAAAATGGGGAGCCACTTTCTGACTGCAGCAGAGGTCATGGCTTGCTTGGTGAGTTCTGGATGGTGGTGGGGGTCGTGGTATTCTGTGAGTCATTCTTGGGAGTTCAACATGGACCCATTCCCCAAGTTTTTCCAATGATCTTGTAAATACCATATACCCAGTGTTAAATCCCCTTCTGTTTACATCGCTGACTGCAACTGAATCTGCCTTAGATAACTGGTTGGTCCAATGGGATGACAAAGTGGGGTTTGTAGGGGTGACAGTGGGAGACATGGCTGGAAAAGTAAGTCACAACCAGTCGTGAGGAACCTCGCATATCAAGTCAAAGGGATTAGACCTCATTCAGTTAGTAATAGTTAAACATCAAAAGTTTTCATACAAGATAGTGGTTTGTGTTTTAGAAAAATTTTTAGGACTAAGGAAAACTGAACTGAAAAAGTAGGCAAATTCTATAAATCCAAGATGAACTAATACTGATGAAAGAAGGAATGGAGATAAATAGTCTGTGCTCCTTATGTTAATGATTTCCCCATGCCTAACCTCTGGCTGTATCATAACACTTTCCGCTTCTCTTGAATGCTATACCTATTCCAGATAGGACACCAACTGCCCAGGACACAGGATACAGTCAGTCACCTACTGACAAAGGTTAGCCTCTCGTTTCACTAGTCTCTCTTCTGGTTTCACGTTGTTGGGCAATTTTGAGTGAACATCTTAGTTCCTGATTATTTCCTACTTTGTCAGACTAGTTTTTTCTAAGAGTGGGGTTTGCATAAATGTCATGGTCACGATTGAAGCCCATAAATGAAAATAACATATTCTCTGTATTTATTTTTAAAATGCCAACTTTCCCCCATCTTAACTATATAAGACTCTGAAATACTGTATAACTTCTGATTAAAAAAACACATAACATCTAACCACTCTCAGTATTTAGGAAAAGAACATCAGATGATTGAAACAATAGAGCCAACACCTTACTAAAGTAGTTATGAAGGCATTCCAGAACACTTAGATGCAAACAATAGAATCTACAAATTATGTTAAGCAAAAAGGATTGAAGGCGTATTAAGGAGCTTTTAGAATCTCCAGGAGGCCCAGGGGATAACTTTACATGCCATAGAACCCAGACTGCTGTTACTGCCACCTGCTGGCCATCAATGTTCATCACTGATCATGTACAAGTCTGGATGCCAAGTGTCCAGAAGCCAATACCAGCAGAGCAAGAAGCCAGTGCTGCTGGGCTTACCACTAGATCCAAACAACCTGTGCAGCTACTGCCTACATTCCTCACTTTGGCATCCAAATTCAATGTGTGGGTCTGGGTGACAGAGCCTATCTCACATACTTGCACTCTAGCTGCAAGGGAGTCAGGAAGTAGAGGCATTAGCTTAGTTAACATGATAGGAGAGGAAGTCAGGCCAGACCAGGAGTGAGATGAGAATTTAGTAAGCCAATAACAAAACCAGCTGCAGGATTTATGGCCAAGTTCTTCAGGAAGAACAATCACTAATATGGTCCAAAATCAGTTGGGATTTGTAATCTCTTATTTCAGTTTTGATTCAAATCCTGAAATATGGTTATTTACATCTGAACTTCCTGAATCAGAAGCTGAGAAAGAGAATTCTTTTACTCAAATTGCATCAGTGACCCACAAGAATTCATTGTCACCTACTAAGTATATCAACTCAACAGAGTATAGGAGTGGTTTCTTTCCAGGGACTATCTTTCTTGAGAACTAAAAAAAGTACAGCAGGTTTTTGTCAAGACATGCTCAAATTCACATTATATAAGAAAAATATGATGGTACAGGTGAGGGTGGAAGTTTCACAGGAATGATTTTCAGGAAACCAAAATACTCCATTAAAAGTGAAGGGGGGGCGGCGACTAGAAAAGTTTGTTTGGTCTTAATTCTCCACTGTATGTATTCTCATGGAGAAAACGGGACAACCTAAGCAATGACATAGTAATCCCAATACTTAGACATTCTAAAATGTCACTGAAGAATAAAACACTCCATAGGTAAGCACCTATTGAGAAAATATAATTTTTCTGAGGACAACTGCACAAATAAACCTTCTCTGAATAAGGCAAGGAAAAAATGCCTTACTATGTATTTAGCAATATCTTCAAACTATTTTTCCAAAGTATAATTTGTGAAAATAATTTAATAGAAAGTGAATCTTCAAAAAAATTCTATTCTGCCATCCAATTTTTCTTTTGATGAAGTGAAGATCTTTAAAAAGTTTTATCAAGAACAAATGTAAATCAAATGGAATTTCTATGTATCTCATTATTCAAAAATGTTTATTTCTTCACAAATGCCCAAATATTGTAACAGTAAAAGCATGAAATATTAATGTTCCTAGCCAGTTTTCTAAAAATCACAGAGCTATCATCTTGGATAAAGAAAGTCATTTGCTGCCATCTCGATACACAAATAATTTAATTTTGTAAGGCTAATATGACATTTGTCCAAGATGTTTTTTCAATTGTCTATGATACATAGATCCCATCAGAAGATCAGCAGGAGAGCAGGGGAAAATTTTGTAAACAATCTTTGAAAATAAGCACAGTGTCTGCAAGTTGTTGTCTGGTGCTAGTTTCCCCTCATACTTCAGAAAGGACGCTCTCCCCCACACACAGCTAGGGGTTTCTAGCAGCATAGCTGGAGAAAGATCCAGAATACTTACATTGGCATATTTCCTAGCTCTCCATTTCAGAAGTCAGATAGTGTTAATTAGCAATTCTTTGCTTCACATTTATATTTCTGAAATGTTCTGTCTTTTTAAAAGAAACATGTCAGAGCTATCTCTGCCTATGACAGAGCCTGAGTGCAATGTTGGCCATTTCCAAACCTTGAGTTCAATGTTTTGCAACAAGTACGTGAGCTTCAACCAGCTTTCTTTGTCCACTATGTGGAGAACAGATTGTGTATGGGCAAGTAGAAATTGGAAGCTATTGTCATGAACTAGGCATGAAATGATGGGGGCTTGAACTGGTGTTGAAAAAGAGAGAAAGGGAAAGATTCAAGATATATTTTGGAGACAGAACAGAAAGATTATATGTGAGACCAAAAAAAAAAAGGGAGGAATCAAAGATAACTCCAGGTTTTTTGTTTTGTTTGCTTAAGCTGTTTGGATAGAGGCTGGTGGTGCCATTTATTGAGATGGGGAACCCTCGAGGAAGAATAGTTAGAGGGGAAAGGAATCCAGACATGTTACATCGGGGCTATTAGACACACAAGTGGAAATCTCACGTGGGCAGTTAGTTGCATGTGAGTCTGAAGCTCAGAAGAGAGGCCAGAGCTGGAGATGAAAAACAATTTGAAAATGAGCAATAGCAAGAACTTAAAACCATTGAATGAGAGTACTCAGGGAGAGAAGGCAGGAAGAGAAGAGGACAGAGGACTGAACAGTAAGGCTCTGGGGTCAGAAAGGGGAGGAGGAGGAGCCATTGACAGAGGTGGGAAGTGGCCCATGAAGTTACGTCTTGAAATCCAAGAAAAGAAATTGTTTCGTGGTGGGGTGGGAGAGGGGGAGTGGTGGTCAACTCCACAGAATCTGCTAGTAAATTAAAGGAGGTAAAGACGACTGTGAGCATTGCCCTCTGGCTACGGAAGTTGTTAGTACCCCTCAAGTGAATGCACAACACAGTGCAGTATTGGAAACCCAGATTCAGATAAACAAGAGTGAAGAGGAAGTAAGAAAGTGGGGAGATCAGATGTAGAGCCCTTGTCTGATCAATAAATTTTGTTCTGAAAATAAATAGAAAAAAGGGCACCAAGTGGGTGCCCAAAATGGGTGGGCACCAAAAGATGTGACGTCAAAAAATTAATTTCAAAAACTGAAATAGGTCATTGTAACTTCCTTTTTCAAAAAACTTTGGGTTTGTTTCTCTTCAAGCTCTCTTAATTTGTTTCTGAGTGCACGGGTCACTGAGAAGCCTTTTTTAGATTCACATTACAAAACAAGATTCAACAATCTGGGTTAATGAGTAACAATAATCTTCAAGCAGAAAGGCTGAGAATTGTTTCCTGAATTAATGAGTTTCATTAATCAAAAAACGGGGGCCTCCCATCTTCACCCTTTCATAATCTCTCTGTAGGACTTGCAGCAATCATCTTCCCACCAATGAACAATGGCTAGGTTCAGGTTCCAGAACATTCCTGAGAAGAATCACTCATTTGGGCTCACCAAGGACATTAGGGGAAGTCAGACCCACAATGTCTTGCAGGTCACTCAGCATTTTTCATATTTATGAAGAAAAAATTAACCAAGGGAGGGAAGGCAGTGGATTAATGAAACCGTTTTAAGATAAAAAGTCTGGAGCAAACAGCTTCAGGAATAGAAAACAGTGGCCTGAGACAGGAGAATTCATGATTGGTTTACTGACATTGAATCATCATGAATATGAAGTCTTCGAAGAGTTGAGTAACCGAGCTTATGAATTTTCTCTGGGGATTTAAGAACAGGAAACCCAAACCCATGTCTATGCTCTATGTCCAGCTTGGTGCCAAACTGCAAGACTGCTTTGTATTTTATAAGCACAGAATAGTCTTTAGGGAAACAAATAAAAATAATAGCTGGAAGTTAATGGTGCTTACTCTGAACTGAGCATTTCATATCCACTATCTCATTTAACTCACATCACAGCCCTGAGGTGTATGAGCTGTTATTATGCCTATTTTTCAAGTTGAGGAAATGGAGACTCGGCAAGAAGCTAAGTAATTTTCAAAGGCCATAAGCTTGCTAAATCATAAGGTGTGAATTCAATCCAGGTCTGGAGGCAGGAGGCTCCCTCCTAACTACTCACCATTCCATAGGACGTCTGAGAATACCTACAGCAGGACTGAGCTCAGCAGAGTGAGAGCGGAGTCCCACATCCACTCACATAAAGCCGAACTGAAAGCTAAAATTAGCCTGCATTTTAAGTACGCTTTTTATTGGGTACAGAAAAGTGCACAAATTATAAGTGTGCAGCTCAATGAAATGCCAAAGAGTGAATGCCCACGTAACCAGCACCCAGATCAAGACATGGTTGGTTACCAGCTCCCAGAATGCCTTGTATGTCCTCCCTCCCCAAGGTAACCACCACCCTGACGCAATCACCAGAGATTAGGTTTTCCTGGTTTTGAATTTTATGATTGGAATTATTCTCTTCTCTTTGACTTATTTCATTTAACATTATGTTTGTGAAGGTCACCTACGTGGTAGCAATAATCTGTTTATTCTACTGCTTTATGGTAACAGAATTGCTTATCCATTGAATTATTAATGGACATTTGTTGTTATTGTTTTTTTCCTAATTTGGGGCCTTTCTGAATAAGGCAGCTATGAACATTCTCATACATGTCAGTTGGTGAACAGATTTATACCTTTATGTTGGGTATATTCCCAGAAGGGGAATTTGCTGCTTCATAGGTTATACATATCAGGAGTGCCAAAAACTTGTATACAAGTGGACACTTTGGTCAGCGTTGCTCAAGCAGTAGTTTGCCATAATCAGAAGTGTCTGGATGCTGATGGTAACCACTTTGAGCACCTCTTGTAATTGCAGAAGTCAAACGTGACTTATATTCATCTTTTGTTATCAGTATATATTATTACAATTTTAATAGTTATTTCCTTTCTTAACATATGCATATATCATTTTTTTGGCACCCTCTGTATATTCAGCTTTAGCAGATCCTGACAAAAAGTTTTCCAAAGAGGAAAGACTAGTGGAGTGATTTAAAGGTTTTCTTCCACAACAAATGGGCATTCAAGTAAAAATAGAATTTTAAACTATTGAAGGATATCATAAAAATTATCACTGGGCCATTCTTAAATATAAGAAATAAGCTAAAAAGTGAGTCTGAATGATGGAAGCCCTGCTTATCAAAGCTTCCTGTAATAAAAGGTAAAGAGAAAATTCATTGTAAGGTCTTGAAAGGGTTGGTGCATGTAGCAATTGGCCTGGCTACAAACTAAGGTGGAGACAGAGTAGCAGTTGGCCTAGGATTACAATTTCTAGTCCTCACCTTGCTATGTCAGACCTGGAACCTTAATGTCTCTTGGCCTTGATTTTTTTTTTTTACATCTGTAATGACAGACTCACACTAGTTGAACTCTAAGTACTATTTGGGGCACAAAATTATGTGATATAGATAGATAAAAGAATATGCTTCTAGCCTGTCAGAAACAGCAAGGATTCAGTCCTACACACTCACTATCTAATGTACTCAAAGCTAAAAGAAAGAAAACCACAGATGTACTTTTGTTGTAAAGTAAAAAATAAAATAAAAATTGAGGTTTGTTAGGCTGATACATGAGGGAATGCAGGGGAGTTCTACGGGCAACTTAAGTGTTGGAGAAATATTTGGGGATCTGACAAGGAAGTCTTTTAGAAAAGAAAAATGACTTAAAAATATTTGGCCAAAATGATCCCAAGATTAAAAATAAAATTTTAAATGTTGTCTTGGATTCCCAAGTTGTAATGTTAAAACATCATATTTTGCCATATACAGCCCCCACTTCTCTCCCTTCTTTTACATATGCCACTTCCCTGCCCTCGTTTCTTTTACCTAGACAGCTGTAATATATGAAACACATTCCAGTGGGTTTCCCATTTTTTCCCTATTTGTATTGTTTTTCAATAATTATGTTCCTTATACTTTTCCTTGAGTTGAAACCTTGATTTTTTTTTTCTTTTTGTTGTTTTTGTTGTTGTTTTAAAATGAAAACATGTAAGTTTACTAATTTTCCTCTGCATGCAGTTTTGGCTATATCCCGTATGTTTTGAAATTTAACTTTCTCTGCATCACTACTTTCTAAAGACTCTGGTTTTGTATTTAAATATTCCCCTTCCTTCTATTTTTTAGCTGCAACACCAATAAATGAATTTTAAAATAACCTGACACATGGTCTTAAGTTGAATAAAACCCATCTTGATAGTATCCATAAAAAGTATGCTGTGCTTGGCAGATTTCTGAAATTTTCCCAGAATCTATCCTTGCTTCTTTGCTCTTACATATGCTTTTAAAAGGTAATACATCCTGTCATGTGTATAACATTAGCTTGTCTTTACTTTGCAGTGTTTAAACAAGAAAGCAAATTGAGCCAGCTGTATAAGCAGCATACAAATCCATGTCATCTCTCTTCGTCTCCTACTCTTTATCCTATTGACATGAGGTCGAACCAGCGCTGTGAGGCTGCACTGGCTTTTGTATGGATAAGGATTTCTTTTTAATTGCAAATTTTGGAAACTGAAATTAAGTACAGAGGTAAAAAATACTATGAAGCACTAAAAACCATATAGACATTTAGAGGAGCAGTCTGATTTTGCTCAGCAACAGCAGTCTGGTGCACTGAAACAGAAAAGGTGAAAGTACACAATAAAACAAAAAAACAACAAAAAAAAGAGTTTCTTATTTTAAATCTTAATCTGAAGTGACAAAAGAGTCATAAGGCTTATGAGGCTTGTGGCACCATGAAAACAAATCCCCTTGTTTACGTGGTTGAATAACAGCTGAATTTATAGCTCCCGATCAATGGCAAATCAGAGTGAAGCAGGATTACCAGTGTCCAGGCATTGGTTGAAAGCATTTACATATGAACAGTAGAAAGAAGCGGGTACCTACTATGACCCTTACCAATCTACTTAGGAAACTGAAAACCCAAAGTGAAAAGACCCTCTTTGATGCTGCAGTGTGACAAATGCCAGTTAGATGTGCAGAGGTTATGGAGCATTTAACACACACACGTGACAGAAAGAAAAATGGCAGTTAACAGGTCTATCCAGGTTCCAGTCAAGATTTACATTCATTATCCCACTGAAAGTTCATGAAAATGTTATGAGTTAGGGAATTACCATCTGCGTTTTAGAGATGAAAGAGCTGAGACCCAGCGAAGTTAAGTGACCTTTGCCGACTGCCACACGGTTCCACTGGCAGAGACCGTCACCAGTGATTTGAAAGCCCCACGCAAGGGCCTGTGACTGGATGCCAAACCTTTCTCCTTATTTATTCCTCTCATATTCCTCCTCAGGTACATGGGCCATTTTCCAACTCATATTTTGTAATTTACTGGGAACTAATAAAGTGTATATATAAGACTCAGATGAAAGGATTATGAAGAGAAAGCAAGTTATTTGACATAATAATAAGGCTTTTTAAATAAATGTAATTTCAGATGATTACATGAAAAGCCTAAAAATCAAGATTTGTGTTTCTTGTATTACTTCAAAAACATTTTTTTTAATACTCAGAGAATAACTGAAGTAATAGAGAAGTAAAGGAGAGTGGCAAAATGCAGAGAAAGAGCCAAAGTTTCCATTCAGAAGGAAGGGATGAGAACATATTTAGAAGGGGAAACAACAAAAAGCAGATCTGGATTAACAACTGTCCCAGGTGTTAGGATCAAGAAAAAAAGGAAAGGGAGAGTAATAATTCAGTAGCCAGCCTAGCCTTTGAAACGAACACTGTGCAGTAGGTTTGCTCATACTAAGTAAATGTTTCTTTTGAAAAAATAAATATGCCGGGGGGAAAAAGAGACTGGCTAAAAAAAAGCAAGGAAGTGTAGACCATATCTGAATGATGACATGAGTGTGCAGCAGAAGAAACAAAACTTTCATTTCCAAAGTGAGGATTACATCTCAGATTCATCGCACATATAAAATAACCAAAGCAAGCAAAAAGAACATTTGTCAAGTTTTTAAACTTTGTTGGCAGGGGTGGTGCATCAAGTCAGTAGTCTGAATTTTTAGTTTTTATTCTTTGGCTAGTCATACAGAGTTATCTATGAGCCTATTTTTTTGTGTTCTGAAAAGTGAAAAATGTGTCCTCCAGAAAGATGTAGCCAATAGTCAATTTCTACAAAAGTGATTAAGTAGGTTATCAACGCCGTTAATTTCTGACTCTGCTATTACCCTATGCAGCCACCACTGTTCTCTATTTTGATACTAAGTTAACAGTTTTTACATTTAATATGGACAAATTCACCACACTGGCAAAGCATAACCCAGTGTTAAGTTTTTGCTTGTCCTGTACATCACAACTAAAATGAATGTCAACTATAATTTAATATATAGATTGTCACAGGATGTGGAGTACAGCATAGGGAATAGAGTCAATGGAACTGTAACAGCTAAATACGATGCCAGAGGAGCAGTAGATTGGAGGAGAAGGGTTATCACTTTGTGAGGGGATTCAATGTCTATTACATTGTTTTGTACACCTGAAACTAATAATAATAATAATAAAAGAACGGCTTTCAGAAATGTAATATGAGAGTACAGTACTTCTTAAATGAAGTCAAAATCAACTCCTCTCTTTTCATTAATAAAAGATTAGTGTATTTTGAGAATGTGAGGCTGGGGGCGAAGGGCCTTTGACAAAGAGAATGGCTCTCATAAAGGCAACATTAGAAAAATAGTACTAAAAAGAAGTTAGCATCTTAAATGTCCTACTTTTAAACAACACTTGGAAAAATCAAAAATGAGCCTTTGATATTCTACTACAAAAAACAATCTTCATTCCTCCAATGTGTTATTGTTAACCTTTCCTGAACAAAGTCAGAATATAATAATGTTAAGATCCCCTTGGTTGATTTTTCCACTGGAGCCCTTAGAAGTCAGAGACACACGCAGAGGCATGCCTTTGGTCAAGTGTGATGTTCTAGAGGTCAGGGAAAGATCTTGGATCAGCTAGAAATAAAGACCCGTTACAGCTGTCGGGAAGGGCATTCCATTTTAGTGTTTGTCAGACATAGTGCATTCCATATTAAGGACCACGAGAAATCAAGTCTTCCTAACAGAAAGGTTCCCAAACCAAAAGGTTCCTTACCCCAATCCCATTTTTTATTTGGTCATGTTGTTACAGTAGTTTTCTACTACTCTTGTAACATTACCCTGAATTTAGCATCTTAAAACAATAGCCATTTATCATCTCACTGTTGTGTAGGTCCATCTGAAGTCGAGCAGGCGTGGCTGGGTTCTCTGCTTAGGGTTTCACAGGCCTCAATCAAGGTGTCAACTATCCTGGGCTCTTATCTGGAGGCTGCAGAGGAAAATCTGCTTCCACGCTTATTCGGGTTGTTGGCAGAATTCAGTTCCTTCTCAGCTTCCTAGTGGCTTCCTCCATCCTCAAGCCAGCACTGAATCCTTCTCATACTTAGAATCTCTCTGACTTTCTCTTCATCAGCTAGGAGAAAGCCCAGCTCTTACAGGCTTGTGTGATAACATTAAACCCACCTGGATAATCTAGGCTAATCCCCTTTATTAAAGTCACTAAGTAGTAACCTTAATTACATCTGCAAAGTCCTTTTGCCATATAGTGTAACATTGACAGGCATGACACCTGGGGATGAAAGCCATGGGAGCCAAACTTTGACTATCCCTGTGGGCAGAGTGCAGAAGCAGTTTTCCATTATTTGGATTCCTCAATTCCAGAAGACTCAAACAGACCATTTTTACCTTGATAATCAATTATGGGTCAATCATTAAATTGTTTACCTGTGCTCTTCCTCAATGGGTTAATATTTTTAGTTTGCACCATCATTCCAAATAATAAATACGATAACCCTCGTCCTGAATATCTGGCTTTGGCTGACAACATCTAGGTCATTTACTCCTAAAGAATATTGTGGTATTGCATCCCAAACACAGTTTCCCCAGGTAAAATCTGAATTATTTTAGGATTTCTTGGCATAGTTATTTCTCCTTCCAAGACAAATAATCTTACTTGAAATTCTTTGTGCATTTCAACTGGTAAGAAACCATTTAGCGAGAACAGCTGGAATGAGCCAAGCTATTCTGAGTGTGAACAGTTTATAGCTTTATATAAAGGCACGGTAATGCTTTCTATTTTGCCTCTAAATAAGCCAGATGATACACCAGAATTTGCCCTCATATTTTAAAATTTTTCAAATATTAATGAAAAATGCAACCAACATTTATGTGATTCTTGGCATCATGTTAATAAAGAATACACATTTCCTGCCTTCTAGATTCTTACTGCCGAGGCCAAGAAAACAGACAGTTGTGTGACACTGTGACAGGCGGCCTAGAGGAAGGGTTCAAAACCAGCTTTGAAATGTTTGTTACGGAGGGCTTCCAAGAGGAGGGAACATGTGAACTGAGTGGGTCCAATTTAAATGTTGAGTAGAAGAAATGGGGGAGAAACAGATTCGTTTTAAGCTGAGGGTCCTGGCACATGCAAAGAAAGACTAACAAAAGTGGTGAATATGAATGGGGAGAAGAGGCTAATGACAATTGAGGCTGAAGAGGAAGTAAGGGAGGTATCCTTTCATGAAGGGCTCCTCTACCTCATGTTAAGGAAGTTAACTTTACCCTAAAGGTAATGGGATGGTGGGGATCAGGGTAGGGGGAACTGAAGAGTGTTAACCAGAGAAGAAAGGAGGTGAGGTCTATTCTGCACATTCTGGTCAGAATTTGGAGAAGGGATTAGAGAGCAATAAGCCTAGAATCAGGGAGTTGGGAGGCTGATAAGCCAAGGAAAGCATAAAATGCTAATAGCCATCACACTAAGGCAGTGCTGGGCCAGGGGATGGAGAAGAAAAATGGGTTCCAGTACATGGTAGAGAGGTGGAATTGACAGGAATGTAGGAGAATGGAAGAGGAGGAGACAGAGGACTGCCAATTCTGCTGCACTGGGGTTCCTTATCTTCTGTGATTCCCACAAAATCACCCCATCAAGGAGGCAGAGCAGTCACTTCTATTTATTAGATGGAGAAAAATGGCTCAGAGTGGTTAAATGGCTTCCTCAGAGTTAGTAAATGATGGACCCAGGTCAGAAACTCTCTCTGATTCCTAGGTTAGGGGTTTTTCTGCTTCACGTGCAGATTTTACTCATGGTTAACCACATCGTAAAGGTTTCAGGCTCATCATCTTGAATGTGCATTTTAATAAGATCTCAACTGGTCACTAAATGATGGGTCCATCATTTGCATTTTTTTGAGTTGAAAAGACAACCTCTAGCTTTTAATAACTACAACAGTTCACAGAGATAAAGGGGAGAGAATAAAGTCACTAATGCAGTCAAGTGTTCAATCACTCAACAGGTATTAATAGAGTACGTGTAGGTGCACTCTGATAAAAGGTCCTGAATAATAACCAGCTTGTTCTCACAGTTCCTAATACAGACAGAAAAACATAGTGACTAAATTACAAGCACATTTACAAAGAAAATGGGGAACAAAGGTTGCAATGGAAATAGAGTGAAATGCATACAGGGGAAGTCTAGATGGAAAAACCAAACGACATAAAATTTCTACAGAGGTATTTAAATAGAAATAGAAATACTCACATAATTAAATAATTGTTTGCTAAGAGAAAATCATCCCATATTTGTAAAGATAACTTTACTACTGTTTTTTGTCTATATGCTCAATTGCCCATTCACCAGACTATGCACTAGAGTGTGTGTGTGTGTGTGTGTGTGTGTGTGTTTAATTGAAAACCCTAAAGTGCCTCGATAAAGAGTGTGTTTCTCCTTGGTGAGTAAATGCTCAATCCTTTAGTCAAGAGAAATGAAACCACTTCAGAAGGGTGCTTGAGAGAAGCCAACAGGGACCTGGCCCTTTCCCTGATGGTGAACTGCCACTTCAAAGAACTCTTAAGAAGGTATCTGGGAAACAAACATACCTACCCGCCTCCCTCTCCGTCACCACAAAGCCCAGACTCCATTGTTCTGAGTGTTTGAATTTCTAGAAACACATTAACCTTCCTCCTTTATGATTGGCTTCCCCTCTTATAAGCCATTAATGATTGAAATAGTTGCGTTAGATTTTTCTATCCAGTTGCTATAGAAAATAAAACTCCAAAAGTTATCTTTCTTGCTCTGTTTATTGCCTGCATCTTTTCAGTCCCATTGAAAGTAGAAAAATACACTTTTATATTTTAAGCTAGCCTCAAAAAAGTCAATTTACTTTCATGGAGGCTGATGGCTAAAGTCCTTTTTACCTGAATTAGGTTCAATATTACATTTCATTTCTTTAATCCACAAATATTGACTGGAATTCCTTCTTGGTCAAGTTGATGGGCTAAGCCCTCAAGCAGCTTAGAATTTGGTAGCACCTACCACTACCACACAGAATAAGTGGTAAATGTCCCCGAGGACAGGCAAATCCCACTGAATGAGGGGGTCAGATCCTGCTCTCCATTTTTATAATGCCATGAAATAAAATGCTGAGGTGTTATGAAAGGAGTAAAATATCCTGCACTTATCATGAGAGGGCTTTCTGACATTCCTTATAACACATCAAAGCTCAGCAAAACAAATGTATTCATAAGAGTAAAAACTGAGTTGCTCGTTAAACATGTAAGTTAGCTTTCTAATTTGCATAGGCTTCCTACTGTTTTGTGCTCATTTAACCCCTATCAAAAGAGCCATGGGAATCAATTTCCCAAAATTCCAATCAAAAAGATTTAAAATTAAAGGCAACACTTTCATCAAACTTATTTAATGAAGACTAAAGGCACATCGCAGTAGCTGCATAAGTAGAGATTGCTATTTTCAATGATTAAATGAGATAGGGTAGAATGATCTTCATTTCCATCACAGAAAAGATGGAGGAGACTCATTAGAGACCACACTCTCTATGAGCAGCTGACAGAACAAGGGGGACTGGAGTTTCGCAGGGGAGCCTTTTCCTTTTCTAAAGGATTTGACACAGCTGCAAGTTCTGTAGCTTAGACAGACAACAATCTCTCTCCTCTAAGGTTTAGTTTCGGCCTGTGATTGATACCCCAAAAATAAAGAGAAATTGCCAAGACAAACTTTTACTCTGAGTGAAATGGAGTTTTGAGCAGGCATGGCACGATCTCACTTATGTTTTTAAAAGTTCACTCTGGCTACCGCATTGAAAACAGGCTGTACAGGGAAGCTATGATGGAGTCCAGATAAGGTCCAGGGAGGAAGGCGGCAGAGTGGGAGGAGAGAGGTAGTCAGATCCTGGAAAAGATTTGAAATTAGAGGCAACAGGATTTTCTGACACATCAAATGTGGGGTACGAGAGAAAAAGGAGTCATGCGACATCAAGTTATTTGGTCTAAGGAACTGGAAAGATGGATTTGCCACCTACTGAAATGAGGAACCCTGCAGTGGAATAGATGTGGGGGCAAAAGGGAGGGGGCCACAGTTTTGATATATTTATAAAGACTATTAGACATCCAGTTGGAAACGTGGAGCAGACACCTAGATATTCATACTTGAAGTTTAGGGGAGAGGTCTTGGCTGGAGATAGCCATTCAGGAGTTATCAGTATATCACAAATATTCGATTTCCTTACTGGAAAACCACAAAGGGCTCTTGATACTGACTGCAGAAGGAAAGTGAGAATTCTCACTGTGCAGTGAGGGAAGCAGAGCTCTGGCGTAGAGAAGCCTGTCCTCTCATTGCTCTCCCGGCATCCATACAGTCTAGTCTAATGGTAGACACCACATCGCGTAGCAAGGGGCCAATATCAGGCAGGAGACAGAGACAGGTAGCTGCTCTTCACCCCAGAGCAGGAAGGTCACTTTCCAATGGTGAAATGAGGTAAAGGGAAATGAGAGGAAAGAAAATCTAGTCCAACACCGTCCCAAATAGCAGTCTGGGAGAACCCTTTGGTATGTCATGTGTCAAAGGAATCTCATCTATTTTAGGGCCTCCTGTTTTCCCTTCAGTTCACAGACACTTTATCTTTTGCAGATAACACACCAACAATGGATCTATTCATTAATTTCATGAAGGTGAGTGAGAGGCGGGAAGCAACTAAGGCAAACTCATTTTCAGCCAAATCTGTTATCGCAAGCCCAAAAGCATATAAATATTTATAATATTTGCCATACCAACATTAACTCTCTGTGGGAAGCAGAAGTCACTAGACGTTTTAGATATTGTCAATGAGCGACTAAAAAGAAGCTGTCTCTATAGGAGTCTTGTAAACCCAAACCCAAAAGTGATAGCAAATATTAAACTAATGCTTTATCTTTAAATCATGCTTAAAGTCATCCAACATTCACTCATCTACATTCAAGTCCTTTCAGCATTTATGAGTCCTGCATTTTTGGAGAGACAGACATACATTGTCATCCCTCAAGTATGCTATGTTTTTCAAACTTCCATTGTAATTTACTGACAATTCACTTTGATCACTCATTCACTCGCTAATCTGCATATTTTCAGTCCCATCAAAAATAGGCTGCCAGTTACTGATAGAAGGAATATAGTGAGAAGAGAAACACCCCACCAACTCAGGAGAGCACATTACCAATTCCTCAGCAGTCAACCTAAAATAAGGACTTTTCTACCTATATAACGATAAAACTATCCATCCATCCATTCCTCTCATGTAGACAGGGAGAGACTTAGCAAAAATAAAACAATTTTATAAAAGGCATCACATGAAAAGTCCAAATCTTGTTTTAAATTTTGATCAAGCATTTGTTCTGCCAGGAAACATTTCCAAAAAGGAAAGGTTTTGTCTCAATTGCTGTGGCAGCAAACACTTCCGTCGGAGCAGTTAAAACAGTATCAGGATACTCTCACTGGCTTCCACAGCTTTCAAAATATTTGTGTTGCTACATCGCTCATTTGCCAGTCTATGTGACTTGTAATACTTTGTATTCAGCTGGGTGTGTTTATACAACTGCGATTCCAGAAAACTCTCCAATAGTCGGTGTAAATAGGCTGCGATGAAAAACCAGACGTCTACCTGCTTTTCCCACTATATAGCTACACCATATTTGCCAATTATGGTACAAATTACTCTTTACTTTCACAAGCCAGAGGTATGTCTAATCAGTAACTTCATGAAGCACTTAGAGAGGTCAAGTTTAAAAGGCATTACCACATACTTGTGAGAAAATGCACAAGCATCTTATGTCAATTGTTATTTAAGCCTCAATATTTTATCAGGTAGATTCTCTTCTCCCAGCTAAGGAAATCCTGACTCAAGCTTTTTTTATTAATGGACAGGGTTGGGATTTATTGAATAGTCTTCACTAACCTGTCAGTTATTTTTGTCATTGGGGTCATGATCTACAAGGAAACGCTTTTAAAAGTCTCTGACCTTGCTCTGTTCTCTAAGCCCATTTTGGGGAAAGAGGACCACCCCAGAAGTGGGCACAAGTGGATAGGAGACCAGCTGGAGTCTTGGGGACAGAAGAGCGCCAGGCATGGGAGAAGCAAAGGAGCAAGGGCAATGCCAGGCTTTCCTGGGGTGGGGGCTGTGCCCGGCACATGGTCAGTGCCCATCCCTATCTGATAAATAAACACACACACAATCTTATCCAAACATTTGGTCTGAAATATTTGAATTTCAGAAGTATTTCAGAGTATCAACAAATTTTGGATGAATTTAGATATATACATTAGCCATTCTGGGATAACATTGGCCTTTTTGGCATAAAACTGGGTATTTTGTTAAAGCAACCCTTTTCCAGGAAAAAAGAGGGGCCCAGAGCCTTCATTGTCCTCTTAAATGAGGAAAGGGTCGGGATAAAGCAAAACTCCGAATCTGTAGTAGACAGCTAAGGAAAGAGGATGGAGTACCACTGGGTGCTAGAAGCTTCTACATGCTACATTTTCTCTTGCCATCTCATCTCATCTCACAGCATTTTCCAAGGATCCCTTTTCATTCGTTGAGGAACATGTTCTGTTAGAAAACAGAAAAGTCACTACTTTTAATTTCTGGTGTAAATCAATTTCCCCAGCCAATCTTCTAGCAACTCTGGAATCTCCTGGACTGCCACCTCTCCCCTGAAGCTGCCCGAAACAATCTGGATGCCCTCTGTCTCTCTCCTCAGAACACCCCTCAGAAGTCAAGTCTATCCTCCCCTCACTCCTATGCCAAACATCAGCTCCTTCCCAAGAGCAGAGATGTTTGTTCCAACTTTCATCCTAAAAGTTTCAGTAACAACCAACCTTGCACAGTTCCACTCTGAAATAAAACAATAAAGAACACAGATGTCCTCTTCTAGTCATCAAAAGAGAGATCTTCTCTTTTGTTTTCAAAAGATGTCTTGCAAAATTTCTCATGAACAAACACATACAAGGCAGGACAACTACGTTCGTGAACTTATCCTACAAAAAGTGCTACATACCTCATTGTTGAATATCACTATGGTCACCTTCGAAGTACTTCCCTAGGGAAGCTATGCACTGATGCCAGCACCTAGTCCACCCTTCAAAGCAATTCTGGAACTCTTTTTCTGGAATGGCCATCAGCACTGTTGTCATATTACCCTCGATGCCCTGAATGTCATCAAAATGTCTTCCTTTCAATATTTCCTTTATCTTTGGGTAAAAAAAAGAAGTCATTGGGGGCCAGATCAGGTGAGTAGGGAGCGTGTTCCAATACAGTGATTTGTTTACTGGCTAAAAACTCCCTCACAGACCGTGCCGTGTGAGTTGGTGCATTGTTGTGATGCAAGAGCCATGAATTGTTGGTGAAAAGTTCAGGTCGTCTAACTTTTTCACGCAGTCTATTCAGCACTTCCAAATAGTAAACTTGGTTAACTGCTTGTCCAGTTGGTACAAATTCATAATGAATAATCTCTCTGATATCAAAAAAGGTTAGCAACATTGTTGCGACAAGTTCTTGAACTTGATTGTCACACCTCGTATAATCTGACCTTTGAAAACTATTCTCCACTTATATATAAATTCACTTAAATTACATTTCAAACCAAGGCTCCTAAAGCTCACTTTATGCCATTTATATCTTTCCGTTGTGAGAAGAATTCCAAAGGAAGAGTAGCCACGAGTGCTCACATTTTTCTTATCATGCACACCCGCCCCCCCCCATCCAAAAAAAATTAAACCCAAGTTCAAGTCTGCATGGTCATTTGTCTCAATGGCTCTCAGTATTAGGCACATTTTGACAATAACAACAATAAACATTCTAAACCCAATCTAAGGTAACAAAACCTGGTAAATGTCACACGATCGGCAGATGAAGGATAACACTGCTAACGTGAGAACAAATAGTTTGTCATTATATTGCCTGTCAGAGTCAGACCTCCTGATTTCAAATTCAAGTGCTAGGTACGATTTTATAAAATAATTGATATTTTTCAAAAGAATATTCATCTTCCCATTCAGAGGCCCCAATATAAAAATCTTGCCAAGCTGTTTAATCATGCAAAAGCTATTAATTGCTTAAAGATCCTTAGGTTGTTTTCAGCAATATTTTCTTCTGATGTTAAAAATAGAAAAATACATACCCGTGCATATCTCTGTGCCTGGCTGATGGTGGTAACACGATGTCCTGAGTGGCATGCTGCCTTTAACACACTGATCCATCTGCCTTCATCTATTAAAGTATCACCTTTACTAACGCGTGTGCAGACTACTGATCCCACCTTTGCAACTAGAGGGAGTTCAGTCTGGCTTAGGGATGACACAGCTCCCCCACCAGGCAATCAGAGGCGGGAGGATAAGAGAGGAAAAGAAACACACTAGAAAAGAGACCCGGAAATCAGCAAAGAAAGGAAAGAAGACTAGGTAAAAATGGGGCAGGAGATGTGACAATGGAGAATTTAACTGAAACCTTTGCCAATGCTTTTGGCAATCAAGTCATTTGATTCGGTTCCACCAAATTACCCAGAGCACTATCCTTACACAGAGCATGCTCCAAAAAGGAGCAGACCCCCAGTTCTGTGCATTCCGGGCAGCAAAGCTCTGTTAACTGCTCTTTCATTCCTTAAGGATCGCATCTCCTAGTTTCTATAAATCACCTATTCAGCATGATGATCTGGCTTCTACTGCAAAGTATTTAGAAGCAAGATTTTGATTAGTAGGAGAAGAAAGAGAACTAGAAAGCATGACAAAGTTTTCAGGGGAAAGACAAAGAAAATAAAGGGTTAGCTGTGTTTGGTTTATTAAATTTCAAGGGCTTTGCCTGCCAGTTTGAAAAATGCATGATATCACCAGTGTGTTTATTAAAAGTGCTCCTTTAAATTGCAGATTGAGCAAGTGTGAATTCCCCTTGGTAGCTGCAGGTTATTGACTAACAATTACATGCAATTTTTAAATGAAAGGAGGGGGAAAGAATTGGGAAGGTCGGTAGGACTGTGGTTCTCAAAGCTGCTGCTAATTTAAGTAAAACTCAAAATCTAAATGTATGATTGTAAAATGTCCAGATTCACACAGATGCAAAATATTCAGAGTCACTTTGCGTTTTAATTGTTAAAGTCTTTCAAAATGATGCTCAACGTCAAAGAGTACAATAGCATGAACTTTGCACGATGCTTATTTGACAGTTTATTACTGGATTTAAGAAGGGGCGGGAGACCTGCCAGAGCAAATGGTTGCTTGCTTGCTAACTGGAAAAATGCACTTGTTTCAGCACAGAAATAACAAATCTGTTTCTGATTCCAGACATTATTTTCCAAATGCTGCCAAGAAAAGAATCTAAGGAATTCTTGTACATATACAACATACACGAGACAACTGGAAAGAGGCCTGTGGTCTGTTCCAGGGTGCGCGATGAGGAAGGAGAGAGTTGAGTTTCTAGTATGAACTGCCCTCGTGGGAGCAGAAGCACATGCCTGAGATAGTTCAGAGCTGTAATCTCTAACATAACTCTTTGCTATTATTAGACAACCTAGAGGCTTTCCTAAATCTGTCACTTGTGAAGCAGAAAAGGATGCAGACAGGACCTTACCATGCTCATCAGGCATGCAAGCAGCTGGGATACACCCACTCCACAGAACTCACCACTTTTCCAATCCGTGAAACTAGATTTCTAGATTTTAGACGACACCTAAGAGCTGAGAAAGGGAAAGAATCTAACCTAACACTAAAGCCAGGTTTAAATCTCTGGAAAGAATGCTGACCAGGTAAAATCCAATATTAATTTCAGAAATTTAAGGTCCATGATGCTCATAACATTATTCTTAGAGCACAAAAGGATATAGGTATTAATCCTTTCATAAGAGCAATGACATTTTTTAAATATCTTATTTTTCAAACTCAAGTACACAGACCTATCCTGCTTTACAATTTTTAAAACTAAATCTTACAAAGGATGTAATTTAGCATGCATCACTTCTGTTATTAATAAGGGGGAGAACTCAGCAACACAATCCACTTTGGAGAAAGGATCATAGGAGAATTCTGAAAGACTGAGTCATCCAACAGACTGAGCTAGCTAATGCAACTGTTTAATTTTTGGCTCACACTGAGTTGACTGCAGTGAACTGAGTTCAATTTTGTTTTTTGTTTTTCCCCTTCTCAGCAGGATAAGAGTTCATGAAGGAAACTGGATTGTTTATAGGAAATAAAAAAAAAGGGCACCATTTTCTTCTTTTGTATGACTGATCCTAGTGGGTGCATTTTCAACCCTTGACTCTACACATACAAACTTGTCTTAAACTTGCATTGCCACAAGTTCCAAATGCATCAAACTAGCTAGGCTGGGCAGTCATTCTTCCAGCTTTCCATTAAATACACTTCCTATCATGCTACCCTCCATCCATGTGATTTTACACATGGTCTATTCTAACAGGGTGAAGTGTCCCCCAAAAGTCCATGTCCACCAGGAACCTCAAAATGTGACATTAATATAATATAATATATAATCTTTGCAGATGTAATCCGTTAAAATGGGGTCATATACCGGATTACGGTGGGCCCTAAATCCAATGAATGGTGTCCTTATAAGAAAACCGTGTCACACAGAGACACAGAGAGATGCATAGGGAAGAAATTCAGGTGAAGACAGGCAAAGATGATGCCACAGGCCAAGAAACCGGAGGTGACCGGCAACTGAAAAAGGCGAGGGAAGACTCTCTCCTAAAGCCTTCAGAGAGAGAATGACCCTTCCAACACCTTGATTTCCGACTCTGACCTCTAGAACTGTGAGAGAAGAAATTTCTGTTTGAAGCCACTCACTTAGTGGTAATTTGTTACAGCCGCTCTCAGAAGCTACTATAGACCTGTCTATTAACCAGTAGGTGCCTATTGGCCAATGCTTTGCTTACCAGTGTACAAGATTATACAGGAAAAGAGATTACATTTTTAAGAACTTTTACAGCTGTTTGACATTGTGGCAATATCCCACAGCACATGATTTTATGTTTTCAAAATATCTGTCTGTAACAGACTGCAAATTAAAAGAAAAAAATAGTCTTCATAGTAAGAGACGCACAACAAAGATAATTAATATTTATAAAGATGAAGCTGGTGTCCTGCAATTATGAAATTTGCATTCTGAGTTGTCTTAGAGAAAGTTAATTAGGTTCCATGCAGTTTTAGCGGTAAAAATATTTTATTCAAATTTTTTGAAGAAAGTAATCATGAGCGGGATTCAATATATGCGTGGTAGTTTGCTGTTAATCATATTATTTGATTAGCCAGAACTCACTTCCCAGATGATGGTGGCTCATTGATTACACAGTGAAGGAACAATACGTCACGGCTTTGTAACCACAGGGACCTTGGCAGAACTTGAGAGAACATCTTCCCAGAGACTGGGAGCTCAGACATTGCTCATGCAAAACCCACTTGGGTGGAGTGGGCGTATCTGAGCTACTTCGATGGCAACAGTAGAGAGTGATGGTAAGCCTATGAGCCACTATAGTTGACAGCAATGACACAGATGACATCTCCCTTACAAGAAGGCATTTTTCCAGCACCCAACCAACCAAACACGGAGTAGACATGACTTCAGCAAAAAAGGAGTCTAAATGGAGAAAGGGAAACCTTGCATCAATGTGGGAGGCTGTCTGATGTGAATGTTTTCTTTCAACAATTAAAAGAAATACACAGGAACATGATTTCACCGAAAAGAAGGGTATAGCCACGTTTCCTTTAAAGTCAAAGCAAATCATAACCACAGACTCCATAGCTCCTAGATCGGCAGTTAGCCATAGAAACAGGTCAGTTAATGAAACCTCTGAAAACGTCTCCAACAAAGGGAAGTACAAACACAGTAAGAACACAAAGTATCACAGGAGCCCTTAATATTCCTGTGTTGGATCTCACTCCCTATTACTTTATCATGGGGTTGCCTCCTATGTAGCACAAAGGGCAACCTAAAAATCATTACTGTAAATCAAGAGGCTATAAATCATAGGAAGAGAGCAAAATGTCAACTGTTTGTCCTGGGTGCCAGGAGATCAAAAAGTATGCTTTAAAAGGGATTGTGGATTCCTGATTAGAACACACACTTCAGCATAAAAGCACTCAGTTGTCATCACATGCCATTCACTTGACTTTCTAAAATGTCCTAAGTTACCACGGAAACTAAGAGTCCATGAAATTGATAGATTCTTTAATAAAATGAAATTACTGTTATGGGAATGGGTGGAGACAAATATGTTGAAGCTGCCAAAGTCATACCCTGCAACAACTCCACACCTGCATTCAATTAAAAATCCCAAATCTTAAACTATTGTTAGATCATAATGATTTCAAGTATGCTGTGGAAGTTACACTAGGCTAGTGTACACTCTCACCCAATAACACTGCATGTCTTCATAGTTAAACTCTCTTTTTGAGACAACTTTTTAAGAAACAGCATCATGAGAGCTTGTAACATTTCATCTAAAATTATTTTTCAGAAATATTCAAATTCATTTCAGCCTTATGGAACTCCTTAGAAATACAATGCAACTAGATACTCTTTATAGTATGAATTAATTGAATCCTTAGGGGGAGAAAAATGGGATGTTCTTTTTTGTTCTTACTCCCTCGATTTTATCAAATTTGTACCAACTGTATAAACAAATAACCCAAACTCAAAGTTTAATATTAAAGACTTTGGTGGTTTTTTAAGGTGTCAAATTAGGGTTAAAACTGTAAAAGTTAAGACTAGAGAGAATCTATGTCTGTCCTTCATTAATAGACTGAGGACAAAGGCGTAATCAACACAGCAAGCCAGGACCACTTTATTTCTAAAAATTGAAAAGCTGTCAAGAATTTTACATCAACAGAATGACATACACTGAAAGAAATGAACAAAATAATCTACTCCAGTTCCAAGGAAATTCATTTTAACTCCCTCATTCCAGCAATCTCACAGACAAACACACTCTCAAATGCCTAAATTAATTACATTATGACAAGAGTTGGAAGAAAAACAGAGTTGAAGAAAAAATCATTGTCTAAAAAGAGAAAATACCAGAAAATCACTACATGTACTCATATATTCACCATCTTAGAGTACTTGGGAAGCCCTACCATCCATACATAGCTAGAACAAGAACTATGTCTACAGTAAAATTAATTTCATTCCTGAATTCACACATTAAAGCTTAAAGCAAGAGAACTGTTTCTCCATTTTTAGTCAGTCTAGTCCTTTACACGAAAGCGTCTCTAAAAGAACTCCTACTACGACTGCAAACGATTCCTACTTTTACTGTTTCCTTTCATTCTAAACTTTTCACTACTCTTGTCTATGACAAAACACATACGAAACACACCCAAACGGAGAACTATCCTTTCTGTATAAAAGAAAATTCCATCTCCCCAGCAGGAGGTCTTTCTTCCTGTTTGCAACAACAACAACAAAAAGAACAATGACTTTTTCACTTTCATACTTACAAACTTCCCTCAAACTTTGATTTTAATAGAACTAACACTGTGATTTTGACTCTGATGCTACATGACAATTTCCCCAACGATAACTTCACCACCCAAATGGACCCAGAGCCCCCTCACCTTTCAGGCAGAACATTCTGAAGCAGTCCCATGGAGGGGCTGGGGCTGTGCAGTCGGATGGAGCTGCAGGGCTAGGCACAGCTGTCTCCCAGCCCACCTCCCCGGCACTCACTGCCAGAGAGCAGGGCAGCCAGCCAGCGCCTGGGATCACAGGAAGCCACTGCCCAATCCCCAGCTCTCTGGGCTGAGCTGCTGACACCTCCCTATCTCTCATACATTGTTTCACACCATAAAATCAGCCAGGATCATCTTGGAAAGTGAGGGGCGCGGGAGTGAGCAGTCATCACTGTTCCTACAGTCCAGCGGAGAAGGGTGTGAGGACCAGTCCACTTGTTTGTCTTCTCTAGCAGCGTTTTCCATGGCAGCAGATGGAGCACCTCATGTGACCAACAACACACAAAAAGCGATCACTGGACTCAGTTTAACTGTTTGCTATTCATAATGACTATTGTTTGACTTCATCATTCCTTTGCTACGCAGACTCTAAATTTTTTGGTCTGACATGGAACAACCCGTCTACTGATACATAATTAGCACCAAACGTTATGAAATGAAACTGCACACAGCTGTCGGGGTCGACATAAATGGGTGAACGTAAGCCAAGTGCTTATAACAGCGCCGGGTACATAGTAATAAGCACTATGGCCATGTTGACTCATTATTATTCCTACTGCTGTTCATAAACTTGAGCATTAGGACAAAACTGTGATGCAAGTTACTGCCCAGTTTCAGATGAGGAAACAAAGACAAATAGCCTTAAGCTGGCACTGAGTATGTGAATTTCTAACTCTACTGCAGCCATCCTCAGATCATGACGCTTCTCTCCCTCCAATGGAAAGCTGAATTCCCTCTGGCGAGTTGAGGACCACTCTACTGTATAGACTCTTTAACACAGTTTCAAAAGCAAAAGAAGGAATTTTATTTCAGATCTGAAGAAAAATGGTTTATAAATGTGGCCTCGGGAGCACCCTGCTTGAAAGCACAGTGTGACAATGAGTAGCCCACAGCCCTCAGAGACTCTCCAGTCCCCTGGCCACAGGAAATGGCCATTGTTCCCAAGGCCAGTTGCTATGTGCAGGTCTTCCTTTTGACTCCACAGGATGCAGGAAACTGACTCACAGAACCAATCTATCTGTCTGCGTCCTGGTTTGATGGCTGCAGCCATTGCTACATAGTATGGATGCTCTGTGTCTTTGGATTTCAACATCAGTTCCAGACAGCCTAGCTGGGTTTCTGCTCCTCATCTCCCAGTATCACCAGCAGTGCCTGGTTAATAAGTCCCCTACCAGGAGGAAGACATTGCACTAGTTGCTACGATCACAAAAAAATATCAGAAGTCCCTAGCTGGCAGCTCACTGGGGTTGGCAAGAAAAAAGGCTGCATGTGTAATGACAAACAGTGTGATATTAGCTCTTAGAACAGAACTGGAAGGAACCTTCTAGCGCATCTCCTCTGGTACACTGGCTCAGAGATGAGGTGATTTGCCCACTAACTAGTGGCAAGAGCAATGCCAAACCACCTGACAGCCTTGTGACACTCTTACCACGTGACACTCCCCATGAATGGCTGGCATCATACCTTGTCCTTTCCTGTCTTGAGTGGCCTTCCAAGCAATTTATAAATTGCAAAGGTATTCCTGAAAGTATTCTTGTGGGTTAGACACAACTTTTTAAATAATACATAAAGAGAGAAACTCTACACCTTGAAGAGTTAAGACTTCTGAACATCGGTTAGTACCCAGGGTTGGGGGTGGTTGTGTGCTTTTAATAGCACTCTATGAATACTCACAATCAAACTTTTTAATATGGAGACAAGTTTATATGCTGGGGAAAAACACTGAATTGGAAAGTAAAGAGAACCTGGTTGTAGCTGTCCGTAGCATTATCTAGCTGGTTTCCATTGCAGCTTATGACCTATAAATGTGGGGGTTAAATGTGGAGGCTAAATTTACTTTAAGGTTCCATCTTTCCAGCCTACTCCATTAATTTTTTGGCCGTCACATATATTGATATGTATAATAATATGCAATAAGCATTTTGTTAGATGCATTGTATAAGGAAAAGAGATAATTTTTGCCTCTCATGGTTTAGTGCAAGAGACAGGTGGGTGAACAAACAACTATAATACAGTGTGGTAAGATATATAATAGAATACACAAAATTAATAATGATTAACAATAGCTTCTTGCCTATTACCATCTAATTAAGCTGCTCTTCCTAACCAGGTGAAAAACTCTATAATCTAAAGTAATGGGTCAGACAGTGGTACCCAAATTCCTGTCTACCCAGAACCTCAGGATGTGACCTTATTTGGAAATAGGGTATTTTCAGATGCACTTAAGGTAAGGATCAAGATGAGATGTTACTAAATTAGGAAGCATTAAGGACAATAAGTGTCCTTATAGGAAGAAAAAAAGGACACACAGAAACATGGAAAAGGCTGTGTGAAAATGGAGGAAAAGATGGGAGTTATTCAGCCACAAGGCAAGGAACACCAGGAGGCATCAGAAGCCGGAAGAGGCAAAAAAGACTCTTCTCCTAGAGCCTCAGGAGTGAGCGTGGCCCTACCAACACCTTGATTTCAGACTTCCGGCCTCCTGAACTGTGAGAAAATTATTTTTTGTTGTTTGAAGCCACCTCATTTGTGCTAATTTGTTAACATAGCCCCAGAAAACTAATACATTTAGCAAGGTAACCATTATGGGAGAGGGGGCATGATTTTTATTTTCTTTTTAAATTAACTTCAGTTAATGACTACCTGGGCTTAAAACCTATGTTTTTCCATACCACTGAACTTACTGTAGATAAATTCTCAATTAAAAAAAAACATCTTCCTATAACATAGTACTCCTAAATATCACAAATACCATCTTCTAGTCAATTAGTGAAATATCGGCAGCACGATCTGAAAAGTTCACAGCATTAAACTCAAGCAGTAGAAACAGAATAGGCTTCTACTAATACCAAATATAAGATTATACTTTTTTTAAATTCCTGCTTTTCACTATCAAACTAAGTATGAACACGTTTGAGAAATAAAACATGAAAAAGCACACTTTTCAAACTATGGTGGGGCGGGAAGAAGTATCCATTAAAGTTGTCATTATCTGCCACCACTGATCATTGCTACTGAATGAGAAAAATAAATACCCAGGAAGACCATGTGGAGGGAGCGGGCCCAGGGTGACGAACACTCGCAGAATTTACAGCCCTCTGGACAGGACAAAGGTCTAGCCTTTCCAACCATGACCTTAGAGCAGCAACCACTTTTCTCCCTTGTACGACTACATCATCTAGCATCATGTTAAAGTTTAACATTATTATCTCAGCCAGAGGGCGTGGTAGCCACACATACAGCCAAAAATTTTTAGATACTTATGTCTTCCAAACCATTCCAGTGCTATGAAATTTGACCTGAGCTCTCAGCTTAGAGAAGCTCACAGCCTCTCCTGATCTCTCTTTGATGTCTTGAGTTGCCTTGACTCCACTGCTGTCCACCAGGCTCCAGTCTGTAACTCCACCCACTTGCCGAGGAGCACAGTACACACATACGCAACAGCAACAGGACGCAGTCTTCACGAGGCAGCTTTGCTCCATTCAGCCCGCCCTGACGTAGCTTCCAAAGGTAGGGCCTATGGCTGAGACGTGTCTTTCAGCTACAGTATTTCTTTCTACCTTGGGAGTACTTTATTTTTTTCTGACCATCATAGATACTACATCTTTCCCAAAGAACTCCAATTGCTCCATTCTCTCCCTTAAGGAAAAAAAAAAATCATGTTTCCAACTTATGTGAAAAACACAAGGTCAGGATAAATCCCAAACTCCCCATCTAGCAATAAAGTTCCTTCTGGACTTGGACGCAGTTCTTTTCCCAAAATGTTCTGGCCATATCCCCCTTCAGCGGCCCTGTCAGCAGGCTTGGTGCCATACTCCATATAGTCTCATACCTCCACCGTCCTCCATCAGGAGAGGATTTCCTTTGCCTGGAATGCAGCCCCCACCCCACAGCCGGTGTTTCACTTCTCTAAGC
This sequence comes from Rhinolophus hipposideros, assembly GCF_964194185.1. Taxonomy (NCBI): domain Eukaryota; kingdom Metazoa; phylum Chordata; class Mammalia; order Chiroptera; family Rhinolophidae; genus Rhinolophus; species Rhinolophus hipposideros. Next base: position 24,079,690 of record NC_138049.1, on the reverse strand, counting down.
TTCCTTTGACCATGCTCCTCTCTCCCAGCAGAATCCATCTCTCCGTAGTACTTTATTTCCGCAGCTTTCATAATGTCACAATTCTGTCTGCCTACCTAAAATGAGAGCTCCTCAAAGTAGGAACTTATTCATTCATACTTAACCTCCAGTCCCTGTGGGTTGCCTGGAACATAATAGATGACCAATGTTCTTAGCATAAACCAGAATTAATATCCCTTAAATATTTTATCCCAAAGCAAATAGTTAATAGAAAGTGTATAAAACCTGGATGAGAAAGCTATCCAACAGCACCATGATTCCTATGAAAAGTCATAATATTTAACATAATCCTTAAAAATTAAATAAACAGATACTATCTTTTTCCTACATAAAATTGTACTGAAAGTCATTATTCAATAAGAGTTACTGATCATTAATAAACTTATCGTAGAATGTTTATAAATCATTTCTTTAAAGATTAATTGTCTATCACAATATACACAAATATCAAATCATTATACTGATCATTACTGAAGTTAATGTAATATGTAAATTATTTCTCAATAAAAAACACATCATTAAAAAAATTAAGTCTCAAGAAGACTCATTTTCAAGCCCACAAACACAGATACCACTCTCTCTCAAGGCAAGTTCTCCAGATCAAACTCAGAAAGCTGTTATTCCTATTCTCATTCAGCCTAAATTAAATATTTGAAGGATGATGAAAATGGAGGGGGTGGGAATTTTTCTGGAAATGTCCACACAAGAATGTTGTAGTCAGTGTGTCCAGCTGGAGGGAGAATATCAAAGATGTCATAGTGACCCCAAATCCCCTTTCTTAGTGAACTTACCATGAAATGCATTATAAGAGAAAAACAAAATAACTAGAGTCTAAATTTAATTCTTTTCAAGCTCTGCCATTGTCAGTTTGCCTAACATATGTATACTACATTTTGGAGTCTAGGGTAAAGTACATAAAAATAACTTTATATCCTGTCATGCTATATATTTTATCAATGTGCTCCTTGAAGGACTGACTCCTAAAATACACATATCAATGGCAATTCCACAACCCCCCCCCAAAAAAAAAAACAACTAACCTAAAATAAAGAGGTCATCTGTATCATTTTCTCCTAAACATTTCAGTAATCTGAGGAAGTTAAAATAATAACCAACCGTCAACTACAGAAACAGGTGCAACTCTTCTGCCCACAAAATCACTATCCTAAATCATTCTAAAGAGAAGTCAGTCTATAAATCAGAATTATTCAAAATCGTGAACCAGCCAATCAGGAGGAACACAAATTCTGCCACAATTTACTTGTTTAATAAAATATAAGCCCATAACCAGAAAGAGTAACTGAACTATAATTACTTTTAATCATCAAGCAAAAAGATAAAAATTAAAAGGAAGACATACCTAGTTAAAATGCCCAGGCTCCTAATAATTTGTTTTTTTAATATTTAAATTACTTAAGATTTATACATTTAAAATACTTTATTTTGAAACCAACTCTATGTTTGAAAAACTCAAAGCTCTGTAAGGAACTTGAAATTTCTATAAAAAGGTAGTTTATTTCTGAAATCACCGCATTCTCCAACTTTTGACCCACTAAAACCTTGGTGACAATGCTTAAAGGAAGGAGCTAATCATTTCCCTTTCAACTGCCAAGTCTTCTGAACAGCCAGGCAGTTTGAAACTTCAGGAATAGCGAGTTATTTCAGGACCCATAGGATTTACAACAATAATGGTTTGAGGAAACCACAGCATTTAGGCTCATTCAGTCTATTTCCCTGTTCTTAGGAGTTTAAAAATAAGCAAGAAAATGATTCTTTAAATTGGCAGACCAATTTCAGGGAGGCGTCTTGCCACGGTGCATGATAATCACAGAGTTACAAGGTCCACAGAGAACAGCTTCCCACAGAAACAGCTCTTTTCTGATCCTCCTCTTTGACCATGCCAAACAGATCTAAGCCTTTCCTTTTTCATTTTTGTTTTACCTCTTCCTCTCTTGCTTCTTCCTCTCTCCTCTCTCTCTCCCCTCTCCTCTCTCTCTCTCTCTCTCTCTCTCCCTCCCTCCCTCCCTCCCTCCCTCCCTCCCTCCCTCTCTCCCTCTCTCTCTCTCTCTCTCTCTCTCTCTCTCACACCCAGGATTAACATCAGTTAAGTTCTAACAGGAGTCACCTACAATTCTGTCCCTGTTAATGGCAGGCATTAATTCGTGTTCTATTTTTATTTAATGCATCTCTGCAAATTCAGCTGTTAACAATAATAAATCTACAGCCCCTCAAAAGGAAAGAAAGCTGCATGTCCAAAATAGACTACTAAGTTAAAAGTTTTAAAATGCACTTACTTCTTCTGAGGCAGGTGTGTTTCTGACAGCTCTACTAAGTTATTCTATAGTCTTTCAGGGCTTCCGTTCATACAAAAGAAAGGCTGCAGCCTGGGGCCCTTAGGGTTTTCTGTTTGGTTTGGGGGTTTGGGTTTTTTTCCCTTTAATTCTTTGAAAGCTGAATGAATTTTGCTTTTGTGACTGGAATCAAAGTGAAGCCGGAGAGCCTGTTTTCAGGGTTGATGTCCTCTGCCTGTGCTCTCAATAGTAAGTTGCTTGTCTTGGGCACATCTATTTAGAAAACTTCTGTGAGATACAGAGTGAACGAAAAGCTTCCCAAACCTGCTCTGAAAGGTCAGCAAAGGAATCTATCACTTGATCTTCACAGGGAGTCAGGAATGTCAAAATTAAAGAAACAAATAGAAAGGAACACAATCGCAATACCATGTAAGAGAAGTGAAAGGAATGTAAGGGTGCAGCCTAACTGGGCCACTATCAGTTGTGAAGTCCTAAGTAACTCACCTCCTGGGATCCTCGCTTCTCATCTGTCCCACAAGAGATCTCTGAGGTTCCTTCCAGACCTAACAAGTTAGCCGTGTTTTATTCAGGTAACTCTACTTGGATCCCTTCAGAGCTCCAATTTAGGGACTATATGTGAATATTTACTCAAATGCTCTTAAACAGCACTAAGAAAGTAAGTATGTGGTCATTGCTTCAATAAGCTCTCTCACTAAAAAACTGCTCAAGTTGTTTAATTAGGTATATACAAAACAGTCATAACTCTTTTAATATCACTTCATCTGAAAAGAAAAACATCTTTGCGATTGTCATCATCTCTGAGATTTTACAACCAAAGCACAAAGTGGGTATGAAAAGCTTGTGATACCAGGAATGAGCATCTTTTATCAATTCTCTAATGTTTGGAGAATGAGAGAGTTTTTAAATCATTGCTTTTCTCTGAGCCTCATTTCTCGAGTCATCACAGAAAAAAATACTTTTTAAGTCTCTACTTTCAACTTATTCACATTGCATCCAGACATTTTTGCAATTCTCTGATATATAAATCAAAGTATTCATTAAGCAACTACTGTAGTCCTAGGATACAAAATGAGGATTGTAGCATTTCAACACAGATTATGACAAGATAATGTTCATTCTGAGTATTGGGATATAAATAGTGGTTTGTTAAGAAATGCACAGAAAAGGCAGAAAGTCAAATCAGCTTTTCCAGTCTCATTTTCTATAATCCCATCTGTGTTAATGAGGATCAGATGTCATTTGTAGTGTTTGGCCAAAAATGTTTAGTGGTGTAGAATTGGTTTCAGATAATATGAATTATTCAGAGAAATATGTCTTAACGTCACAATTTTTTGACTTCTCTATAAACAGATGATGTGAAGAAAGATATGACACTGAAGATATGTGGAGGCAATTTAACCCATATGAAAAACAAAAAAATGTATCTGGTGTCCAAGTATCAGATGGAGAGAAGGGAGGGAGAAGATAGAGAGAACTCAACATGTTATTAGACAAAGTGGTTAATGGTGAAACCAAAGCTTAAAAGCATAAAAGCTATAGTTGTTTATTAAGTGAAACAATGCAATAATCCTACTTGAAAACTCTGAGTGTTAATAGAAGTGCTTAAAAGTTAACGTTTACAAAAAGAACTGAGGTGCGCAGATGTAGTCAATAATTCCCTAACATTAATGCAAACACGTCCTTTATTCAGCTGTTCTACAAAGCAAAGCCAACAGAAGATACACATGTAAAAAGCATATTTACACACTCCCGTAACATCCCACTTATCAAGAGATCACTTTTCTGACAAACTCAACCACTCAAACTATGGCCAAGAAGTCAAAATGGTCTCTGACCTGACAGCATCACTCACAGCACTGTGGTTCAGAATCTCCTTACAATCTTCTGGTCAATACTGTTGTAATAAATGGGATTGCCCACACCCTTCACACGTGGTTAACAAGCTAGAAACACCAAACCAGAGAGTGGCTGGGACTACAAGAGGCAGGCCGAAACAGAAAGCTCACAGCCTCACAGTATAAGTGGCATAAGAAGTAGACCCGCTCCACACCAAAGCCAAGGTCCCCACAAACTGCACCGCCACTAGGCCTTTGGCAGTTATCACAGCGACACCAAGGCCTCCAAACAAGCTTTCCTTGTGCTCCGAGGGTTGAACAGAGACGTTGCACAGCGTCCTAACACAGAGTGCGGGACTAAATCAAAGAGCGGATTCAGATCCAGTCTATACCATTACTATCTGTATGGCTTCAGGTCACTTCATCTTTCAGGGACGGCTTTGTCACCACAAAAGAGGGTAATGCCATTGATCCTGCCCACCTCACAGGACTGTCATAACAATGAAATGAGACCAAACACGTGTGCTGTGAGTACTGGGTAAAATCCAAGACTCTTATCTGCAAGAACATATTTTAGAAAGGCTTTTTATAATATATACATGAATTGTTTTAAAATCCTGAAAGGTAATAAAGGCAAGCATTTGTTATATAGAAAGACAAACAAATAAAAGGTATATTCCTCTAACACTTTATGTAAGCGAATATGTAGTCCATATGATCTGAATTTAGAAAAGAATCTATAACTAATCATCATTTTTTTATAATAATTTCATGTTTCAAAGAAAATGCAGGTATCAGAGATCCATCTTCCAGTTCAGGTAGGGTCTCTCATACATAGATGCTAGAGCCCAACGATTCGAAAGTCAAGTTAAATGGATTGAACTTCTCAACTTATTTTCCCCTCTGGGGAATGGACAGTAGGCCAGTAATGACAGAGAAATGTCCAGAATAAGGCAGAAATCTGTCGGACATTACTGTTCATGAGCTGTCCCTTGGGTGGGTCAGCAGGGGCAAATAGTCTTCCGAGGGCATTAGCAAGGCTCTGTGGCACTGGGCCCCAGGAGGGACCATCACAGGGTCCTGCTCGCTGATTGCCCAGCACTGCCATTTGCTCGATGACACAGCCCTGGGCGAGGAGCATAGAGGGGAGCCTAGAAGAGGCCTGACTGTGGTGAATGAATGGCGTGCTCAGATCACAGTCCTGAGTTCTCAGACCAGAGGATTTTCTGAGATTCCGCCCTAATCCACATCGCCTCTCAAGATACTTCTGGAGGGTGTGAGACCTTTCTACTACATTGACACTACAGTGGACTAGCTGCAGAAACTTTAGAAGTTTGTAACTTCTAAACATCGTGAAGGAGTTATCTGGTACACAGCATAATAAAACCCTGCTGAAAGAAGTGAAGTCTACCAAAAGCACCCTTTGTCAACTAAAGGCTGTGCCCTAATAGAGAGTTACAAAATCTTTTGTAACTGACTTTTGTACATCAGGACAGATATTTTCTGTATATTAAAATAGAATAGAATAAAACAGCAGAGAAAATAGAGTATCACATGTAGACATGCAGTAAAGGTAAGCATTTTCACGAAGCTTTTCTTTCATTTTATATATAGCAGGTCCTTGAACAACGTCATTTTGTTCCATGTCATTTCATTACAACGTTGATGAGAAAAAAAAGTCGATTCTCGGCCGGGGCCATGGTCTGTGTGGAGCTTGCGCAGTCTCCCTGTGTCTGCGTGGGATTCCTCCCGGTACTCCCGTTTCCTCCCACATCCCAAAGCTATGCACGTGAGGTGAACTGGCATGTCTTCCCTGTCCCAAACTGCGTGTGAGTGTGTGCATGCATGCGTGTGTGTGCGTGCGTGAATGTGTGTGTGCACGTGCGTGCGTGCGTGAGTGATGCACCCTGTAAAGGAAGAGCGTCCTGTCCAGCGTGGGTGCCTGCCTTGCACCCTGAGCTGCTGGGACAGGCGCCAGCCACCCTGACCTTGAACTGGAATCAGCAGGCTAGAAAATTATTCTCTTCCTTGCCTTTACTTATCTTTCTTAAATGTATGCACAGTTTATTTCATTGTTTAATAGTAAAAGTTCTGGGTCTTTTTTAAGAAGTTTGGTGATGTTTTTATAACCAGAATATGCCATAGGAACTTAACTCTTACTTTTATCAATTAGCCAACGGTTAATTCATCTCATTACACGCCGTTTCACGTAAAGTCTCAGTTTTCAAGAATCTATCAACAACATTAAATGAGGACTTACTGTACATGCATATGTGTGTATATATGTATAAGTGTGTGTGTGTGTGTGTGTGTGTGTGTGTGTGTGTGTGTGTGTGTACTGTATAGGCTAGGAACAAATGTAGGGTATTTATTACTCTGGACATAGGCAAAACTTTTGAAAGTCACTGTCTTAAAAAAACAACAACTATGATTGCACTTATTGGGCACTGAAAAACTCAAAATAGTCACCCCAGAGATCCACTGTAAAAGATTCTTTCTCCCATTCCAAATAAGCATTTGTTACAGAGAAACCTAGCTCAACTTGCTCAGAAACTAGAGGAAAATTTACTAAATAGATTTTTTGTTCGAATCTTTATTAGTTGGAGTTGAAATATAACCTTCAAGACTTCTAAAGTCAGTTATATAGCCTTCCCCTGGTTACAGTGACATAAGAACACAGATCAACTGGATCAACTGACACATATCTCAGCACATGGGATGAATCCAACGTCTGACGATCCAAAGAAAAGTTGGAGGAGGGAAATCCTCACCTCTCCCGCTTCATAAAATCATCAATAGTACACAATAATGCCCCAAATGCAAAAACGGATCTCAAAAATTGCTTATAAATCTAACAGAACTGAGATCCTTAGGCAGGAACAACATTCAGACATTCATACGTAAGGACAAAGAATTGGACTTGGAAAGCTAGCAAGGAAAAAAGGTACTTAAAAGACCTTTTTATAGTTGAATAGAGTATGTTGATTAACTCTGCAATAAAATTACTTTAAAGTAAAAATCAAAGTTCTTTTTCCAGGAAGTCAAAGCACTCTATGTAATTTTTATTGGTGAAAACATTATGTAAATAAATAACTACCAGTCTAGATGACTACAGCAGCCAGGCCACGCACCAGCCACAGCCACCCACCAAGAGAAATTCACAAGTTGTCTTTTGTGTGCTTTGTAAAAGAATCCCCAACCAATCCAGACTGAAGCAATACACACCTGTTCAGGTAGGAATTCTGGTTTATCTCCAAATGTAATCCAGAAACATCAGACACCCAGTTTCTACTTCAGCTGAGGCGTTTCTAATTACAAAGTGAAAGAGAAGCTTCGGGAATAGAGGCAAGGGAACTGTACCAACAATAAAATATAGTCTCATTTTCTCTTTTAAAGTTTATTGAAAAGACAAAAATCAAGTGATATGGTTTATTGAAATCTCAACTGGTGTGGCTTTTGCTTATAAATGGGCTCTCCTTAGAGAAAGATAAATATGAGGTCTGACAATTAAGTTTCTGAACTTGTTGCAACAATATTGCTAACCTTTTTTGATATCAGAGGGATTATTCATTATGAATTTGTACCAACTGGACTAACAGTTAACCAAGTTTACTACTTGGAAGTGCTGGAAAGCCTGCGTGAAAGTTAGACGACCTGAAAATTTCACTAACAATTCATGGCTCTTGCATCACGACAATGCACCAGCTCACAGGGCACTGTCTGTGAGGGAGTTTTTAGCCAGTAAACAAATCACTGTATTGGAGCACCCTCCCTACTCACCTGATCTGGACCCTAGTGACTTCTTACTTTACCCAAATTTAAAGAAAATATTGAAAGGAAGACATTTTGATGACATTCAGGACATCAAGGGTAATACGACAGCTCTGATGGACATTTCAGAAAAAGAGTTCCAAAATTGCTGTGAAGGGTGGACTAGGCGCTGGTGTCGGTGCATAGCTTCCCAAGGGGAGCATTTCAAAGGTGACCATAGTGATATTCAGCAATAAGGCATGTAGCACTTTCTCTAGGATGAGTTCGTGAACTTAATTGTCCAACCTCTTATATATGGAACCCAAATCTGACAATTACTTATACCACTAAAATTATTTTAACCAGTGAACAGATTAGTCTTTATCCTTGTTCCATACCTTTTCCAATCACGTACAGGAACTTTAGTTAGCTATGTCTTAAAAACAAACAAATAAAATCGTACAAGTGTACAATCAGTCATGCAAACAGTATATCCAGAAATGTGACCAAATCCCAGTAGACCACCATTACTGTATTCCCTTAGAAGATGGGCTCAGAAAAATGTCAGCAACGGGAAGGCAGAAGAGAGAGTGTGGAGACTCATCTCTTCTCCCCTTTAACTTCTCCCCACTTTTTCCTCCAGTCTACTGCCACCTTATTCCATTATCTTCCATTCATTACTACCTTTAACAGAGCCTTTTAAAAAACTAGTAGGGCATGAAAATGGCAGGGCAGTCGCTCTTCATTCCACTCCCCCTAATGAGCGCCTGCTCTGGGGACGCCCTGTGCACCATATCACTCCTGGTCACTCACAATTCAAGCCATTTTCACCTTGACTCAGAGAAAGTCTTGCTCATCCACGTGGCTTTCTTAAGGTGCTACTTTATATAACATTAGAAGCTCTCCAAACACAAGAACCCACAACATGCACCCAAATCCTTGGAAAGAATCTAGTAAAGGGTGGTATTGGCAGGGGGAGCAACAGCTGGGGACCCCAGCTAAGAAGTCCTCCCAGAGAGATGGTCTCAGACAATGGCTCAGCTACACAAGCACTCACCATGTATCCTCCATGTTCACATAGCCAAAATGGGAAGCATCCAGCACAGTTCTAGCAAGAACTAACTAAATAATTGTTGGTTTAAAGTCTCTGATGACCAGTCAGTCATCAAATGTCAGCCATACATGACAGAGAACACTCGGGGATGCTGAATTTAAAGGTATAATGAAGAGCTTCTGCAAGGGAGAGAGGGGCAGACAACAGAGAGACATCGCTGGGAGCTCACAGCTCCCCAGGCCGCACAGAACACACATCTGTGTATATGAACAATATGTTATGTTGATTATACATACATTTTCCAATCACATTTATTAAGACAGTGATCACCATAAATATCTTTAATTAGGAAGATGAGAAATAATCTTCCTAAGGTGAAGGCTACGTACATTTCATAAAGCTAGAAAAAATATAACTGTATCTTTGGAAAAAAAAAACCACAGGTGTGGTTGCTACAGGAACAAATAACTATTAAAACCTGTGGTTTCCTTTAATAAAGACAGCCTAATATGAACATCTGTTATTTCGTAACTGCCTATATAATCGCTTCCCCTGGCACTTGCTCTCTTCTCAGCAACTATGTCCCATCTCAGTTCTAGCCCGGGTTCTCATCTCTGATGCTCCAATCCATTCGGCATGCCTTAACCAGAACCATTTTCCTTCAACCTTGTGTACATACAGCAAAGTACAAGACACTGGATAAGACACACGCTAGCCTTCAAAGAACTTCATTGCAGCAGAGATACGAAGCATGTACACAAATAGTCTCAAAACAGAGCATTCGCCCTTAAGCCAGAAGTTACTGAGTCTAAGACCCCAAAATGTTATTTCTCTTTTAGAAGAATTACACAGGGGTTCCTTGTCTCATCCCATTTAAGTTTCCCTGCCGAGTTTTCAGTTCTCCCTGATGATCTAATCCTTCCTTGCTTATCAAACCAACTATTATTTTTATTAGACAATTATGGTATCCAAACAATATTTATTAAATGAGTTAATTCATGTAATGTGTTATTAATAATAGTTTCTAGCCATGGCAAGTACTCATTAAATGTTCGCTGTTGTTAATATTTATGGGCGGGATGACTGATTTAGATGTGACTTTCAGTTTGGTATTTTAACCATTTCAGGATTTCACATAAAAACTGAGATAGAAACTTATACTTGAAGGATTATGTAAAGAAGGGAGAGCTTGCACTTTGTTTGCCTAGGTTATTCAAGTTCTCTAAAGGCACTTATTTCCATACTGAAAATTCTACAGAATAACATATTCTACACTAGGATAAAGACATCGGTGATTCCATTGACTACTGATAGTGAAAAGATGGCCATCCCCACAGACAGTTCCATTAAACACAACCAGATCCAATTGGTAGGCTGGCATGGTATCTATAAAACATGTAATCATTTATTCAATAAATAAGCAGTACCTGCTACCCATATGTATGATGACTAGGGATTATCTCATTTTACACAAATTAAAACTAGAATCTAAATAGATCACGTGACTTGTTCCAGGTTATACAATTAGCAAGTGACAGAAGTGAAACACTCAGATGTCCTGGTCTAATGCTCTCTGCATCATATATTCCCTGTCAATTAAAATGTATTAAACACCTACGATGGGCCAAGCTTGGGGAACATCGGTTATCGAAACATACAAAAAAATCTCTCCTGTCTTAGAGGTTAAATTCTAGTTTGAGGAGACAGGCAGTACCAAAACTAAACACATAATGTATGTAAGTATATTACATGGCAGTAAGTGCTTTGGAGAAAACTAGAGATGGGGATAGGAAGGTCAGGATAAGGGTAAGATGTGGCAATTTAAAATAATCACTGAGATAACTTTTGCCCAAAGGTCTGAAAGAAGTGAGACAGGGAAGGATTCTAGGTAGAGGGCAAGGGCAAGTTGCAGGGCATGTTCTAAAAACAGCAGAGAGCCTAGCGTGACTTAGAGGACAGTGAGGGGAGCATGAAAGTGCTGAGGTTAGGGCAGCAATGGGTGAAGGCGGTAGATCACACAGCACCTTCTAGAACACCCTGAAGACTTTAGTTACTGAGAAGGAAAGCCTCTGAAGGGTTTAAAGCAGGGAAGTTACACGACACGACTTGTGTTGGATGTTTTCAGGATCAGTGAAGCTGCTGTGTTAAGATTAGCCTGACTTGGGGTGAGGATGGCGGGGTAGGGGAGCAAAGGTGAAAGCAGGGGACCCGGTTAAGATGGCAATAGCACGGCACCACCCCCCCTCATCAGGCATGGCCTCATCCATCCCATACCTCATCTCTTTCACTAAGTGAACTTCACTAGTGGTCAAAACAGTCATGATCAAACGTTTCTACAAGGTATTTGCTACGCGCACAGTTTTTGTGGAGCAACAGGAAACAGTGGGCCGCCACCAAAATCATGTTCCCACAAACTGAACCCTCTCTTTTGCTACACTCAACGAAGTTCAGAGTTGGGAGCACTTGTAAGATTACATTCATTAGTACAATCAACGCAGAACCCGAGTGCTTTAGGCAGATGCAGAGAGTGTGTCTGGCATGTTGGTCGCGAAGACAGCACCGTCCACACTGTCCCCGATGAGTTCTGCGCACTCAGCCGGCACTCAGCCTTGGGGATGGAAACGGTAAATAAGACTTGGTCTGTGCCCTAAAAGAGTCTAGCTAACGACACCGAAGACAAGTAAACAAATAAGGATAATCCAGTGTATGATAAAAGCAATTACCAAGACATGTTGAAGGCAGAGACATGACACAGAGAAGAGAGTCAACAGCTCTGCCCTTTAGGGATTAGGGAAAACTTTACAGAGCTTTAAAGAGAGTCTAGAGGGTTAAGCAGGAAGTCCGTAGGCAGAAGAAGGGAATGCAGCATCCTGGCAGGGAAATGGTAATGGCAGGGAATGGGAGATGCAAAGTTCTAGAGTCATGAAAGAGCAATGGGTCCATTTGCTTTTTCTGGAGTTAAAAGGGATAGGGAACAGAGATCAGACGGTGCAGGATTTCATGCTATGTCAAGTGACATGGGCGTCATTTTGTAGACAATGAAGAACCACTGAAGAGGGGCTCAATTACAGTTGTATTTTAGGAAGAGGACTCTGATCGCACTGTAGACTCAAGGATGGCTTAAAGGAGCACAAGAGTGAAGCTCACAAGAAAGAGTAGAAGACCATTCAGAAGACCAGGTAAGAGTGGAGGAGCGCCTGCCTGCCCCAGGGTTCAGATGGACACGTGAGTGCAGACACACAGGCCCTGAGGAGGTAAAACTGACACAACTGGCTAACTGAAGTATTTCACAGAAAATATTGTAGTTTAATTTTTTTTAATTTGATAGAAAATAATATACTTAAACAAAAAAAAAACCCTTGAAATCACATGGACATATAATACATCTATAATAACTGCAAGAGACTTATAAAAACTAACCCTAATTAATACACAGGGTATTTTAAAAATATTTTTTAAATAACTGTTTGAAAAGAACAAGTTTACAAATGTTTCCAAAACCCAGTAAAGACATTTTCACTGGGAAAAAAAACACAGGTTACTTACGTCCAAAAACTAAGCTGACAATAAGTTACTTCTTTTATCACTCTAAAATATTTCTAGCAATCTAAGTATGTCTAATTCTCAAAACAAACCCACAAACTTTTTAAAATAAGTGAATAAACTAAGCGTATTACATGAAACATCATTTCAATAGAACTTCATCAATTTAATAACAAATAAAATCATTTTTGCAATAAAACAAGGTAGTGAGACAACAGAGATTCCTACCATCAAAAGAAAAAATAATCAAAGGTCAAAAAAGGGCAGTCTCAATGAACCAGATAAAATATTAAGCGGCACTCACTGTTTGGCTCTTTCACAGAATGTCAACTTCAGTAGAAAGAAAGCAGGAAAACTTCACTGCATGGAGAACATTCTTCTTACCTCTTTTATTATTTTTCCAATGCATATAATGACCCTTAAAATAAATATTACTTATTTATCTAGTTTTACTCTCAAATTCGGGGTGCTACATTGACAATATTTGCCAATATTTTTTAGGCTTCTTTAATGCCATGAAGAAAGTGTTCTTTAATGCAATAATTTTAAAGATTTTCATGATCAAAAATAAATCACAGCTATTTACAAGGAAATGAGATCTTGACCTTGCTGCTTTTGGTCTTCCATGCCATTTTTCTCCATTGTAATATCTGAAGTCATTGCTAATCTAATTATGCACATGGATCCTGTTTTCTGCAACTATTTTATTAGGGAGGACATGGGGATGAAATTACTTTAAATAGAGCCAACTCCCACCCTCAACAATTGATTATCTCATGTATGGATTATCCATCACCCTTGATACCTAGTAAGGCCATTCTCTTGCCATTTCTGTAGTCCCTAGGAAGAGAGAGAACTGAAATTCAAATATTCAGATTTGGCAATGTTATAAATACACGTCATATAGTCCAGAAAAAGAGAACGAAAGCATTGTTTAAATGGAGGCTGTGCATGTCAATTACCGTCTCTATCTGCCGACCTGCCAATACCAGGATCATCAATCACGCCTCTGCCCAGCTGAACAGAGGCCTGGGAACACAACAACACATGCTCTGCCCAATGAGAGCAGACCCCTTTATTATTCCACCTCTTTAGGTTTTCTTTGACAAGAGAAGGGGAAGTGAGCCAGATAGGGGGAGTGCAGAATAAATACTATTTAGTCACCAGTTTCCCCTGAAAACCTTCCACAGTGCTGGAAACAAAGCAGGAGCTCATTACATATTGTTTAAACCAATGCTAACAGCCAGAAGACAATGCAAACCATGAAAATGCTCCAGATACAGTATCTTTATCTACACCTTCTCATCTAAGCCATTCATTTGATCCTTTTTCACAATTATCCTACATTTTCTCTTTAATTCCCCCTTAAACATCTGATCCGCTTCTCCATTGAAGTATGAACTCCATGACTTCAGACCTGTGTGCTACATTTCTTCGTACCCCACATACAGTACTCAGTAAAAATTCCTTCAATACATTCTCTCACAACTCCTTATGAAAAGCTACATATTGTCTCATCTACAACTGATTTCCCCTTTTTTGATACATAGGCATCTAATAAAACAGTTCAGGATTTCCTAAATGTAATACTCAAGAGGACCCTGATTTACACCCTTGATTTTTATGCTAATTAAGCCCCAACATCATCTGCTGTGATAGTGAGTCTTATCACACTAAGAATGTAAGGACTGATCATCACTGTCACTCAATTCATTTTTACCTTCCTGAGTACAAATGTCGATACAAGAGAGTTTTGAAACTTGTCATGTGCTAGAACACAAGAAAACAGACAGGTGCTTACTTGTGATTGCTTTGCACGTATCAATCTGTATCTTCTAGTTACTTTTGAGGCTCAGGAAAATTAGTGTAATTGGAAAGAAGCCTATTAGTAGCATCTTAATCTTATAAAAAGTTTCTCCAAAGAAGTCTCTAGCACTGTAATTTTATCCTTAGCTTCTTAAGTAACAATAGTAAATTGTAAAGCTCTGGGTGTGTGTACTGATAGACAGATATTCATTATTGCAACCACTTAAAAACTGTATTTTGATGTCATTGATGAGCAATAGAGCACGGAGATTCACTACAAAATGAACTTCTTTAGTTTTAACAAAACTTGAAAGAACTGTTTTATAAAATGATCCTGCATCTTATACAATATATTATCCCCACATAGAAGGGATACAGTGGGCTAATTATGCAAAACAATGTGACCTGGACACAGTGGGCAGGGAGAAGGCAAGCACTCTGGCCTTGCAGCAGCTGCTGGATGGGAGGTTGGGAGGGAGAAGGTCCCATGGTCGGGGGGCTGGAAGGGACACCAGGGACATGGACACACGAGAGACCAACTGCTAAAGGGAGGCTGACTTGTTAAGTTACACAGTCCTACCTCTAGCTGTCACTGCTTGAGGTAGTGTACATGGGGGAGTGGAGGAGGGAAGGCAGGTTTTTAGAAATCTGTGTAAATCAAAAAATGTTCATGTAAGGTACAAGGGTTGGGTAGTAGGTGGACAGGAAAGTGGATTTGGATGCATGTAGTCTGGGCAGACAGGTATAAAGAAAAAAGGATGCCGCTCAATTCCGATCAGACCAATATGTCTTCAATGCATACCTATTTGCAACCAAATCCTAATATGGCCATTGGGCTTTCTTAGCACTGACTGCTAATCCTTGCTATAGTTTTAGTTTATTTGATGCTCCTAAGAAAAAACTCCAATCTTGCATAATTTTTCTGAAATATTTTTCCTCTTTTGATCTGTAAGTATAAACAAATGTCACTTCTGTATTTCTCCAAAGGACAGAATTATGTAGAATAAAGATCAACTCTTATAACATGCCTCAGAGACAACATACAAAATTGGGAGTCAATTTTCTCTTGTAAGTCAAATGTGAGAAGAGAATTTTGATCTATAGGCAGCTTTTTAAGTATTCCCCCAACTCCACGTCAAAAGTGATAATATTATCCATGCCTAATTATTTCCAAGAACCACATAAATTTACATACTGTATTACACATGCCTCCATTTATCTTCATGAGGCTACTGTATCCCCTCTTACATTAGAGGATAAAGGGCACAATCTTTTGTATTATTGCATAAACAAGTCCTCCCTTCCTTTCACAAGTCACCCCTGTTCTGTACAATGACTTCTTTATTTTTCACAAGTCAAGTGTACAATATTTGCTTCATTTCCCAACTAAAATGAACACGTGCAAATTCGGTCTCTTTCCTGTTAAAGTTAAGTTAGATGCAGCATCTCTGATAAAATCCTAAAGCCACATGCTCACATGGACACAATCTTTAACAAAACCCTGACAGCAGTTGATTTAAAACAAAACAAGCAATAAAAAACAACCTTTGGCCAAGGCCAACGGAATCAAAACTACACCCTCCCGTAACCACAGCACTACTGTATCCACCCTTCAAACATGTTTGCTTCAAACAGTACAACCCATCCATTTACCAAAACCACAGCTTATGCCTGATTTAGAAAAGTTAAAGTTCAATGCTAACTAAATTACGCAATTCCAGCCAGAAGGCACAAATGCCTTGTCTACGCCTGGCAATTATACATCTGTACTGAAAACCTGCATTTTTGAGCTCAATATCAGCAGACCACTGGTGACCACCTTGATACAATAAACAATTGGCATCTTCAAAGAGCATTAACTAATCCCTCTTATGCCATAGTTGTATAGATAAGAATAAATGGATGAACACACATGACCCAGGAAGAAGGGCTGTGTTGAATTCTTAGTCCATGGAATATAATTACTGTACATATTTAACTTAATTTATTCTATCCCATTTGAGCAGTTTTGTTTCCAGAAAGGAAGGAAAGAACAGGTCCCTGAAATATTCTAGTGAGGTTTCTTTTGGCACGGGGGAAAAAACGTGATAAACAGGGAAAACACAATCAGGCGGAATGTCTGGACTAGGTTCCTTTGTAATACTTAAATAGTGCTCCCCTACTGGGCTTTGCCACAGCACAGAATGGAGAAACCATTTTAGAGCTTAACAATCCAGGCTCCACAGCAAACATTCAAAGAGGAAGAACTCAGAAATTCTAAATACAAAAGAGTGGTCTGTTAAGAAATACTGAATATTTTCCTCTCTCCCGCCAAGACTGATATTTTTCTTCACCATAAGGAAGGTAAAACATGCTAAACCTGAAAACAGAGACCAACATTGGTCTGGAAAGGAACTTGAAAGAAATCCAAAAACTCCTTTTGGCCAAGATATGAAGGGCAAGCCCTTCATGTGTTCATTTTCCTCAACATTACTCCAACACCTGTGCAATTCAAGCATTCATATAATTCATCAATCTTCTTAAAGAAACATACAAAGGGACTATCCAGGGTTCCCAAAGTTTTTTCAGTGCACTGTCCCAGGAAAGAACTCCACATCCTAACCTTAACTTGTCTGAAGAGCAGAAGATCCCTTTTGAGATGGTGGTTTACCATTGAACTTTTCACCAGTCACCTGAGCGTGTAGATGTGATGGGGGGAGAAAGAGTGCTGGAGACGCATAACAGCTAGTTTGTCCTCCTCTGAAGGACACAATCTCAACCTGAATCGAGTTGGAAAAGCACTTTTATTTTAGACCTGAACACAAATGAATGACATTGAATTCCAATACAAAAACAAACAGACAAAAACACCTAATGGGGTCAAAAATCAGAAGGGAAATCAGTGCTAGGAACAAAGAACTCTACACGGCAAACTTCTAAAAATGTTTCAGTTAAAAGAAAATCAAGTCACCTTTTCTGGGCTGGGTTCTGTACGTCCAGTTTTCATCGTCCACGTCCACCTGCTGCCCACAAACCGAGAGCTCTCCGTCACTGCGAAACAGCCTCTTTGTCTGCCTGGACAACGAGGAGAAATTTATCCAACTCACAGCACGTGAGAGAGAACCTGAATTTGACTTGAGTCTGAAGGAACCTGAAGAGCCTTCCTTTTTCATCTTCTTTCACATCAAAATCCACTAGAGACAAAGGACAGCCCCGCAAAGAAAAAGCTCGGTGTTTAAAACTGGTCCAGGTCCTTTAAACAGCCTGCTCCTTCCCACCTACTCACACAATGTTGAGAGTCAGGCACGGCTTTATTCAAAAAGATTGCATCTGTGTCACCCAATTACAAAGAAAAGGACAATGAGAGGTTAAGAAACAAACAAAAAAAAACCCAACAACAACAAAAAAATTCTTTTTTTACTCCAACCACATTCTGGTACTTGGTTTCCAGATCCAAGGGATAGCCACAGCCCACCCACAAACAAAATACAAATAAATAAAAGTATAATTTTTCAAAAATGATGCAGGGTGTTCGTTTCAGGAACACTTGTCAGGACTTTGCAAAGAAGCGAACCACGGCACTCCGACTCTTTGGTGTGGACCTAGCATCCCAAACTGTAATCCTACCCCTCTCCCAGGCATCTTTCCCCGCAAGGGCAGGAAGCCAGCTGTCTGTGGCAGACAGAAGGGACTCCTCAGGCTGGAGAAAGATTCAGCGCCAACCCAGGCGCCCACTGTAAAGTTCACCTGCACAGGTGACTTGGGAAAAATCAGAGTTCAGCTCACTGTCGCAGCGCAGATTCCTAAACCGCCCACTTGCCCTCTCTGCCGGCTGCGAGCTGCCCAGGATCCACAGGACTCCACAAACAATAAAACAGGCTGCGTGGCGATTGCTTGGATTACAGAGTAAGCACAAGCACTGTGAAAGATGATAGGCTTTCCCCACCCTGAAAGCACCTCATTGGAGCCAGAAAACCCCGCCTCTCCACAGTCAATACTTCAGTGGCAGCTCAAACTTCTGAACTCCAGCAAAGCTACGGAAATGCAAGTCTGTGCAAAATACAGACTACTGAGGATAAATACTAAAATAATAATAATAATAACTGGATTATTAATTATCAGACCACGTTTCTAAAAGTGGGATTGTTTGAAGGGGATTTAAAAGAGTCTATAGTTATAGACACATCCAGCATTCCTAGGTGGATTTAGCAACATCGTCATCTAAGGAAATGTACTTCCAAAGAGAATAAAACTAACCTGGCTATTCCTTTGCTCCCAGCTTTCACCAAAGGTGAAATGCCGCCATTCTTGCACATGTTAGCACCTCTCCTGTCTTCCACCAGCCGCAGAGTGTGGGGCTGAGGACCTTCTTCTTCCCGCCCCTGGGTAGCCTCCCCCCATTCCTCTCTAGTTCTGAATGACCATCCTATCAGGGAGCACCAGCATCTGAGAGCTATGCTTTTACCGTGTTTCCCCAAAAATAAGACCTACCCTGAAAATAAGCCCCAGCTACGATTGTCAGCCAGACGGACGCAGTCAGTACCTTATGACGATGTTCCAGAAGAAGATGACATGACTGTATTTGAATAAACGTAGATGGTTGTACATGAAAAAATAAGACATCCCCTGAAAATAAGCCCTAATGTATCTTTTGGAGCAAAAATTAATATAAGACCCGGTCTTATTTTCAAGGAAATATGGTATGAGACCCAGTCTTATTTTGGGGGAAACATGGTAGCAATTAGCTGCAGGCTCTAGTACCCAGGCTCCTATGTAAACCCTTAATCATGACATGCAAAATACCTACAGCCACAGGCTGGAATGCATTGGAGTGCAGCATGTCAGCCAAGGGCAACTTAATTCCATGGTCCTAGGGGTAGAAAAATCCCTGCAACTTTCCATCATCGACACTTGAATCAGCCTGCCCTCCCCAAAGTGTTATTCAGAGTAAGGATAACAAGCAAAAAGTAGAGAATTGGGTCCGTCGCATTTCCCTTTGCTCAGCATTGAACATACATATTAACAAAGATAAATTGCAATAGAAAATAAACTTTGATTTAAAATTATAAAAGCAGGATTTTGTATCACACATCTACTGCAATTCACTGAGATTTGAAGAAGAGGGCTCTTACAAGCTTAACAGGGTTGGAACATTTCTAGAGAGACGCAGAGCGGCTGCAAAGTGTTCCTCAGATGGACAGTTCATTCTACCACAGAAACCAGACAGAGGCCAGGCTGGAGACAAAGTCACAGGTGAACCATGCAGCGATCCAGGTTGTGCAAAGAGAGACTCAATTTAAAAGCTAAAAGGGGGTCAAACATATGGTGATGGAAGGCGAACTGACTCTGAGTGGTCAACACATAATGTAATATGTAGATGATGTATTACAGAATTGTACACTTGAAACCCACGTAGTTTAGTTGACCATTGTCACCCCAATAAATTTTAATTAAAAAAAAAAAAGCTAGAAGAGCCCTCGAGATCACGCAGTGTAAACCCCTTAATTTGCAGATGGGGAAATTCAGACCCAGAGAAAGTATGTGACATACCCAATGTCACAGAGGAGTCAGTAACTGAACCAGGTCATGTCAGATGCCACTGGGTTGGAAGTGTCACCACTTGCCAGAGATGCTGGCTCCATCACCAAGTCCTCTGGACTTGCTTCAGCTATTAAACTGGAATGATACCTCCACTGTGATCGCTCTCATAAGGACCAAAATGGTACAAATTATGTACAGCATCAATGGCTAACATCAACACTTCAAACATCCAGTATTCTTTCTAAGTCAAAGACACTTTTGAGAATCAAAATATGCAAAGTGAAAACGGACCATCATGCCAGAAAATACACAGACATCTCAAATGCTGCTTACCGTTGCAGAAGTTCCTGAAGCCCCCTGACAGCCGTGCTGCACATTCTGCAAGGATACATGCTCCCCAAACAAGGAATGCAACGGTCTCCTCCTTGATGTCTCCCTGCCGCCACTCTATTTTAAGTTAGAAATAGCTAAGCTCTAAAATAACCCTTGTGCTGTTCTTTATATCCAAGAAGTGCTGTTGAATGCTCTTCCCCACTCAGCCTCCTCAAAATACCCACACACACGCGCATAATAGCATAGATGGATGAGTGTCGTTCGTAACCGGTGTGTTTTCCTCTGGCACCTTCTGTTCCCACACACACCTGGGAAAGAGCTGAGGGGAGGAGCTGGAGGGACATTCACAGCCAAGTAACCAAGAAGGATAATTGTCAATTCAGGGATGAGACGCATGACTCTCCCTCAAAGTAAGTATACACTTGTGCTGGATTTCCAAAAAGCGTAATGGATTGTCCATTATGCCCAAAACCTATGGATACATCTGCACAATAACCCATTCTCCATCTGCGAGCTCGTCCACGTTTCCATTATATCTGGCCATGATTATTAATATCTTCACTTATGTAAAAGAAGGTCAAATAAATTAACTACTGTCCCAAGTAGGTCCGAGTTCCTATGTGGATAGAATATAAGAGTTTAAAGCAGCTTTGGAAGAAACATTTAGATGTTAACTGTCCATATTAGAAATGTATTCCAATCAGCTTAGGAAATCGTACGTGGGCTCCTTGAAAAGCTATTACATTCATTTAAACTACATTTGTTTGGTGACCAAAAGGAACCATACATTTTAGTTATCTAACTATCAGCCCAAAAGCCCTACACATCCAGCCCTCCCAGCACGGGGTCATGGCTACTTGTGCCTTTAACTTCACGTGTATCATCGCCAACCTTCACGATAACCCTGCAATGGAAAATCCCTATTTGTAGAGTGTAATCTGTTTTATTTTGTTTTTTTTTTTTCCAAATAGCTTCGGCTATAATCTTCAATGTAATAAAACTGCTTAATTTAACCATTTTCCCCATGAAAATCTACAGTCGAATGCATCCTTCCCAGACCTTTTAAACTGACAGGATGAACAGATTTTTACCCGCATTCCTTACCGGGTAGTGCTTCCCCATCTCCCCGCTCACTGTCAGCCTGTCAAACTGAAACTTCTGTTGTCATCCTATATGCCAGGAACGGCTTGCTTCCCACCACTTTGCCACATCTGAGCTCCAGGCATCGGGAAATCAGATAAATAATCCTGCTTAAATTATATGTTTAGAGGAAGTCGGTGAGGGATTACAGAATGAAATACATAGCCTTAGTGGAAGGGCTCTGTCACCCCGCTCCTGGGCAGCACCCTTATCCTTTTACTTGTGGGATGGAAGCCCAGTGATAGAAACGGCTGGACGAGCCGCCTGTGGATAATGCCCCCTGGGTGGATCGATACCAGGTTTACAATTTATTGCCTCTTTTATATTAAGTTCTTAGCACTGGAGGGTGGTGAGAAACTTACCCATCACTACTGACAAAAGGACAAGAAATGACTGTATATTATTTCAGGAATGATTTAAGTGGATTAAAGAAAAGTTAACTGTTAAGAACTGGGACGTGTAAGAATATATTACTGAGGAAGTTCTAGAATCATCTTCTTTGAGAATTGCTGAGTCAAATACCCATGAATTTGGAAAGATTTATTTATGTTTCTACCGAGAGTAAGAGGGACAGATTGAATACATTTGGAAGGTCCTTGCCAAAAGACACAATATTTCATGTTTTAATATATACCCACATCCTTAAAAAGGAGTTTAGCTCAAATGGAAGTTTTTGATTTAATAAAAATTGTGAAACACAACAGGATATAGGACTAGACAAACCCCTCAGCCCACTCGGGCATGTAATTGCTGCACCTGCCATCTGTGTAAAATGCCAGCCAAGAGTGGGAACTAATTTCAAGTGCCATCAGTTTCCTGGCCTCAAAGGCCACAAATGAACACTGTTGACTTTTAATTTCCATGTGTGCCTTTTCTGCCCTGACCCTCCGCTTCAAATCTAGAAGGAAGGATAGGACAGACAGAATCCTAGAGGTAGAAACCAACAGAGAACAGTGCTGTACAGTCGAAGCCTGTGGGATTGGCTGGGGTGGCGGGGAATTTGGAATGCTTAGGAACAGACAATGGCAAACACCCGGTACAGGGGTGAGGAGAGTCACTCTAAGCTGTGTCCTACTGTGAAGCAGCCCTGGCAGGGTAAGTGCACTGAAGTGTGCACCCTATCAGATTACCACATGAATCACCCAGCCGACCCACAGGGACCTTTAGCTTCTAGGACAGGGTACAGTAGGTTTTCCAACTGTCATCCCTTATAAATAATTTAAGAGTAGGCTTAAATGGAAATCTTTCTCTGAGATAATTTGTACACTAATAATGAAAGCTTTTCTCAACATCCAGAAGTAAACAGTTTGAGTCAGACATTTATAACTAAAAAAGAGAAAAAGGCGGGGGAAAAACAAAACAAAGCAAAAAAAAAAACAAACATTACCCTCAGGGCCATAGCAAGCCAACTCCCATAGTACACTAAATCCTACTTCCTCCTACCCCCTAAGGAATTAAACAACTGAGGGACTCAAGAAAGAAGTCATGGAAGACAAAACACAGCCAATTACCTACTCGGAGAAGGGCCTGTTTACAGGGTCCCCCTCACCTACCACTGCTTCAATATTCAAAAGAAAGAAACTACTGCCTTTGCTTTCAGCTCTAGCTTGAAAAGTCAGAAGAGGTTCCTTTTAATGAAATTAACAAGAGTGTTGTTTCCCTAAATGGAAAGATGAAATACAAACATGTTTAGCTATGGATCACCAGCCGCCTAAACCCCACCTTTCAATGTCTTCATGTCTGAAAAGGACTCCTGAACAGATCTGACACTCTAAGCCTCGGCCACATGGTTCCCCCGGGATCACTTGATATGGGATCAATATGGCAGTTCTCGGTGCCCTGGGGCGGGGTGCTGCAAAGAAAAAGAGGCTGCTCCTGGTACAGGAGCCATCACTGAGGAATGTGGTGACTGTCAGAAATTACTGTGTATTGTTTCAGGAATGATTTAAGTAATAAAGAAAAGTAAACTGTTAAGCACTGGGACGCAAGAGAATACATTACTGAGGAAGTTTTAGAACCATCTTCTTTGAGAATTGCTGAGTGAAATACCCATGAATTTGGAAAGATTTATTTATGTTTCTACCAAGAGTCAGAGGGATAGACTGGTGAGCAGTCAAACTCTTCCCCAATCTGAACCAAGAAAATGTCCCCATCCAAGGGGTTCAGACGAGAAGGTCCCCTAAAACTGAGCACTGACTTTCAGATTCTTCTCATGGAAGAATATCAAAATGAACTCACTCTCAGGTTGAAATAAAATTCCAAGTTAAAAAAGAACAAACAAACATTATTTTAATCATGCTCTCCTTTGTGTGTGGTACCTCTCTAGGGCCTCTCCAGTGATCCTTTTAAAATTATCATTTTTTCTATTTACTCAACCAGTCCTTTGCAAACTTTGTTATGCACACAAGTCAGGAGATCTTATCAAAATGCAGTCTGAGTCAAGACTGTGGTAGGGCCTGAAATTCTGAAGTCCTAAAAGGGCCCAAGCGATGCCAGGTCCACAGGCCACCTTTGAGTAAGCACAGCACTGGACTATAACGCTCCCCAACGGCAGGGATCTCATCGCTTCACCTCAAGTGTTTTACAATATCTTACACACAACCAGCATTTAACAAATGTTGGTCAAAAGAGTGAACAACTGAACCATCTACTCATTTCCATGTCTCCTCTTTCTTTTGATGTTAACCTGTTCCTGGACAAGGAGATAGACTTTTACAGCGATCACTTCTTTGATAAATTCCAAAAGATAAAAGCCAAATTTGTAAACTGAAAAAACATATATATAATCTCAATTAAAGGGTTAATAATAAAATTCCATTCTTCATAAAGTTATACTGCTTCACTCTTAGAAGAAAGAGGGTTGTGGAGTGCTGGGCTGCATGCTTTTCTTAGTTAGGACAGCTGCTTCCATTCACCAGAGCTCCAGAATCCAGTGATCCAACCCAGAATGTAGAGCAATCCACACGGAACCAAAATCAGACAAGCCGGCTCCAGTCTACCAGGTAATCCACACAGACAGGCTGGGTCCTTCTGGGTTCCACCGTGTGAATTTAGGTTCTGTGGCAGTGGAAAAATTTTTTTACATCAGTGATTCCTGGTACATGTTTAAGACAAAGAATTTTTCAGTCAGCTTTAAGTGACCTCCCAAAGGGTTTATTCTATTTAACTCTTGTTAAAATTATATTCACTATAGCTTTATACAGCACACTGAATAGATCCGGTTTTTTAACGGACATGTCATCAAGTCAGCTAAGCTTTACTGCACTACCACTCCATGCTAAATACATGTTGCAAATTGCAGGTACCAACAGTGATTCCCTTGAACCAGACAAATCTTACGTCCAAAGATATGAGTAAACAGAATTGGGCATAAAGCACTTAAAATTCATTTATTAGTGGTACACAATAGCCAAATTCAAGTATGTCCTCAAATAGGGAAAGAGACAGAAAGATGATAGATAGATAGATAGATAGATAGATAGATAGATAGATAGATAGATAGACAGACAGATAGATAAATTATTGCAATTCCCCACAGGTGAGAAAGAGCCCCAATAACAGGATCAGTTCAAATATTTATTGATCCAGGAGATCAGCCAGGCAGCTTGATACTAAAGCACAAAACACAGGTCCCTGCCCTCAAGAAGTTTAAGACTTATTGTACAACACAGATATGTACACAACTACTTTTAAAAGAATGCAAAAAAAAAAAAAAAAGGGAAATTAAAGAAGTAGGGGCCTTGAGCCACACCCCTGGGGGTCTGGAGGGTTCTTCTGGGTGAGAAAACTCTGAGCTGAGTTTCTTAGAGGTGGGGATTTGACCCATCAATGGTGTCTTGGTAAAACAACTCCCTGGGGTGAGGGTAGGAGTGTGGGAAGACCTAATATGTAGTATTTCCATGGTGTAAAGACTCTCACCAAGGTCAATTTCAAGCTGTCAACAATTTCACAAGCTACCTGCTAAAATCCTAAAATTTTAATAATTGGTTCTCACAGCCTATACACGCTGACTGCAGTATACCACTAAATTTGGCCGTGATAATTTGGTAAAAAATTAATAGCCTCATAATCACTAACTTTCTTAGTATTAGTAATGGGGGTGGGGAGGAACCTGTAAATATTATCTTATATGAATAAAGGGTATGGAAATGTGATTAAGGGTCTTGAGATGGGAGATTATACTGGATTAGCTGAGTGGGCACTAAATGCATCTTATAAAGGTCCTTTATCAGAGAGAGGCAGAGGGAGACGTCAGACATAAGAGGAAAAGGCAACGTGACCAGAGAAGTAGAAACTAGAGCGCTGCAGCCACAAGCCAAGGAATATCAGCAGCCCTCATAGACTGGCTGCAAGAGGCAAAGACAGGATCTTCCTTAGAGCCCTGGAGGGAATGCAGTCCAGCCAACACCCTGATTACACACTTCTGGCCTCTAGAACTGCGAGAGAATAAATTTTCAATGTTCGTGGTCATCTGTTACAGTAGCCACGGGAAATTAATACAGAGGGGCACCAAGGGAGAGTTTTACGATCTTTAAACATTTCAGTTCGTTTTGTAAGGCTTCTTCTGAGATTTCTTTTTCCAGTCTTACACTTTTCAATCTTTCTAATTCCTTTTCAGGCATTTATTCTGTGTTGTTTATATAAAAGCAAAAGTTGGGAAAACTTGGCTTAATTGGGGATTAGTGGAAACAGCCTACATTACCAACAACTGGCTATTTATAGAAGTAATTTGACAGAAAAAAAATCCCAATAAGAAACTAGAAGTATACACACCAAGTGTCAAAGTAGTTGCCACTGAATTGGTTGCTTACAATGTGACCTTATGCTCTTACTACTTTTTGAATCTTTTAGCCTTTGTCATATTAGCATGCCTTGCTTTCATACTAAGAAAAAAAGCTTCCTACATTTAGAAGTTTCAAGGTTCTACTTCATAAAAATTCAATTTTAAGCCAATTATATCTGCTTTGGTTGTTTGGAAAAAAAATTGTTTTTAATTTTTTTTTGGCAGCTCTTCCTCTCTCGCTCACTCTCTCTGGAGAATTAATTTTTTAGAGCAATGTTAGATTCAAAACAAAACTGACAGGAAGATACAGAGGTTTCACATAGATCCCTGTCAACACACATGAAAATATTTTTAGTTTTATGTGAGGTAGGTCATGACGTGATGAAAAGTGCTACTTTTTTTTTTTTTTTTTGGCAAAAGTGGCATCAATTTGAAAAGCAATGTTTAAATTATTAAGAATATGTAGATGAATGCAATAAATGCAATAAGTAATCTTCAAGTATTACTAGAATTATTACTTGAATTACTTGAATTACTTGTATTACTTGAATTAGTTACTTCAAGTATTTTATCTCCTCAAGTCTAAAGCATCACTTTTCCCTGGGGCATAACTAAGTGAAAATGAATGAGAAATTTAAATTTCTTTTTTTTTTTAAAGTGGGGGGAAGAAAACTTGAAAAACTTCTGAAACCAGTGACAAAACAGTCATAATGCCCAACTTGCTTTCACTCATACTTTCTAACCAGATTACTGCCGCCATCTTGGTAGATAAATGTAGAGTCAGAAGGAAGAAACCATGAGCTTTCCTATTAGTTTCTTCCTTCTAACAAAAACTCTCTGAGATATATATTATCATACATATTTTATATATACAGACACTGAAGATAAAGGTGATACAATAACTTGCTTAAAGTCCCCAAGTTATTAGGTAGCAGAACTGAAATTTGAACAAAGGTCTGCCCGACTCCCAAAGGTCTTCCCTTCAACCATTGACAGACACAGCTGTCGGGTCTCTCACCTGGGCTACTAGTCCTTGGGCAATGGGCTGCCCTGCTTTCAGCCATGCACCCCACCAAAGCTGTCCTTCACCTGCCAGCTCACACCAAACTCTAAACCCCTAGGCCCTTGACTCATTCTCCTGCATTTGCCGGAACACTTCCCATCCTTTTCACCTGCTTAACTTTTACTCACCCTTCAAAACTACCAGAAGCTGTCTCAGTTCAAATAAGAAATGTTTACTGGAAACGATATCACTTAACTATTACTGTATAACAAATCTCCCAAAAGCTCAGTGGCTTCAAACGAAAGTCATTTGTGATTTCTCACAAGTCTGAGAAATCTGGAGGTGATCTGGAGGTCACCAATCTCGACTGGTCTCGGCTTGGGGTGGCTGTGCTCCAAGGCGGCTGTCCCAATATGCCCAAGACTGAGGAAATCCCCAGGACATGGCACTTGCTTAAATTGAGCAAACTCCTGGGAACACCGGGAAGATTGGTCACCCTAGGGGTGACCACTAAGTACTTCTCCTCCCCCTTCTAGCACCAGCAGACCAAACCAAGCTTATCTTTCTCATGGCAATGGCATCAAAGAGCAAAGCTCACCTGTACAGCTTCTTCTGTACCGCAGCTGCTGACATTCCATTGACCAAAGCAAGTCACATGGTCACGCCCAACATGATTGGGGCAAGACAATACCTCCACTCAGGCAAGCAAGTGACAGGGAGAGAGTGCCTATTTCTGAATCTCATCTACCTAAGTCCCTTAAGAATTCATAGGTAAGCATATACTCAGCCATTTCCAGAAAGATGGCTTCCACAAAATGAGATTACAATGAAGTCTGAGGAAAGTTCAAAATCTCCCATCCAAGTACTAACCAGACCCGACCCTGCTGAGCTTCCGAGATCGGGCGTGTTCAGGGTGGTATGGCCGTAGACAAAAGTTCAAAATCTAATTTCCTTATGTAAGGGACAGCCTCACATTAAAGTATAAGAAATCAATAGTCTAATAAAATGTTTTGCCGTCAGCCTAGTCAAGGTGGGAGAGAGCAATGGGCACAGAGGTGATGTTCAGTAAGCATGTGTCAGTGTCCAGGGTCCGAGCTCAGCACAGTGCCTGGGACACTGTACGTCCCCACATGTTTGATGGCCTAGCACTGCTCAAGGAGACACAGGCTGTGAGATACTACAGTAGTATCTCGAGTCAGTCATGGGTGAACATCAAAATCATCTTTTCTAAAAGATTCTTATTCGATAGCCATGCGTAGATTGGGCTTGGGTTTTTTTGTTTGCCACCTGTATGTTTAAAAAGCTTCCTAGTCTATGAAGTCTTCGTACGCCCCTTTCTCCCAATTAAGAACCCCTAATCTTTGAGGGTGTTTATTTACATGTTGTTTATAGATAGAGCTAAGTTAAATACTAGTTCTGTGTTTCAATAAATAATATGTAAGAGAAAAAGAAAATAAAGAAGCCTGTCATTTTTCCAATTCTAATTATTAAAAATGTTTAAAAAAGCATCAGACACAAAGCATGCAATGAGCCTCCTCAGAAGCTTTTGTACCACATATGGGTGTCGCTGGGGCCCAGGTGGGGTCTGAAAGCCTGGCCCTCGTCCGAAGGCCCAAGAATAGACACTGCCTTCCAGTCACTAGAAAAACATCCTACACTTCCTGCTGGTTGTGTAAGTTCCAGAAGCGAGGGGCCAAAGGAGACCTTGGAGAGGATCCTATCATATACTTTCCTTTTGAAGATGAAACAGGCTCTGGGAGGCTGTGTGAGACACCATGGTGCCAGCTGCGTGGCTGCAGGAACCACATCTCAGTAGTTTACCGCTGTGTGGCCCAGGACCCAACAGGTCATGTCACTGGCAAGGGTGGGACCCAGGGCCAGGCACAGTTTAAAATAATAAAGATGAGGATATGCTATAACTACACGGAAAAATTCACTCATCCTCAGAGAGGTAAAGCAGTGTTCCAAGGTCACATTCTCTGGAGCTTGAATCCCACCTGTCTTCACCACTGCCTGGAACCCCCAGAATCACCTGTCCACAGAACGGACACGTGGCATAAAGAAAACATTCTTTCTGAGATTAACAGCGCAAACTGATCTCTCAAAATGTGTTCTTGTTACTCACATTTTAACATGGGCTGGAAAAAAAGCTCCAGAAAGGAAGAAAGTAACTCTGTCATATTTGCAACATTACAGCGTAAAAGGTTTAACTTAGAGCAGATGGCTCTATTTGAAATAAGAGATTTTGCCTCACCTACGCCCCACTGAAAATTGTATGCAAAACCTTGTCTCATACAGGGCCATCCTCAAACCATGACATTGTTTGCCTGTAGTTGACCAGCAGGTGGCAGAACAGAACAATTCATCCTGCAAAGGCAGGAGAGGCTGGGTGGATTTGCCTGGGAGGAGGAATTGTATTTAAGCACTGGCCAAGACTGGGTCAGGAACCAGCAAAGGATCCTGAAAGTTATCTTATAAAATAAAAACAGTCAAGTATCCACTCACTGCAATAACCTACAGGTTAAAATTCAGAAGTGTCTTTTGCACTTAATGCTGGCCAGCATGGGTGAGGAGCCACAGAAGTATTACAGAGGGGGCAGTGTCCAGCCTTTGGACACCCAAAGCACCCACGTCTGTGTTCCCCAAACTTGCCTGATCATCGACATGACCTGGGGATGCTCATTAAAATACAGATCCCCGGGCCCCACCCCAGAGGCACAGAATGTCTGACAAAGGACAGGGACGCAGTCACCTGGTGGGCTTGTCAGACAATGTGTGGTCCAGCATGTGCCCTATAACCTAATGTGTGGTCCTGAGACGGGCACTGTCATAACCTGCCCACAGGTGAGGAATCGCTTCCCAAGGCGGTCAGGTAAGCAACAAACAGTTGGGCAGCACTAACCAACCTCTCACTGCTCAGCATAGGGTAGAGGCCCCACTGCTGCCCACCAAGATTTATGTTACCTGGGGGACCTACAAGCCTGCCCCACCTGAACCCGTCCCTCCTTCTCACCCAATATCCCCTTTCGCCCACCTCCCCTCTCCTGGTTCATTCCTGCCTCCTGATGGCTGTCTGCAGCATGAATGAATGTGCTCACCCTGGAGTTAGGACAGTCCTGGCTCAGCACTCCCTCTTCCTCAGCCCCTTGCAACTTGTTCACTCTAATGCTTCCATTACGCCCTACGCACCTCCTAAACGGAGAAAACAGCCTCACCACAGGTTTGATTGCCCACCCCAATTGGACCCTCATTTTTCTACATATTTTCAGTCCTACCTTTCATATCGTCCTGGCTGTTCTAAGTCTAGATTTTCCCTTAAGCCTTACTCCCACCTTGACATCCAAACTCAAAGATAACTAATCTCCCTATGAACAAACCTGATAACAGTCAAGACAGCCCTCTAATCAAACCCAGGTTTTTCAGCCCCCACCAGAGGCCAACCTGCCCTTCTAGACTCATCTCAGGGCCCCTTCCTCTGTTAGCATCATTTCTGACCTCCAGAGTGGCTGTCTGTTCATCAATGTATCGCCTCCATCCTGAGAACTCATGTATCGCCTCCATCCTGAGAACTCTCGTGGCGCCATGAGGCTGGTCATACAGGATTCCTTAGTTTGCTATAGGTAACTAGATGCCTACCCACCCATGTTATCCATCCTCCTGCTCAGCCGTGATGAACAATTCTTTGAGAAGAACATTTTTAATTCTGTGAGTGTTCGGTAAAAATTTACTTAATAGATAATGTAAGAAGTAAGGCTTTATCACTTTGCTCTCCCTCCTCCCACTCCACCCCCCAAAAAAACATGCTTGTAAGACGTAGGCGAAAACACAAATATTTTAATCAAGCTGAGCTGGATTCCATTCTTGATTTCAAAACGTATTTATCGACAATGTGATCTTGGTCAAGCCTCTCTGAACTCATTTACACACACACACACACACACACACACACACACACACACACACACACGAAAAGCAATACCGCCATCTAGTGGGATTATGAGTCAAGCACGTAGCACTGTAGGAGGCTCTCGATACCCGGGGGCGCCAACACAATGTATATACATGACTTGTATTTATCTTTTGTTATCGGTATACGTTATTATAATTTTAATAGTTTTTTCCTTTCTTAAAATGTGTATACATTTTTTTGGCACCCTCTGTATATGGAAATCGTTATTGTTAGACATCTTTTTGAACCTGAGAATGTGCAAAATATAATTAGAAGAAGGAATAGGTAAGAGACTACTGCTAACATTTTTTTCAAAGGAAAAACAACAACAAAAAAAACCACTGGTAATAAATATTCCACTGTGGCTTACACCACAGAAAAAAAGGGATAAAATTACAAAAACTTTCAAATACGATTTAACTTTGAAAGGTACCATTTGAAAATGTCTTTGGAGAGTTTTGCACAATTATTTCATGACAATTAATGTATTCCTGTAGCCATAATAAAACTAAAGAGAATTAATCATCACCCTCAAGAAAACTGTGCTACTCCCTGCTCCCCAAAACATTCAACTAAATAAACCGGATTATCACTTTTAAAGAATACACAGGAAGTTTCTGCCCTGACATGTCAAGGTACCTGTCAATCCAGCCTGCATAAAAGAAGATGACTGAATGAAAATAGTAGAACACAAGATTATTTTTATACAATAGTGATGTACAAAAACTAAATGTCGGAAGGTATCAGGTATGCGGGTTGCTAATCTTAAGGAAAAATGTCTGTGGATATATTTCGTAGGGTGACCTAAATATTTTCTAAAAACATAATAGAGCATATCAAGCATAGTATCTAGGAGTTATTTTATAGCTTTTGAAAAGAAATCCAGATAGAGCAAAACGTTTGCCTGTGCACAATAATGAACCTTTCTCCAACAGAATCACGTATGCATCATTCTAAATACCAAATGCCTCAGCCACATGAAGTCAGTTCCCCACAGCCTTATAAATCAAAGTTTACTTGTTTCCTCATTTTCGGTTATAGACTTGCCCAAACTCTGTCATAGCAGTTCACTTCAAATTTTAAAAATAAAGGTTCGTTTCATGGAACCTTGATGAATCCCATCTGAAGGCCATTAAAACATACACACCCACTTCCACACAAGCCAGATAATCAGTAGAATGCAAAGACTCATTTAACCTCTGAGCTGGAAGTTATCCTAGCAACAAATAATTCACACCTCCCATTGTACACAGAAGGTAGAGAAGTTTGGTGAAGCCACTGTCACCTGGGTGGTCAAAGGCACCATCGGGACTAGAACCCTGGTCTCCTGGCCCCCATCCGGGCTCTACACACATCAGGGCTGGCTCTGCAGTAAGTGAGGCCCCCTTGATACTCTTCAAGTACATCAATGAGTCATGTTTCCGTTTCCTCAAACCGTTCCAAGTGGGCTTTGGTAGCACAGAGTTCATTCATTCATAACATTCATACAGAGTAGTGACACACTTAGGAGTTACGACTTACCTTCAAATCAGTGAAGCCAGTGGCTAACTAAATCTAAAAATAAAAAGAAATCTAACCTAAGCACTTAAAATACTTCCTTTCAACCTACTGTAAAACAACAGCCTATTTAGGAGATGAAAAGTGAGTCATTTCTTTCATCCAGCAGACAGGCTCCCCAGGCACAAACTCATGCACATTATACTTCATAGGGCCTTTTAAATATTTACTTGTTAGCAGTATTCTTCCTTTCAGGTCAAAGATTATAGTACTTAGCAACACAAAGAAAGCAGAGGGATGTAGTTATGAATTAGTAAACGGCTCTGCCAAGCCTTCCATTTGTTAATTCAGTCCAACTTCAAAGAAGATTTTAAAAGGAGGTTCAGCTGTCAGAAATTAACCCTAAAAAATGTACTGAATCAAAAAGTGACTTGGCTAATCTTTCCAGAAATGGTGTTAAGGAAAAACTGCTCAGTTGGTAGGTAATGGCAGCAAAAAGTCTTGTCTCTTCCTATGCAAATAAGTTTAACTCAAGCGAAGTTTTTAAAAGGTTTTTTTGTTTTGGTATCCACAGGACTTTCCCAGCCTTTCATATGCTAATGATGCTGTAAATTTCCAAGGATGGAAATTTTGGTTTATTTGATCACACTTATTATCTGGGAGGGGGGTTGGGAATAAAACATGAGCAACACACTAGGACACTGGCTCAGTAGCTTCCAAACAACAGAGTGGAGAAAGGGCTTTTCTGAAAGCACCCTATATTTTTGTTCTTTAGTAGCAGTGGACAGTTAGACTCCCATTCACAATGATTTCAGGATAAGGTGGGAGTTTCTATTAAGTCAAATGGGAATTGGGAAAAGAAGCCTAAACAGAGCTAAATCCCTGAGAACTGAATTTCTCATTGCCAACAGGACTGCCAGTTCCCCTGGGCTTCTGAGATCACTCTAAGCAAAAACAACCCATATACCTGTTCCTGCGGAAAGACTCGGAGTAGCTGTGTATTTCCCCTGAACTCTTTGATCTGTATGCTGTAGTCTATTTCCATGGTTTTTCACCGTGGCTGTACATCAGAATCACCTAGGGAGCACTTAACTCTACAGATGTTGGGCCCAGTGCCAAATCCACAGAATCCAACATGATTCCCAAGGAGCAGCCGCCAGAGCTGAAAACCATTGTTCTGCTTCCTAGGATGACGAGGTCAACAGACAAATAATTGATTGTAAATCAGACACATTGACATTAATAAGGAAAGGGCAACAGAGCAAGATTTTCATGAGTCCCCAAGTTTGCAGACTAATCGACAGCATTCGCAGGTGGCCTTTTTTTTTTTTTTCCTCATGTGCCATTTTCACAAAGAAACAAATGTGTCTTGAGAGGAGGTACAGTGCTTAGAACCAAGAGTGCTCCGCAAAGCTTGTTCAGGGGCCGACAGCTGCAGCTGGGGGGCTGCTGCTTCACACATGAGTCTTGACCCTTTGGAGATCACCTGAGAAAGTCAAAACCAGAAATGTTCACTGTGCTAAAGCCGAGACTATTGTATGATACATAGAACAGGCCTCTGTGGGGTATCTCAGAAGGAGTCCTCACATCTGTAAGATAGAAAGTGGTTTTTGAAAACCACTTTTCTCCATAAATTATATTTACTTAACTATCTTGTACATATAGGCCTTAAGCAGAGTATGTCAGAATAGAGAAGAAAAAAGTTAAAATTAAAGATACTGTGTTTCCCTGAGAACACCTAGCTGGACAATCAGCTCTAATATGTCTTTTGGAGCAAAATTAATATGAGACCCAGCATTATATTGTATTATATTATATCATATATCTTATATAAGACCGGGTCTTATAGTAATTTTTGCTCCAAAAGATGCATTAGAGGTGATTGTCCACCTAGGTCTTATTTTCAAGGAAACATGGTACATAATTTTTTTTAAAAGAACCAACTTCAATATAATAGGGGACCCTGGACTAGATTATAAAAACAATCTTTCCCTCTTTCTTTTTTGAATTTCTTTAATCAGCAGAAAAGGTACACTGAATGGGTAAAGATGAAGATAGAGTTGAGAAATGGTTAGGAAACGACACTGTGAGTCCTGATGGAGATGACGGGTAAGAGAAAGGGAGGCGTCCAGAGGCTGTCACACCACCTTTGCACATGCACGTGCTACAGGATTTGTGTAACTGACACACAGACATAGTTCCAATATAATCCACCTTTCTCCACCTTATTAATAGCATGTTGACATTTCTGGGTCTCCTTAACACTGCCTTCTTCCCAACCCCAAGAAGAAAAAAAGGTCATACACCTCTCTTTGAAAGCTTAACACAAACATATTCAGATCAAAATGACCTCTTCTTTTGCAGCTCGCATGCAAAGCAAGTAGAAAGCCATTTCTTTGGCAAATAATCTGAAAGTCTGAGGTATTTAAGGATCCATCTGATATGTGCAAAAGAACAGGGCCTGGGATTTAGAATAGACACAGTGTGACCAGTGGAGGAAGCCTGGATAAGTTGCTGAAACTCTGGGCATCTAACTGTAACATGAAGAGGTTAAATTACCACCCCTGGGGCTCTCCCAGCTCTAAGTCTAGGGTTCCCTGATATGTCTGCATTGACTCTACTTTGCAGTTTCAACAAAGAATGCAACATCCCAACTATTGTTAAACTACAATGGGAAGCCTCCCAGGGTCATGTGGAAACAATTTTTTAAATGAAAGCTTTTTCATCAACTATATGAAAAGCACATAATAAATCTAAAAATAGACTAAAAGGATTAGTGGACAAGTACAGAAAGGGTTTTAATGGACTAAGTGGATTGCTAAACTAGCAGGACATATTTAAAAGCAAGTGAAGAAACTGAACAGTATTCCATTTGTTAAAATGCTTACGATTCTAAAGGGGTGATACACACTTGGCAAAATATCCAAAGTTCTTGAAAAACTCGACAGCACCACAAAGTGACATCCCGAGGAGCTTGCTGCAATTAATTTACGTTAGCAGAACTGCTCCTAAGGGTCCCAGATTCAAGGCGGCCAGGAGTTAAAGGGGTTCTCAAAGCTTCGATGAGATAACCTCTAGAGGCAGCGGCAGCAATTTATTCCTACCTTGTATGAGTTAAGTTCGACAGAAAAACGAAACAAAACAAAACAAAAAGAACCTCTCTCAAGGAAAGTTTCAAGTGTACAGGATTCCCACCTTGCAATAAAAAAAGTTAAAACCTCCAAATACTGAGCAGAATGCAAAAGACTAACATGCCTTACTTCTAGCAGGCCCTCTGTCAAGGACATTCCCTTTTTAAGTTGTCATTTTAACGGTAACATTACCCCTCTTGCTTCCTTTAGCAGCTGCATATTAGGGAGACCCAAGAATGAACATCATGATCCATTAAAGTTAGTGCAAGAAGTGGACAAACCAACTCTAATGTGAAACCGTTCAAAAGACGGAAGACATTCTCAAGTTAAAAAGCAATTAAGTATGTGCACTTCCCTGTATGCATGTTATCTTTCAATTAAAAGTTAAAAAGAAATTAAGAAAATATAACATTGTTTTCTTAAGTAACATACAGTATAGCCTTATATCAATTTGACAAAGTTACACTTAAACATCAAGATATCTACTAGGTTTTCCAATCGGTCATCTTGGGTTACAAGTAAAATAATGAAGAAAAATTCAGATTTGTAA
This sequence comes from Rhinolophus hipposideros, assembly GCF_964194185.1. NCBI lineage: Eukaryota > Metazoa > Chordata > Mammalia > Chiroptera > Rhinolophidae > Rhinolophus > Rhinolophus hipposideros. The sequence goes on along the minus strand of NC_138049.1, from coordinate 24,043,445 downwards.
ACAAAAAGTCAAGGGATAACAAATCATTTGTAATAATGTGAAAATCTAATGTAAACATAAGATCCCCTATTTCTTAGTTTTCCAACTCTCGGTGTAGAAACAAATTAGTGTTTATTTTATTGAGCTAGTCAATCATTGATCAAGCACCTAAAATCCTCTATGAAGATCACCATTTCTTCATTTTCCTAACACTTCAGTGAAGCTGCCTGCCTGGCCTGCTCTTTCAAACCTTGTTAGTGAATCCAAACAGAACTAGCCAATACAGGGCGAAGCTGCCACCTTCCTAAAGATCTCTCTTTCTTCTGAGTACCACTTAAAAAAATCCCTGAGCATGGGCCCTTTTCCCACAATGCTCACAGATTTTGATTTGTTCAAACAGACTAAAAGGATAGCAGCTTTTCCTTATAGGGTGGGAGAAACTACAGGACTCCACTAATGCTGAATCCTGCCTCTACGCCTTTTGGGATGACAGCACGTTCACACCCCAAGCACTAAAATGAAGATGAAATGACAGTAAATGACCTTCTGCACAATTCTTCCCCCCCCCCCAACCCCTTCTTCCCTACTCTCTGTGTGTTCAAGTTTATCCAGCTGTAAAATTAGGATCAGATTTGTTTACCTCTCAACACAGGGACACGTACATGGCAACCTAATAAAACATTCTGAGCTACCTAATTATTTTTCATTCTGTCATATAGTTTTCAAAACAAATTCTACACAATATCGTGTTGTATGGTAATCTTAGCATATGAAAAAGATTTGGAATGCTTTAAAGTCTTTTTTTCTGGTATAATATATGCAGAAATAATGGTGCTAATGAAGTTAGAATTGGTTTATCTAACCAAGTATGTAACCCAGATACCCTAGAAACCTCCAGTTTCTCGTTGAGTGCTTGAGATACCTTGAGATTATCAAATGACAGATGTTCACTTTGGTCCAATCTGATTTCAAAGCAAGGTTTCAGGTTGGGTTAGGTTAGTAGAACCCGTAGAGAAACCAGAAAGTAACTTTCCAATATCACCTACATGTGTTTCCTGTTGATGGTGCTGAAAGAATTCAGGATAGAATACTTGGATACCCAGAAGAAAATGTAGTACATTTTAAAGGAAGCAATACAGAGGTGTTCTGATATTCTTTTGCAGCCTTCTTTCAACTTGAATTAGCAAAACCTGCCACAAAAACTGCTTATCAGTACTATAAAGGGTCCTTAAACTCTAGGTTGCTGAATGACAGGAACCTAAGAACTTTCTTTCCAAATGTTTTTTAAACTTTTATTTTTTAATCAAAAGAAAGTATTGCCAAGCAAAATCAATTCCAATCCATGCTTTCTTGGGTTCAGACCATTTGTTTCTCATTAAATTACAGTACATTTAAATAGAACAATAATTTTGGGTGCTTTTAAAAATCCAGAATTTCATTTAAATTTTCCTTATCTTAATGTTTTCAGTAAACAGAGCGCTCAGAAACTTAGATCTTAATATCCTCACTAAAATTTATATGTTTTACAATTCTAGGAACCAAAAGCTTTAATTTGTGAGAGGGAAAATTATGTTTTACAATAATCCTAACCTCCAATGCTTCAAAATATTTTTAAAAACTTCATCCCACAAAAATGGCCACTTCGTTCTGCAATATGATATGTCTCCATGTATCACTCTGCATCAGAATACAATAGGTACTTGGGAAAAGTTGCCTCTATTTCTAAATCATGTGTTCATCATCTGAAAGTATTTTGTTGTGATAATTATGAAAACAAATTCAATAGAAGACAAAAGATTTTATTCCAATATTATGTCTTCATTTACCTTTTAAGAAATTAAATGTACACAACAGAATTTATATTAACTGGAAAACCACGACCATCAAATCTGATTCCACTATAAATCTAAACCATTTATTCTGTAACTTTGATCTACCAGTAAAGAAAATCTCACCAGGATTGTTAGGCATGTTTTGAGTATTCTCGTTGGCCTGCCTTTTAATTCTCTTATTCGAACACAGCAACCATATCCACTGTTATTTTAAAATGCTGTTCAGTTATGTTCTTCAGTTTAATGTATACCCAATCTCAAGCTAAACCAACAAGTCATTAGGAAATGTACTACACACTTTGTAGTCTGTTGGAAAACACTTTAACCTTTGTCACGCATTCAGCCCCATCCCTGGACACATGTTGCTATTGCTCAACTTGCACGTGTCATGCAGAAAAAAAGCACGTGAAAAATACCATTTTTTAAAAAATTACTCTTTTATAAATTAAAATAATGACTAATACCAGCCACAGGAGCTCGTCTTAAATCAGGCAAATGCACTATAAAAACTCAGGAATTCAACTATTTTAACAGAAACAAAAACTAATGTTAAAGAACAAGGAAATATATGCGCTCTAACTTCTCTATATGACAGTCTATCAGATTACAAACCACGAAAGCATGACAAATATATCATTGTTCCTTAGGACTACAAGACAGCACCATGCATACTGAAAAATAACAACTAAGAATTAAACTGGATTTTTTTAAGATGTGAAGGTGAAGCATCAGATTCATTTTTTAAAACATATTTTGAAGTTATTATCAATTGGTAAGAAGGTACAAAGAAATGTACAGAGCTGTCCCATGAACCCTTCACTCTGCCTCTCCTAATATTAACATCTTACATAACTATATAATATCAAAACCAGGAAAGTGACATTGGTACAATCGATACATTTTATTCAGATTCCACCAGTTATATACGGAGTTGTTGTGTGTGTGTGTGTGTGTGTGCGCGCGCACGCGCATGTGTATGTAGTTCTTTGCAATTTTATCACAGCACTTTGTAGAACCACCACCACAATCAATATAACATCCAAAAAGACCCCTCATGCTACCCCATTATAGCTATACCTACCGAATCCCCAACTCCTAACAACCTCTAATCTGTTCCCCATCTCTATAATTATGGTATTTCATGAATTTTTTTTTAACTCAGCATAATTTCCTTGAGGGGCATCCAAGATTTTCATTTTGTGTATCAACAGTTCATTCCTTTTTATTACTGAGTATTGTATCATAGTTTGTTCATCCACTGAAGGATATTTGGGTTCTTTATATAGCTTTGGGCTATTACAAATGAAGCTGCTATTAAAAATCGTGTATAAGTTTTCATCTCTCTGGGATATGTGACTATGAGTGCAACTGTTGGGTCATATAGCAAGTCCATTTTCAGTTTTAAGTGGAAGTGCCAAACTATCTTCCAGAGTGGCTGTATCAGCAATACAGGAGTGATCCAGTTTGTCCATCTCCTCACTAGCATTTGGTGTTATTTTTCTATCTTAGCCAGTCTGAGTGGTATATAGTGGTATCTAATTATGGTTTTAATTTGCATTTTGCTAATGGCTAATGATGTTGGATATCTTTTCATAAGCTTGTTTGTCACCTGTATAACCTATTCAGTGAAATGTCGGTTCATATCTTTGCCAAGTGTTAGGTCTTACAGATTTTCTCCTGTGGTTTTTTTCTAGAAGTTTTATACTTTACACTTAAATCCATAATCCAGTTTGAGTTAATTTTTGTATAAGGTGTAAGGCTTAGGTCACGGTTCATTATTTTGCCTAAGGATACATAGTTGCTCCTGCATCATTTATTGAAAAGACTATCCCCCCTCCCTTGAATTGCTTTTCTCCTTTGTCTTAAATTGAGCACATTGGTATGGATCTACTTCTAAATTCTCTATTCTGTTCCACTGATCTAGTTTCTACCCATCCTCAGTACCACAATGTCTTGATTACTGTAGCTATACAGTAGGCCTTAACTTCAGAAAGATTAGTCCCATCTTATTTTCCTTTTTCAAAGGTGTTTTGGCTATTTGATGGTCTTTCCCTCTCCATATGAAATTTAGAATGTTTGTCTTTTTCTACAAAAAAACATTGCTGAGATTTTGATAAAAATTACGTTAAATCTAAGATCAATCTGGAAGACAATTGACATCTTAATTATGGAAAATCTACCAATCCATGGACATGGTATGTCTTTCTAGATATTTAGGTCTTCTTTGATGTCTTTCATCAGTATTTTATAATTTTCAGTGTGTAGATCCTGGTTTATATTTATTGCATTTTCTTCTGGGCAAATGAGGGCATTGAATTTTAAATTTCAGTTTCCATAGAAATGCAAATGATTTCTTCACATTGGAAGATTTCTAAGTATTTATTCAATCTAATCTTAGATTTTTCCAACAATTTGGGCCATTTATCATTTTCCATAGATAATGCTGAAATTCAAAGAGAATCCACTTGAACTGAATGTGGCATACTTTTTTGTTCTTTTCATTATCAATATATGAAAATGTTTAGAATTATACCCTCATCATCAGATGCATTAAGAATCCATGCATTTAAGACACTGCTGTGCTGCAAGAAATTAAAACATAATTCCTTCCTAGACAGCCCATACATTTACAACAGACATCAACATGGTAAAGCATGTGAGGCACCCACAAAGAAATCCTCCCAAAAAACTGAGAGAAATTGCTATCATGAACAAAAATTAATTCAGCTCACATTGTTATTTGCTGGCCTCAGTTTCCTTTTGTGTAAAGAAGAAAGACTCCTTACACTCTCACAATTAGCTACTTAAGCAACTGGCCAAAATGTAATTATTAGTTTTAAGCTTTTAAAATGGAATCATTTGCTGAGAGAAGAATGACAATTTATACACCTCTAGTGGAAACTATTTGAGGATTTTGAGCATTTAAAAAACAAAACACCATCAAATATATGGTAATGGAAGGAAAACTGGCTCTGGGTGGTGAACACACAATGGAAAATATAAATGATGTATTATAGAAACGTACACTTGAAACCTATATAATTTTACTAACCAATATCACCCCAACAAATTTAATAATAAAACATAAAATAAAAAGAAAACACTATCCAGTGCTCTAGTCTCCAGGATGCTGTGATGAATGTAATGATTTCCCTGTGTCCCCGGGCAAGCACTCTGAAGCTTGGTGGCACATGCACAGAAATAGTGCTTAGGGGAGAAGATCTTCTACCAAACAATTACTGGACACCTACTGTGTGCAAAACCCCACACAAGGAGCTGAGAGACAAACATGAATGAGCTCGGCCCCCGCCCTACAGAGGCCCACCATCTAAAGACGAGAGGCCCACTTAACAGTTACCCTTATAAATTCCTACAGATATAACTAGACCTATTTTAGTCCAAAATCGCCTTCTCTCACTTCAAATCTCTTATTCTAAGAACACCTCACCCCTCTAAAATGGAAACATGTCATATACACTAAATGCTACCAATGAACATAGCTTAAGCTGGTTGAAGGGTAATATAGTTCAATATAAATTCCAGACAGATTTTCATTTTACTTTGAGGGGAAAAGATCACATGACTGTATCAACCACATGCAGAAAAGAGAACATGAAAAACATACCATGAATTTTAAGCTTTACCTGCAACTAATTTAAAAGACCACACAGATTCTGGACAGCAGAGATGTGTAGGCAAGTTGGCCACTTGCACTGGAGGGGGCAAGAAAAAGGTGTTCGGGGCCACATAGTGCTCAGTATTAGGTTACACAAAAGATCCCTCAGAAATGTTTTAGATGTTTCCTTATTGTAAGCCTTGCCAAATGAGTTGACCACCCCCAAAAATCACAGTTATGCTGATCAATTCAACAGCTCTAAGTATTTTAGTTTAGGAAGTCAAACTTTTTCTAAGAATATGATACCTTCCCCTCCTCATCAGTCTACTAACGAGAAATATAGAGAAGTTTGCTAGACACCTGCACAGCTGAAGTTCCCTCAAAGATGACTGTGCAGGAGGCTAGCTGCACTCACGATTTTCCTATACGTTGACAGTTCTTTTCGAAACCCATGCACAAGAAGTGATTATCCAAGACAGCAGTCCTTAACTTTTGAAAATCTAATGAACATTAAGGGACATTTTTCCTAGAAAGCACATATACACACAAATGTTAGCCCTGAAATCCATGGACATCGGATTAAGAATCCCAGCTCTGCAGTGCAGAAACAAAGAGGCTGCAGCTCTTCCTGGCTAACCCCTTGCAGAAGGCACATCTCCGTTATTCCACACGTTGGATGACGCCCGACGCTAAATAAAGAACTCAAGAAAGAGCTGGTGAGTGATGATGAGTATGTTATTCGTGCTATGATTTGGTTGTGCCAAATTGCTTCAAACTTAAGGAAAAACATCTCATTTTCTTAATATTAACTTTACTGACACATCCGCTCTACCTTTTGTTAACTTTTTAATTTTTAATTATAAGACATAAGAACTTGCAAAACGCGTACAGAGATCACCATACCCATGACCCAGCCTCCCCCAAGAGTGAGATCTTACATAACTATATCACAGGATCAGAAGCAGGAAACCCAGGGGCAGAGCACACACCTAACTTGGATCTCACCATTGTTTGGTAGGTGTTCATCTAATTACCTTTGTATGTAAACAAATAAAAATGTAAACACTCACATTTGCACCTCAGAAGAGTTTGCCAGATAAAATACTGCATCGGTCAAAAACAGAATAGATTTTTATCAGCCCTTTATATTAATAGAAGCATGTGGCAAGTAGCTACTGAGCAGAAAAAGGACAAAACGTTAGTTCTCTCAGCAGTGTCATAGTTCCGCTCACGTGGCTTCCCCACCATGACTTCATTATTTGATTTGAAGGGTATTTCTGAGACATTAGGCACAACCACAAAGGCAAAATGTCCATCAACGTGAGGTATCATATAACCAGAGTGATTTTGCTGCTGAGAGTGAGCCCCAATCTTCATCTGATTAAGTTTCTACACACTGTTAAGGGTCTGTCCATACAGAGGTTGCTGCTAAAGGAAGCTGTTAGCAAAGCTGGGAGGAAAACGGCTGGGACTCCGAACCAAGCAGGAAAGAAGTGCGCTAATACAGAAAGTAGGCGAGTTCTGGAGTCAGAAATTTGGGGTTTATGCCATATCTTTCAATTCCTAATTGTCTATTCTTGAACATCTCACTTAATTCTCTAACTTCGACTATAACTCAATTATTATTACAGAGAATTCTTAGTATTGTACTTTTTAAATGGGGATTTTGCAAGCTCAAAATTAGAATACAAGTAAAGGGGCTTCAAAGCAGCAAAGAGCTACATGAATACAAATCCTTATTATATTCTCACCTCCCTCTTTCCTGGAGAGGAAACAGGAAACAGTCTGTACCTTCTTCTTCCTTCTCCTCTTCCTTCCCCTCCCCTTTCTCTTCCCCCTCGTGCAATCAAAATAACTTCATTTTCCACAGAGAAGGAACTGTTACAACTGTCTCATTCCCATCTGCTATAGACTATGACTAACTGATTTATCAACCACCATAAAATTTCAAAACAAAATGATACTAAGTCCCACAACGTGCATCACGATGGATGTTTCAAATGTCTATTCATTTACCAAGGCTACAGTCATCTACTTATTCCACATATTGGCCTTGTCACTTCACGTCAATTCTATAGGCTGGACCAAATCCTCCATGACAGGGGCCCGTCCACTCCACAGGTCTATTGCCGAGAGCCACCTAGCATGGTGTCCCCAACATGTATTTCCCTGGCATGAGTCACACTGTTTATTGCCCCTCTGTGTTCTGTGACTCACCACGTCCCTGCTCACCTTCATCTGTCTCACCTGTGCCACTTCCTTAACCCCTAAGGTAGGATCTCCTCACAGAGGAGGTGCCCCAGAGTTGGATAAAATGCTCTCCAGTGCTACCAGACACCCTGTCACCCTTGGCATATGCCTGCGATGCCCCAGTGTTTAAGAATTGTTTCCTCTTCTTTACCTTTCTCTTCCATCTCATAAAGAACAGCAGTACCTTAGGAAACTTTATATCTCCACAAATTTGCACCATGCATGACACTCTCTACGCACCCAAGCAATAAATGTATCTATTCACTGAATAACAGCTGCTGTGTTAACATTTTGAATGGAGAGGAATCAGCCAGTCTCCTTCTTATAAGTTTCTAAGGTCATTGTAATGAACATTACTCCTAAATATACCATCATCTGATACAACCAACCAAAAGAAAAAGAAAGTGTTCCCACAGATCAGCCCTGAAACTGATCAGAAGGCAAAACACCTCATCTGGTCCATCATCAAAAAAGAAAGAAAAAAAATCTTGTAGGGCCGGCCCGGTGGCTCAGGCGGTTAGAGCTCCATGCTCCTAACTCCGAAGGCTGCCGGTTCGATTCCCACATGGGCCAGTGGGCTCTCAACCACAAGGTTGCCAGTTCAATTCCTCGAGTCCCGCAAGGGATGGTGGGCAGCGCCCCCTGCAACTAAGATTGAACATGGCACCTTGAGCTGAGCTGCCACTGAGCTCCCGGATGGCTCAGTTGGTTGGAGTGTGTCTTCTCATCCACAAGGTTGCTGGTTCGACTCCCGCAAGGGATGGTGGGCTGTGCCCCCTGCAACTAGCAACAGCAACTGGACCTGGAGCGGAGCTGCGCCCTCCACAACTAAGATTGAAAGGACAATAACTTGACTTGGAAAAAAGTCCTGGAAGTACAGACTGTTCCCCAATAAAGTCCTGTTCCCCTTCCCCAATAAAATCATTTTAAAAAATCTTATAGCACTATGATTTTCAATTTACATATTATATTTTAAAATTGTGCAAGCTTCTTTGAAGTTGAGTCGGAAGTAAGACGGAATACGATCAGGATTAAAACTTTGATGCTCTGATTTTTTCCTCAGTGTACGAAAGCCTGGGGAACTCAAGAAAAATAAGTTGCTTTGCACAGAACAAAAGCAGTGACAAATGCCTCATAAATGTGAGGCCTGTCAGTAGTCACAACCACACAGTGGAGCTCCGTCTCTGCCTCCCTTCATCCCATTTGGCTTTAAAGCTAAACACTGAGGTCTGTTTCTAAAGGACAACTATTTGCACAAAGGGAACATACTCGGGAGACCAAATGGATGCTTTGTAATGGCTTTACACTTATCCCTACTATAAAATAAAATTAAAAGTCCCACAATCTGGACTCCAACAGTAAGTGACTGAAAGAAGAGGAAGTACAGTAATCCCCCCCTTATCTGTGGGGGATATGTTCCAAGACCCCTAGCTGCTGATAGTACCGAACCCTATATATACTGTGTGTCTTCCTACACACACAGACCTTTTTCCTTAAAGGAAGCGCTTTATGGTTTCTCTCTGGCATATCTAGATTACCAACAAGACGACTCTTGCCCTTTGGGACCATTATTGAATAAAATAAGGGTTACCCGAACCCCAGCACTGTGATACTGCTGACAGTTGATCTGATTACAGTGATGGCTACAAAGTGACTAACCAGCAGGGAGCGTCTACAACACGCAGACACTGGAAAAGGGGATGATTCACCTCCCGGGCAGGACAGAGCAGGACAGCTCATCATGCTGTCCATGAGATTTCATCATGCTACTCAGAATGGCGCGTGATTTCAAACTAATGAATTGTTTATTTCTGGAATTTTCCATTTAATATTTCGGACCATGGTGATCACAGGTAACTGAAACTTCAGAAAGTGAAATCTCAGATAAGGGGGGACTACGGTATACCTCTTTTGGACCTCAGAGGCGCAATTCCCTTTGAGGTCCCTGAGGAGATGCTGTGGTTTTACCTGAGTATCCTAACAGAAGAGCTGCAGCCTCTCCAGCTCCCCCATGCTGATCATCAACCCTGCCAGCCTCACGCAGGAGCCAGCCTCAGGGAGAAGGGGCAGCCGCTCAGCAGGGAAATCTATTCTACAACAGTGAGCCACAACAAAAAAATTCTAGACCAAGATACTGCTTTGTCCAAGCATATATTTCAGTTTACAAGAGCAGAACTCATGTTAAATGAGGGCTTTAGTTGGTTTAAAAAGCACTAACATGTCTTGTCAGAAAATCATGAAAACTACGTTGAATGATATGTTTTTTCATCCTGAGTAATTTCTGAGACAAAAGAAGTCAGTTTTCAACAGCAAAACAGTCTCAAGCTTTTTAAATCTGAGCACTAAAAATCCAAATACAAAAGTTATAATTCATATATGCAACAGAATTTTAGCAGTTGATCTTTAAAAAAAAAAACATAAAAAAACCACAAAACTCATTTTCTGGTTCCATAGGTGCAAATCAACTGGTAAAAGAGATGGAAATTTTATACAAGATTCAATGCAATACATATCCAAGATTCTTGCTTTCTCTGTAAAAGAGGCATTGTTATAATGTGCTAGGTCTAGAGGACAAACTAATTTCTTAAGCCTATCAGGTTTAATAAAACTTGGTACCTACACTGAAAGTTCTATTCCTACTACCTTTTCTTATTTCAGTTAATTTTCCACGAAGAAAATTCCTGGTCGCTTACTATGGACTACAGGATGCAGTTATCACTTGGAACGAGGATGATTTGGAAATAAATAAAGCAGAGGGCGCTCCTTCAACTGCCACTATAAACAAAACTTTACAGTTTGTATGATAAATAACTGGGTTAGTTACATCATAATATGTAAATACATTCAGTAAGCGATGGAGACTATCCCTGCCTTCCAGGGGATTGGGAAGAAACCCTAAACACAGGAAAGATATTTCTGTGATAGGAACATTTTGTTCAGCCCCACTGGACTGTGCACCTACTGTCACTGACTGTGAGATGCGAGGCATGTAAAGAGACACCATGGTGTTCAGAATATTGATGAGCCCATGAAACTATGTAAATTTACATGCCTATAAGGATTTTTCTGTAGAGAGAATAAAGCTGCCCCAAAGAGTTGCGCAATCCCCAAAAGATGATGACTCGCTGATACGGACAATACATGCTGGCGGGTTTCCAACAGATATATTACTTCCAAGTGACGTGACTGAGCAAGGCAGATGAGGAGGTAGATTTTCTGTTGGTCTCAAAGGGGGCAGGGTTTCAAAGGTCAAAACTAATAAATGGGTGCACTTCCGGAATGGTGGGTGGGTGAGCTGGGGACCAAAACTGTGGCAGCACATCAGTGCCAGGGCACCACAGGACACAGCAGAGACCACTCAGGCTGGAAATCTACCACCAAGGGTTACTCGTGGTCTAAGAATCAGACTGCGCAGGTTCAATTCTCACTACTGCCACTGACCATGTGACCTTGACCAAGGTTCTTAATTTCCTTTTCCTCTATAAAACGGTGACAACGATATCACCTACCTCAGAAGTTGTTATGAAGATTAGATGAGCTAATGAGGGCAATGTGTTTAGCACAGCGCCTGCCACTCCGCAATGCTCAGCAACCATCAGTTACCCCCACGATCGTTACTGCTGTACCACCGAACCGCCCCCCAGGAATGTCCACTGTCAGGGACACATGCGATGCATCTCAGGCTCCTGCCATCATGCCACATGCCTCCCTTCCATGTGCCCTGAGGATTCAGGCAGGACATTCGCAGCTTTCTTCCCCATCCCATGCCCATCTGCTTCAACTCAGACAATGTGGGAAAGGTGGGCTGTTCGCCCTCCCAGGATTCTACCAATGCCTCCTCCCAAAGTGCCCAAAGCAAGTTTTTGAGACAACTAAGACTTGAAACAAAAGAAAAGTTAGGCCTGGAAGCTATATTAGTTAGGCCTTCTGTATCAAATACTAGAAACACAACTTAAAGACATAAGCAAAAAGTGAAGTGTCTAGGGAGGGATAAACAGCTAGAAAGATGAGATCACAAACTCTTCTGTCAGCTCCATTTACCTTTGTATTTCCTCCTCTCTTCATAGTTCCAGCCAAAGACCGATGGCTGATTCTGGCTGGTTCGATGACCCTAAGATGATAATTCTGCTCTAGGCCTGGGACAAGTACTCACACTCAACTGCCTCAAATGCCACAGAAACTGAGAATGGGACAGGAAGTCTCCCAAGAGAAAATAAAGATGTTATTAACAGAAAATGTAAAGAGAAGTACAAATAACACAGATCCATCAAAGGAACACATAACACAATTCACGGCTTAAAAAAGCGCACGTCATTTTGGCATTGTATTCCCTTTTGTTTAAGGGTATCTGTTAGAACTGTTTTGGCTACGAGTGGCAGAAAAACAAAACAAGACAAAACCCAACCCAAAATAGCTCAAACAGAAAGACTATTCGCTATATGACCAGCGCAAAGGCTACACTAGGAGATAAATCGCGACTGGTCTAATGAGCAAATCATGAAAACTTTGCCCCTGCATTGATATCTGACCTCTCAGTTAGTGTGTGGGGTCCAGACAGCCACTGACCCAGTGCTGGCAATAAGAGGAACAGCCAGTCCAGCAAGAGGCTTTTGCTTCCTGCTAAATGGGAGCTCCTCCTGCCTAGAGCTGAGACAGCCTCCTTGTGACCAGGAAGTAATGGCATAAGGGGAAAAGTCCACGTATGAAAGGTAAGCTCAGCCTGGATGACATCACTGAGAAGCTGAGCCAAGACAAATGAGAAAAAGAAAATTCCAATATAAAGCACTTCAGCTGAAGTTCTGTTACGTGCCGCTCTGAGCATTCCTAACTGATCTGGCAGAGCAACGACCCACTTTCTATCTTGCTTCAGCATGTTGTACTTGCCAGAAGATGGTAGCAACTGTTATAGGTATCACAGTGAGAAATAATGCATGCGAAATAAAGAGTTCTTCTCCCATGTCTTTCTTTTCAAAAGAGGAAATCCTTCTCAGAAGTCCTTCAGTTAACCAAACACATAAGGAAGAAATAATACCCATTCTAAAGAAACTTCTTTCAAAAAATAAGAGAGGAGGAAAACTTTTCAACTCATATTTTGAGGCCAGCATTACTCTGATACAAAAACCAGACAACAACACTATAAGATAAGAAATTTATAGACCAACATTCCTCATGAACATAGACGCAAAAATTCTTAATAAAATATCTGCAAACTGAATCCAACAAAATGTAAAAAGAACAACATCATGTTAAAGTGAGGGTTATCCCAGCAATATGAGATTGGCTTAACATTTGAAAATCAATTGGTGTGATGCAGCATGTTAACAGACTAAAAAAGGAAAAAAAAAAACATGATTATCTCAACAGATGCATTTTCTTGACAAAATTCAACTTCCATTCCTAATAAAGACTCAGTAAACTACCAACAAAAAGGAACTTTCTCAACTTGGTAAAGGGCATCTAAAAAAAAACTTAACAGCTTAATAGTAAGTTACACTTAGTAGTGAAGAATTCAATGTTTGCCCAGTAAGACAGGGAACAAGGTAAATATGCCCAGCCTCCCCACTTCTATTCAACATTGTAACAGAGGTCCTAGATAGTGCAACAAGGCAAGAAAACAAAAGAAAGGTCATACCGATTAAAGCAAGAAGTAAAATTGTCCTTACATGCAGATATAATGTTCATCCATGTATAATAAAAATATCTGAGGAATTTATCAAAAAGCTATTAGAACTGATATGTGAGATTAGCAAGACTGCCAAATGTTAGGTCAGTGATATTTCTACATACTAGCAACAAACAGTAGGTTAGGAAAATTTTTTAAACACAATAAACACAAACTATAAAAGAAAAAATTGATAAAGTGGACTTTATTAAAACTTCTCTCTTCCAAAGACACCTTTAAGAAAGTTAAAAGTCAAGCAAAGACTGGGAAAGAATATCTGTAGAGCAGGTGTCTGACAAAAAAAAACTCGTATTCAGAATATGTAGAGAACACAACCGAATAATAACACAATCCAACTAAGAAACAGGCCAAAGACTGAACAGACACTTCACTAAAACACATTCTTATCACCAGTCATTAGGATAATGAGAATTAAAACCACAATGAGATATCACTACATACCTATCTTGAACAACTAAAATTAAAAAGACTCACGAAAACAAGTGTTGGCAAAGACGGGGAACAACTGAAGCTCTCATACTTTACTGATGGGATGAATTACAGCACATTCACACAGTGGAATATGACTCAACAATAAAAAGGAATGAACTATCCATACACACAGCACGGGTGAACCTCAAAACCATTATCCTGAGTGGAAGAAGCAAATATACAACATAGGTGAACTTCAGGATCATTATTCCAAGTGGAAAAAAGCAAGAAACAAAGAGCGAGTACATACTGTATGACTACACTTATGTAAAAAGCCTAGAAAATACAAACTAACTTACCATGGTAAAAAACAGATCAGCGTTTGCCCACGAACACGTGCAAACTAAAAAAGAAAAATGAAAAAAAAAAGAAAAGAAAAAAAACGAAGTCCTTCAACAGGTCTCTTGCCTTATATTGTGGGCAAGAACTACACCTAAACTCAAGTGACAAAGAATATAGAATCTCAATGATTTACTCTTGAATTGGAGTCACTTTTCTGATGAAGGAAAAAGGGGTTCTGCTAATAAGAAAAGCATAGGGTGGATTAATGTTTGTAGGTAACTAACAATGACAGCTATACATAGCAATCAACAGGTAGCATTTTCAAGTACTTTTTACATATACATACATCACTCAAGTATAGAGAGTTTAGAGTGACAGTTTCTCAGTGGACTTCTACTGCCTCAATGGAACAGTGGTTTCATATTTACTATCATTGCAAATTAAAAGCATTGTTAAATACACATATGTACTATATGAAGCCCCAGAACATGTCATTTAATAAAAATGTACACAAAAGCTAAACATTAAAGGCTGCCTAAAAATATAGAAAAGAAATGCTATATAATAAACTATGTTGAAACTACCATATACTGCTGGGAGGGTACATTAGTACAGCCACTTTAGAATGCAATTTGGAAGGATCTATTGATATTAAAATTTTAAATGCACACACTCTATGCCTCAAATATTTTACTTCTCTGTATCTATCCTGGTGAAACACTCACATATGTACAGAAAAACAAATACAAGAACTACATTATAGTCTGTCATACCCAAAAAACAAAGCCAAAATCAAAAACACTGGCAACAACCTAAATGCCCAACCAGGGGAATGACAGAAACCATGGTACATCTAAAATACAGATTACTATGTAGCAGTAAAAAAAGAATGAGACTAGTATAAATGTACTGGTATGTAATGATCTCCCAGATATACTGCTCTCATCATCAAACTTATTATGAGACTTGAACTTAATTATTCCAACCACTAAAAAGAAATGATAATTATGTAATATGATAGACGTGCTAATTATTGCTACAATGGTGGTGGTAGTACAACATATATAAAATGTATCAAATTAACATGTTGTACAAGTATATCTTAAATTGACAATGTTATATACCAAATATATTTCAATTAATAAAGATATATTGTTCTGTTAAAAGCAGAAAGTTGTATAATGTACACTATACTATTATTTGTAGTTTTAAGTATAATTTCCATGGGAAAACATAAATGCACACAGAAAAGTCTGGAAAGATATATGACAGAGTAAAAATATTGGTTACTTCAGAGGAGGGGATAGGATGGTCAAGGAGAATTGTAACGTTTGAACAGTTTACTATGAAAAAGTTTCCACACACACAAAATACATTTATAATTGAATTGATATACTAGTCTTTCAACTATCTTCCTTTTTTACTAGTCTGACACAGTAGCATTTATCTTTTACTTATGGGCTTTAAATATATCTTCCCTGAACTAAATGGGCTGGATTGCAGAATTTAAATAGCACTACACAAATTAATATAAACTTTTGAAAAATTAACTTCCTTTGCTGATCCACTGCATTTACAAGCCACTTGACTGAGAGGGGGGAGAATCTTTTTTTTAAAGGAGTAGGCACTGGAGATGATAGCAGACTACAAAGCAGATTCATGCCTTAATATGAGCTGTCCTTAACTACATTTTGCATTGGCTCTCTACTGAGAGTTAAAGGAGTTACAAGTAGATTTAAAGCAAATCCTAAGAAACCACCACACCAGCTTTTTTAATGAGAAGCTTACTAATTCTGGAGGGGAAGTAAGACTGCTACAAATAGGTATGGAAAGCTGCTTAAATGTTGACTGGTGTTGTGCTTTTAACAAAATGCTGGCCAAAATATAGACTGTTAATAAAACAGCCTATAACAAAGCCCAAGCCTATGTTGTAAGTAGTTGTTCACATGCTGAGACATCTTTGATTATTTCTGATTGAGGTGGGGCTTTCAATGATGACATCTGGCCTCTTGTCCTTCCCCACATTCAGAACCACTGACTGACGTGTGCTGTAAGCAAGTCACTTCAGGGATGGCCACCAGAGATGGGAAACACCTCGCCTGGGTCCAAGAGCAGGTGCCAAGGTTTCCCCTGCTGACAAATGCAGGCAAAGGCTCTTTTTCCATTTCATCAACACTCAGCATGGGAATGGAATGCTAATAAAAGTGAGAAAGTACCCTGGCCTAAGAATTCTATTAGAGGAAAAAGCACAGCAAGCAGAGAGCGGGACACTGGGAAATTCCCGAGGCACACTACTTGCCTGCTCCCCACCCCTTGCGTCCCGGCTTCAGTGCAGGTGGGCCCACCAAACTGCCGCCTTCTCCAGGTGCTCCCCCAAAGCACCCTGGAATCTGTGGGCAACAAAGTAGAGGGAAAATGTCTGATGAGGACACTGCAGTCCCTGGGGAAGTAATAGGGGAGGGAGGTGGGCAAGGCTGGGAAAGCAAGAGACAGATGTAGGACGTGTGCAAGGCTCACACCTGGGGCTGGCTGGAAATGAACGCTGGAGCTTCACTCCACAGGGCCTGCACGTTTCCTTCCATCATGCCTGAGCAGGGTCCTGACCCCTTCTTCCTCCAAGGCTTGTCTCTCTAGGGACAGCCACCTTCAAGGACACTTGCTTGCGTGCTGTGGCACACACCGCTGTGTGCCCACCCAACATCCATTTCCTACTGCTTCCTTCCTACCTACAGCCATCTTGATATTCCTGGGGATGATAATGTACCCAATTTTTTTAAAAATGACGTTTCCTTTCCTTCCTTATCCATAAGGCCATGTGATATAATTTTGACCAACAGGATAGTAGTAGAAATTTATGGGTGAGAAATCTTTTTATAAGATGAGGCCATTCAGCTGGTGCCCACTTTTTGCCTTTGCCCTTCCTCTTCTTCCTGCTTGGAACCTAAGAAAGACGCGGGAGATGAGGCAGCCATGTTATGATTATGAGGTACAAAGACATACACTAAGGATAGCAGGGTGGAAATACTGGAGTCTGATGGCCTCATAAGAACACCATACCAGCCCTGGGGCCGCCTACTTCTGCACTTCTCATTCCAAGAGAAAAATAAACACTCACACATGTTAATCACCATTGTTTGGGATCTGTTACTTATAGCTGGATAATGACTAAATGAAACAAGTGCTTGCTATGTAGTAAGCCCGGTTCTGAAGGGACTCACTGAATCCCCTCAATAACATAC